>NC_072852.1:20597362-21222362 GCF_028858705.1 Grus americana | reverse complement strand
TTCAGTTTCTGATGAGAGATCAGCTTTCTCTATTTGCTAGCTGTAAGCAAATTCCACCTTAGAGTGAACTTTATTCTGAGGTGCCTACCTTGACTTCTGCATTCAATCCAGAACCTTGGTGCCCTTAACTTGGTCTGGGTCATCTTCTCAGCCTGACTACTAAAATACTAGTTGCCTTAGTGTCCAAGGTCAATGCAATCAAGTCTTTCATCAGGTCTAACCTTGCAGAGAACCCTAGGAAACGGTCACTAGAAACAGTAGGAAGAAACACTGGGACAGTAACACAGCTCTGTGCTGGCTTTGGTTTCACCAGCCTTCATGCTGCTCTAAGCATTGCCGACATCTAGCAGCCACTTAGAAGCCAGTGTGCAGGTGGCAGCCTGACAGAAGATAATGGATGGATTCCCCCACCTGCAAGCCAAAACCTCAGGGGGTAGGAGAGGGAACATGTGGATTGGTAAGCTGTATCTCTTCTAACGGGAGTTTCCCATTCAGTAGGGAAATGCACGGCTTCACAATGAATGCGTTTTTCCTGCTCCTGTGAGCAGCCAGAGTGCTAGGTTTTGGTCTCTTATAGTGAGGGTTACTTAATTCTCCTCTGCAAATATCCCCTTCATTTTATTTGGGGCTTTTGTTGGGTTTTTTTTTCAGCTGTCTTTCCCTTATCTCCTTTACCTCCACTACGTTTGTTGCAAAAATATTGTCGCTCCTTGATAGTTTGTTACTGATCTATTTATACCATCCCAATGTTGGGGAAATGTTTAGGGTATTTAGGTAAATATATTGCAGAATTCCCATGAGGCATGTGTCTGTTGTGTATATATCATCCCACCTCCTCCTGGTATGCTAGTACTAGATTATGGCAGTATCATATGAGGCAGTTGTCCCTCCACCATGTTGCCAGGCCTGCTCAGCCATGAAACAGATATGCTGGAGATGATAAAGAAGCGAGGAGAAGGCTCTACCCTGCTTACTCAAGGATAGAGTTGAGGCTGCAAAATAGTGGATTAATCCAGAGTACTCAGAGTCATCATCTACCTGATCCATGTGAAAGCTTGAAGGAGATCCTTTTTTTGAGGAAAAGGAGGAATACAGTCAAATTCAGAATCTGGCCTTTTTTACCAGGTGTGTGTTGATGAGCAGGTGTAAACACAAGCTCTTCTGCCTTCATGGTCATCTGCACCTTTTGGAAAACATTAATAATTCTATACTTTAATCTCCAGTAAAGTTTATAGTCTTCAGCAGAGGACTCTAAGAAGAAGAGATAAATTCACCAAAGCCTTGGTGTTACTTGAAGTACGATGGTCTTTCCTGGTCATAGTAGGTCATTGTCTTCATAAACTTCTCAGGAAAGAATAATAGTATAGTCTATTGTAATGGACTATACCACCTTGACACTGGGTGGAAAGATAAAAGCAACAGGAAACGATGTGACATGCCCTTGGTGCACACATTATAATTCACTAAAAATGTCAAAGTGGGATCCATCATGGAAGATATAACCATCTTTCAAATTTTGTGAACATATTCATGGTTTTTGTTATGTTTAATGTTTTTTAGAGACTGAGCTTTGTTCCAAACTAGCTGCTGATGACAGTGTTTGGGGAGGTCATGTTTTACTGAGCTACCATAAAGAAAGTATGACCACAAAAAGAAAAATGAGCATGACAAGATCCTTTCTACTGCACAATTTTTTTTTTTTTTTTTTTTTTCAATTTGGCAGAAAACAGTGTCAGGGCAAAAAGAAATGGAGGAGTGTGGCAACAAGGCAGGATAAGCCCAGGAAATTCAGGAATAAAATGATCTCTTATATATTTGTATTTGCCTTTAAGGCTTTTTAATTTGCAGGGAGATTACTACCTTCTCATTTCAATGCAGAAAAGCAGTTATTAGTGGCTAATAGCCAGGGGCCAAAAGTGTCTAAAGATTTGTAAGTACTTGGCATAATGTTTTTCAGACTTTTAATTTTACATCTAAGTAATATATTCTCAAGTGGGTGCCCCCTCCTTGGAAATATTCAAGGCTGGGTTGGATGGGGCTTTAAGCCACATGGTCTACTGGAGGGTGTCCCTGCCCATGGCAGGGGGGTTGGAACTAGATGATCTTTGAGGTCCCTTCCAACCCAAACCATTCTATGATAAGTAGATCAACATTATTTAGAAGTATGTGTTAACATCTGTTAAATAATTTGACTTTAAAAGCATTCCTTTTCTTTTAAAAGTAGAATTATTTATTTCAATATTTTTGAAAGATACATTTATTTTATTGTTTTATTTGGAAATGTTCCATTTAGAAATTGAAGCACTGAATGAGAATAGTAAATATATATATATATAAAAATATTAATTGACCTGAAACCATGCTCACATCACTATTATCAATTATACACTAAGGAGAGGTTCTGTAGGGCAAGAGACTAACCTTTGATCAGGAAGCCCTTTCCCAACCAGTCTTCTTCAGCAGAGAAAAGCAAGAAGTGGGGAGTTTTTAGTCATGATTATTTTGACTTAGGAATATTTTTTTTTTCCATTTGTGAAAGCAAGATGAAATAAGTGGTCTATTTAACAATTCATTCTTGTTTGCTATCAAGAATGGCAAGTGCATTTGATTAACCAACAGCTTCTTCCATCAATACTCAGATTCAAAGCAGCAGAAAAGAAAAAAATGATAAATTATGAATCAGGAGAGCAAGCTTTGTTTACACCAACAGATTCACAAAATAAGTTTCCTCTTCCCAGCTGTAAACTTCAAGGAAAGGATAAGTAAATACATCAATGTATCATTTATCTTGTGCCTGAAATGAAAATTAGGTTTAATAGGAAAAACAAACCTACCATCTTGTGCTTAGGAAGTAAAAAACAATCCATTATAGCATAATGTTATTTGTTTGAGGATTATGAGGCAATATAATTCTTTAACAAGATCATGCTGTGCGCTGTTGATGTGGAGAACATTGCTAATTCCATTTCGTCTAGTCTCCCACACAACATAACTTGCGACAAAGTATTGTGTTTTTTTCTTTCTGGAGAAGTCACTTCTTGGTATAAGTGACTTTAACCCTTCAAGCAATAAAAGACAAAAAATACTGATAGACCTGTGCTGCCGCCTTATGAATAAAGGAGAGAGCAGTGTCAATAATGCCATATCATCAGCCACAGGAAATTTGTGTGATCTCATTAACTATATTTCCATTCTATCAGGGTTTGTGGTGAAAGCCAATGTGAAACTCATCTTTTCCATCAAAATGCAACAGGAAAAAGGAACCCATCCACCCAGGTATACTCATCATGTGTCCCACAACTGGAAAATACTTGTAGCAGTTTCTAGCACAAGCATCTTTGCTCTCCCATAGTGTCAATAAGAATCATTATCTGTGGGCTATTTCTTGAGTATATTTAATCATAATGCCAGAGGGGAATTCATATAGGCTGTGCTGGCAGGAGGGCACTAAAATGTGTGCAGAAGTTCTAATGGGACGCAGAATGCAAGCAGCTGTATGTCAACATGCTGTTTCATAATGCTTCTTGAGGTCTGCTGATGCTCCTGTCAGGTTTTCAGTCAGAATTGAATTGCTATGTTTATTTCCTTAATATCTGAAGGGGATTTAGGTCTAAATCCCAAAACTGAAAGTAAATATGATATGCACATTACATATCTGATATGCAAAACTGATAAACACACATTGCACATCAGTTCTAAAATGGCATGCAGGCAGGTAAGAAGTTCAGAGTCAGAACTCCCAGAAAAATAGTTTAAAGTGGAGGGGTTTCCTCCAGCCTTGGAAGAGCTGAGCAAATGCCACAGAAGTTTCATCTATGTATGTGAAGACAGACTTTTAGAAACTCCTATTAAAGGGCCGCTGTCCATTCCAGAGTCAGGTGGCAAATACCCTCCTGTGGTTTTTTGACATCAAATTACACATTCTGTAAGTCTAAAAGATAGGTCCCGCTCCAGTACAGCTGCTGACTCAGACTGCAGGGAGATAGGGTTTCTGTTTACAGAGACAACGTAGAGCTGATGGGTGACCCAGTGACATATTGGAGTTCATCTGGGGGAGGAGGGCTTGAAGTGACATTGCATGTGTTAAACTGCCATACTGCAGATCTTAAAAATAGAAGTACTGTGAAGCAGATGGTTCGCTTCCACCACAGACACCATTTTGATAGGCACAACTGAGAAGTAGCTTCTGATGACATGCACATATATGCATATGTACACACTCTGTGCGTATGTGTGTGTATGCTAGCAAGTATACCTTGAATATAGGCTATGATACAGCATTTATGCCTATTCCTGTATTCTTTCATGGCATACATGGGTTTTAGTCAGAACCTGTCTTTATGAACAGTTGTTTTCAATGTCAGCAATACAAATCTTGCATAATTTCCATTCTCCCACCACTCAGTCACCTACAGTTAACCACTCGTGAAAACCCTTTTCTCATCGCTTCAGCTCAGGGCAGCAGTCCATGACCTTTGGAAAAATCCTCAAAGAAAATTCAGGGATTTTTAAGTGGAAGTGCATGGCCACAAAACTGTTGGGAGTGGAGGTGGGAGTATGGCTGGCAGGAGGTGGCTAGGAGGCCCTAGGGGACATAGGCTTCCTCTGCCCACCATCATAAATTCAACCTGGGGAGTGCTTTATACTTTTGTCTTGAGGTGTCATCCTCCTCACCACAACTTCTGGTTGACCCTTGTCAGTCCCTTCTCGTAGCACCTTCTAGGAGCAGAGGCCAGGAGCTCGCTGGGGAGGCAGTATGGGGAAGGAGCACAAGGGAAAAAGTTTGAGAGTTGTTGGCTTGGACAGACCACGAACAGCAGAGGTGAGTGGCTGGCTCTCCTCAGCTCCTTGCCTGCTTTGTCCTACTAAAGCAGCAACAAATGACACAAAGCATTATTGCCAGGTATGTTGATGAAAAATTGAAGCATGAGAACTTCCTTTAGTTTGTTTGGCTGATCTTACTTCGTCATGCAGTACAAGAGCAGTAGAAAAATCACTTAGTACTCAAAATTCAGGTAAAGAAGCAAATCCTGTGGGTGTTGCCTCAGCCACATATGTCTACTCCTTGGACCCAAAATGAAGAAAAGGTAATTAATTAATAGCAAAGTTCATCATAGAAATGGATTTCCTTAAAAAGAAAATATTGGCATCAAAAGAATCAAAATGGGGACTGGAAAGCCATTGTTTAGAACTATTTCACAAAATGAAATTTTGAAAATGCTTCATTATGAGTCATTTGACCTAAGCATAAATCAAAAGCATTTTGCTTAACTCTTTTGTGGGTAAAGTTTTATACCTTTTAAGTTTAAAATAGCGATCAATCTCTAAATGAAAAAGAGTTAAAAGGGACATAGACATAAAAAAATGCTTTTTCTGATTTTTTCCAAAATCAAATTTCATCAACATTGACATGTTTGAACAAAAACCCTGTTAGTTCTCTTAAAAAGGCATTTCTTATGAAAGCCAAATTGCTAAACTTAGGAAGTAAAAGCCATGTCTATACTGAAGATTATAAATCGCCCTTATAATTACAAGGAGATGCTGAAATTCCTGCCTGGAAGCTGTATGCTGGTTTTTGGGCGACCACTTTGCCAGGAACCAGTCAATATGTCAAGTCAGTTCATTTGATCAATTTTATCTCATATCATGTGGTCCTAACAGCTTGTATTTTCATTTCCTTGGGGCTTGCTCTCTGCTAACACATTTACTTGCTCAATCCCTCCTGAAGTATCAGGCTGCCTGTCAAGCAGGGAGCATCCCGGGATTTGTGCTGCATCCATTGCACGTGCTCATCCTGGATAACTCCTGTTTGTGAGAACCAGGTTAAAATACACAAGAAGGTGGTAGCTCACCTGTGAAAGAAGTTAACAAAAAAAGAGAGAAGACAATAATATCACAAAGTCTGCTGATGAGTGATGAGTTACCATGAGAGTTAAGCTCCCTATCATGGTGAAGCCCATCCCCACGTGGCAATGCCCATGTCCCTGCCTTTGCACCCCAAGCCCATCTGGCCACGGGCGAGGTAGCAGCTGGTAGCCCTCTGCCACGGCACTCACTGGAAGTTGCATGAGGACACAGGCTGCACAGCAAACAGGCAGTTGCTTGTGAAGCACAAGATCCTTTGAAGCAGTGATGGGAACAAACAGGGAAGGCAAACAGGTGCAGATATGCATCTGCTCTGGGAAAGTATGCGGAGACTGCCAGGATAACAGCCGCATTCCACAGGCACTGTGATGCATTTCGGAAATTCTCTGTGTGCATGTTCGTGGACAGTCCTGCCTCTGTACCAGTAGAGTCACACAACTGCAACTTGTCAAGATAACGCAATAAATCTTTAGGAGGTCGAGACACAACTTTGGCTCCTGATCTTTAATTACAAACTTTCCCCAGTTATGCTGTCTCTGTTCTGTAGCTGGATAACCTGTGTTTCTTTTCAGTGCACAAGAACTAAAGCTATACCTTGGAGTACTTATCTCAAACTCCATTTATAAAACATTCTTGAGAAATCTCTTCTGGGTATCATTAAACTCCTTTCCTGTATATGCAGACTGCAGGTGTAAGATTCAGAATACCTGGATTTAGTGCTTGACTTTGTTAACCAGTTGAATTCAGTGATGCTGTATATATCACTTCAGTGTGGTTTTTTTCTCCTTCTAGCCTGTCTTTTGAGGAGCTGTTGTCTGTAGCATGTATATATACATTGAGTCTAGCTTTTAGCAAGAAGGGAATTTTTAAGCAGGAAACTTCCAAGCTGGAAGGGACTGGGTGGGAACTGAATAAAGCCTATAACTTCACTTCATATAATCTGCAGCCTTGTGATTTTAAGATACATACTCTTTTATGGTGCACAAAAGATATTTGAAAAGCCAATTCTGTCCTTTGCAAGGAAAATTTCTCTATCTCTGCATTACACTATACAGATCAGATGGTGACAGTAGCTTCCCAACAGCAGCTCAGGGCAGGGTATCTAACCTTGTCATTTAGCCAGGTCACTTGTACTACTCTCCAGGCTTGACCTAGACCATTTAAAATCTACTTAAGTATGACTACATGAACTGAAGACATCCCTTTGAACTCCACTGCAGACGTACTCTGAAGAATATAAACAGCCAGCTACAGAGAGCTTCTCAGGCTCTGGTTATATACTACAGTAGGTAACAATACTACTATAATATAAATAATCAATAGCACAAATTTGTGTGGGGAAACGGTTGGGTTTGGAACTCAGAGATGTATCAGATTCGGGACTGCATTTTCCTTTTTATATTAATCCTTTCTCTGGTCTACAATATTTATATTAAAACTTGTTGCATATTTCACTTTAAACTGTCATATAACTATTTCTTCGTGATTTCACATAAAACACTCATGGAAAAACATCAAGTATTAGAATAGAAAGGTAAACAACCATCCATTAATTCTGCTTTATTTTCTCCATTTGTCTATCTTACTTCTAACCAACTCAGCAAATTCTTTATATTTTCATAAACTGCATTCTATCACTGAGGGAAATAAAGCACTATTATAAGAAATTGTGAAAATGGAAACTGTAATGACACAGGCTTGACCTGGCTCTCAGAAGAGGAATTAAATTAGTCCAAATATTTAAGAGCATATGTCACACTATTATGTAAAGCCATATAAGGAACAGAGTTTCCACACTAGGTTTCTTATGATCACAAAATAGAAATAAAATTCTTATACCATAAAGGTTAACATCTTGATTTACAACCAGACACACCAGGCACATGGAGCAGTGAACAAGACAAGACAACAACACAGTAAAAACCCTCTGTGTTGTGACTGAGGATCTCAGTCCAACATCTGTTGAAACTGGTGTATACAAGAGAAGTTACACCAGCTCTTCGCAGCCCCAACGTGACTGCAATTAGCCTGTGGATAACTGCACCTGTATTAGGGCTCCTATGGAGCCGGACAAGTGCTCATGAGTAGTTTCAAGTGACTTCAGTGATCCTATGGCACATTCACCTTGGCCTCCACCTCAAGTCCTCCAGAATAAATCAGAGTAGCATCACGCTGTGCTGCCTAGAGGGCGGAGCTGGGAGCAGCATGAAAAGTGGGGAATGACAAAGGACTTTAAAAATCCTTCGGAAGCAACCTCCTGATCAACTTTTTGCAGGGCACTTGGATCCAGAATCTGGACCCTTATGTCCATTGGAAAAGAATTCTTAATAAATTTTATGGCATAAAATTTTATTCCATAAATTCGATTCTTGGGATAGTTTGCCAAGAGCAGTAGGAATTTATTGTTCCTGAGGACCCCTCTTCTTCATATTGCTAAGAGTTTGTTTTCTTTGAAATTGTGAAAGCACAGATCCTACAAAGAGATTTGAAAATATGGCTCACTGTTCCCCAGTCTAAATGTTTACCCAACCATCTGCATACAAGGATTGCCCATTCCAGCTATCTCTGCCTCAAAATATCTTGCTGTTCCTACCACAAGTACATGGCAATAGCATAGATCAGCTGACTGTGCTTGAACAAGCACTGGCTAAGGCTAGAAGTAGCTGGCTCACTGGATAACATTAACATTGACATTTACTGGTATCTCATAACTCCTACTCTGTCATTCCAGCTTTGTCCGAGCTATTAGCAACTGCAGAATATACAACCTGGTGTGTGAAAGCCCCATGGTTTAGCAGCGTGGTAAAGGGTTTGCAAGATCTGGTCAAGACTTCATGCACAACTTTCACTATTTTATCTAGGAGTAGAGCATAGCTGAACAATTCACCTACAAGTTTCTGGTTTAAATTTCTTCTTGGCTATACACATGTGCATACAAAATATTTTCACAGTCAGAAGAAGGAAAAGCCACCTAAACTTAAGGAGATCCCTGTCACAGTGACTGACATATTTTGCTTTCATAGTCTCTATATCCAGATCCTCTTTAACGTACTTAATTGCTGCTATTTCATCCATGGATCTCTCCTACAGTCAGTGGAACCAGAGCTCAAGTGAGAACCCTACATATTTAGCTCAGCCACCATCTTTCACCACACTTTCCATCTGCTTGCATTCAGTTTAGACCAAACCACCATTTTAAAACCTGTTAATAGTTTTGGCCTTTACCAAAACCTATTATTGAATTGAAAAACCTGGAAAAACATTAAAACATGACAATGACAAAACATGGCTGGAGCACAGTAAAATCCTTGTTCCTACAAAAATTGCTTTGGCTTCTTTAATTGCTTGAAATGTTTGGGACTGCAGCTTGGCTTTTTACCACACAGACCAGCAGCCTTGCCATCTGCCCAGCACTGGGCTAATGCTGACTTCAGGGGACAAATCCTGACTGAGTCATCACCAAGGAATCATTGTTTCACTTGGGGATTTCCTCTGAATTGTCCCACTCCAAGTCATGATGAAAAGGACATTCTACTCCTTCGAAATTATAAATAAGAATCAAGCCAAAAGAGAAGAATTAGACAATGCATCGTGGCTACAGCATAGGAAATCTGCCCGGTTCTTGAATTTCAATGTCAGTTTTGCAAACTACAGTACTTTCTTTTGTGGCTTTGTTTTTTTTGGAAGGGAACAAAGGCCTTTTAGAGCATTCACTTAGTGTGACAGTTTTACAGATCACTTTAATCACTTCAGAAGTTGTCCATTTATATAAGCTACTAATTGTTCTCCCCTTAAGCAGTAACACTGCTCTCGGAGGTGTGCTGTTAATCGATCCTGCTAAAGACATGAATATTTCCGCTAAATGCCAATCTAGAAGAAGTAATTAGATCAACAGTGGTAAAGGTGGGGGTCTGTTGCCAGGCAGAAGCAAGGCAAGAAATGAGGGCGCTGATATTAAGAACAATTAGGAATGAGCAAGGTAGGCAGCGGGATCTGAGGCAGAGAGAGGCAAGATGAATGTTGTGGCCCATGCACGGTATGAGGAAAGGCAAGGACAGTGATTTGCAGATAAAGGAAAAGAGAGAAGAGTAAAGGGCAATTTGGATGGAACAGAGTCCAAAAATCTCTCAAATAACTTATGTATTAACTCAGAGGAGAGAATGAAGTGTTTTCTACTGCATTTATTATTATTATGGACTGCAAATTATCTGGGAAAGGTCTGTAGTTTATAATGTTTATATAAAATTTAATATAACGTAGTTGCTGATGCTCTGCAATGTAATGCAGTCTAGCCTGGAAACATGTAGCATGTATTGATGAAACAACATACCCTTGATAAAAAGCCTCCTGTAAGTGCAATTTTCTAGTTCTGGCTCAGTAAAGAGCTGAGGAAACCCTAGCAAATCCTTCTTCTGGGCTGGCATGTCTCTGTCAGCCAATGTTTCTCTGCATTTTGCTGTGTTGCAGAATAACAAGGTATCCACTGTGAATTTGAATTGTTTTTCCCATGTGTGTGACTATTAAACAATAAGGCAAGTAAAATGCTAGATTCTTGAAGTTTAAAAAAAAAATAAAAATATTCAGTTCTGTTTCTGTAACTTTTGGTAACTAGCAATATGACTGAGCTTTTACACCACTGTTTATGCTGAATGCACTGTGCCCCAGCATGGTCCTAATGTGATGAACAGAACTATATGCCCTGTAAAGTAATACCTAACAGAAATACAAAATTTTGAGGTTCATATATAATTGTTACATATTACATAACAATATAGTATCTAGTAGTTGGCTATTGGTTTTGTTGTTAGGTTTTTTTTCTCAAGGCAAGTGTCAAATTTGTTCCTGTTTGCTTAGCCGATTTAGAATAGGAGGTCATTTCATGCTGAATTTCCAAACAATACAAAGCTAAAGGGGTTATAAACAACCAAAGGCCCAGGGTTAGCAAACACAACCGGTTCCAGGGAAGCTAGTGGGTTGGCAGGAGTCCATGAGTTACCTAACGGACAAATAATCCAAAGCAGGGATGCCCAGTGGAGTAGAGCTGCTTGGAAAAATGTTGCATTATGAAAGCAAATTGGAAAATTTTTAGTAAACTGCAATTGACGGTCCTATGTTAAATGTAGGGCTCTCACAAAACAACCGATAATATTATGGGGTTTGTGCAACCTGGGGTATCAGAGATGCTTATTTGCCTATAATTTTAGCATAAAAGTTTTCATTTTGGTCTCTTACTTTTTACTATGCCAAATACAAAGAAGCTCTTAATCTGATCTAACTTAACCTATCTTTAAAAATGCAAAGTTTTGCGTCTTCTTTACAACCTTTTTTTTTTCTTAATAGTAAAGAGTAGCAATAAATGCATAGCCAAGCAACAATCCATTTCCCAAAACATTCATCGATTCCAGAGGACAAACTATCATGAACTTGGTTTTCACTTTGTATGAAGATCACACGGGTATCCATCTTATCCAGACTCTTTTAAAGGCTGCCTCTAGTTTATCAAGGATGTGCAAGAAGCCTTTAGCAAAATAACAGAACAAGAAACAATATCTAACGCCAGCTCTTCTGCTGATGCAAATTGTTTTAAATTAATGAGAACTTACATTCAAAGTGATTCATAATATGGTAGGTACTCATAATATATGTGGGAAGACCTTTATTTCTTGATTGTGCAGAAGGGATTGCAGGCTGATTATCTAAGTGTAACAATAACCAATTAAAACTATTCAGAGATATTCTAGGCTTTGAGGTATGGACACCCATTGCAAGTTTTCCTACAGAGTCTAGAGCCTAATGAGAGCCTCAGGCTGCCCTCTGTGAAACTAGGATGGCCACCCCTTAACCATGCTGTCAACTTTCCTCTACCTTGGTCTCCACCCCGGTGCTCCAGCAAAAGGAAGATTAACTTTGGAAGAATCCTGTGTCCAGCCAGAAAGGGCAATCACCTCTGGTTGTAACACAGCAGAAAAACTTTCTCGTATGTAACTCAGGTCTGGCTATGTGTAAGAAAACTATGATGTTCAGGGAAAATGCTGATTCCAATGACCAACCAGATAGATTTAATAACACTAGTAAGTAGCATTGGAGGTGATTGCTACAGGAGGTATTCGGGGACTCCTGTGATTATTACTACTACTACTACTACATTCAAGCTCACTTCCAAGTCTGTTACAGTTGGTGTGTATAACTTACAGCAATTATATTGAGCCTTGACTGAAAAAACCTGAAAATATAATGAAAAGAAATAGGATTTTATTATTATTATTATTTTTAAAGCTGTTTCAAACTAATTCTCTCCTTTATCTCTTATATCCATATGAAACTGTTTAATACTGCAATTTTTAGGGTGTTTTTCTATTTTCCAATATTCAGATCCTATGACTTTAGACAGGCAGCCTTTGAATCAGGCAAGGTTTGGTCTTCTTTTTAATTATGCTGCAGAAAGTGGTTTTCAGTTAAAGTAGATTCAAACTTAGTAGCAGGATATTCAAATGAAAAAGTTACACCAAGTTTGTCCAACTTACTTTCAAACAACAGAAACAGAGCTTTCCAAATTATATTGCAATCATCCCAAGGTTTAGACCAGTTGCTAATACAGTGATGAACAAGTTGCAGCCATGCTGCAGCACCCCCAGATGTGAACTGGGACCTCTGGGAGAGACATTGCCTCATACTCTATTTAGACAAAACCTTCTGTAGCCGAAAGCGACACCTTCAGCTGTTCAGGTCAGACTAGATGCAATCATTTTAACCACACTTAGCCTGGATAAGATATTTGAGCTAGCTTACAGTCAACAAACACAAGACTACATTCTCAGCTGGTGTAAACCAACTTCAATGGAGCTACATCGGTTTATACTGGGTGGGGATTCAGCCTGAGCTTTTGTTTTCTCTTAAATCAACGTTTGACCAAAGACAAACCCAAAACCTGGTCACATGGACTCGAAGCTTGTTGACATTCTATATAGATGTTGTCTGTTGTGTCCACTACATTGTCTAAATACGAGACAGAGCAAGACTGCCTCTGTGTTTATTGACTGTACTTGTCAGCAGTGTAGCTGCATAGAAACAAGGCTACTCAACCTGTTTGTCTATAGACAAAACAATGTGTATCTTACAATAAAGCTCACATAGAGAAATAAAAGGGAAGTGAACATGACGTGATCCTCTGATGCAGTAAATGAGCATTAAGACTAAGGATAAGGAAGTCATACTCATTTTCATTAGAGATCAAAAGATTAACAGTTTTGCAACTGTTATTAAATAGAAGTTATTCTACAAAGATAATAATTTGTTAATAGAAGAGAATATAAATGTCTTATTAAAACCTCAAAGAAAAAAAAATACTTGGAGAGGGAGGACATTTCATTCTGATCAACATATTACTCAGGAAAAGCCAGAATCAAATATACAAAAAGTCCCTCTAGAGATCACTGCAACCATTCACTAAAGCGCACTGATATGCAGACTTGCTATCTGGTTGATACCAGCAAGAGATTACTGTCAATCTGTCTCATCATCATCAAGATAGGCCAGCTGAGCAGCCTAGAAAAACAGCAACCAGGGGCATAGTAACATATTTTGGAGCAAAGTGGTTTAGCAGCTGAAGGCAGAAACTAAAAATGAGATTAAATCACATCTAATTCATCTGCCAACTTTGAACAGGCCATTGTAAGTGACTGTGCCCTGGCTGAGGAATAGCAGCAGTTTGAAGTCCTCCTTGCACCTGTGAACGGAGTTGCTAACCTTGGGAACGTGAGGCAACAGTGGCCACTCACAGAACTATGAGAAAGTATGAAAAAAGTGTTACAGCTTCTGGTTTAGACCACAATAACCAAGGAATGAAGCAGGGAAGCAGTAGTGTGCCCATCCCCTGTTCTGAGGAGAATGCAACTCGTGTATCCTTCCATCCTCAGCACTGTGAGCTGAGACACTTTTGCATTATGATAATAAATTTAATTATCTTTGAAGAATGTTCCAAGGTTAAAGTTAAAATTGACAAATTAATACTCCTGATTTTTTAATTAAAAAAATGCTTTTACCCGTAGTACTCTTACAAAGTGAAAATTTCTGCCAGTACACTTCGGAGCAAAACCACATTTTAGGAGCACCTTAATCTATTTTCAGTCTTCAGATTTTTATGCCATTTTGCATTTTTCTTTTGATTTCTTTCAACTGTTTCACACAGACACATGTGCAGACTTGTGTTTGTGTGCATATATGTATGTGTATCAGGATCTGTAAGAAACTTTGGAAACTCCATTAATTAGAGAAAGAAGTAGCATATGCTATGCCATCAAAACCTGAATTTGCATTTGCCACTATTATTTAGGGAGCTGTTTTGAAAACAAAAATAACTTAGAACCAGAATGAGAACATGTGATCTTAAAATCCCACACTCAGGTTAATTCAATTCCAGTAGGAAGAAGCTCGTATGTCACTTTTAGTCCCTTTAACAGAAAAAAATATCCAATCCCTTTATAAACTACAATTCAGTAGCTTTAAATGAACTACAGACAGAAGACAAAAGCTTTGTCTTGTGAAATTCATAGTAACAGCTGATGTCATTTCACTAGCACACTATCAGGTCTCTGTTGAAAGGTTTAAGAGACTCATACTTGGGTCTTTTCACTTTTTCTAAGAGATTCGAGATATCTCATGATCTAAGGTCCCTTGTCTTACCAGATGAATACCAGCATTACTCTTACTACCTCTCCTTGCAGAAGCAGTCCCCTAGGACAACACAGGTTCTGCATCATGTAGTGCTTTGAAATTCCCATGCTGAATTTCTCTCTCGCCCACAATTCCTCTTGGGATAAGTTAGATGTTGCCATAATAACGTAAATCAAGTATATTGCTCCTAAATTCTTGTCAAAGCCAGTGCATTGCAGAGCAAGGTTGGGCACCTTGGGCCAGATCTCAAGAAAACCTGTGATCTTTGCTGCAGCAGAAGACTTTGCTGACTTCTTCCTTATAACAGTTGGGGGTTTGAATGATCTCACTGTCCTTGGGCAAGGACACCTGCCCTACTGGCTTCTCCACCGGCCTTGGGCATAGGAACTGCAGCTGAAGTCCTCACAAGTATGGAGTTTGAGAGCCAGTGGGACACTTATGATCCAGCCACTACATCTCACAGATCACTATCGCTAGCCAGAGCTGGTGTGTGGTATGAAGCCTGTGTTGGGTTTGCATGGCAAGGTTTTGGTAGCGGGGGGGCTACAGGGGTGGCTTCTGTGAGAAGCTGCTAGAAGCTTCCCCTGTGTCTGATAGAGCCAATGCCAGCCAGCTCCAAGATGGACCCGCTGCTGGCCAAGGCCAAGCCAATCAGCGCCTCTGGGATAACATATTTAAGAAGGAAAAAAAACAGTTAGAGAGAGCTTTTGCAGCCGGAGAGAGGAGTGGGAAGATGTAAGAAACTCTGCAGACACCAAGGTCAGTGCAGAAGGAGGGGGAGGAGGTGCTCCAGGCGCCGGAGCAGAGATCCCCCTGCAGCCCGTGGTGAAGACCATGGTGAAGCAGGCTGTCCCCCTGCAGCCCATGGAGGAAGGATGAGGGAGTGTAGAGATTCCACCTGCAGCCCGTGGAAGACCCCACTCCAGAGCAGGTGGAGGCACCTGAAGGAGGCTGTGACCCCATGGGAAGCCCACGCTGGAGCAAGCTCCTGGCAGGACCTGTGGACCCATGGAGAGAGGAGCCCACGCCAGAGCAGGTTTGCTGGCAGGACTTGTGACCCCGTGGGGGACCCATGGTGGAGCAGTCTGCTCCTGAAGGTCCACACCCCATGGAAGAGACCACGCTGCAGCAGTTCGTGAAGGACTGTAGCCCGTGAGAGAGACTCACGTTGGAGCAGTTCATGAAGGACTGTCTCCCGTGAGAGGGACTCCATGCTGGAGCAGCGGAACGATGAGAGGAGTCCTCCCCCTGAGGATGAAGAAGCGTCAGAAACACCGTGAGATGAACTGACCGTAACCCCCATTCCCCATCCCCCTGTGCCGCTGAGGGGGGAGGAGGTTGAAGCTGGGAGTGAAGTTGAGCCCGGGAAGATGGGAGGGGTGGGGGGAGGTGTTTTAAGAGTTGATTTTATTTCTCATTCCTCTACTCTGTTTTGCCTAGTAATAAAGTAGATGAATTCCCTTTCTAAGTTCGGTCTGTTTTGCTCGTGACGATAATTAGTGAGTGATCTCTCCCTGTCCTTATCTCGACCCACAAGCGTTTCATTATGCCTTTTCTCCCCTGTCTAGTGAATGAGGGGAGTGAGAGAGCGGCTCTGGTGGGCACCTGGCCTCCAGCCAGGGTCAACCCACCACAAAGCCATAGGATGCTTTTGTAGCAGGAATTTGAGAGAGTGGGAGCCCCACAGCACTGTCTATTCCCCAACCTTATGGTTTGAGGGCCTCAGGCAGCCCCTGGACCCATGGCTTTGCTTGCACATTAGCTGTGCACGTAGCCTGTGTTTCAGCTATCTCTTCTATAAGACATCAATGGCTTTCTGCAGTTATGCCAAATGAAGAATGGCTAACACATCTACTAGATTTAATATGACCCAATTTTCTCTCCCCAGCAAAGCGCCCTCTCACACACTTCAGCTGACACTAGGCCATATCACCACAGTATTTGCAGTATTCCCTAGGAATTCCCTGTAGATCAGAAATAGCACAGCAACACTAGCTGCTTATCAAAGGAAAAGTGGCGAGGTTGGAAAGCCAACCCCTATAATAGAGAACAGCAGACTGTGACCTGCAAGCAAAGAGCCATGTGTCACTAGCACTCAACACATAGGTGTATAACCCCTAAAGCACAAGCCCTAACAGAAGAAGCTAAAAAGAGAGTCTGAGGACAGCCTATTGCAGCTGCTTGCAGCCCTCTGCAATGCTGGCTGTTACAGACCGAACCAAGTGGTCACATGTGCCAGACCGTGGAAAGAATGTGTGATGCCTGGGATGGAGAAGTGTCACTTCATGTGACTCCCTCACAGATGGTGTTTGACAGTGGTTAACAGAGCCGTCTCCCTAGCTGACCCCTGAGCACACAAAGGTGTTCTTGATAGATGCTGTAGCCAACCTGCTTTTCAGAGTGTATCTTTTGAATGTCTAAGGTGGTTATTTGATGCTAAACAGCAGATCTGCAGGCCATATTGGAGTCTGGTACAGGGATCCCCAAGCTACCACTAAGTGGGTTCATTAATTCAGCAAAGGGAACATTTAAGGCTTGAAATGCAACACAATCATGTTAGCAAGGTCTTGCACCCAAACACATCAGTCTGGGCAGACTGCCATGGTCATAAAATCATGGAAAATAAGACCAGAAAGGACCTCAGGAGGTCATCCAGCTCATGTCTCTGCCCAAAGGCAGAATCAGCTCTGTCCAAGTAATTCCTGACATATATTTTTCTGGTCTGTTCCTAACGGCCTCCAGTGATGGACATTCCACAACTTTCCTGAGCAATCTACTACACCATTTAACTCTTCCTAATACCCTAAACATCGCTTCAGCTTAAGCCCATTATTTCTCATCCTAGACAGGGTAGACTTGGCAATAATAATTGTCCAGTTTATTCCTTGATTTTCTACAGCAAGTTTTCTATGTATTTGAAGATTACTCTCTCCCACCAGTTTTCCCAGGTTAAGCATCACCAGGTGCTTCAACTTTTTCTTCTATGCCAGAGTTTTTTTGTCAATAATCTGGTCATCATTGCCACTTTCCTCTCATTGTTCTCACACTGTTTCTGGTTTCAGAGAGTTTGGTGTAGACATGCCCCTAAGGGTTCTCTTAGGGAACATGTCATGGATCTATTGTCTGGTTTTCAGTAAGATAAGCAGAGGGGAGCTAGTGAGTACTTGTCAAAAGTTTCCAACTGGAGTTTGTGACACTTATGATGTGCTGTCACTAAGATGTCTGTAGTTTTGTTGAGTAAAGCAATTTAAATGATCTGTGCAAGAGAGTGATAGCTGCCACAGATTCTCAGGAAGGTTTCATAGTAAATAGCCCACACTATCACATCTGCTGTCCTCTCAGACCACCAGTTTTAAAGCTCAGTTGGCCATGGCCACACAAGTGTCTGGCCTGTCTATGACTGGTCCTTTCGGTGGTGCTGAATAGTTACACAACTGTGCAGACTCTCTTTTGGTGAATAAATATTTGATTTTTTTAAAAAAAGAATTTTCTTCAGCTGTGTTCACAGCTACTTTGAGGCTACCTTGTGATCACTAGAAATGATCCCCATTCCATACATTTGTGGAAAAGGAACAGTGAAGTGGCTATGATTCTTTGTTCTGAAAAAACCTCGCACAACATCAAATCAGAATTGATGTTGTATGATTTATAAGCCTGAGCTCGAAAACCAAGATAACTCAAGATATGGACTATTCACAGTAAATCCCCAATTTAAAAGAATGTCAAAAAAGTTTTTAAAAAAGAGAAGGTACTTCTTAACATCTCTTTTATATTTGACCAATGTACACATTCAGGATATATCACTTCCATCCTGCTCCATGATGTCATGCAGCCTGGGTTGAGCCCCAGACCCTTGGGGCTGGAGTAAGTCTCAGGAAAATGCCCACTTGTGTGTCAGAGCCACGCTCGTGCATGTAAGCATCGCACCAGGTTTACTGCCTAAAAGATAAATCTTTGTGAGCAACGGAAGTGGATGCTACGTATAGCTACAAATGAATTTGCTTCACTAGAAGTATTAATTAGATCAACGGATCAGAGTTTTGTTACGTGTGAAGGTCAAATTCCTTGATTTACCTGGAGCAATGGCTAGAGTTTATTTAACAGCAACACCACAATGCAGACTTACCAGAAAACTTCATGTTATTCTAACAATGTAGCCCTAATCACATGTATAACATAAGGGTCTGAGAATAATACTTCTTGTCCTTAGACAAAATTCCTCCAATTCCTTTCTTATCTCAGCTTATCTCCTCTCTGTTAAAGGCATATCCAAACACTTTGTGTCACATTGTTATTTATGTTATAGTTGAAGCCTCTTAATAATTTCTTAAAGGGAGTGTTCTTGTTCAGTTCAGTATGTACTCAGATGACTGCTCTCAGAACGAATGCGGTTGTATGTTGTTACACAATCATCTAAATATTCGTGATTATATTCTCACTTCTTACACTTGTTTCATTTCTTATCATTCCCATATCTTCACCATTGTTCTCTGAAAGCATGCGAACAGTTCCTGACAAATTCACTTGCATCAACAGCATCTTTACAATGCTCTTGTTTTTCAGAAAATAAATGCACTTCAGATAAGCATATAGTTAAAGGTGAAAGCTTTGCTTCTTGTCCTGTTTTTTCAGAACTATTAAGCATCTGTGAAATCGCTTGATTTCAGTTAGAGATATGACTAATCTGTATTTAAAAATATATGTTTGTCAGGCTCTGCAGATGTTTTAGTCAGAGACACATATATGGAGGCAGAAAAAAAGTATTTTTTTCATGCTTTAGGATAATGTCATAATCAACACCACTATCAGAGAAATGGGCTTGTGATAAAAAATAATTCTTACTGGGGAAATAGCAAGAACAGGTGGGTGACCTCTGGGCGATGATAAGGAAGTCTGGAGAGACAATAGCCTCCAGCGAGTGTCGTCCAGAGAGGGGCATGTGAGTCCAGGCATGTTGTATGTCTGCAGGCACACAGCTCCTCAGCCCACACTGACTTTGCACCTAAACCAAGCTGTAAGAAGTGGTCTGCTGTCTAGAGACCCTCTCCAAGTGATCTGCCAGCTCTGCGTACAATAAACACAGTTTCGTGATCAGCTTCAATGTTGAGACTTTCGAATGGTGGTTAACTCAGTACAGTGCCCCTGGGATTAGCTCGAAGTAAAGGCATCAGCAGGAAAATTAAAATTGTTTTCCAACGTGTCATTGGTTCTCAAGCTGTCATCTGAAACCATGATGGTTTGTGAAAGAGCCTGTGCAGCACTGTTAAGCAGCAAAATTTACAAATGGGTTGATTAGAAGAGTGATAGTAGATTTACCCAGTGGCCCATGAGAAATTACGAGGGTTGGTCCAACAAGTGGAAATTACTGTCATAAGAATAGAAAAGCTTCTTTAGAAAAACACTTCTTCATCTGTAGCAAACATGTAAAACAAGAAATGTTATAGCTTTCCAAAACTCCTCCAAAGATTGGAAGCTTTTGTTTTATTGTAACAATAGCGTGGGAACAAACATTTTGTTTTCTTCCTATTTCTAGAGCTACCCTAGTACTTGGGTGGGAATGGAACAAAACCCATGTGAGAGATCGGCAGTTAGTTTTGTTTCTGGGCTGACATGAGTGCAAATTATGGTAGTTTGGATATGAACCAAACAAATTATCACCTATATCTGAACAAATCTCGCTTCCTTTACACCAGAATGCATACCCCATACGTACATCATTGAGATGTCAAACCATACTCCAGAAAAATAAGCCGGCAGAGAATTTACTACACACATCTTTTACAGCTAAAACAAAAATCTGCAGAAGGAAAAACAATCTCGTACTTCGAAGAAAGCACTTATGCACGATGCAGTTGAGAAGAGGTAACGAGCAGATTTAAAAGAGTTAAAGGATTTAACTAGCCCCAAGATGTTTAAAAAAATTGTACAAGGCAAAGAAAGGGAGGCCAATGTTAGAAGCAAATAATTGCCCTACTGGGGCCAAAGACCTGCCTTGCCTGCCACTCTCACCGTGGCCACCGAGGCTGTTCCTTTTAACAGTGAATAAAACAAGCCAGGGGATGTTTTTTGGCCTTGCAGACAAATAGCATGGTGCAACTTCTATCAGAACAGCTAAATTCTCTAGACTTGGGTCTCTGCTGCGGCTCTACTTAGTCTCCTATAATAAACGTAGCCTAATAGGTTGTTAAGGAAAGAATATAGTACATAGATCAAGTCAAATGATCCTTTTTCTGATATAGCATCCCAGCCTCTGCAGTTCAGCACCCTTGGGACTCCCTGAGCCAGAAGCTGTAGCCACAACTTAATAAATGAAGATGAACTCTCCTTCAGCTTTATTGTGTGAAAATGTGCTTCCCTTCATTTGTTTCAAGTCTGGTACCTAATAAATGCATTGGTTGCCTTCTTAATTCTTATGCTATAACAAATACTGAATAATTTTTTTTTTTACTCATTTTTCCAAACAGTTTGTTTTATTTTTACAGGTTTCATCATTTTCCCTCAATCATCTTTTCCAGTCCTATCTGTTTAATCTCCGCTTGTACAGAAATTGTTCTGTAGCACAGTTCATCCTCGTCACCCTTCTCTGTGCTCTCCAGTTCCACTGCAGTCTTTTAGAAATGGATTACCCAGGACCACATTCATTGCGCAGATATGGGTGTACAATGGATTTACATATCCATCTGAATTTTTTAATTCTTCATTCTTTTCCCAGTAATTCCTACTTTAATTGTCAATTTTTTCTTGCAGAAGACACAGCAACCAAACATTTCACTGATGTTTTCAGGGACTTTAAGGTTGCTTTCAAGAGTAGTAATAGCTAATTTAGAGTTCATCACTGTGTATGAACAGTGAAGGTTATTTTTTCTCAGTGCATGACTTTCCATTTATTGACATTGATTTTATCTGTCATTTCATTGCTCAATATCATGAGACTGTTCTGTCACTCCTCACATCCAGCTTATGCTTTTACTACCCTGATTAATTCTGTATCATTACACAAAAAAATCACCTCTCAGCTCACCACCTTTCCACAGCATTTATGAATCCAGATCCCTAGAGTGCTGATGGTTCCTTGCTGTGAAAAATGGTTATTCACTTTACCCTTTGTTTCCTATCTTTCACCATGTAACCTCGGAGAGGGTTTACCCTTTTACCTCATGACAATTCAGTTTCATTAATGTTGTTTATCTCTTTTTGAAAATTCAATTTCATAAGTTTCAATCAACATTAACCAAATAATCCTTGGCTCCTTCAGAGAATTGCTATTTATCAACGTATGGCTTTCTTCTACAAAAGTTGTTCTGATTCTTGCCCAATAGATCTCTCTACCCTTTTGTCTACTAATTATTTGTTATTGTAATTTCTAGCAATTTTCCTAATAAGCACATCAGACTTACTGATCTGCTGGAGCAAGGAAGAGCCCTTTTTAACAGCTGATTGCCCATTTGCCACTTTCCATTATTTTGGTATCAAATTGATAGGTATTAGTCTCCTCTATTACCATTTCACACTGATACAGTCCTCAGAGATTTTTTTACCTATAAAGAAAATCTGTGGTATAGGTACCTCTTTCCTATAATGACCACTAATGCAACAACAACAACAACAAAATGTAATATTTCATATATAGGCTTGTACTAGATTATTTGTTTAGTATAGTGCTATTCACCAGTGAACCCTGCCTTTAGTAGACTTCTTTGCTTCCAAAACATTTGAAATACTTCTCTCCCCCTCTGACCCCTCCTTTTTTGGGGGGGGTGGAGTAGGGGGAAGCTTTATTCCATTTCTGAGGGACAATGTGTTGTTTCTTATTATTACCCTCTGTTCTCTGCTGTTCAATCACTAGTTTAGGGAAGAAAAATTGAAGAGCACTGTCCTTTTACAAGTATTTTGGATGAGTAGTGCATATTCTCTGAGCTTCTAAGGTGGTGTAAAAATATAAGAATTTTAGCCTTTTAGCTAGCTACTCCTTTTAACTAGTTTTCTCAATTTAATGTAATTTTATTCTTTAATTGTAAATATTACGTGTGTGATGAGATTTTTTGGTATGTTTGTTCATTACTGTTATTGTGAGGTTTTTCACACTTAGGAGGATATGAAATTTGAGTATTCTTTGTCCACTGTTGCATGGTGGCTGTTGGGTAACTGTTATTTTTAATCAGATACTGAACATTAAGTCCTGAGACATAAATCTAGAAATAATCCTTATTTTGAGGGGGGGTTTTGACAGAATTGCTGTGTACAGTCAGTTACAATGATGTTTATAGTGAGTAGAGTTTACTGAATGTGGCTTTTAGTTTGTTTTTAATAAGCTAGACACCTCAATTGTGCTCTGCTTTGGATGTCAGTGTTCTTTATTGGGTCTTGGTTACTCTATTCTTTAGTTCTCCATCTGTTAAATGGGAACAACAGCACATATTTGTGTTGCATTGGTATTAGGAGGACAAATATGCTATAAATTATGAGGTTTAATTGGGAGCTGCAACAACAACAGAGTTCATAGCAGCACTCAAGGTAAAAAGATGAAACCTTTCAAAAACATCTGGTTTGTGCATATGGTGCTGTATCGCATATCGTACCATAATCAGCATTGATGCTTATAGGTTGTACCTCTACGTCGCTGCTAATCTTTAATATTTCAGTAACATGCAAGTTGTGTTAGGCTTTATAAATACATCATGTGAATACTTATCATTATAGAAAAATAAGCATGCTAAGAATGAGAACAAAGGCAAAACATACGTGAGATGTATTTCATATTTTGTTTTGCTTTGTTCCATATTATGAATTTATGACGTACCCTTACCTGTACTTCTATAAAGCAATTTTTAATTGGTTGAATTTTGTAGCCATATTGCCAAAACTTTTTATTGAGAAGCAATTTGTAGGAGGAGGGAGCTGCAGACCACATCAGGAGAGGAATCCCAGGTGAAACGATTTGCTTGGGAGACAGTGCAAACAGAAGACAGAAAAATTAATGAAGAGAAAACTGGATATGGAATCAGTGGTGCAGCAACAGGGATAAGAATGACCGAGCAGAAGAAAAGAATGGCCACATAGGAAAGGGATGAACTCTGTGGAGACCTCAAGGCAAGGCACTGATTAGATGCACCAGTGAAGCATAAGCCACTGAGAAAAATAAAAGGGAGTTGAGTCAAATGGATGAGCCAGACAGACCACAATGATCTTTTCAGTGAGGTGAACTGGGGTAAAGCAGAAAGATCTCAGCAATGGCCTCACTAGTGAACAGGGCTGAAGAGCCCACGGTGACAAGGCGGTGGTTCATTGCAAGAGGCAGGAAGATGCATTTATAATTTATTAACTGTGCAGCTTAGTGTTTGCAGAGCCAGCCAATACTCAGATAACCAATATAACTATAAGGTAAACAGTGTTATACTCCAGGTGATTTGAGAAATTGTAAAACATTATTATGTCATGTAAAATCCATTATTGTACGTCCTGATGTGTAGTGAGCAATGACATAATCCAATGGTTTGACATATCTGATTTAGGAGACTAACTTAAAAACCCAAACTGTTTTATTACAAAAGAATGTAATTTAATAATCAAAAAGATGTGTTGTAAAATATTAATATCTATAAAAAAGAACACCCTAAGGTAGTTTCTAGACAGCTCGTAATTTCAACATCTATTGCACAGGACTGGAGACAGTTTCGTAATATATATGGATGAAATTCCTACATTTACAAATTTTTTTGTCTTAGTTTAAGAATATACCATAAAGTTTCTGATAAATCGCAATTTTTATCAGTGATTAAAAGCATGTATTTTATGGGCAGCAGGAAACCAACATATAAGGAAAACAGATGGTTCTGAAGCATTCTTAGCATTATTTAATAGTCTGAAAATAGTACACTTATGTTTGTAATAAAAATCAGGTACTGTGTAAAGTTTATTTGGGTTCTTCAATCATTCTCAGAAACTTACTTAAGATTTAGCTGTAAGTCCTGAATAAATTTTTGCTATATGTTTTCTCTATACTACCTTCTGAAGAAACATACCAGAGGCATTCATCTCACCTCATTTTACACAGCTACAATGTCAACAACTTCACCTGACCTATTTGTATAACTCCCTATTATATTCAGTGAGATATATGGGCATTTCCAGAATGCATCTCATCCCAATGAAGAGATCTAAAACAAGTCAGATGAGTCAGAGTATGAGTGTCTGTTCCTCTGAATAGCTGCCAAGGGGAGCCTGGGTGAGCAGTTCAGGTGGAGACACTAATGTGTAAATAACTTAGGGGAGATGAAACCCATTCAGGAAGGCTGGTGACACTAGGAGCTGGGGAAAAAAAAAAGGGGGGGAACACATCGTGAGTAACAATAGACTATAGAAAGTAGGATGGTCAGATCTTCATGTGACAAGAAGAGTTACAGGAAGGAGCAAATTCAGGAAAAAAAGTTTATGTTGAAGTTCCTGAGAGGCTGACAGACAGGACCTCAAGCCACAGACGCCAAAAGCAGAAAATGGCCAATAGAGCTTTGTGTCAGGCAGCAGTCAAAGAAAGGAAATGAGGAGCCTATCAAAATGCTCAAAGAAAAATGGGAAATGGAAAACATGGGATAAAATGGACAGGTTCCCCTTTGCTGAAAACAGGGAGAGTGGGCATACCTTCTCTTTTACTTCTTGCAGGAAAATGATCTGCGCTCTTCTGCCAGGTTTATTGGGAAGGAGAAGGCAAAGAGGCCAGAGCACCTCTGCCCCATCAGCACTGCCTGCTGAAATATGTGAACTCCCAGGCACAGGGGAGAGCAGCAACTCTGACATTATGCAACTTCCCTTCCAGTAATGCTGCTACCTCTAGCCTGTAACCCATGGTCACTTTAATAACAGCCTCAGCTATCTGATTTGCCCTAAATCTCCTTATAGTCAAAGGGAGTATTTTTTCCCTTTGGCTTTCTCTGTGGTCAACTACATTATTTCTATAATAACAGTCTTTATCAAGATCCTGATTTTGATCCAAATTTTCTGTCGCAGTCATGCACTTCTTTGCTTATGTGGGTTTATTTCACATCCTCAACATTAATTAAATGCAGAGGAGTGTGTTTTTTCACATTAATTTTCTTTTCTCAGATTTGTTCCTTTTTTTTTTTTCTCAGTAATTGCAGTAGGATTAACTGCATTGTTAGAGTTCTGAATACAAATAAGAGGGCTTTTCCCTTTCTCTTCCCTGACTACATTTCTATTACTGCAATCACAAGTATTCTTAACAACATTAAAGCCCACAGCAGATGTGAACCAGGCTATAGTGAGAGAATATTTTGATTCCACAAAAAGGTTCGGTGCTGAAACATAATGTTCTTGCTTCCCAGCTATTACAGGGCAAACTAGCATGCACTTTTGAAAGTTAATATCTAATTTTCTAGATGCCTGCTGCCAATTTGTTTTCATTCTACTTCAATATACTAGGCAATGAGAAGGGATTTTGCAAAGATTACTACTGGGCTCATTATTATTGCACTAGTAGTTCTGGAAAACAAAATACCAAAACTCAGCTGATGATGACATAGTTATACAACAAAACTGGCTGCCCAGAACTCAGAGCCTGGAATGAGCCCCTGGAGGAGACCTCGGGCTCACACCCTACAGCTTAAATAACTCCAACTTATCTTTTATGCTATGGTCTTAGTTTTATTGCAAAACTGGATTCACGTTAGGAGCTGAAGGGCTATGCGATCTTTAACCTCCCTTTTTGCCCAGTGTTTGGAATACGCACTCGGCCAGGAGTGACGACTGAAAGCTACTGCCATCTGATGGCTGCAAGGCAACCCGTGCAAAACAAGCTGCCTGCAAGCAGGTGGAAATCCTACAAGGCAGTTACTGCCACCGCACAAACCAGACCCCTTTCAAGCACGCGTAGCAGAGGATGTTGGCCATTCAGGGGTCATGGCGGCTGAGCCATCCTCGCAGCCTGGGCACCGCTGCCCGCAGACTCCTCATACTCACATGCACATTGTCTTGCGTCTTCCCTCTCTCCCTGCTCACTCCCTCAGCTATCATGCAGGCAATCAATAAAACAAAAGGGGTTGGCTTTTCTAACACTGTAGGAATTACCAATATAGTGGTACTTTTCGAGTTATTTGCCTCTACCAGTGGAGACAAATGGAGCTGCTGGTTCTGGGACAGAAGACAGGAGATTCCCTTTTCCCTGGAAGATTTCCTGCAAAATGTGGAGGTTGGCTTGGCCCCTTCTGTTGCTAGAAGTGATTTACTAAATATGACAAAGTCTTTGAAGTTTTATATCATACATAGTATTTTGGTTTAATTATATTCCAGTTCTTATCCAGCCTTAATCATTTGATTACCATAATATTCATCTAAACTCTTAGGATAATCATGATTAACCAGCAGTTAATAAACAGTAAGGGTAAATAAAGAAAAAAACCAAAAAAACAACAAACCAAAAAGTGTTAGAAACCCATTTAAAATCTGTAAAATTGCACGAAAGGATTGCATGAAAATTGGTCCATGTTTAAACCATAAAAAGCATTCTGTAATTCTATAATACCTTCTCTACTGCAAGTGGGTATAAACTAAGCATGTTCAGTAGCCCTGAAATGCTGTTTCCTTTTCTAATTAAGGAAAAGAGCTTTCTAGGGATGTCTACAGATTAATACAAGATGCTCTGAGAAGATGCCAAATTATAGTGGAAATGTGTTTGTTCCCAGTGTGAGCAGAAGCACTTGAGATCTTAGTTGCTTAGAGGAACAGAGATATCAGCTGCTGGCACTAATGCTTTCAGTATTCCTTCAGATAATTCAGCAACCCTAGATATTTTAATCTAGGCCAATTCTTTTAAACAGCACTTAAATCTAACAAATTTATTAAAATCCAGGACCTCTGTGAAGGAATAATTACATGACCACAAGCAACTCAGTTACCGTGTTTTGAGGCGATACCTTCCCACTTCCAAGTGGAGCGGAGCCAGCAGAATGTGTGCACGCTCCTCAGTCCAATGCAAAGCAAACCGGCGCTGATGGGTCTCTTCCCAGTTTTGACAGAGTGCTTTTTGCACATTCTGTTATCTTACTTATGACATGAGTGTATAATAATCTTTTCCTTCATGTAGGATAAGAGATCTTGATTAAGCAGAAGTGGTTGTGAAGGACACAAATACATTTGTACGCGGCAATGGAAGATCTGGGAGTTGAAATGTCTGATTTCTGGCTTAGTAAAATTTCTTCAACTGGAGCATTATGTAATAAAGACCATCTTTCTAGTTCTATATTTACCTACCTCCACTCATTTCCCTCCTCACCCCAGAATGCGTTTTATAACCTCAAGCTTGGAAAATAAGTACAATAAACATCCAAATACATGAGCTGAAAGGATAAAGGAAACGTAATGATGGTTGCTGGAAAAGGGGGAGGAAAGGCATGATCTTCACAAATAGTAGTATTAAACCTTTGATGAAGTAATTAGTAACATTTTAAAAGCTCTCCCACTCACAGTACATTTGTTTCTGTAATTGTGATACACTAGGAAATTCAGTGTTCAATTGCCCTGAAACTCATTCGCAATCCCTTGGTAGCAGCTAAGTAATTCCTGTACATTCCCAATGACAGAGAACATTTTTAACCTACATTTCCATATTAATCCGGTAATGCTTCCATACTGTTTCAGGGAAAATGCTGCTTGCTCTGCAAGGTCAGTCCCCAGAGAGCCGTTCGGAAGTGACAACGACGTATAAATGTACTCTTTGCCCCTGTGCAGCACTTCTCTTATTCTTACCAGCCATCCTAAAAACAGATGACTTGCTGAGTCCCAAGAGTCGGAGAGTGAATTATGCAAATACCTAGGGCTTTTTATTAAGAGTGGAGGAGAAAAACTTCGTCCAAGTAAATTCTTATTGCTGAGTTTGTTTGCTTCCCCCCCCCCCAAGTTCATCAGGATGATTTCTTTTCTATCAAGATTCTTCAAAACGGAAGGGAACAGGAAACCTGTGGTTGCTGATCAGCGAAAACAGTCTGTTTAAGACATCTTCTATTTTCAGTACTTCTACTAAGCAAGAAATCTTTACTTAGCTCTCTGTTGAACCTGTGAGCTAATTTTAGAGCTGTTATCCTGGAAGTCCCTCAATGCTGGAGTTCATCGATAGCAAACATACAGCTAAGAAAAAAACCCATTCTACGGGAACGTGGGGAATTACAGTGTGCACTTAGTGGATCCCCCGGCAGCATTTATATGACCTAGGTTAGGCAAAGTCAGTGACTCTATCACTGGAAAGAGGACATGCCTAGGTAGCTAAACTCTTACTCTGTCACCTGTATAATGAAAAAGGCCCACCCCCATGGAGTAGGCCAAATGCCTTTTTTTTTTTTTTTTTTTAAATTCAGAGAGCTTCAGCACTTCAGCAGCTATATCTTGCTGCTGTAATCTAGATAGTACTATTTGATATCAGATAACTACTTTTCTTTCATATGTCCACCCCTCCAGGGCAGAAGCTCTCAATTCTTTGGTCCATGGAGTATAACAAGGCATGTCTCAGTTGTCAGCTCCTAATATCTAGTACAAACTGCTTGCTACTCCAGATTGCTAACTATTCTATAAACGTTTTGATTTATTTACCTAATAGTCAAATGGTTAAAACCTCCATTTGCTACTGTAATGTACTATTTTCTGCTCACAACTATTTCACGCTGGGCTTTGCTGAATTTTATTTCAGCTTTTAGTGAACCTCAACCAGACTGGTGGGAGCCATCAATTTTAGGAGCCCTCCAAGGAGCATGAAGTGCTGCAATCCCTGGCCACCACCTAAAAATCAATGCATTATCTACTACAGTAGAATTACCTACTACAGTAATTTCTGAATGCTTTCTTGTAAAGAATTTGTCATAGTATTTGTTTGCTATACTCAAAAATGTATTCAAACAGATTATCTACACAATATATGATGGGATGTCAAATAAGTCTGTGATAGCAGATATTAGACTGTACTCAAAGACTTCCCTTTCAGAGAAGAAAGTTCGTTTGTATATTGAACTACAACTCATGAGATGAAAATATTTCTAGGGAGAAAATATACTGCGCTTGTCACACAAGCAAGCACTACACAGTGACTACCAAAGATGACGTGTGGCATTCAGGTGTTCAGGTTCATTGAAAAAGCAGACCATGAAATGAAGAGTTGAAACCACCTTTCACTGTTACCTGTGCAAATGAGGAAAGGTCCATGTAGGTGACTTCTGTCTATAACAAATGTAAGAAAGAGCAGAATAAAGCACAAAATGTGCCCCTCCCCAAATGAAGATGCTTCAGAAGGCCCGTGAGCCTTTTATCTCCCTCGCATACACTTGCATTTTTAATGCCACAAGGCGTACATTAAATTAAAGATTCTTGTATATGCAATTATAGCATTTTAAAGAGTTTGTTCAGCAGCTGTTGAAAATAAGTATCAGCCACTCTGGGCAATTAAATTTCATAGCTCAAAACGACAGAAGGAGCATTCTCCATTAGCACAAGCGGTAGGGAAGCAGATATTTTCTGAACTTGGAAATTATTCTTGCTAAAGGAAAACTGGAAAGGTCATTGTCACTTGCCAAATAAAATTATTACTTTTAAAATAAATATTAATTAATGTTATATGCTAGAGGGACGAAGAGTTGCTGAAAGTATTAACTGCTCCACTTAGCTGTGTTGCATATCAGAAAATTTATTAGGTTTTCAGGAACGAGGACTTTCCTTTTGTCACTTTTTTGTACAATTCCCAGTCTATGAACTCTAATACCTGCCTAGGGACCCTATATTCTACAACAATATTCATTCTTTTACTGATATAATGATAGAAAAAACTACTATGGCTATTGTGTTTTATTGGTTTTTATTTTCACAACTGAACAGGAACTACAATGAAACTAATTAGACCCCAACAATATTCCCACCGTCATTAAATCACAGATTGTCTACACATTATATATTGTTTAAAATTATTTGGTTGATCAGGAAAACAAAGTCACCATAAGTTTTTCATATTCAATAAATCTCCAGATGGTATGATTAACAATGTACCATAATAATATGAGGTACAAAATTGACATTATTTACATTAATTACATAAAACCATAATTAATAAATGAGAAGGTGGCAGAGATGCTTTCTGGCATCAGATACTATCTTGTCATCCAGAAAGACACATGCAATATCTGCCCAGCTTTGTGAACAGTTGCAGGTGAATAGTGTCACATCATCTCTTGGAAAATATCTAAGGCATGCACAAAAGATACGGCATGCACAGTTTGAGTTACAGGCAAGGTGAGATCTTGAACATAAAGCTGCCCTAAAGTAAAAATAAGGTAAAGGATTTTTTTTTACACTGGACCGCACGACATCCTTGTCTCTGAATTGGAGAGGCATGGATTTGACAGATGGACCACTTGGTGGATAAGGAACTGGCTGGATGGCCGCACTCAAAGACTTGTGGTCAACGGCTCAATGTCTAAGTGGAGAACAGTGACGAGTGGCATTCCTCAGGGGTTGGTAGTGGGACCAGCACTGTTTAACATCTTTGTCAGCAACATGGACAATGGGATCGAGTGCACCCTCAGCAAGTTTGCTGATGACACCAAGCTGTGTGGTGTGGTCGACATGCTGGAGGGAAGGGATGCCATCCAAAGGGGCCTTGACAGGCTGGAGAGGTGGGCCTGTGTGAACCTCCTGAAGTTCAACAAGGCCAAGTGCAAGGTCCTGCACGTGGGTCGGCGCAATCCCAAGCACAGCTATAAGCTGGGCGAGGAATGGATTGAAAGAAGCCCTGAGGAGAAGGACTTGAAGGTGTTGATTGATGAAAAACTCAACATGAGCCAGCATTGTGCGCTTGCAGCCCAGAAAGCCAACCGTGTCCTGGGCTGCATCAAAAGAAGTGTGACCAGCAGGTCGAGGGAGGTCATCCTGCCCCTCTACTCTGCTCTTGTGAGACTCCACCTGGAGTACTGCGTCCAGCTCTGGGGGCCCCAGTACAAGAGAGACATGGAGCTGTTGGAGAGAGTCCAGAGGAGGGCCACAAAGCTGATCAGAGGGCTGGAGCACCTCTCCTATGAGGACAGGCTGAGAGAGTTGGGGTTGTTCAGCCTGGAGAAGAGAAGGCTCTGGGGACACCTAATTGCGGCCTTCCAGTACCTAAAGGGGACCTACAGGAAAGATGGTGAGGGACTGTTTATCAGGGAGTGTAGTGACAGGACAAGGGGTAATGGCTTTAAGCTGAAGGAGGGTCGATTTAGATTAGATATAAAGAAAAAAATTCTTCATTGTGAGGGTGGTGAGGCACTGGAACAGGTTGCCCAGAGAAGTTGTGGATGCCCCATCCCTGGAAGTGTTCAAGGCCAGGTTGGATGGGGCTTTGGGCAACGTGGTCTAGTGGAGGGTGTCCCTGCCTATGGCAGGGGTGTTGGAACTAGATGATCTTTAAGGTCCCTTCCAACCCAAACCATTCTATGATGACTCTATGATGATTCCATGATCTCAGCCATTGCTCAACCCCAGAGGGAGGGGAAAAAAAAGAAAAAAGAGGTATAGAAGGGCTCTGCTAACTGGTTATCCATAAAGCAGGAATGGCAAAGCCCAGCAGTGGTAGAGACTGCACAATCAGAGCAACATGTGCCCCAGACCCTGAGGGAGTCCTGAGCTTCCTGAACTGCTCTGGGGAACTGGCTCTATAAAGACGAGGGTGCTTAACACATTTATCTTTATTTATCTAAAATTTTTCTGTAACATTGCTTTCCATAGACTGAAATTATATCCTGCAATATATAAGGAGGAACCAGGCTACCTAATGTTAGTATACTTGTACCTCCCCATCACTTCTGCAGGAAACTTGGGTGTGCCAGCCCTGAGCAAGAAGAGCTTGGTTCACTTATCACCCTCCTGACCTTCAATCCCAGAGCAATTCCAGCTCCTAAATCAGGTACCTATGGCACATAATCTGAATATAGCCCTTTGTTCCTACTCTTAGCACACCTTGGGATTAACATGCTTTCAGTTAATATCCGCAATGCTCTCTGGCACTGCCTGCCCATGACAGGAGTACAGGGAGAAACATTCTCTATTGTACTATTTTACATCTTAATCTTACAATTTATACTTTTTTCCATCTGCTGTGCTCTGGGCATAAAGATGAAGCCCAGAATACTTAATTTCTTACAAGAGAGTTCCTTTTTGTGTATTCCCTATAATTTCAGGTTAATAGCTATTCTGCAAAATTTACCGGTCTATTCTCCACATGCTATCTTTGGATTTGCATACATAAGTCTTATCTCTGTTAATGGTGCTGGAAGGATGTGCATAAATCCTCACATAGAGAGATGAAATAATGGGACTCTTAAGCCTTATTTATTTCACACTGGAAAACATGTTATAGTTATTGCAGTAATCTCTACAGCTCTGATTTGCTATATGAAAGAAACAGGTATTCCATATATTGCTGTGTAACTTCATTTAATGATTACTGTAAAATCCAGAAAACCCTTGCTATGAAAAAATTTTGGTGCATTTCAAGTGCGTCTTATCCATTATAATATATATTTTGACTGGTAATTAATAGTCTCCTTTTTCTGCATATATTCAACATTCTTCATATTATCTTTCGTACAGTCTAGATACAGTCTATGCCATTTTAGGTTAATAAAATTAGACTCCTGCAATTATTCTTCACAGAAGCCAGTGATAGCATTAATCATTCCTTCAAATTGTTCTTCCAGACAATGTAATGTTCTTCCAGTAAAATGTACAAGATGTTCCTATTGAACATTTCATTAACTAGTTCCCCTAGTGCTCTTTGGAGTATGTTTACTATGGCATCTTTGTATATGTAAAATATTTAGAGCTTTGCTTTAAATTCTTCATATGCTGGTCTTGATATATAGATTTTTCCACCTTTTTTCACTGCCGCAAAGTTGTATGTATAAATTATATCAGAGGTACGTAGCCTTGGTTTGAATTTCTACTATAATCTACCTATTTCTTTTCTATGTGAGCAGCTGAAAAATGTGGGTCAAGGGTAAATCTTAGCCTAGTGGCAGTGAACAGTGAAAGCTGAACCTATCTGATCTGGTAGATGTCTGTAACCACGTGAGCTGAAATTGCTGTGGATCAGATGTCAATTCTATTTGAAAATTTGGAGAATCAGCAAAGTGAACTTGCTGCTAGCTGATAAACATTTGTTAACTACAGTGGTTAATTTTTAACTTGGGGAGGAGGTCTAAAGGTATAGCAAGTTATTAAACCCCTGGGTTTTTAAAGTAAAATGCTTTTCTGGTTTTCAGTGGCTGATGACAGCAAATCAATACCTTAGGGTATGTTCATATATTCATGGGTTCAGCAAATACACTTTCTTGAACTTTAATCTGCAGGCTATCTAACTGCACTAGGAAGCATGGTTAATAGGGTTTAGGAAAAGCATTGCAGTCTGAAAACATTTTCTTTTCTGAAAAACAGAGGGGTGTTACTCCTTGCCCTTCGTTAAGATAGTTGTTCAAATATTTAAGATTCTGAATGGAGTCAGAGAGCTTAACCAGTAGATGCCTCAATCCCAAGTGTGCCCCCAACCGTGTCACACTATCCCAAACAAAGACATTTGAGGCACTCAGAAGCAGAAGCAATTTTCGAGTTACACTTTTGCAAAGATGTGAGCTCCAAAGTGGGAAAAGGAGCAGAGGATCTTTGAGAAGCAAGGCAAAAAAGCCAAAGATGTAGTCAGAAAAAGTGCAGAGGATCTCTGTGACTGGCAGTGAGAAAGAAACATCTGAACTCACTGCTAATGGGAGAAGAGGGTGTCGGAGCTCCATCCCCACCTGTGCTTGGTGCTGGAGGACACACAGCACCAGCAGCACCTGTCGGGCACTGCACTCCTGTCAGGCACGTCCCCTTGCCAGTTGTCCTCACCTCTGTGACAGCTCATCCTAGATGGGACATCTGCCCAAGCAGGCCACCCTGCATGGTCATAATTGGGGCTTATAGCAAGGAAACGGATGCTGCGGGTCTGAGACGCTGCGAGCTGCAGGGGATGCCGAGGGACATCTGTGCTCTCACCCTGCCATGCAGGTGCAGAGGTGTGGGGCACCACCAGAAGCTCGGCTTGGTTACAAAACCTCAGCCACACTGGGAGGTTTTCCAGCTTAGGCAGGATTTAGGGAATTTACCAAAATTGTCACAGAGTTCGGACATGACATGAGCATCTGTCTCACCAAGCAGGGTGGTTTGGAGCAAGCTTGAACACTGTACAGTACCCACTAAGGGAAGCTGCAGAAAGCTGGAAGGAAGGACCTAGCATCAGTGTTGAGAGGATCCAGCAGTGGTCATGCTGTGGATTGTCATCCAGGATGTAAGTAGAGTGAAGGTATTTCTGTTGTAAGGCAGGATTTCATAGGATTGGATTTAATCTGCATGATCTGATTTGCATAGGTGGTCAAATCCTGCTGCTCCTTTTGGCGTCAATATTTACATCAGGGATATTATATTATACTGTATGACAAGCTATGGACTGAAAAACACAGAATTTGTAACAACCGTTTTCCAGAACTCTCCTTTGATGCAAACGCTTATTTTGATACACCTACACAAAAAGAGACATCTCCATAGAAACCTCCTGAACCTAATGTCTTAAATAACTACTTTAAAGGGCTTATCTTGAGAGTTATTGAGGACACTCAGCTCTCGCTGTCTCCTAAAATAGCAATAACTCTAGAAACTGCAGTGCTATTTTCCACTGTGTATTGACAAAATTATAGCCATTCAACTCAGATTAATGTAAAGAGTTCAATATTTTAATAAACTGAAAAATAAATCCCTTTACATATCCAAATCTTCTTTAGCTTGTTTTGTATATTTTTTTCATCTGAGCACATTCACACAATGCACATACAAACTTAAGTGATTTTCCACTGAGTTAAACATCAGATATTGGTCTCAGACACTCAACTCTTTCTCTGTAGTCAATGGAGAGAATCGGGTACTTGCAGACAAATATTTGTTCTGCCTAGTTCAGATGCTGCCTTTGCGCAGACTATCAAGGAGGCCTCAGTGAGTAACACAGATGTGATGCCTAACTTCTGGATGACAGAAGTTAGGTGGGATGAATTGTGCTAGTCAACTGCTAGAGTCATAGCCTCTGTGATCCTAGCTAAAACCAACATGAGACATCCAGCTGACATTGCTTGATTCATATAAAAATCCCATAAACAAAAGCTCTTTGTAAATTATGTGTAAAATAGTCTTCAAATACCAGTAGTAAATACATGTGGTGAGTAGATAGGATTCTTTACAAATCTGTATTACGAGATCTTTTCTTGGTTGTGGGAAAATTAATCAATCTATTCAAATCCTTTGTGCATCTTTGTTTACTGGATATGAATATATACTCCTTGAAATCAGCAGGAATTTAAGTGCTCCCTGACAGCGAGGTAATGTAATACGTGATGTAACACAGAGCCCAACACTATGAGGTATCAAAAAGTGAAGTGCTGAGTGCCTTCAGTTCCTTTTTGGCTTAAGCAGAGCACGATTGAATATTGGTGGAACTCAGAGTCCTCCAAGCTCAGCTCTGGAGGGGCCTGTCCAGGATCCTCCCCCGGGATGTTCCTACACGAGAATGGACTGCAAATTGTGGGAGGGTGATTGCTTCTTTAGATGTTTGAAAGCACTATCAGAACCAAGCTTTTATCTCTCCAAATGCCACCTCATGCTTTGGCCCGAAACTTTATAACATCTGATATTGCTCCTGCTTCAGTACTGAGTACTATTAGCACAAAATGTCTTGATTAAATGCAGTGCCATTCACGGTCAGTTAAAACCAAAAACCACAATTTTGATCACCATTTGTAACTCTGTTAGCAAGAATCCTCTGTTAATATGGATACCAAGTGACTATCCTCGAGCTCCCCAGCTACTCTGAAAGTTTCAGCTTTCAAATCAGACATTTTCCTTAGTCAGAGAACAGACTGAGCAACGCTAAAGTCACATCTCACGATGCAGACTGCCTGGACGGAGGGAAGACTGAACAGAAAGAGTGGCATTTGCACCACTGCTCAATAGGTGCAGAACAAAAGATGACCTGCACTGTATTTCCTGCAACAGCTTCTCCCTGGTTCTTGGAAGCCCAGAGTTGTTCTAGAGCATCGTGCCTTCAACACTAAGCTCTACAGTCACCTCTCAAGGAGCCCTGAGTGACTGGACTGGCTCATAAGCAATGCCTCTAATGCTTTGGGACTGGAGCCAGTATGTCTGTGAGGCGATGCTCTGCGCCTTGTAGATTGACTGGCAAAGGTCAGCTTTAGTTTTAGTTTTAGATCTGTGCTCCATATCCACAGCAATCTGCAAACATGCCTGAAGGTTTGCAAAAAGTTCATGGGCTAAATGATAGCACCACAGGATCACTGAATACTTTTTTTTGGAAGAGACCTGTGGAAGTCATCTAGTCCCAGCCTTGCTCAAAGCAAAACTAATTTCAAAGCTTTAAACAGGTTGTTCAGTGGATTATTTTTAAATAATCCCAAGGATGGAGATTGTACAGCCTCTCCGGACAACATATTCCAGTGCATGATGACTCTTACTGTGAAATTTCCCTTTCAAAATAATTAAATTATAAAAAAAGAAGAAGAAAGCTCCTTCACTGGCCACCTTCACAAAACAAAAGCAAAACGAACCTTTCATTTCAAACCAGCTCTATTGCCCACTCCTGAAAAATCTATGCAGCTTAATCCTGAAGCAGCTAAAAGCAATGCAATACTTGGTATCAAGGGATAAATAACAAGATTTGTAGATAGAATTAGGTACAGAATTGAAGACTATGTCGGATCTACTTCTGAGCAAGGATTTCCCTCCGACTCAGTCCTGAAACCATTACTCGGGAATGCTTCCCCCAGTGACAACTGTCCCAAAACAACACTATCAAGCTGCCTGGAAGGCAAGCAGAGCAGTTGTGCCATGCTGCCGTGAGCTCTAAAAAGAGAGCAATAAAGCAGATGTCTGCTCAGGATTAGAGGGCACTGGAGAAGTAAGTGTTGGTGATAAGTATGCAGAAGCTTATCCCTGTGATATCCAAGCAACTTTGGAGCATATGATCATTTACTGCCGCCTTTGTTTTAAAGAATGTAATAAAATGTACTTTCAATTTTTTTTAAATTAACTTGTGATTTCATTGTCTGGGGCTTTTCAGGGATCTCACTGACAGGCCCATTTTGAGAAAGTATTGAGCACTGGACATTTGGAATTACCCAGCCCTTTCTAGTTGTTGAGAGCTATACATCCAAAAACACTGTTCACTTTATTTTCTGAGAGAATTTAGCTTGTAAGCATAATACCCATCAGTTTGAAAAAAAAAAAATTACTCTCGCTGGGTAGTAATGCCCTCTATGAGTAGCTTCAGGCATCATCTCCCACAAACAGCCACTCTTTTGACCCAGAGGATAGCAGCTTTCCATAATCACCCACAACTCCAGTTAATATGTAACGTAACATATGTGTAACAAGAGACTAAGGCATAAAGGGGAAAGGCTAGCTCTGCTTCAGAAAAGCTTTGATGATGCAGTTTCTACAATCTGCTCTATTGCCTTGGAAGTGCACATACACATTAAATTTTACTTTCCAATTCCACTAAGGCTATGTTAAAATGAGTATGAGTAAGTTTTAATTTCCAAGGCCAAAAAGGGAGTGTTGTTATTAATGCGTTGCCTAGCCACATCAATGTTTTATGTATGACTTTAAACCCTGAAAAGACTTCTTTTGCATCATCTCAAAGAAAATGCAGGAAGTTGATGGTATAGGCAGCCACCATTTTGCTCAAACCAAAGGTGACCTTGGCGTAATACAACAGCTTATTTTGTCCTTTCTACCTGCTGGCTGTCTCTACCTTTTGCTAGAGCACAAACTGTGAAGGGTAGGAACCACATCTTTCTCATATTTTTGTTTTCTACTTAACACAGCAGGAGCCAGGGGCCTCTAGATGCTACCACAAAATGGTACTGAAAATACTTGTTTGGATACCAAGAAATGTGACAGCACTAAACACATTTTTACATGTTTTGCCCTGCAGTTAGAATACGTGTTTGCTCGTCTCAGCAGACCATGTTAGCTGAGGTTCAATGACTCACTAAACTGTAGTCACGTGGGCTTTTTGTGAGCTTAGAGTGTGGACAGAGGTTGCTTGTGTCTGCCTGCAGTGCACGCATGGATGTACCCCGAGTCCTTTGTGGGTCTCGGTCTAAATTCTAGAGCTGCACAGATAATGGATCTTTTTCAGCATGGTTGCTGAGTCAAAAAGTGTGTATGTGTGTATGTTGTGGAGCGGGGAAGCCAACAATGTGCAAGCAATGTTATTTCATTCTGTTTTAGCATGAAATGTTTCATTTGAGGGAACCCTTCAAGTCAAATGGCCTTATTTCTGACAGTTTTGGGGAGCTCTCCTGCTTTTGCAGGGCTACAAGCTCTGGCCAAACAGTAGCAGCAAAAGGGTCTGTAACTACTCATTGCAAACAAGACCAGCATTGCAAGAAGAATCTGGATAGCTGAGCTTCATGCAGGGTTACAAAGGGTGCAAAGTGCAGCTGGCACCACGGTGGCAGCTCTCCTGTTCCACCAGCTGCATCTCACCAGCACTGCACGTTGCTGCAGCGTTAGTGCAGCACTTTGGGGAATTCCTCGCTTTCCCGAAGTGGATGTGACCAAAGGCAGATTTACTTCAAGACCTTCAGACTTTTCCACTTTGGAACTGTGTGGTGCAATGAGTGATCCAAATTATGAAGTAGGAGAGCCACTGCACATCCCATCTTTTCCTCCTCTTGCATTACTTTTACCTTGCTCTGTGCAGCTCTACATGCATCTGCTTCTGAGCAAGCATAACTCAAGAATACCGACTTTCTCAAAGCCACTCAGAGGATTTTTTTGTGCTTTATGTTAGCAGGACAGTTTTAATGTATAAACAAATCAAGGCCCATTCTTTCTTTGTCAGCTGGTTTTCTAATAAAGCTATCACAAGATGGGCACAAAAGCCAGAGCTTGCTCCCAGCCTCATGGAAAGGAGCTCACAGGAAATGCTGTTGGTCTGGCAAATGAAGTCTAATGTACCTGCTACATTCCTGATCAGCCAGTCAGACAATTCAGACATGCATGTAGAAACCTGTGCTGGGAGTTTCATTTCAAGTGCGCTCAGGATACAGAGTTGTTTTGAACTCATGCAATAAATCCCAGTCTTAAAAATTGCTGTTGTATGAGCCAAAACTGTATGCAGCTTGTTGAAATTGATTTCTGGTTTAGGACAACTACTTGACACTCTCCTTGGCATCACTGCCCTCTTTCCCTTTGTCATCACTGATATCTACATATAAAAGGAGTAAAAAACTGTTCCTGACATTTTCAGGTTACTATTCTTAACAGATTGCATCATACTTCCTACAGCCAGTGTCAATTGTTTGGCCAGCCCAAGGCAGGCCCTGCCCAAGGCACCCAGGGTGCTGGAAAGCCAGTGAGCTCAGCACCCAGCATGATTTGGCCCCGCTACAACAAGGTGACCTGGTGAACGAGCAACCTGGCAGCCAACGCAGCTCTTTGGAAACAGGTGGCAGTGTGATCATGTCATTTCCTCTCCTCCAGCAGCCTGGCACCTGCCCTCCACGCTAGACCAAGAGTTCTGGCCTCTGGCCAGCACAGGTTTGTGAGTTCCTACTCTAAAGGTCAAATGAAGTTTCCACCAGCAAAAAAACATCTCCCCCAGAGACCAAAAAAAAAAAAAAAAAAATTAAATGTGTGTGTCTGAAAGCAAATGGGCAGCTATGTGTTACAGGTCAAATTCCAGTTGTTGCAACTCGATTTTGTTGCAATCCTGCAATACCAGCAAGCAGACACTCAGTGGGGAGAGTAGGAAGGGTGATGTGCCTAACATTTGAGGAAACCACTAAGAAACCGCCACATAAAACAACTTGTTCCTGCAAAACTATTAATGGAACAAAAAGTGTTATTACACAAAACATAACAGTAAATGTAACAAACTAGGAAGATTTCTTCACAACCCTACATATAACTTGCAAAAATTTTTAATAGCATAGTTAAATCACTTATGATAGCATTTTTAGAAAACAAGAATCCTACCTGTAAGTGATCAAATAGTCACAATTTCATCACATTGTTTTAGGTAATAAGATTGCCCAAAATCTTATATTGTAAGATTCCAGAGTTTTATTTTTTATAGTTTTCCCAAAATTACTAGGAAAAGTTTTCACCTCAGACTAATTCTTTCTAATTTCAGGTAATATAGTTCAGCTATTTCAAAACAAACAAAAAAAAAAAAGAGAAAAATGCAAAAAATGTCTGATTATCTTTAAAAATTGTTTAAATCCCTTTACTGAAAGGCTGTATTTCTGAGCAGACTCCTAAGCATGGTATCATCATGTTTACAAGACCACACTTTTTTCTGTACAATAAACTGCCAATCCTATGTAATCTGTATTGTGTAATTACAAAATTTTGGGTCAATGGAGTCTTGAAATCTAACAGCAGAATTCTCTGAAGATTTTGATTACAATGAACATTCTCTATCCCCTCAAATTCCCCAGATGTCTATTTGTAAGAAAATGAGACCTTATGAAATAATGGTGATTGCTTAATGAAATACAGAGCATCGTTCACACTTGCCAAAGGATTGCATGAGTGAGTTCAAATCTGGCATTCAATCGTATCTTAGTATCTGCTTTCTGAATGGGACATTTTTTATAATTGTATTATTAAGATTGTTTAGGTAATGTGTTTGTGCTGAGCCTAAGTACAGATACATCAGAAATGAAAGGGTTACATTTACATTGCACTGTGCTGGGAAATGAGAAGGTACTCCAGATAGTGCCACACGAACCAGGTCTCAAATTCAAAGCCCTGTAGCTGTACCAGCACAAATACTGTGCTGGCCATAAAAATATGCCAATGCAGCTCTTCTGGGATTCACTCTTGTTTCAAGTCTTCTACACAGCGCTGACCAGACATAGCTAGACATAGCCAAAAATAAAATCAAAACTGAAATATGAGACTTGTATTAGCAGACAAAGGTAAACATATCAATGCAGGAGACAGCTATACCTTGGCCTCTCAAATGTAAGCAAACCTTGTATGTATACAGAAAAGATTGTTATTTCCTAGGTCAAACCATGCAAAATTTGAAATTGGCCTTTGGGAGAAATAGGATTAGACCTTTTGAGGATGTATAAAATAAAACACGGTCTATAATATAACCTCTTTCAGAATGCTGAATGCCTCCAAACATCAATAGGAGTTCAGATTGCAGCTATAGATCTCACAAAAATATAGAAATAGAAAGACTTCCCAAAAAGTGCCTGAGAAAGTTGAAAAACTTTCTTTAATCAGTTAGATTATATGCTTCTGCTAGAACAAGTGCGGTCCAAGCCACATGACTACTGTCATCTCAGTAGATGAATGGATGAATGAATGGATGAATGAATGAGTGAATGAGTAAATCATTACAAGGTCTATTACGAGCAGACTCAGTGTTATAATGAAGCCTGGAAACAGTCTGAGATTTCTTATGTACCTGATTACCATTAAAATGAAAAAGCAGCTGTACAGACAGTTTTTACAGGAAGCTTTTTCCAAGAACATTTACTTTTATATTTAAGATTAATTAGCAAAGTCAGATCACTATGTGTTTTTATCAGCAGTGAAATAGTGTCTGTAAATAAATGTGAGAAAAAAAACCCCAAAACCTCGACCCTTAAAATGTATTTGAAATCATTTCATCAAACTTAAAGGTCTGACAGATAACATATTTGAAGATGTCAGGTTTGTAGTTTAAAGCCTCCATGTTAAAGTAAAATAGGTAATTCAGATTTTACCTTTTGCTTTGCCATACCAGAATTGTGCAACTCGACCTTTCTGGATGGGTTTCTTCGGCTTTGTTCCGTCTGTGCCTTTGCCGTGGGTCATACATTGCTCAAGCCTGTAACAGCAATTAAGGTCTTTGAGACATGACCTGACTCTTGAAATTAGTTGAGAGTGGTCAATAGACTCATTAATGGTGCAATCCCATAAACTTAATTTCTTAGGCTAAAAATACACCACGCACGGCAACTATTGAGACTGAAATAGACTAAATACACGTGCATACACGTACATTCCTTGTCTTTATAAGGGTTTGAGGGACAGAAGGGCCCTAATCCTCAGTCTCTGTTTCTGACACTCAGAAGGTAGAGGTCTTTGTGTCCTACTTATTCTGGAACCCAAACAAAGGTCTGTGTTTCCTGAGACGGAAGAGCATTGACTTTGGGGAGAGTCCATACTACAGTGCTTATTTGAGTATCTGCTTTGAATTTTAGAATAAGAAACCAAGACACACAAGAAGGCAGTGTTTATAAATTTGTTCATTTGTTTGTTTTTCCCAATAACTCTAAAATTTCCAGATGACAGATCAAGTGTTACACTGAGGGAACACAATGGGATGGAGAGTTCCTGGATTTAGGCTCAATTTCTGAATGGTTGAAATATTTCATTTATGTGGAGGTACCTGTGCAGAGAAATATGCACATTTATTCTTAATACAATGTTCTTCAGAATCACACAGATGGTGAGAGCTGACTACTTAATCATTACAAAGGTCACATTTTTTTTATGTTACTAGATATCTCAGAAGAAAGGCTTAAAAACTTGCAAGAAATTCACCAGTTATAGTGGCTGAATGAAATAAAAAGCTAATATTATTTCCCTATTAACATTACAATTTGAAGTAACATCAGAGAAAACATTACTCCTGGAGAGCAGTTAGCCACTTTGAATAGTAGAAATTGTGACAAGTAGCAACCATTCTCTACGCTAGTTGTGGAAATGCTCAGCTCACTATGCAACTACGGTTACTTGAATGAAATGCAGGAGTGATCAATAACTGTTTTCTTCTGGAACATCATCAACGTCACTTTGAAAAGAGACTTCTTAAAATCCTTAATTTTAAAATATGTTTTTCTATGAGTGTAATCATTGCTAGTTCTCATCTGCTTTGTGTTCACTAAATGAACAAAATGCCAAAAAAGAATAATCATTTTTCATCATCACTCTTTTTGTTCTGAGAACAAGGAAGTCTTATAGTTGTGAAAAAGGTCAAGGTCCTCCTAAGTCTTCAGCACCTAACACATCGAGTGACACTCCCCTGATCATAAGATTAAATCAAGTCACAGGATGTGTGCCCTACGGATATTGGTTAAACTATTCTGGAGCTGAGTGGATTAGACTGGCATCCTGCGTTTTACTTGAAAGTGTACTATACCAGAAAGGTCAACAATGTTTCAAGGAAGTTAATTGAAATCAACCAAATGAGACAACTCTCTTCCTGGAGGAAAACTTTGTCCAGCCCAGCTTTGCCTTTGGGATAATACGTGTCAGAACTGGCATTTAGGCATTTTAACCAGAATTTTGCTGTTGATCAGCTTGCACAGCAAAAGCAACAATTCATGCACTTTAGCAAACCTCCCCCGACCTTTGGAAAACTACAGCAGTTTTTCTGTATATCTTAATTACTCTTATTCAGGAAAAAAGATCAGGATGACTTATGATAGCAAGATTTTACTCGCTGTAAGTTTGTAAACTTGGAAATATGGCAACTGCTGTTGTGATCCTATCAGTTCTTGCAGATGAGGTTTGGATTAGGTCAGTGCTTTTGGGGTACTTCCCAAGGAGGAACTCGGTAATGGTTTCCAGCACCAGCTTTATAGGCTTTGTGTTTGTAGGAGACACAAAAGTGCTAATTCTTGAAGGGAGTATAAAGTGGAGGGTGTGACCTGTTGCAGTCAATGTCTAGGCACTTTTTTTTCCCCCAGAAGAAATGAAAACTATCTTCATTTCTGGAGAAGTGCCAACTCGGTAAGCCTTATCCTCTTTTCCTACAGCTGAGAGCAGACTCTGAGAGCTGAGGCCCTTGGGAAGGTTACAGGCAGTCCCTACATCTGAGCCATTTCCAGGAGAACATAATTGCAAATTCCCATCGTCATCACTGAGACAGGATTAAGGTCTTGTGCATTTCCCCCGTGCTATCACCGTGGCAGTTATATTTCAGTGTTGAAGAAATTATCCCAGTCTAATCTAATCATGTTAAGCAGTGAGTGGCTCAGTTAATTAATTTGTAGAAAACATTTTGAAAACCCTTCATGAAAGGTATGCCATTAACACACTGCTCTTGTTGGAAAGAGTTGCACTGGCTGCACGTTGTTGGCTTTTCATGCCATTTCAGGGCCAAATCGTGCTAGGTACATAGTCTCCCTGTAGTTTCATTTCCACCAACAGATAGTTGGCAAACTGCTCAGCCAGATAGAGTATCCGGCGTGTCCTCCTGAATGTCCATGTCTTGGACGCTGGAGAAATAACTGACTGCAGTTCCAGTGACAGTAGTTTCCTGGGAAGAGGTAACATCTTCTACTAGACCAATGGATATAATGGAGAAAAATATATACAACTTTGTGTACACAATTTTTTTTCTCTGTAGTCCTTCTAAGGAAAAAAAGGTTTTGTCCTTATCCAGAACTGAACTGTGGTTCCCTATTCTTCTCTGAGATTTCACCTCATAAAGGCTGCTGCTTCGGAGGGAAATTGTACTTTAAAGCCATAATAGTCTATTTGTCTTTTTTGTGTGTGTGCTTTTTAAAACATTTCTTCATAAGTCTTAAATTATTTCTGTGTCACAAGATTTCATGTTGTAACTTTCAGAAATTCGTACATACATATAGAACATGAATAAATAAATATTCTTCAAATAGCTTTCCTCAAAATATTGATGCAGATTTTCTTGATATCAAATGGTCCATCTTGGGTCATCCACACATCAGGGGGAATTATGTTCATCTTACCTAATGTTTAATGTTCTCTATATTAATATCAACATCTGAGCTGGCAATCCATGTCCTTTTTGTACCAAATGGACTGTAAGTGGCATTTCTACAGCATGACTGTTTTGATGTGTTTTAGACGTCTAATTTGGGATGAGTTTAATAGTACTCTGGAACTGCAGACTTATTAAAGGGAGTCCAGGTGTGTAGTTTAAATACAGCCCTCTACATTGCAAGTGTTTAAAGTCTTGCGTTTAATAACAACCAAGATGTCAGATGAAATGGTCGTAAAATCTTCCTTTCAACTTGCCAGAATTCAGCCCAAAATTCTATTCCTAGCCCTTTTTGTTGCAACATAATAACCTGTTTCACACCTGCCTAGACATCTACCAAAATAAGGGTATTATCAGAGAAAACTTTGGGCTTGGAATATTGTTATTTCCGTTCACCTTGGAGCACTCTGGCACTGGGATGGATAACTGCAGACTTGTGTCTCCAGTGGTGTCTGCCAAAGGCCTGGCTTAAGCTGTCAGGTGGCTGGCTAAATCAGATGGAGGTACCTGTTTGCCATCAACAGATAGCAACTTCTTCCCAGCATTCTGTTAAATGGATTACTGTAAAGAAATCTAAACATGCAAGTCAAAATGAAAATAATACTCTGTGAAGGACTAGATACCAGTATCCGTAATGGTAGTATTGTAGTTTAATTGAAGACAACAATGTGAGGTTTTAAATGGACAGTATCAACATCTATCCCAGGATTAGTAATAAACAAACTTCAGGAACAACCTTATTTTCCTCATCCCTTTCAAACAAGGTTTTGCTATCAAAATACACGTGTAAAAGCAACAGTTGTCGGTATAAGTCAGACAAATATGTGTACAATCCAGTGAACACACTCATTTCCATATGGAGTTCTATAACTTCTTTGCAAAACTATGATAAATGTACAGGTAAATATAACCAGCAAAGGAGAGTGAATATGAGTCTCAGATATTTTAAAATTAAATTTTCTTTAAGTTTCTTTAAGCATGCCAGGTGCTACTGATGGATGCCTTAGAAAAATACACTAATTCAAGCCTGCAGATTTTAGTTATCGATGACCTGCAGTACTGAATAAAATGCTGCAACAACAACTGTCAACTAGAACTTCCTGCTTATTAAAGTCTAGAAAACCAGTTTTTCAAATCAGCAACAAAAAGATTTTTGTTACCAACAGTCAAATACTCTGTATTTCCTCATGTTGTCCCATTTCTGCACTGTTTTACTTTTCCATGACCACAAAGTGGTGGAAAAACTTGGCTCAATAACTATGGTGGATGAGTTACACCAGATTCTTCATAAAAAAGAGCTGTTCTAGTAAGTTAGCCACTAGAGCGAACAAAACCCTGTGAAGGTAATACAAACATGGTTACAGTAGTATATTGTCAATTAACTTCTTCACTCCTGCCAGATGCGAAGAGTCCAGCAATAGTGTCATAGATCTGCTATGTCACCTTGCTCAACAAATCCAGTGTATCAATCACACTTTTTTCTTTTTACCTTTTTTTTCTTTAACCTGTTTCAGGCCTTACATGCCTCAGGATTTAATGAAAAAATAGAGTTATTCTTGTTTCTTCATTAAGAATGCTCTAGTTAACTAGATAACAACAGGAAATGGTGAGAGTGAATTTCTACTAAAAAGAAATATTCTTTTCCCACCTTGTGCTTTAAGGTGAGGCATCTAAGCCCTTGATATTTCCATGGAATCTGAGTGCACCTCATGCAGTTAATCCCCCTTCCTTTGTATGTGTTGAAAGAGAAGGTTGGGAGAGGAAAGATGCAGCACGATATTGGAGAAAAAAAACTGCTGCCAGACTTCCAAAGATGAACTATCTTCTAAATGAGAATACTTTGCTCTTAGTCACAAGATCATCCCAGCACTTGAGTTACCTAAATGAGTTAAGTGAAGGAGAAGGAATAGCAGTGTAAGTAGGGTTCATTATAAGCAATAACTTACTTAAGTAGAGTGTACTGCGTGAGACACGTCTGTCACAGCCTCATACAAAGGCAGGCTGCCAGCTTCTGTAATTACTTTCCTAATGATTTTAGCTTTCTATAAATTTAGTCCCATATGAGTAGTAGGAGCCGGTGTTCATCTGCTTATACTGCTACTTATTGGTGTCATGGGTCTCTGTCCTCTCAGATGCCTCCGCAGGAGCAGGCAGCCCATCTCCCAGGGAATCTGCCTGCTTGCCATCTGGCATGCTGCATTACTGTACTTAACACTGTTGCGTGGCTCGAGAATCTGTCTTTACCTTCATATCATCATGATTTTTGCCTACAACTATTTCTTTTTCACAAGTATTTGTCAGAAAGGTGAAGGCGTCAGTACATCTACGCTTTAGTTCCACTTCCCTAAATATTCCAGCGTAAGTTGTGTTTATTTATATGTTCCATACCTACAGTGTGGCTTCTTTCAGAAGGACAACTTAATGACAAGGACACTGTCACTTAATTTTAAATACTAACAATCTTCTTAAATCCAAGGTCTGACTAATGTGGGGGAGCTATTAAATAATTATATTAAATTCTAGACTTGAGTGCTCTTGCTATCATGTATGTGGGTGAGGATTTGTCACCCTTGACATGTGATGGGACAGCAGAGTTTGCCTCAAAAGAAAAGAGTCACTGTTGCTAGAGAAATGGTTTCAATGGCTTTCAACCGCTATTTTCAGGAAACACCCAGAATAGTTTGGATAAGATGAGTCAGAATGACAGAAGCGGTTTAAGACATCTTTATTGCCAATTCAGCTGGCGGTATCCTAACACCAAAGCTATTCCCAGATTACTGTATTACCGTTTCTGCACTTGCTGTGGGTCTGGAGACGTGACCGGTGGCTTCTCTCTGATAAATGCTTCAGCACTCTTCCCTGAAAAGTTACGTTAAGGCTACAGTGGTCTGTGCAACACAGGGAATAAGAGAGCAGTGGGTTAGCTCTGGTGCACAAAGCCTAGGCAGAGCGAGGGTAACATGCAATTCGTATACACAGGGAACTCGGCGTAGACTTGGTCTACGCTATGGTCTAATGCATGTGGACAGAGTAGCAGCAGAGCTCCTAAGGACCTCTCTTTCCATAATTAATACATCATTGTGACTTTATTTTAAAATATGTTGTTTATTTAAATAGTTATGGATATTAGTACAATGTATTAGTATACTGTATGTACATACATAATGTATTTAAGTAGAACAAGAAAATTCTCTGCAGGTTGACTGATCAATGTCTGCGAAACTGAGCTCTGCATTGAGACGTGCCCAGCAGAGACCCACACCTGGGAACATAGCCCTGGAAACAACTGAGACGAGGGAACTGCTACCCTCCCTTCGGTGGCAAGGGGTATCCAGATTTCAGGTGTTATCTCAGGAGCGTTTACCATTCAACAGAACACCTTGTTAGTATGTCAGCATGAAACTGCCCCAGCTGCACTGGCACTCTCTCAAAAATTATATCTATGTGCATGTGACGCTCTCTGAGCCACCACACACAAACATCCCTGGTCTGAACTGCTTTCAGGCGTTCTGCCACTAGCTTCTGCAGGCCTGACCCGAGTGATCCTCGCTCCGAATCACATGTTGGTCACTGCAATCATCTGAGTTAAAAAAAAAAAAAAAAATTTCCAGAGTACAAACTGGAATGAATTCAAACCTCATGTGACTATGTCCTGTTCATTGTATGCTTCATTGACTTTAGCACAGACACACTGTACTTGCCACAGATATTTTGTAAATACCATCAGCAACATAATTTAAGTCTGCTTAGATGAGGGTGGAAGAATTTTCTTACGTTGATGGTACTTTTAATTACCTTTTTTTCTGGAAGGTAAAAACCTTAGCACATAATTTCCTGAGAACACAGTGAGTCCCATTAAATGCAATGAACACAAGAAATGAAAGCTGCATAGTGACAAAAGATCAGAACTTTATGTTTCATTAACGTAAGTAGTATTTTAGCACGTACAATTAACTATAAATTACTACATACATACTCCCACTTTCTTAGAGAAAGTATATTTTAAATCATTAATGAGAAATACACAATATTTCTTGGTTTGTATTCCTAATGATGAGTTTTTTCCCATTTTTTTTTTCTTAAAATCCATCCCAATAAACATACTTCTCTCATTCCCTTAGCTAAATTGGAAAACATAGAGTTAGGAGGTAAAATGATTTTTATTCTAAGACAAACAAAAAAGGCATAGCAAAGTATGATCACTCCTGGCAATGTAAACACCACCAGCAAAGTACATTGATCCAAAGTCCTTTCTGGTTTACATTACTGTTAATGGAATTATTCCGGGTTCACACTAGCGTGGCCAAGGAACGGAATTTGCTCCGTTCAGAGATCAGTTTTATCTTTGGATTAGCTGCTGCCCCTTCTGAATATTTGGCCCCATTTTCCATAGACTGGCATTTGAATGTTTAATAATTTCTGTGTAGCATGAGAGAAGTAAGTAAACGTGCTAACTCACTCTTCAGTCGGGATGGATCATCAGTCAGTCTGATGAGGCACATTGACTCCACCAGCACTAAGGGGATAAGAAAGAGGATGGGACTCATCCAGTCAACATTAGCCATCAGAAAATCAAGCATCTGGTCTGAGTGAGTAATTACAATACAGCCAGAAATGAGAGACAGGCATCTTGAGGGGGCAAGTTGTTATGCCTCTCCTAAAATCTTAGAAAGGAGTGAGTTTCCCTTTGGATTCACCTGCATTTATCTTTCTTAGACCTTCTCTGGTGACAATAATCTGAGTTTGTGGGAAGATCTCCTTCTCAAATGGCTGTGCGTAGGTGACCCAAGTCCCACCTGCGGTGCAACTGCTATTGCCTCAGTGCTTGTGAGGATATCAAGTCCTTAGAGACTCAGTGAAGGCTTCAAATTTTCTACCCATAGGTGCAAATGGACTGAATCACTAAAATTAATTAAAAAGGGGAAAACGGGAACGGAAAATTACCAGGACACAAACAGTACCTCGGGGTATAAATGAGTTGCTTGTAAATATAGCAATTCTTTACTCACATGTACAAAGTGAACTGATTGCTAAATCTGTGGTCAGGAAGGCATTCTTCCCCACCTCCCCCCAACATATTGGAAGAGATCTAAATATTTTTGTTGTCTTCCTTGGGCACACTGAGTCAGGCATCATCTGCTCCATCAAGTGGGCAGGTCTCCATGACCAGTATCGGGTGATTCTAGGTAAGAGTGCAGATTGCTGGGCACAGCTTCTTCCACATCTCTCACTGTTTATGATTAGAGATTAACTTAAAGGTGATGAAACAAATACAAAATAGAAAATAAAGAAACACTTATTACAAATATGTTTTACGTGCTATTCTTAAAAGGGCACTTTGCTTCCACAAAGAACATAGGCAAAGGCATGAGGAAGTTTCTTTGGTTCATAAATTTAATTAAGCCACAGTTATGCCAATTTTTCTAACTAATTGGGAATGATGAGATGTTGGCAAGCCCTTTAAGCACTCCACTCCCAGACATGTAACCCTTCACAGACCAAAGGCACCACATAATAAATATGCATTTTTACACATTACACTCTTTATTTCGGCGCATGAAAATACAACTGCAGGTTTGCTTAAGCTGCCCACAAGAATTACCCATAACAAGAGTAAATGTGATGAGGAAAAAAAGATAGAGGGAGAAAGAAATATAGTGAGAAATTATTTTCTTTATTTGTCATTTCAGAAATAAATCAAAAAGGCAGAAACATTTTTCAAAATTGTTTTTCTTCCAGTTATGTCACATCTGGCTCACTAGTTAGTGTGTTAATCATCCCATTGACAAAACTACCAAATAAACAGCCTTTTTCTTGACCTTCTATCACCATAGGTATTACAAAGCTTTCAAAGCAAGCAAAAAAAAAAATGGCATAGTTTTTCCATCATGCGTTTTCAAGTTTTGGGTTGGGTTGGTTAAGACCTTATCTTCACAACTGATGGAAAATGCCAGCTTAACTTGTTATTTATCAGATTTTTCTGGATATAGGTGAAAACAGCTGTCCTCAAAGGAACCTAGGAACAAAGTAGTATCATAAACCATCTGTTTACTTTAGGGTCTCCATTGTCACGACTTAAGTTGTCTCTCCATGACAAACCTAAACCTGCTATCATTAGTAGATTGGACAATAGCATTGCTGTTAAGCATTTTTGTGTAAGACTTTTACTACCACCTACCATCCCAAAGAGTTAAGAGTTAGTTTGGAGCACTATGGTCGGGCCCAGTTCTCAGTTGATGCAAGTCACCTTACATTCGTGAAAATGAATTAAGCTAGCTCTCTATACACAATTAAACATTTGACCCTTAGAGAGCACAGCTGAAGAGCTGAACTAAATCACTTGTAAAGCAGATGTTCACAGACAGATCTACCTGTTCAAAGAGCAGACCACAGCCTACCTTAATGTGGCATATGATCTGGCATGGAAAAGTTAGGATAGGATAGGATAGGATAGGATAGGATAGGATAGGATAGGATAGGACAGGATAGGACGTACTGAATTACAGTGTCTCCTTTTGAGACGTGTTTTATCTCACTGACTGACTCCCAAGTGACAAGAAATGTACCACATACCTTCAGACAATGTTCCGGATAGACATTTCCTTTAAAATTCTAGTGTTCAGTATAAATAGGAAGGAATCTAAAACATTTTTCTGTTCTGTGATAGCTTTAAATCTTTTATTAGCTTTTTTTTACATTATTTCTCTCTGATAATAGATGTTGCATGATTTACTTTGGTTTGCAAGTCTTTAGCCAGGACTTCTGGATAAATTATGGAGTGTAGGTACAAGGGTTTGAAATTCGCTCTTCCATAGAATGAGCTTAGAGGAAGAATATGGGATTTGAGACCTGCTGAATTTCCCATTGATCATATATTAATGGAAATTATTTCACTGTGTAGAAACTACAGTACTTCTCAAAATAATGATGCACAACTGTACCCATCCATTGAGCAGGGCAAACAAGTAAAATGAAACTAAAATCAAAACACTTGAAAACCTCACAAGGTGTGAATATGCCACAAGTGAGACACTATAATATTTTATTACTACAGTCTTTGCACTGCCTCTCATCATTCTCCTTTGCAACTCTCACCCTCCATGTGCTGTGCTGAGGCTGTGAATTGTCTGGCGTGGGAGCTGGGTCTTTGTTCTGTTCTTTGCAGGGAGATCATATCAATAAATTGTAGGGTAGAATTTCAGACTGTTCCCACTGCTGTCAATGGGCATTTTACATTGAACTCTGCGTGAGAAGAGTATGAGTCATATAGTGCATTTCTGAAAAATCCCAGCCCTCCACGCATGAGGAGTAGTAAGTCCAGTTTAGTTTGTTCCTTTTCCCTGTTCTGATCACTTTAACTGCTTTCAGCAGAGGAGGAAAGAAACTTTCACAATCTAGTTTGCAGTTGACTTCAGGTTTCTCATTTTTAGGTAATAGTGCTTTTGCAAACTAGCCCTGTTACTCAAGTTCATTAAGCTGATTTTACACTATTATTCATTCTTGTGTCTTCTGAGAAGGTTGTCAGGTCTGGTGATTTCAGCAAATCTTAGAAGTAAAAGGTCAAAGTTCCAATAAAGGAGTTGATTCAATGAAAAACCATGACTAAACCATCTCATCCTCCTGTGTCACAGCCAGCTCCAATGTAAGTCTGGGGAGAAACATTACGAAGCATGACTGTTTGGATTAGGCTACTTGATTCAAACACATCGGTTGAGATTTCCAAAGCTAATGAGGGAAATCCCCTCACTGGGTTTGAAAACCTCAAACGCTTTTTAAAGACCTATTTACATTTTATATCTGGAAAGCACAGCATACTTTGTGGATCGTTCATTGCATGCTGTGTTCATTACAAGTGCAAGAATTTGGTGTTCACTATGAAATACTTGTTTCATATACGGCCTTGACCTCTCATAGTGCCCTTGCAAAAATGTAGTTGTCAACGTGTTTTAATCATTATTATAAACCAGCATGTGAAAGCACAGTTAAACAGAACTTGAATTTTTAAAGGTGACCCTCAAGTCTTTTTGCATACATTGTGTTGGAGAGGACAAATCAGAGACATCTTCTCTCATTTCGACTTTCCCCAGTTGTCATGCAATTATTTACAGCGGGACAGTGGAAATGCTGATTCTGCCTCAGAAGTTGTGCTTTGTGCATCTGCTTATTCAGAAAATATTCAGCTCACTTTTCAGGCAAAAAAACAATATATAAAAGAATTGGTTAGAGCTGGAAATATCTGCAAAGCTGTGTTCTTTCCTGCAAATTCAGATTCAAGGCAGGCAAAGCCTGTGAATAATGGAGACTGTCCGACAGCGTAACTTTGCTTACAATGGAGGGAGTATGAATCAGCAAAAGAACAGGCACCCACTTATGTTCGAGACTGATTTACACAAGCTCATAAATCATCCAAATGAGGAAAGCTAGAAGTGGAAGTCAGGAATGCCACATGTGCCGTGACATGGAGCATTATTTAAAGATCATCTTACAGAATGATTCCAAGTATCAGCACAGCTATCCAGAATAGGAAACTGAGTCAATTAGAGGGCCACTGAACTCACGCTTACAAACACTGCAAATTACTCACCATCATACTGTGGTGATTATGGAGCTACTGAACTAGGTTATTAGAAAGGTTTCCTGACTTAATCCTTCATTTACAAACTAATGTGTTTGCCTATTGTGAGCTCGGCCTCCCAGTCCTGGGGCAGCAATTAATGCTGCCTCCTCCAGAAACATTCAGTGGAGGTCAGGGCCCTGGGGGAGGCTTCCAAAAATTCCCTCTGCCTGGACACTGCTGCCACCCACAGTTTTAGAGACAACCGATTACAAAACCAGATATTTTTTTTCAGCAGCTTTCAGAGTTCTTACAAGTGTTGATCATTTTTCTGAGCACAGCGACTGCTTCTCCCAGCAGAATGCCTTGGGAGTCAGGCTTGTCACACAGGGAATGGGCACACAAGAGTAATCCACCCCGACGGTGGTGCTTCCCATGGCGTGCGAGTTCATCTTAGCACCTCAATGCAAATTATGTCATATTGACAGAGCTAACTGATATACAGACTATGAAAAGTCCTTGCCTAAGTGGCCATCAGATCAATGAGGAAAATAATATGCAAACAAAATGGGAAGTGAAGTCATATTTAACATATACTGTAGATGGGAATTTATCTGTACTCCCAGTACAGTTTCAAAGCAAAGCTCAGAGGTTTTGCTACTTGAATTCCAGTAAAATTGTTTGAATTTGTGCCACTAGAGCCTTGCTAAGCTTTTCAAGACTTTCTCTGTTTTCATTAAAAGCTTTATAACAAACAGCGTAAGATCTGTCCTCTGCGATATTTCAGTCCTCACAAGGAAGCAGCGATCTTTTTAAAAACCTATTTATATCCATCAGAGAATGAGCACCTTGCACAACCTGCTACCCACGTGTTGCTGTTCGATGCAACTTCGGGGACTCTGAGCTGTGGGCCATACTGCACGAGGAAGAGGGGAGGAACATTTCCTCCTGAAGGCCTGAGCAGGGGAGGAGGTTGCAGGAGGCAGAGCGCTCAGGCTCTCAAGGGAAGCCGTGAACCCAGCCGGCCAGTGCCTAGTTGCATGCTGTTTATTTTTTGTATTTCCCATTTTATGGCGTAAAGTTAAATCTGGAGATGATCTATTGCAGAACAGATCTGCAAGTACAAAAAGGCCCTGTTACTGTTATTTGTCACTGCATTTTGGCTTCTGTTTTACTTCTCTGAAATACTGGAGAAAATGAACTGAAGATGACATGAACCTGTGAAACATCTTAATAACTGTCACCTTTGCAATATTTTTCTTGTGTTGCCTCAACCTTAATTTTAGTGTTATTATTATTGCTCATAAGAAGTTTTAAATATGGATCTTTTGGGAAATATTTTGGAATTCAGAAATGCAGAAATGCACAAGACCATATAAAAGCTTTTGAAACTTTTTGTTTCTTAAATGAGAAAAAAAAATTGTGAGGTACTAGGTCTACTGTTGCAGGACATTCAGCACCATTTAAAAATATTTTGCATTAGTCATTGACCTTTCTGCCTGGAGGTAGGCAAAAACATGTCTCAACCTACTACCCTTTGTTATTTACCATATATCATGCTTTGCACAGAAGAAATGCAGATTAGACTGGAAGTAAAGAGACAAAAGATTATCTACCTTCTTCCTGGAAATGATCAGTCAAACTATTTTCCTTCCATAGCATGAAAAAACCTGTGAAGATACTCTGTGGAAAAGAGATTGTGACCTTTGTTTTCCATTGCATTTTTTTGAACTGAATATAAACCAGTGATTTCAAGGAGGACAAAAAAAAAAAACCCAACCAACAACCAAGGCTTTAAAGAAACTACTGTGTTTAACGAAAACTAATTCAACATTATGAGTTAATCTAACATACAATGTATGTAAGCAATACAAAAAGTTCCATATATGCTTTTGCTTTGGGGTCCGTAGGCTCCACACTGGAAGCGCACTGCACTTGCAATACTGCACAGCGGTGGCTCTGGCTCGCAGAACCTCATGGAGGATCAGAGCTGTATCCTGCTGCACAAGTGCTCTCGAGCTAAAGGAAGTGCAAGGAGAGCTGGAGAGCACTGTGGAGTTCATTCAATGCTGGTGGGGAAAAATAGTGATTTCTTTACCTGGCCTTTTCAGGTCATTGTCTGAGTTTGGAACTAAATGAATAAGCTTCTCTCATGTTTTCAGAGTTCATTGCAGTCACAAGGCCATGAAGAAAATCTAAGTATACAGACTGGACTTTTTAAAAGGACATCATGTCTCATGTGATTAGTAATATAGGTTTGAATGTTAGCAGCACAGAAAGGGACATAGGATCTGTCTTCACATTCATTTTAATTCCATCTAAGAATCCAAATTCCATATTTTTGCTTGTATTTATAACATGAACCACTTATATTTTTTTCACAGAAGATGAACACCCAGGATTTAAAGATATAATTTAGATTTATGGTAGCTTAATGTGACACTTGAGATTTTTCATCACTTTTTTGGGGGGCAAAACTACACATGCTTGTTCATTAAGAGCATTATTCAAATGATATAGCACCATATCTGTACTAAATGAAAATGTTTATTTATCTGATTACCCATCAGAGTCATGTATCAGCATTAAGATCCTCATTTGTGGGAAACCAATTTACACAAGAAATTTCTTGTTTCATATCAAAGATGACAAATCTTTGGTGCTCCTAGAAACTCTCTTTTAATTGGTAAAAGCAATTCTGCTGGAGTTCTTTGTGCTACTGGCTCAATATTTTCCAGATGAAGTGAACCTGTTTATTTAAAACAAGATAGCTAAAATCAGAAAAGATTTCACAAGCCTTAAGCATAACAAAATATTGATCATCAAATTAAACAATGAAAGATCATTTTGGGGAACAGAGAATGAAGATCTGCTCTCTAGGCCAGGTTAAGGCCATGTGAGTGTAACCTGATGTTTTGGGGAATTAATATATGAGGTAATTTAAATAATCCTAGTTCTTTTTATGAAATTGCTGTGTTGTTAAACTTCAATGCATAGCTAGCCATCAGAAGACTAACTTTCCAACACCTCTTCCCACCCTTTTGGAAAAAGTTACAGCACAAACAAAAATGTCATTATCAAGTAGATGAACAACGGTCGAACTAAAGAGAATACCCAATGGAAAACCTGTTTATCTCTGGGGAAGTACATGCAAAAAAAATGGAAAATCCCCAAACCAAAGAACAAAGATCTTTTCTTTTGTAGCAGAGGGGTTCTTTTTATTGAGAGTACAGTACAACAAAGAGAGGGAAAGACCATAGGACAGAAAAGATCCCACTTTATGTGGGAAGAGGAACTTGACCCAACCTTACAGAACAACCAAGATAGGCAGGATGAATGTTTGGACCCAGACTCATAGTTATGCTCATCCTGCCACAGCTACACCAAGGAAATAGCAGCGAAAACGACCTGAAGAGATTTCTGTACTCTTTGGTAGTATCTCTCCAGTGGAGTAAACCGTGTCAGAGCATATTCCCAAGCACTGGAACTTGCTCCTCTGCATCCTGCTACACTGCCAGGACAGTCCCTGCCAAACAGGAGGCTTCCCTGGCACAAGAGGGGCCTTTCCAAGTAGATAGCTTGGATGGGGCCACCCTATTCTGTTTATTGTTGCAGCTGTGAGCCATGCTGGCTGCAGAGCCTAAGAGCAACAACCAGAATTTATCATTTTACTAGTAGACATGTAGTCTTTCCTTCCACAGATCTTTTGTGGGTCCTTAGTACCTCCCCAAGCTCCCTTCTATGTTGTAATGAGGAATCACAGAATCACAGAATGACAGGGGTTGGAAGGGACCTCAGGAGATCATCTAGTCCAACCCCCCTGCTAAAGCAGGATCACCTACAGCAGGTTGCACAGGATCACGTCCAGGCGGGTTTTGAATATCTCCAGAGAAGGAGACTCCACAACCTCTCTGGGCAGCCTGTTCCAGTGCTCGGTCACCCTCAGAGTAAAGCAGTTTTTCCTCATGTTCAGATGGAACCTCCCGTATTCCAGTGTGTGCCCGTTGCCCCTTGTCCTGTCACCGGGCACCACTGAAAAGAGTCTGGCCCCATCCTCTTGATACCCACCCTTTAGATATTTATAGGCATTGATGAGATCCCCTCTCAGTCTTCTCTTCTCCAGGCTGAACAGACCCAGCTCTCTCAGCCTTTCCTCATACAAGAGATGCTCCAGTCCCCTCATCAGCCTTGTAGCCCTCCATTGGACTCTCTCCAGTAGTTCCCTGTCTTTCTTGAACTGGGGAGCCCAGAACTGGACACAGAACTCCAGATGTGGCCTCACCAGGGCAGAGTAGAGGGGGAGGATAACCTCGCTCAACCTGCTGGCCACACTCTTCTTAATGCACCCCAGGATACCATTGGCCTTCTTGGCCATGAGGGCACATTGCTGGCTCATGGATAACTTGTCCAGCAGGACTCCCAGGTCCTTCTCTGCAGCACTGCTTCCCAGCAGGTCAAACCCTAACCTGTATTGGTGTATGGTGTTATTCCTCCCTAGGTGTATGACCCTACACTTGCCTTTGTTGAATTTCATTTGATTCCTCTCTGCCCAACTCTCTAGCCTGTCCAGATCTCACTGAATGGCAGCGGAGCCTTCTGGTGTATCTCCTTTTCCTCCACATGCTTATTGATGACCCCCAGAATGAGCTGTTCCATCACCTTTCCGGGGATGGAGGTGAGGCTGACTGGCCTGTAGTTTCCCAGGTCCTCCTTCTTGGCCTTTTTCAAGACCAGAGTGACACTGGCTTCCCTCCAGTCCTCAGGCACCTCTACTGTTCTCCATGACCTTTCAAAGATGATGGAGAGTGGCATAGCAAGAACATCTGCCAATGCCCTTAGCACTTGTGGGTGCATCCCATCACGGCCCATGGATTTGTGGATGTCGAATTTGCATAAATGTTCCCTAATCTGATCATCCTCAACCAAGGGAAGGTCTTCCTTTCTCCAGACTTTCTCTTTTACCTCCAGCATCTGAGATTCCTGAGGGCTGGCCTTAGCTGTAAAGACTAAAGCAAAGAAGGCATTCAGTAATTCTGCCTTCCCCGGATCCTTTGTCACCGGGGCACTCACCTCATTCAGCAGCGGGTCCACATTTTCCCTAGTCCTTCTTTTGCTGCTGATGTACTTGAAACAACCCTTCTTGTTGTCTTTGACATCCCTTGCCAGATTTAATTATTTAGTAAAAGGAAGCATGCTTGTTTAACATGCCATGGCAATGGTACAGGAGATATTCACTAGCAAATTCCTCTCATAAGCAGACTGGCTTTTGCCTCATTTTCAATAGCAATTTAACACTTTTAATAAAAAAAGGCAAGGTAAATCAGAAAGATGTGCTTTCACTGATTGTCTCTCTTGTCCCCTGTGAGGGTGGCCTTGCAAAGCTTTCAGTGAAAGAGATGGTCCAAAGATCTATTTGCATACTGGGATAGATGGATGCTGCTGAAAAGAAAGGGTAACGTACAGTCAGTGAGTGGCCAGTTAATTAATAGGTTGGAGACTGTCTTTTAATGTCCCACCTTGCCCTGTTTTGTTCCACATAATTGTTTTGTTTGTCCAGACTCTCAACATTCATGATAGTCTTGAACATTTCCATGTAATTTCCAATTAATAAATAAATGGCTTCCAGTAGAATTACCAAAACAGCTGTGCCTATCCAAATATGCAAGCAACTTAACCTTGACATCCCAACATACCAAGGTGCCTGTGTCCAGCTTCAGGAATAATGTGTTCTTGATACTTGGAATGCACCCACCACCCTCCAACATCACAGTAAGCTCTGTTTATGGTCCTGTGTTGAGTTTCCCAAAGCTGGTGGGCAATTGTGCCACCTCCCACTGTCCCACTGTAGCTCAGGAACCTTCTGGTCTCCCGCTTCCTCCCTCCCACCATCACCATTTCAACCACTGTCCAAAGTGATGGGCTCTGCAAGGGAAATATACCTGATGGCTCACTGGCAGCGTTCTTCTCATCTTTTTCTCTGTACATAGACAAAGTTGCTTTTCATACCTGAAGGTTTTTGCAACCTCTATTGTTTGCCTCAGACTCACAAATACATGCAAGCTTCCTCAGAGGAGCAAAATCATTTAATAATGTTCAGGTGGTAAATTAATAGCTTCACAAATGCCTTCAAGTCTTAGACCTTTGTTGCAGCACCCTTTCTCTTTCCTTGCCAGGCAATTCCTCATCCATAGTTTTCATCATAACTTCTTGTTTCTGTAGGCCTGAGGCATGACTGAAAATTGATGGCATGGTTCACTACCAGGAAGAATGCTGTTATAATGGGTGGCCCTTTGAAATCCAAGTTAGTGGCATATACATTGACACAGGTACCACCAGAGACTGGAAGCACTCAGAACCCCAGGTGTGGCAGAGATAAGGGAATGGTCAGAATGACACAATGGGAAGGAGATTGTCCATTACCCACAATTTTCTCCTTGTTTTATGTTCTAAATTCCTCATTTGTGCTACCTGAACAAGCTGAAAACTCCACCCACTGTGCCTGTGGTGTGTTCTTGTGATGTAGTACTTCCACATCCCACATTGCATTGCATCAAAAGGTGCCAAAAGACCTACATGGTCTTTTACCAACAGAAGAGCAAATAGTGAGAACATGCACTGGTGCTACAGATGCTTTGACCTGTGGTGCTCTTGCAACTCAATTTTGTCATTGCAGATGATGAATCAGCAGAAGTACAGGTGCCAAATTCTGTAACAGAGAGGAAGCCTGAGTTAAATTAAATTCAGTTCTCGTAATACAAATTAGCTGGAAAATAATGACAGAGATCATCTTTTAAATTATTGGTCTGAATCACACCCCAAAATTTACAACAGCCAATTTTAAGGGGACAAACATTTTGTACCTTTGGGAATACTCACACTGGAGATAACACAATGCTCTTCAGTTAATATCGGTTTCTCACAGCCCATAGCCTGTTATCCAGATGACTAAATCACAAATGCATGCTCAAAACTCCAATTTAGACTTGGCTTGTCTGTCTCTGTACACACTGTATCTGTCATATTTTGCTATCAATATGAGTGAATCATCCTCTGAATCACTTCAGATTTTCTCTCAGAGCTCTTTTAAGAGCCATTATAATACTGTTATTCTGAATGTCATCTCTCAATGAACCAAGAGGTCTGAAGTCAGTGGTAAGACTCACCAGCAGCTGGAAAGGGCTCCAAATGTCATGTGCTAAATCAGCTTTCCAGCACTCCTCTTTTTATTGTTTTCTCCTCCCTCTGTGACTTCATCTCTTTGCTTGTCCTGCCCAGTATGCCAAATCCATAGGACTTCAGGATGGGGAATTTCTCTGGTTAATGAATCTGCAAAATGCTATTGATGCCCAGTCTAGCACAGATATTGGCAATAAATCTGAAAGGTGAAGATAGCATCCCACCCCAGCTGGAGCAGGCATCTTCATGTTCTTTGAAAATACTTCCCTGAAAATTTAAAATATGAAAGTCAACCAGTTGAAAAGAAACTGAGGCCCTGGTCAAGCAGCAGCAGCATCTGAATTTGAACCCCTGTTTTAAGATCAGCTCTGATTCCTAACTGTGTCTTCATCGACAAGCCTTGATTTCTTACTAGTTTTTTTCTGGAAGACTTGATGTTTGTCCAATGCTGTTCATAAGAGAGACACTTAGCATGGAAGAGCTAGACAAAATACTTGACAGAATAAATTTTTTATAAAAATATGCATTTTTCCAATAGTCATATATTTCAAATAAGTTTATTGATTTCAATAAATTTTTTCAAACTGAACAAAAAAAATTAATATTGTGAAATGATTCATTAGTAATATTAGAATCAGAATTAGAATTAGCATTTAGTATAGCATGAGGTTGTAGCTTATTCGGTTTCCAGGCTGGAAGAGTAATGCTTTTAAAACATCAGAATTTTCTTTAGAATTAAAAATGCTTATTTCCAACTAGTCCCACGTAGCAATACATTAGTAGAAAAAACATTCCTAGGGAAGCACCTTTTGTTTTACGCAGTATGTACAAGAAATTTTGCCTATGGCCATAATCCATGGCATAAGTACCAAGATGCCCAGAAAGTTAACGTTTCCAAGATGGTTATGGCTAGATGGATTTCGTTCGAAGGCCTGCCAGGCCCACAAAGTGCCGCAGGTGGCAACCTGCAGCTCTCAGGGTCGTTGCTCCTTGTATGGGACTGGAGGACCCACAGGGCAGCTGGAGGGAGGCAGCCTGGCAAACAGCGTGACCCACGTCGGTCCCTCCTGCTGTGATATATTCAGTATCTCTGCTGCTATCTATGAGGTATCTTTTCAAATGACCAGCTACTCAGACCTCAGCAAGGAACAAGCAGAAAGAGCTCACCAGCTGGTAATGCTCTTTATCCCATCTGTAAATCTCTCAGTTCTAAATTTCAGTTTCTGCAAGCTTTACACAGCACGTGGTAAGAGGTTTCACTGTGCCTTCCATCACTCTGAATTAACAGTGATAATAATAATGCTTAACCTTTGTAGAGTTCTTTCTATCTTCACAATGCTTAACTAACATTAGCTAATCACATTATAATAGCTGGGCTGCTTATCATTCCTACTCTTTACAGTGCCATGAATAATCTGATAATTATTTCTTTAGCTCATATAAACAGCTTGTCCACTCTCCTGTCATTTTCTATTTTGCTTAAGCTATAAATATCTGATATTAACTGAAGAAATGAAGTAGTTTGTCAAGCTTGCCCTAAACTAAAGCATATGATTGCGTTAATATGGTAGATCTGAGAGTGAATATAAGCAAACTCCATGCATGTTCTTTTACTGTATTTTTACATCTGTATCCCTAATTATGGGCATCTGCTAAGGATTATATTGATTGAGAATTAAAAATGCGTGAACTAGTTTGGAATCAGTTCATATTGATTATTTAAAAGCACTCTATATTGTTTCAAGCATTAAGTACTAACACACTGTGCCAATATGATACTGTAGTAGCCTATGCATTATAGTGGGCAGAGAATGCGGTTTAAGCAGCTTACAGTTCAGTATTCAAATTCTGTGTTATTGTTGAGAAGCACTAAACTCTGTGTCTTTCCCACACCCTAATCAATAAATTTATAACTTCTAGCCTCAGATAATCAGCAGAAGGATCAGGAAATAAGAATTGCAAACTTCCCACATTTTATTCAGGGTTAACTATTCATGTGGAATGATCACTCTCTAGCAAAGAAATAAAATTATTTCTATACTCAGAAGTGAAATTAATTTATTTGACAAATAACTGTATCTCTGTGCTTTCCATTTACAGCGGAATAGCACTATTCCATTATCTCATGAGATCTACTGTGGTTCGGATCGTGGTTGCTTGCCAGTGGCATTGAGATTCTCAGCTGGAGATAATGCAAACTGTTTGCATTGATGGTGCATTTTCTTTGGGGTCCTGACCCTTGATTTCTGTTTTAAGATCCGATTGCTTTGAGCTTTCTTCCATGGGTTTCTGTAGTTTACACTCCTTACATTATCAGTCCCCTGCCTTACCCAAGATAGACACAAGCTATACTACATCCTTACTAGCATCTGCAACAGAATCAGTTATCTCTGCCCCAGTCTCTAAGAGACAAGCAGATCCCATTATTATTCCTTTATTAATACAGTTTTGCGTGCATGGTGCTTTGTAAGGAAAAGATGAGTCACTGTTCCAAGAGATCTCACCCTATAAATTAGATGTGGCACATGGAATGACGACAGTAGAATGATTGGGCAACGAATACATTTTAATATGTGAATTTATTGAAAGATTTTGTGACAAATTCCCTTTATGTTCATATCTTGTTTGTCCAAGATATACAACTCAAACCCAAAAGATAAGGGACTATGCTCAAAATGGGGCTAGACTTCTTCCCCTTGCAAGCTCAGCTCTTCTGTAAGTGCAGAGAGGACAGCACTTGTTCCGAAGAAGATATTGTAGCACTTTGACAACACAATTTATTCTTAGCCACCAAAAGAGATATTAAAATGAATAATGACTCATCTCAGCAGGCACTGAACTGCAGCCCTAATCCCAGTCCTAGTGGGAGAAGGATAACAGTCATAATGCTCCTATGTGTGAAGCAAACATTTTTACAAAATTACAGGTACTCCAAAACCACAAGTGAACATTTCTCTTGCTTCAGTCTGCAAAAGAGCATCCTCCCTCTGCTCTGCACCAGGGCACAGGGACCTCACAGAAAACCTATTCCAGCGCTGGAGGTGCTCCCTCATGTGCTCCCCTCACCCACCCAAGTACCTCTGCACCATCTACTGGTACAAACCCCTACCACCTAGGACAAGAAAAGATAATTTTTCCTTTGAAAGGCAAACCTAACAATTATTTACTGGCAAAAATGGCAGTTTTGGCTGTTCTACCTGTGTACTGTTAGCACTTTGTACACCTGTATATATGGACAACAGAAAATGCTTACTTTTTCAGGTATTCCCTGTCATGGTAAAGTCAGATGTACTTTAATCCTTCAAGTAAAATTAGTACAAAGCAAAGTATTTCAGTGCTTGTCACCTGAGCGGTCACACAGTTCACTGTGGGAATCTTTTATTGAAAAGAAGTAATGAGGTACCTAACCACTGTCACTGTGAGGGCCAGGAGAAGGCCACTGCCTGGGAACACCTGGAGGCTAGGAGTACCGTGATCACACATGACTGCACGGTTAATTAGAGAGAGAGGATTTTAGATACGAGCAGAGGAAGAGAAGGTGACATGAAGAGGAATCACCAGCGCTCTTGGACAGTTTGTGTCTTGTTTTGCTGTAACAGAGCTACCTTCCAAGTCCTACCGTTCTGAGTAGACCCATCAGAGGCTACTAACGCAGACACGGCAGGCTCTGCGGGATGCAGAAAGGCATGGCAGAGGAGCAGCTCCCAGCAGCACATTGTGAGGCTGCCTGCTGGATTTCCTCTGGCAGACCTGGATGAAATTCAGCCTGGGATGAACATGGCTGAACTGTAAATAAGGGCAGTGTGTTTGTCTCTGTCTGGAAGGTTTTCCATGTACAAGGCAGTCCCGCATGAAGCAGGGTATTTCTTCAGGACCACCCTGTCTTGTTTTGCACGGTGTTCACAGAAACCTGAGTATGATGGTAGTAAACAAAGGGAAGGCTGTGGCTGTGTCAGGAAAGCCGGCTGCTCCCAGCCTGGAGAAGCTCTCGCTAATTGGCCCTGTGCTTATTTTGTGTTCTTACATTGCCACCCTCTGACAACCCGGCGGATTAAAAGACTGCCGTTCGACGGACAGCTGAAGTTTGAGCAAGGCGCGTTCATGAAGTACGAGCCTGAACACAACACAGTGGAAATGCTTTGTTACTGCCATGGTTTGGCTTGACTTTAATATCTTTCAGGTTCTTTAGTAAGTCTTCCTGGATATTTCTCATCTATTGCTGTACAAGAATGATTTGTTTAAAAGCTGATTTGGGGATATGTAGCAGAGAAAGAATTCAGCTCAGTGCAAAAACCTCAGTCAGTCTCTATGAGTGTTCCCTAAGCCCCCAGAGGAATTAGAGATGAGAAATGGTGTCATCCTGTGTATTCTAAAGGAACTAGATCATTGGCTATACAGAATATGAGCAAAGAGCATTTATTGAGGGTTCATGGAAGCAGGAATACCAAAACTTTAAGACCGAAACACCCAAGTACGTTGTACACAGACACTGTGAATACTAATCCATGTACAAGAATAGCAGCAAGTGCTGCATCATCATGTTGAAACCGGCTGTTTCCCACGTATTGGGGGATGTATTCTGTCTTCCTGACCTACCTTTCCACCAAGAGTTTGCCTATGAAAAATCTAACAACATTTGTATCTGTGTGAATGTCAAATTATACAACACCTAAAGGGCACAAAATGCAGTGCGTAATGTAAATACTTATATCTTCTCATATAAAATGTGAAAGGTAATTTTACATAATGATTACCTTCAGCCAGAATTGCTTACATCTGAGAGAGCAGAGCATGAAGAAGAACTGAAAAGCAAAAAGCTATGCATATGTTTTTTGGAATAGGAGGGATTATATATACTGTGTATGGTATTTTACTTGATACCTTCTTAAGAGCATCTTATTAGTAGAAGAGAGATGTGGACAAACTGACAAGAGCACAGTAGAGGTTTACCAACATGGTTCTGGGGACAGAGCATGGCGTACAAGGAGAAGGTGAAGGAACTGGTGGGACAATGCCCCACGCAATCTGGTCTAGTTTTGACATTAGCTCTTCTGTCTTCCAAGGTTAGACCAAACAACTTGCAGAGGTCCTTGCCAACTTACATTTTTCTGTGACGATGACATACTTACATGGCATATGGACAATGTTGCTCCACCTCGTGCATCTCAGGTTTGCGCCACAACTTAGTCCTTTCTCCTCTCAGACGAGAGTGATGCTGCCAGGTAGCTCCCTGCTTTGGCACCAGGGACAAAGAGAAGCTTAAAACCTTGGGAAAAAAAAATTCCACTGTGAATATGGAGTGTTGCTCATAGGATAGAGGGCTCCTTGCTACTTTGTTTTGCCAAGTTGTTTTAATAAAATGCAATGTTTAAAGTGTAGAATGTCCTTCAGACTAAAAATGAGAAATTATGCAGCTTGGTTAGTGGTCACAGAAAAAGTCTGGAGCAAAAACTCTTCAAAAGTGATATTTTTAATAACCTATTCCTTATCAAGATACAGAGCTACAGCACATGAAATATGGTACACATTACAACTTTCACTTCCATCATGGATGTCACCTAAAGTTTGAGTAAATAAGATGGTGACATTTGGCATGGTACCCAAGTGGGTATAACTCAGAAATAAATATTCTCCCAAATAACTGTTGGGGTTTGGGGTTTTTTTGGTTGTTTGGTTTGTTGTTTGTTGGGGGTTTTGTGGGGGTTTGTTTGTTTGTTTGTTTGTTTTAATTATTCCTCTTCTTTGGCTTTATTATCTTTGGAAAGAACAGCTGAAGCATCAGAAAAGCGTTCCTGGACAGAGTTTGTATGAAACCTAAACATGAATGAACAGAGACCCTTGAAAAAAGAGAAGCATAGAATATGATTGTGAGGCTCAAATTCTAGGAAGTGGCACAGTCCAGTAGTAAAAAATAAATAAATGTGACTGCTAAAAATAGCTTGATTTCCTTTGATCATAAAAACAGATGTTTCTGTTTATTCAAGGGAATAATGACTAGATTTTTTACACTATGTTTATTGCCATAGTATTTAACTAGCGCTGAGAAAATTCTCAATCACAGCTCCATTTATTTACCTATCTAACATTATACTTGTTTCTAAAAACTTTTGTATACCTAAAAGGTTTTTAAGTACGTTGTCAGAAAAAGCAGATGCTGAGGACACTGAAATTAAAATCAGTTTTTAATTAATAAGAAAGTTTTTCACTGAAATGGGAAATAAGTTTTATAGCTTGAGACATCTAGTAAAGGAATAAAATAACCCTTCTAACTAAGAAAGATCAATGAATGAGCAAATTCAAATAAATAATAAAATAATTAAGGATAAATCTATACAAGATTTTTATGATCAGCAAAATGAAAAATGCATTTGTTTGAAAACAATTCAGAATTAGAAAATACTAGTATGACTGTTCCTAGTGACTGTCTTAAGCATTAGAATATGGAATATGTGTTGGGTTTGCGTGGCAGGGTTTTGGTAGCGGGGGGGCTACAGGGGTGGCTTCTGTGAGAAGCTGCTAGAAGCTTCCCCTGTGTCTGACAGAGCCAATGCCAGCCGGCTCTAAGACGGGCCCGCCGCTGGCCAAGGCCAAGCCAATCAGCGCCTCTGTGATAACATATTTAAGAAGAAGAAAAACACTTAGAGAGAGAGAGCTTTTGCAGCTGGAGAGAGGAGTGAGAAGATGTAAGAAACTCTGCAGACACCAAGGTCAGTGCAGAAGGAGGGGCAGGAGGTGCTCCAGGCGCCGGAGCAGAGACCCCCCTGCAGCCCGTGGTGAAAGCCATGGTGAAGCAGGCTGTCCCCCTGCAGCCCATGGAGGAAGGATGAGGGGGTGTAGCGATTCCACCTGCAGCCCGTGGAGGACCCCATGCCGGAGCAGGTGGAGGCACCTGAAGGAGGCTGTGGCCCATGGGAAGCCCATGCTGGAGCAAGTTCCAGGCCGGACCGGAGGACCCGTGAAGAGGGGAGCCCACGCCAGGGCAGGTTTGCTGGCAGGACTTGTGACCCCGTGGGGGACCCCACGCTGGAGCAGTTTGCTCCTGAAGGTCTGCACCCCGTGAGAGGGACTCCATGCTGGAGCAGGGGAACGATGAGAGGAGTCCTCCCCCTGAGGATGAAGAAGCGGCAGAAACACCGTGAGATGAACTGACCGTAACCCCCACTCCCCGTCCCCCTGTGCCGCTGAGGGGGGGAAGGTTGAAGCCGGGAGTGAAGTTGAGCCCGGGAAGATGGGAGGGGTGGGGGGAAGTGTTTTAAGAGTTGATTTTATTTTCTCATTGCTCTACTCTGTTTTGCCTAGTAATAAATTAGATGAATTCCCTCTCTAAGTTTGGTCTGTTTTGCTCATGACGATAATTAGTGAGTGATCTCTCCCTGTCCTTATCTCGACCTACAAGCATTTCGCTATGGCTTTTCTCCCCTGTTTGGTGAATGAGGGGAGTGAGAGAGCGGCTCTGGTGGGCACCTGGCCTCCAGCCAGGGTGAACCCACCACAAATATTTACTCAGATATCATATCCAAGAAGATGCTTATCTTCATTGTTAGTCTTGTTTCTAGTTAAAACTCAGTATCTGATTTTCTGTCATCTGTAGCTGAAAGTTGACATGCTTGTCTGTTTCTAAATTTGAAAAAAATCTAGATTTATAAGAAGGAACATATTCGCTAAAAGAAAAGGCTATGCAAAGGGTATCTCTGATGTGGTAAACCTGGCTGATGGAACCCCAGGTGAGACTAGAGCATTATGTTAGATAGGTAACCATGACCTAAGAACCTTCTCTCTCTTGGATTGTCTACAGCTGACAACACACAAGAAGAGATTTGTCTTATTCTCCTCTAAGAGGAGTCAAGAATGAAAGCTCAAAGCTGAGCCTGGAAAACTGAGGACTGGGAGGAAGGTGCTTTACTTTTTCTGTTTCTGACTATCTAAACCTACCTTAATTGGGAATAAATTAAATTAATTTTCCCTAGGTTGAGTTTGTTTTGCCCATAATGGTAATTGGCAACTGATCCCTTCTTGTCCTTACCTTGACCCATGAGCTTTTCTTCTTATTTTCTCCTTTTGTCCTGTTGCAGAGAGGAGTAAGAGAGTGGCTGGGTGAGTGTCCAGCCACCAGTCAAGGTCAACACACTGCAATCACAGAGGATGGTAATGCCATACGAGAGTATTAAGCAATAAAATATGCTGACCTAATCAGGACTGGGGAGCTACTGACACATGTGCTCAAATAATTTTTTCTAAGATTGGTCTTCAGTGATAAAGGAATTACTTCTAAGTATAATAAATACAACATTCTGGAGACATACAGAGAAAGGAAAAAGGTCTCCAGTTAAATAGCAAAATGGCACTCATAACCAGAATAGAAAAAGAAAAAGGTGCACGTCCAATGTGATTATTGAGATTACTGTTTTCTGACATCCTGTGATTTTAATTGCATTGACTTAATACTGTATTGACAAGAAAAGCAAGAACTATATTTACACTGTTTCATCATGGAAAAAAATACGTATTTTTTTGGCTTTGTGAAACTAAGTTGTTTAATTTTGTTGCCTGGTCCAGAAAAAACTCTGGTCCAGAAAGGATTCAGCATAGCAAAAATCAGTCCAAATTCCTCTTGCTTTGGAAAGCCATGAGCACGAGAAAGCAGGAGGTTATAGTGGAAACTGTTTTGCAACTGTAACGACAGTGGCCTAAATGAATGCCTGCTCTTATGTGCAAAGATGTCCCAGATGAATAATTCCACTTTAGAACATATCATTGTGCTCAAATCCCAGGCAGCTGAACAAAATGTCCTTGGTGTTTTCACGGCAGACATTGCATAGCCTCAGTATGTTGTTCTGAAATGGGAGAGAGTAGGTGTACACCAGGGTGTTCACATGATTTCCTGTTTGGGGCGGTATTTGTCTGATGTTCATTTTAGCATTCTACTTAGGGTAATTTTTCTTCTAAATTCTCCAAAGCACATAATTAAGGAAGAGGGTTAAATGGTTGATTTAATTAAGTTAAAAGCTCTATCTAAAGTGTGTGCCAGCTACCAAAAAAACCCCACATTTGGAAAAGCTTTAGTTTTATCCTTACTTTCCGGAGTGGGCATTCTTCCAGCCACTGAATCAAGAGGCAGAAAAACCTGCTTAGAAAACCTTATCGAGTCAATACACATTCTGCTCCCACATCAACGTGTCCCAGATGCCTTGAAGCACGAGCTTTAGCAGCTTCCTACCTAGCCCTCCAAAGTGGTAATCTTTTGAAGATATTAGGAGGAGGAACATTGTAATAGCATCTATAGTATTCTAGCCAGGGCTAGAGGATCCCACCACATTATGCCCTACACAGACACAAGAGGAAAGTCTTGTTCTGCAAGAGCTACAATCCAGGAATGACAAGAGCAAAGTGATTTATCTCAGAGGGCTTAACTGAAGCAGAAAGCTTAAAGAACAGGAAGGACAGACACATTTCTATGTTGTACATCAGCTTGGGAAAGGAAAGGATATGCAACTCTCCCCTCTAATGAGCGGAAGAGGTTCACAGCCTACAGCTGCTGCCATGTGAACGTGCCTTGTAGGTACAGGTACATTGGGCCATCTCTGTTTTTTCTCACCATTACCAATTGTTGTATAGCATCGCAGCTGACCCATGTTTCACCTGGGACAATATCTACACACTGCCAGATGCAACTTTTGAATGGCACAACTGAATGGGAACTTGCAGCAGCGTGAGCAGGAATGGCAGTACCGACCTCACATAACCTGAGCAGACCTTCACTTCTCTTGTCCTCTGCTAGATGACTCAGTGTGGCATTGACATCAGCGGTCTTCAGTGTTAACCAATGGCACATGTGGAAGAAGAGGGAGGATTCAGAAGTAAACAAGGATTTAGGCAAGGGAGCCTTTTTAAAGTTCAAGATGCTTTGCTTACACTGTGTCTCAGTGGGAAACGAGGACTCAGCTGAGAAGTGAGACTTGAAGGAGATTAGACAGATAAAAGTTGAAAAAGGAATAGGAAAATTATGTCAAATCCAAGCAAACAGGACAAAGCAACAAACTGTCAGACAGAAATGGAGGACTAGCAATTAACAGCTTCAAAAAAGACAAACAGTCAGTTAAAAACCAGAAACAAGAAAACAAGCATTCACACAGGCAGACTGAGTTCACTTCCTGCTATTTCTTTCTCTAACTCCCATATCCTAATTAATGGGATTACAACTAAACCAGTGTACTGAGAAACCCAGCGAGGAATGCCAGGTCTCAGCTCCCTCCAGATGGAGACCTGCTCTGTGTGGGTTGGATCACAAGGTTTGTTCTGGGGCGGGGAGGGTGCAAACTCATTTCCCATGAAAATATGGAAACTCCACTCTGTGTGAAAATATTGGGAATCTATCTGAATACACAAGTCTCTTTCCTCCAATATATTTTTGCATGAGAGACAGTAATCTAGCTCTACATTTTTTAACGGTACACCCTGCGGGTTCTTCCTATGGCTACGCATACTTTGAGGATCAAAGATAGAATGTGAGAGAAAATATGTTTATTTCACTTACAATGGCAAAATATAATTCCTCTGGCCTCTTCAAGTTTCAGATAGGGATTTGTGTGAGCTACATCCTACATCTGTTTTGGACCCCAAATGGGCATTTTTAGCCTTGGAAATCTTTAGCTAAAAGAATTGGATTTCAACACCAGCTGGAACAATAGCAAGCTCAAATACAACATACAGTTCAGTCTGGAAATTAAATGACTGATGCAGGTCACGAGATGGATGGAGAGTAATGAATATGCGCCCACTCACATTAGAATTGCCTGCAACAGAAAAATTACAAGGCAAAGATAACAATAATTTTCCTACTAGTTGGTTTATGTTGCAAAAAAGTTCTAGGAAAAGGGGTTTTTTTCCAGAATAATGTCTGAAAACCAACTTATTTTTTGGCTGCATCCATATCCTCTTTAGAGCAACTTTATTATCAAAGGGAAATCTGTTATACCTCTCCCAGTACTGGGAGAAGAAGAGAACTTAGTGGAAGAAGCAGCTGACAGCCCTGCCTCCCATAACAGACTGTAGAACCATTATTTTGCAGAATGAGTTCCACTGCTGTTCAGATAGAGGTCCGAGCCGACACGGCAGGCTTTACTGGCATGATCAAGGGGAGGGTACATATGGTGCTTGTGCTGTCTGTAAAGTGGTTGCATAGCAATTCCTTTGATAATTGGGGTGATGATGTTGCTTAGAAACATCAAAAGGAACTTTTCATTGGAAAATCAGTATTCAATCCAAAACGTGGTTAATGGCTTGTGATACTTCTACCTTCTATGTAACCTTATTTTTTCCCCCCAGCTTTTTCCATCTTTTTTTTTTTTTTAAAGAATTTTTGTATCTCAAAACTTGTCTGTAAAGGCAGGGAGGAAAACACCATTCAAAATGAGTGAGCTTCAAGCCTGCAGTGCCAAACTCTCCTGAATAAAAAAAAAAAAAAAAGGAACCGAGTCATTCTCAGTTGAAAAGCTGGTGCAAACTGTACCATGGTGGTGTGTTCAATTTGTAAGGGGCTCTACAAACATTTAAACAGTGCTCTTGTGAACTCCTAGTTAGAAATGTGAATAACTGCCTTATACCAGTAATTCAGCAATTGACATTTCCCCGTGTTTAAACAGTGAGACCAATGTGGTTTAAACCAACATGGTTTATTGGGAACAAAAGGAAAACACAATAACACAGCAGCTCAGCAAAAGGAGAACTTAATGACAGCATGCAGGATTACCATTTTCTGCCCTGATTTCCCACTCCTCTCCTCACAGCCAAGGTAGCTAACTGCTGTCTTCCCCTTGTCATTGCACTCACACATAGTTCATTGCCCAGGCTGGTAGGATCCCCCATGGTACAGATAATTCTACTGGGGTCCATGGGTGATTTCAGCTGAAGTGATCCAAATTCAGTGATAGGCACTGGTACAGTGGCCGCCCTGCAGGTGCTCTGCTCCAGACTGTCGATGGTCTTGTCCATAGGTCATTGCTCAGACCCTGAACTGCTGGACACATCTCCCACCCACCCCTCCAAGGTTTTAGATGTTGTTCACAGTACTACCCTTAGTAAGCCGTCTGCCTACAAGAGAAACGCTTCCCTAGACAAATGTCATTTTCTTCCTCATTTTTATCTTCTTTTCACTTTCTTCTGGCTTTTCCCAGAAGCCATCTGCAGTGGGCAGGGGGACTCCCCCACCCTGGGCATGCTTGCCTGTTCGCTTTCAAACATGAATGCCAATATTATATTCACTTCAACAGTAAAACTTCACAGCTTATTTTTAAAATGAAAATTTATAAACTGTTACATAACTGACATGCAACAGAGGCCTGGCCCATCCAGTTAATTCCCTTTTTTTTTCAAAAGCAGATGCAGGCAGAGCATTCACCAGCTTGGCAGGAGCCTCCGTACCTCTTCAGGCATTCTGGGCTGCTTTTCTTCTACTTCAGTGTCGGGTATTAAGAGTAAGCTCATCCTCTTTCATGGCTTCAGACCACCAGGTTTACAGCAATTTATAACAGCTTTAGTACCTCCAAGATAAATAGATTATAGGTAGTAACATACACAAGTGATTCCATGCATTCCTGTGTGCTCTGTAAGTGACAGGGATGAAGGCTGTCCAGAGGCACAAGAAATACACGGATGAAAGCCTGGCTCCCACACAGCAGAGAACCAGGCTGAAGTAATCCACCGTGTCCCTTGTAAAGTAGCTCCTAATATGAGAAAAAATCCCTCAGTTCCAGCAACGATTAGTACTACTTAACCTCCTTTGCATGGTAAGGGCAAAAAATAAGGATGGTTTGAAATACTAAACTAGTAAACAGTCCTGTTCCCCCCAGCCTGAAGCAGAGTGAAGAGGAGGATTACAAGGGAGAAGCAGAAAGTCCAGGTCTCCCTGGGCAGCTGACTTAACGGTTGTCTACGTGATTGTGGTTTCCAATACAGAATCAAAACAGTTTCTAGTAGCAACTAGTTGTAAGCATTTGGGATCCTGAAGGTAATGAACTCACTCTCCACCTAACAAACAATAGAGTCATCAAGTACTACAATTTCAGTCCCGTAAATATAACACCAGTGGATATCGGTGTGCTGCTTCAATCCAAACACCTCACACTGGGCTAATGCTTTTCTTTAGAAAACAAACACACACAGATGGGATTTGTTGTCAGAATAGGATCAGGATTGTAAATGAATGAGGTCGTTCACAATAATGCTGCTGCTGTAGGAGCAGGTCCTTGCTAGTTGCTGGGAAGAGCATGTTGTTTTTTATCAGGTAAACACATAATGTTAGTCTTCCTCTGTTTACAAGGAAAGAGGACACAGAACCACTTAGTGAAAGAGTCATGTGGATTACTTTTCAAACCTGTAAGGGAAATGTCTCTCTTTTTACAATGAATTTGCATAATAGGCATAATTCTATTGCCGAAGAGTGGTAAATATAAATCTGCTGTGACACAGGCCTTCTACTTCCATTCACCTCATAATAATCTTCTCAGGAAATTGAGCCTTGTTACACCTGGAAGCAGTGGAGCACAGCAAGGTGAAGTGACCTCCCAAGGAAACGTATCTGGCTGCATCAGTGGCAAAAGCAGGCTCCTACATCTCCAGAGTCCTGAGGCACAGCTCCGACTCTTTATCACATTACAGTGTGCAAATCCTTTGGTAATTTACAGTTAAAGATGCTAGGAAGAAGCAAGAATACCCATTCCCAGGGTTGGGGGTTTTTTGGTAGCTAATGGTGTGCAAAGAAACAATTTCTTTTTTTCAAGACAAATATTAAGGTAGAAAAACATCCTGTAGAAAAGACCATAACTAGGTTTACAACCAGCTTGAGAAGATCCATGTTCTGTGAGCCCAGGAGAGCATATATGTTTCAAGTTTAGCCTAGTTTCTTAAATATGTTCCATAACCAGATGATCTTATTTTCAAACAGAAGGATTAAAATGGAAGCCAGACAAGTTTGATGTCTTTTATAAAAAAATCTTCTATCAATATGGGATAAAAACATCCTTGTCCCAAAGAGCTTGTGGTTGATCATGATCCTGTGCTCAGATCCTATCCTTTATGATCAGATACCTAGACAGATACCTTATGGCATATCTATCTGTTGGCAGCTACCTGCTTTGAAAATTAGCCCAATTATGCCTGGATTCCCCTTACCTGGTTTAATGGATGAGTCAATGGAGAGCCAGGTGATATAAGTGAGCAAACATTTTCCACTGGAGTTGTGTGCCTCTCTCCCCACCAGCTGTTGAGGGAGCCTAGGTGACTCTGCTTCTAACTTTGATGTCCCGTACTGTACCTAGCTGTAGATGAGACATACCTGGGCTCAAAAGTCCAAATAACACGGGCTTGGTTCTGCCTTCATCAGCTTGTTACACAGGTAACTTCAACAAAGCTGCTTTTGTGCATACAAGAGCATATAAAGATTTTAAGGGATGGTGTTCAACGTAGTTAGGTTCACTGAGGAGATGAGCCTCGGCTGAGATTTCCCACAAGCAGGATCCTTCTGATAGTCAATTCCTTTCTCACAATTTACCTGGAGATTCAGCTATGATAGAAAGATTTATTGGCCAATAGCATCATGCACCTCAGATGGTCTAAGTTGGGAATGCCTGTTTGTGAAAGTCTGTCTGGACTCTCTGGTGCAAAGAGCTGTACAAAAGCTAGTTTTTCCAGGAGGGGCAGTGACGAACTCTTCCCAGGCCTCTTGGAAGCTCACATAACATACTTCATGTGGGTGCAGCACATTCTCCCATCTCACTTCATATCTGGCTGGATCTGTTACAGCCTCTCTTCATTCTTCCCCACTTCCAAATATGTCCAAGAGTGGATTGGGAGTGAATGCAACTATCAGCCCAAAAATTGTACAAGGGCACACTATAAATCTGGCAATGCTTAATGTTATGAATGTCGATGGAAAGCACAGGATTTTACTGCTGTCTTCAAGGGGAGTAACAGTTGATCTCAGACTGAGAGAGGGAGGCAAAGCCAGAGACATGCAGAGACTCTTAAGAGCTCATTTAAGGAATGCCTGACAAAGAGGTTGAAGGGAACTTGGGAATAATAGTAACTTCTGTCAAAAGATTCTTTTGTGAGATGGGACCTTACCTGCCTGTAACTAATAATGCCAACAGATTTACAGATGACATGTAAATTCTGCCCAGGATAGGTGCAGGGCCAGCTCCAGGCTTATCAGCAGCTTGAGCAATTAGTGCTCTGTGACTTTGAGAGCCACGGGCTCTGGCTGGGAGAGGAAAAGACAAGGCAGAACAGACAGACAGCTGTCAGGACAACATCAAATGTGGGGCTTACTGCCTCTGGAGACGACAGCCACCTTTATTTCTCATCACCAGCCCTTGGCTACCAAAACCTGTACTTCCTAAGACCAGTGTGAGTCAATGGGGATTCTGAGGTCTGTCTGCCAGCACAGCATGTAGCCGGGACTCGGGCTGTTTTCTGTCCTCTGGAAGTGCATCACTTTCCAAAATTCCCTCCTCTGACCAAGCCTAGTCTCAGCTTTGATGCTGCGTAAGCCATCTCAGTCATGCTGCCCAGAAACACCATACATATCTTTTTTTAGTAACATGCAACTGAAGCCATTTGATTTATTAAAGTGAAATCAGATCTGTCTTGTTACAGGCCGTAAAAGTGAGAAGGGACCTAAATGAAAACCTGCTCTGAGTTGTTTAGATCTGTAGATGGAAGTCATTCTGCACTGCTATACAATGTATGGTGAACACGGGACCCTGTGCAAAACCAAAGTGATATTATTACACACTTTGAAAAACATTTTTGAAGGGGCTGGCTGCCAAGGTGATCAATTTGAACATAAAAAATTATTCATTCTGTAGTGTCAGGATTATTTAAACACCGGTTGGTGAAATTTGCTACTACCTAAAATTAATTAGGGGATTTAGCTCAAAATAAACAGTGCAGAGATTTTCGCGTCACCATAATAAACAATGAACAACAATTCATAACACTTGCAAAAATGACAAACTATCTTAGCAAAATTGTTAAACCACATCATTCCTTTTACACAGTGAATTAAGCACAACATCAGTAAATTATAAATTCACCAGAAGAGGCAATTTAGGTAGAATTATTCAGGAGGAATGTGGGGGTACACGCACAAAGCTGCTGAGAGCAGGTGGGCCCTTGCTTTTTATCCTACTGCACACTATCCCAACCAGCACAGTTCATCTGCTGTATAGGTGACATCTCCTGCCTTGATTCCCATATTCCAATGGCCGAAAACAGTAGGTGCACCCAGCCAGCAGAGTTCAGAGGTGTCTTTGTCCATTTATCCCAGCCACAGCTAGAATATATAGCTCAGATTTTTTTTTTTCTGCTGCAACAGAAAGAAGAGAATACACTGAAAGAAGATAAAATGGGATGTTAGATTTACTTAAAATATGACATGCATAAGGGCAATGACACCATAATTCATTAAATATAAATTCTACAGTGATCTGTAAAGGTTATCCCCTCAAGATATGTCCTATATATTATGTGTAACCCCTTAGCCACTTCTGGAATCCCACCATTTTCTCATAGAGTGCTAGGAAAATTCAGATCAAGAGGGTTGGTGCATGGGGAGTGGGGAATCAAATGCTGAAAGTTTTCTCGTAAATGTCATTCTGATATACATAGTGTTAGCAAACAGTACCAATGTATCTTATACTTCTGTCTGAAATTTTCTATCCTCTCATTTTCCGCTGTATTTTGCAGTGACAAAACACTTTTATCTGTAAGGTTTTGGTGCCCTCATTAGTGCGTGTGTTTTTCTCTGTGTATGTGTGTGTACTTTTTAATGTTAATGTGAGATCAGTTTGTAGGCAGAGTGGTCACACAGCTGGGTAACGCAATGATTTTGAACCCCAGAAAAAGCAGTGTCCCCATTACTGCCATGCAGGATGAGTCACATTTACAGAATGGCAGCACCAGCGTTTCATCACTTATTTTTTAACTTACTAGAAAAGGGTCATACCCTTGTTATCCACCCTGTCCTTTGGGTGAAGACTCTGCACTGTGGACAACATAGATATAGATATATATATCCACACACACACACACATATATATATGTTTGTATGCACTACACATTCAGAAGAAACTTAATTCATACCAGTTTTATGGCAGATCTGTTATTGAATTATCCTCTGATTCAGTGCATTGGAAAGAATGTAAAAAACACAGTATTGTCAGGAATCTTGACAGCTGTATCAGTTTTAAATTACAGAAACATATGGAGGGCAAACCATTTACAGTGGACATAGTGAAGCATTCAGAAATATTGAATTATGTGACAGGATGTGGGGGAAGGAGTATGATCAGCAATTTATTTTGTTTCAAGTATACTGCCAGTCTCATCTCCTTGTAATACAGTCAAGAGTTACTGTGGTTGTATTTCAAATCTTGTTTCAAAACTGAGAAATTTAATGGTTCCCTAGCCTAAGAACACACTTAGAAGTGTCCTGCTAACTGTTTAGTTAACAGATTGGCGTAATAGTCAGTTTTGTCATAAATGTAAGTTGAAATAACCAAAATATAAAAAAAAAATTACTAATGAAATTTTAGAAGTATGAGTATCACACTATTTGTTTCAAATACAGAGTTTCCTATCATTAACTGCACTGGTACATCTTTTCTGTCAGAATACACTATGAGCTTTGCTGTTATATTTTAACTTCTCTTAATTTCTCTGCAAAAGAAATGCAATTCTATGAGAAGCTGAAAAAATTATAATTCTGATTAAGAGATTTCCCTCCCTCACTTTTTTTTTTTTTTTTTTTTTTTTTTGACAGCCAAGTTGTGAAAGATCAACGATAGAGCTTTGGGCTCAATTATGCCATCAGATAAGCAGTATATCTCTAAGACTCTCTAGCTAATTTATACACAAGAGATGCTTAAATTGATTCTCTTGTGTAACTTAACATGCATTGAAAGTTCTGCCATTGGGAAGAACGTCAATCAAATCAAGAAGATCCGTGCAGAAAGCAAGCACAGATGGTAGGTGATGAGTGCTGATTTTGGAAAACAGAGAAAGTAATATAAAAGAGAGTTTTGCCCTACTAAGCAAAGTACTTTTGTTCTGTCATCGTTTGATACGTAAGCAATTTTTCCTATTTGGTATGTCCTTTAAAAGTGATGGGTTAAACACAGGTTCTTAATCAGCCACTCAGAAGTACCTAGATTATAGATTAAAAATGACTATGACAATTGTACATGTGGGCAAGTATGTGATACTGAAATCTGCAAGAACAGAGGTAGCTTTCTCATGTCATTCTTAGGGCAATGCTGCCAGTAATCCTCAAAATTAGGAATGTCAAGTATTATTCAAGCAAAATACAGAATAAATTAATTCAAAGTGAGAAGTATGTTCTGTAAACATTTTTTGCTTGTCTGAAACTTCACACAACTTTAAATTTCAGGGTTATAGATTTGTGAATTTTCTTCAGACACTGCATAAATTATTAAAAATCTCAGTTTGGTATAGATCACCATGTATGTTTGTGGATCTTACATGCAAATATTCTGCTATGAATGTCCAACAGGTCTTTTTTCATTCTTTTCCTCTTTCTTCTGCAAATACTGTAGAAGGAAGAGAGTCCTAAGGTCAATAAAAAATTCTGGAGCCACATTATCTGATTTCCATTTCTAACTGCCATGTGAACGTTTTCTTGATTATTTGTACATGTTTTTCTCTATGGCCCAAATTTCCCTTAAGCTAATATCTGCCATACTGGCTCTTGCTCTAAATCCCTCCTTTAAAGTGGGGCACCTTGTGAGAAAGATGTTACAGAAGTGTAGCAGAACCGATCCAAGAACCCCGGAGAAAAAATTCAGGTGTCAGCTCCCATGGGATAACAGATCAGTGTTACACTGCGGTGTTGAACAGACCATCTCAATCTCAGAAAAGTGTGATATGAATGTCTCATCAAATACGTATCCATAACATGTAGGAAAAAGAAAAAGTTATTATGAATAATTGTAGTGTGATGGATACTTCTTGAATGTTCACATGGCCAGTGGAAAAAAGTAATCTTTACTACTTCTGAAAACAAGAGATGATAAATTTTCTAAGGGTCCTAAATTCTGGAGCAGGTAGTAATGCAACATTGTATCTCATTTTATTGGATGAAGGAGAGTTGATCATTAACCTAAGAATCCATGGTTGTTCAAGCACAGGTGGCTATCATTTAGTGATATAAATTCAATATTCTATTGAATATTGCAGTAGTCAGTGATATATATGCACAGGGACTTTAACAGTATCAATTTCCAAAGCTTAAAGCGCAGTTGGAATTAATGAGGAAACTACAAACTTAGACTGATTTGTATTAAAAAAACTATGAGCTGTTGAAGGACAATTTACCATCCAAAATCCATGATTCCACTAGTAGGAATAAATGTAACATAGGACAAAAGACATCTTACACAGAGACATACGAGTACTGTTAAAACATCAGTGAAAAATTATATGTAAGAATGAAAAAAAGGAAAAAGTAAATAGGAAGGATTACTACTTATCATTTTGGAAACTTTATTAAGTCAGTAAAAATAAGAAGGTATTTTATAAACAAATTACAACAGAACAAAGCCCCTAGACAATAATTTAAGTACATTGTTAAATACACATAGTGAAACTGAATGAAATGAATTCAAAAAAAGGTAGAAAGGCTGTTTCCACCATGATCTAAGAAGAACTCAGACAAAAGTACCATCTCATTGGAACATGAAGTTTGTCTTTTGAAAAGATGGGATGTGAAGAAGCATCTGCTGAGGTTAAGGAATTTTGGAACAGTGTGTTTGTACTTCAACCAAAATCTTTAACAAATTTAAATTCAGGAAAATTTTGACAGACTCAGAAATCACTAATATTCTTCCAACATTTAAAAATAATAGGGGGCATTTATTAGCTGTGGATTGTCTCCACATGGAATTATGAAATGGTAATTTGAGACTCAGCAACGAATTTAAGGTTATAAATATAAGCAAGAACAGTTAGTATGTTTATTTGTAGAAGGTCTGTCTGATCCAGTAATCTTGTTATATTTTCTGGAAACATAAATCTAGCTAGAAAATTTGACTGTGTTGATATTGTATCCTTGGATTTTTCTGAGTTAATTGAATTATTACCTGGACATTTTATTTTAAAAAGCATTTGCAGTAAATAGCACTAGCAAGGCATATGTTTGAGAGACTAAAAGCATTTTCTAAGTGAGAAGTCTTAAAACACAGTCAATATGAAGTCACTGATAAGTAGGACTTTTTCTAGCAAAATCCCTCAGATATTATTTCTTGATCCTGTGCACTTTTATCAGTAATCTAAACAGGGATAAATTGCCTTTTCTGGCCTACCTAGAAGACATTACAGTACATAATAATTAGGGAGACAAATCACTGTAAAAGAATAATCTGAATCATATGCCTAAAAAAATCACAAACAAGCAAAACGTGTTTTAATTAAACCTGTCACCAGTTCACTATGGGAAGTGGTGGTCTCAGCGTGTCTTGGAGTGGTCACTTTAAGGTTAACTGGTTTTATGGATTTCATTCAGTTTCTGCAGAAAATCCTTAAAGACCGTGAATTCAAATGTTTGGGCAGGATGGTCATGACTGTCTGGCTTGGAAATATGTCATTGTGGGAAACTATGAGTCCATCTCTTTTGGGAGCTGAAGAGAACGTAAAAACTCCTGCACTGCTTTTCATGTTCTCATCATTTCTGAAGCCCTGTAGTATGAAAATACCTGTATCTCATCTGATCCTAAAAGATCCTGGAGAAATTGTGTTTTCTCAAATAGCCAGACGTACTGTGATTTTGCAGCCCCATGGATGGTCAGCGACTGGACTTACAGACTGCAGAGGAGAAGCTGGAGAAGGGAGGTGCGATGATGGCTGTCAATTGGATGGAATTACTTCACTCTCTCACGTCTGGGTCCGCAGCCTTATTGAACTCTCCAGAACAAACTAATCACCATATTTCAGGTCAGGAACTAATTTCCATAGCCGGGGTTGGCAAGGCTGTATACGAAAGGGTACACGGGAGCAGCAGAAGCACACTCCTGCATACGATGTAAGAGATCACCAAGACTCATCTGACACACAGAGCGTTTCTAGCTGGAGCCTACACCAGCGCTGGGAGCTTGGCCCAGCAGTCTCAGGGCTAAAAACCTTGGGCCTGAGGGAAGGTACTGCGCTTCACTGGGCATCCCCCAGCTGACTGCACAGAGGCCATCAGGCAAACGACTGTGTCGGTTCTTTCTGACCTCCAATTCTGTTAAACCATTCCACTGTCTGACCTATGCATTCTGGATTTCAGGCTTTCTTTAGGTCTTTCCTGCTTCCCCACCTGAAGACAGTAGCTGATAGATTGTCCAAAGCACATCCAGTGAAAAATTGGGCAGAAATAGCATTGTATTCAACCTGTTTTCAGAAACCCAGGTACATGGTAAAAAAAAAAAAAAAAAAAAAAGAGAGAGAGAAAAAAACAACGTAAAAGCAACTGAAAAATATTTTTCTCCTGAAATCTCTTTCAGTTAATTTACTTGCATGGAGTAATAGCAGATAAAAATTCAGGCTGAAGTATGGCTTTGAAGCTGGCAGCATCTCTCTCATTTAATTTTTTTCCCCTAGCAGTATCAGAGACTTTGATTTGGAATGTACACAACAAAGGTATAATCTTTCGGATTCAGATTAAAGAAAAACAAAACCACAATTCTTGTCATGTGAAGCCGGCAGATTGTCCAGGCTTTTACTTTTGTATCATCCAGAGTTGGTCACCAGGGATACAAAATTATAAAACTCTAAATCCTACAACCAATCACTGTGTCTTTTAAGGGGGTGTTGGTTTCACGTGCTGAAGCGCATGCACCAGTTTATAGCAACTAAGAAAAGCTCCTTTCTGTTTGCCATAAACTGAGCTGACTCAAGTAACTACAGTAAGGTGGTTGTTAAAAGTGGGTTTCTCCATGTGTGGCATCTTGCTCAACATCTGGTTCTAGTTAACTTCTTTTCTGAGGTTTTTGTGTACATTGCTGCGTTGAATCCGTATTTAATTTCAAAACAAGACTGAGTATAAAGCTAGAAGTTCACCTGATGCGTACAAAGAAAAGGACCACAAAACAAATGTTATTGCCCAGTTTGTGCTTGGAGAATTAGGTGTTATCACATGGCAACTTTTGTCCTAAATCTGCTGCTTGTGATTTTTGCTAGAAATGCACATTTAAGTACTCTTTGTAACCATTCCTAAGGGTGCATTGAGGTCAGCTTTCTCTGAGATCTTTTATGCACCACGTTGCACAAAGTAAGTTTTCATGTACTATGACTGCATGCAGCTTTTGTGTCTGATAGAATCAGAAACCAGCACTTTTATGGAATAAAATTAAGGTGTAGTGGTTTATTTCAATTTTTTATGCAATTAACCATAATATATTTTTACTGAAAAAATCACATTACATATCATAGTTTAGCATCTGATTTAGTCTTGTAAAAAAGCTAGCGTTAACATAAAGCACAGATTCATCCATACTTCGGCTGCCTTAAGCCAGTTAAGCACCCAGAATATAACCTTTTTAATGTACAATCGCATCTCACTTCTATATCAGTTGCCATGTGATTTTCAGTGACCTCAGCATTACAATGCTTCACGTCATCCAGACAGCACATCACTTCCATCAATCAAATGGCTAATGAAGCATCAGCATACTAAACTGCAACTAAACCAGTCCCTCCAAAGGACATCACAATATATTTTTCCTGACAGAATTTAAAAACATACTCTCACAAATTTCACATTCATGCACTTACAGAACCAACAATCTAGGTTTTGTTTTATTTAAATTTATAATGTTCTTTTCATTTCCTAATCTGCCCATTTTTTCACATGAATTTCCTGCTGCTGCAGACCATGTTTGCTCCACACCACCATCAGCAATGAAAGCACATACTTAGTTTAGCAGCAGCAGCAGCACATAGTTTAAGGACGTGTAAGGTTGCATTTTGTTGCCTCTTACTTAAATGTGTATGTCCACTAGCTGCAGTGAATGATTGCTTCCTATTTCTGTGCTTCCTCCTTCCTTCTGAACACAGCGATTTCGGTAGTTCTCTGAACTTTGGCTCAGCTTGCCATGATCTACATTGATTTTTCCAGTAGCACTTATTTTGCCTTGTTTTTCTGTATTACACCTCTGTCCTTCTGAGAATTTGAATCTTGTCTCAACAATTGCTTATTAACTCTTAGTTTCATTATTGTGATACTCATTGTGTCTTCCCAACTACTTGACTTCATTGAAAATAATTTCTCCAGCTGCACCTCCCAGACATCTACAGGCCAGTCAGCCTCCCCTTGATCCCTGGGAAGGTGATGGAGCAGCTAATCCTAGAAACCAGTTCCAGGCATATGAAGGACCAATCTGACAACATTCTACAATGAACTAACTGGCTTGGTAGATGAGGCTTCCCCTCAGCAGTGAATGTTGCCTACCTCGACTACAGCAGTGGATGCTGCCTACCTCGACTACAGTAAGGCCTTCAACACTGTCTCCCATAGGATCTTCATAGAGAAGCTGATGAAGTATGGGCTGGATGAACAAAAAGTGATTGAAAACTGGCTGAACAGCCTGGCCCAGAGGGTGGTGGAGCACCTCACATATGGGGACAGGCTGAGAGAGCTGGGACTGTTTAGCCTGGAGAACAGAAGGCCCAGAGGGACAATCTCAGCAATGTTTACAAATATCTGAAGGGTGAAAAGAAGACTGAGCCAGGCTCTTTTCTGTGGTGTCCAGTGACAGGACCAAAGGCAATGGGCACAAAGTGAAACACAGGAGGTGCCATCTGAACATTAGCAACACTTTTGCACTGTGAGGGTGTCTGAGCACTGGCATAGGTTGCCCAGGGAGGTTGTGGAGCCTTTCTTCCTAGAGACAGTCAAAAACCATCTAGGCCGTCTTGGGCAACTGGCTGTAGGTGGCCCTGCTTCTTGCCCATTGGAAATTAAGACAAATACTGATCAGTAAGATTCCTTAAGAAGCAGAAGTGGTCAAGACTATGATTAAGAGTGTAATTGTAGGTGAGCGTAAGTGGTTTGTGGGGTAAGTGGTACCATTTTACTCCTTTCACTGTAGCCCTTGTCCAACCACACTGCATTGCTGAGGAAGAGACCACCCACCAGTGTATCTATGAACCTCAGGTGTGTGGAAAAAACTGATCAGACTGATGTGGTGGCCGCATCTCAGAAGTACCTCATTAAAACAAGATCAAGCCTTATGTTGTAAGACTGTCAGTTCCTGAAAACTACAGCGAGGAGGCTTTTCCTCCTGTAAACCCATAATTTTGTCTCAAAGAAGTAAAATGTCTTTATAACATTAATGAAGTAAATATGGCTTTTTTTCCTGCCTGCACAGTTTGGGTTTTCCCAAGACAGCATGTCTTACCCCAGCGTTCATGAAGGAGACTGGATTTCCTATGCCTTTTCCTTCAGTGGATGCTAAACTTCCTAATAGAAAGGAATATGCTTGATTCTCAGCAAGTAGTATTTTAAAATAATAAACCAAACATAATTTTATATTTATAGTTCAGTCTCACTAGGATTTCAAGCTGCTTAAATGTGCTGTAAAGACATTTATTATATCTTTTGATTTATATCATGCCTACCATACTAAAAAAACCTGATAATTTAAAGATACCTGTCAATAGCATATAATCAAAATAACTATTTTTTAAAAAGCAATAATATATAAATATGGCAATGCATACTCAAAAAATACAAATGTGAACAAGGACATTATCTGTTTTCTATAGAACAGCCACCTGCCAGTTTATAATGGATATATAGTGCAAGGAAAACTGAACTTACAAGTCAGCTGAGCTCAAACCAGTTCATCAGCAAAGGTTTCAGACTGAAATATGTGTCTATTACAGTATCAGCTTCATCAGAGGTATGTGCTCATTAGGTATGACAGAAGCATGTCTGCTTCCAAGTCTGGAAACTTCCTGGTCTTTGAAAAAAGCTTTAAAAGTGCTTAAAGACTTTTCCATGGTGGATGAATATCACCTGACCGTTTAGTGCTACTGACTTCACTGGAAGTGCCAGCATGAAGAGGGCTTCGCAAGGTAGACTTTCAATGATCCTTAATATCAGACAGATATTTCAGTTGCAGGTAGAAATTTATTTGTTAATAAATTATATTATGAAAAATGTGGTATTATGCTTGTCCTCTCTCCATCTACAGAACTTCTGTTTTGTTTCTTTTTTTTAAAAAAGGGGGTGCAAGAACTGTCTTGTAAAATAAATAGCTGACCTGCTGGGTAGAAGTAGACAAGCTACAGTAGACTACATGATAAGAAATGACTGTCTAGGTTTGTTTGGTTTTATTTTACTTCCAGACCATTACTATGAGAAAGCAGCAGCTTGAGCTTAATACAATTGCCCTGGTGATTTTTATAGAGCTCTTGCCATTATTGAAATTGGACCCACTATTTCCCCCAAGCGTATGCCTGACTAGCTGAAAGATCTGTGCATCAGAGTGGAATTAAACAAGGGGTAGACTCATATTTAAAATGGTGCATAGAGTAGGGGAAAAATAATACTTTTTTTGCCTTCTCCTATAATAATGTAAGGCCAGTTAGGAGGCAAGTATATTTTTTGTCTTTACTAGAGGTGAAACCAGATGAAGATGTGACTTTAACTACAGTGAACAACCCCATCAGAAAGTTTTTGGAATCTGTAGTTATCCATTTCTAGAATATCACTGTAGAAAGTACATTGAAATCAAACTCTCCAACTTTTACTGAAGAGTGATGCCAGCCTGTGAGCTCCAGAACATCTGCAAGTGCAGGAAGTCTCAGGTCATCTTGTTCTTCAGACTATAAACAAAAATCAGTATGTCTGAGAGTAGATTAAAAATAGAAAAAGGTTCTACATAATTACAGACTTTTACAACTGACAAAATATTCTTCATTTTAATTAACCTCTCTCCTGCACTAGCTCCTGAAAATATCCCATCTGAGACCTTAGTCATCTGCCTAAAAAGAAGCAAAATATTAAACCTACAATTTCACATTATGGAGGTCGCCTTTTACAAAAACATACTGAACCACTGCATAACATTGCAAAATATTTTGCTGGCAAGGAGTACCTACTTGTACACAGTATTTTCATGTGGAATAACCTGAACTTTGAGGTAACAAAAATATTCTCAGATAAATACCCTAATTATGACTCTCATATGACTGAATAGAATATGTGTCTCATCTGTAAACTGATCAAGGTCTTAACATTGCTATATCACCAGGTTAAAAAAAAAAACAAATCATAATTAAGGTGCTCTACACTATTATTCAGATTGCAGAATCTGAAGAGGGGCAAGAGATAGTTTATGGTTCTTTCAGGAGTTCATGAGAAGGTGCAATAACCAGTCAGTATAGCTTCAATGAAATATTTGGCTTATATATTTTATTCACATACTCTGATTTTTTAGTTGATTGTCCAAAGGAAAAGAAAATCAGAAAATAGTAAATAGTGAGGGGAAAAAAGTCTTTCCATTTTGGGATATTATTTCTGTACTGTAAATCACAGCTGGAGAAAACCATTAGAATATTTTACCTCACCACATAAAAGCATGATTTTTGTCTATTATACATTAAGTATTTTGTCTAATCTAGTCTATGTATGTCAATCAGAAAAGCTTTCACTATATCCTTTGGGAAAAGTCTCCACAGATTTGTAGATTTTGCTGTCACAGAGGTTATCCAAACAGTTAACATTTGCCCTTACTTAACTCCATGCAGTTACTTATGCTTCTGCTGTCCTTCATTCTGCTAAACTGATTCCTGCCCATTACTGAGAAAGCCTTTAGAAATTTGCAGAGAGCTAAACATCTGCTCCTCCCTCCTGCCAGTGGGTTTCAGGCTGCTGTATTGTTTTTCTGTTGTCAGTGATGCTTTTGAAAGCAGTCTTTTCAAAATCAAATTTGCAATAGGTTTGTGATTAAATTGCATACTGTGGTATCACCCAGTGACCCCAGCTACTCTTGTATCCCGTTGTGTTAGATGCACAAGACATCATGGTGGAAACAAAACCTTAGCCAAGGATTTTTCACAACCAGTGGAACTTCTCAGCTCCTGCATTACTAACACGATCTGGTAAATCTAGATCTTTATTCCCTAGATCATTACCCCCTTTCGTAAAGAGAAGGAACCACAGTGGACAAGTTTCACTTTCCATTTGGGTCAGTGCTCAGGGAAACTTCAACACTCCTGGAAGAAACATGAGAGGAAGGACAAATGTGGGAGCCCAGGGCTCCTAAGTGCTTTGGTAAAACCTGGGGTTGAAGTTGTCACCTCATGGTTTTTTTTACTAAGAGGAATTGGTATCTTTGCTGATAAAGCTTGATTCTCAATGAAAAGTGGTGGAGGCAATGTCCTGCCATGTTGAATTTCCCCCACCTGTCCACAGAGCAGCTCCCAACCAAGAGTATGCAAACTGCTATCGGTTATTGAAAAGATGTGACTAATGCCATGGTCAAAGGGTGGGAGAGTAGAAGGATATGATCCCAGGTACCAGAGCCTGCGTTCAGTCTGCGTGTCAGCCTCAGAGAAATGAAAGGAGGTGCTCCAGAAAGCCCTTCAGAGGCAACAGGGAGCATGGTGTTGCACTCCCAGCTGGTGCACCCATGGGCATCCAGCTAGTGGGCCACACTGGCCCTAGGGAGGCTGTCTCTGTGCTTTTCCTTCCCTTGGGTCTTCCCTCTGGGAACCAAATGTTTCCATTACCCCAGACAGCCCAGACCCACTTTCCCATGTAAGCAAGAGGTGGCTGTTGACTCCTTTCCCTCAAGCACACAGAGGTTTGCTACCCCTGCTGCAAATGGTCATTTCGTATTTGTCAACCCATTTCCTGCAGCTGTTCAGCCCCCGTTCAATGCAACATCTACCAGGGCTTGCTCTAACCAGCAGTGCTGCAAGATTTCAAGCCAGCATAAAGTCTTTGAGAGGTCTGAGTCCTCAGTCAAATGAGAAATGGTGGGCTCTGCTCTGCCAGCCTTGGCTGGTCCCCTTGAAACTCACATCTATAGATCATCTAGTTACAAAAGCACAGGAAAAGTGATGTCAGCTCTGCCCACTGCGCTTATGTGGCTAGTAAATCATATTTTATTTTCATTATTAATGATTGTTCCTTATGGGATCCAGTGTGATTTAATTAGTAACTGGGGGGAGGTGGTTTTTTCCGTTAATACTATGTCTCACTATATCAATTTTAAAAAAAAAAAAATTGTAACTGCAATCACACAATATAGAGATGTTAAAAAATTCCCATGCAAAGTTTTGCCAAAGAAAAAGTCTTGAGAGGGAAGCTAACACTTTGATAATAAATCATAAATTTATATAGAAAAATAGCACTAATCCACAAATTAAAGAAATAGCCTGTGTTCTTTTTTTGATAAATTTTTGGGCATAATTTTTAAGACATATTCCTGAAATCTAGTCTCAGCATTAGACCCTTTCTGTGATTTTGAGGTTTTCCTTTCTTTTTCTTTTTCTCTTTTTCTTTTTCTCTTTTTCTTTTTCTCTTTTTCTTTTCCTTTTCCTTTTCCTTTTTCTTTTTCTCTTTTTTTTTTTTTATTATCTGAAATAGAACCAGGAAAAACTTTTCATCATTACCTCATAAATAGTCTAACAGAAGGGGTTTACCTTGTTGTAAATTGCCTACTTGCACCATTTTAATCTGACAGGCTGTTCAAAATATTTTTAAAGCCAGTTGAGGGAATGGAATAGGTACATTTCTTTGCGACAATGAGTCAGCGGAAAGAGACCCAGTGACACCAGGGGAAACAACTAACATGTCTAGTTGCCTTTTGAGCAGGCATTAGTTATCTGGTGGAGATTACAAACCTGATACCCTGAGCCCATATTAAATAGGCACAGTAGCTCTTTTTATAAGTGTCTTGATAATTTTTCAGTGTAGTCTTTCTTTGTCCTATTAGCCTTGTGGTCACTTCTCTATTTCACATGATTGAACAGAAATCTACTACTTATGCCACCTGAAAGATGACTTTAATATGTGTTTTACAAATTATTTACTTTGGATGGCTTGTCTGTACACTTCTTGCTTTAAAAGGAAATGCTCACAGAAATAGAGTCCTAAGAATTTTCTGATTTAAATACACTTCTCCAGTTTCAGGATTTCAAGGAAGTGTGCTGAGGTGAATCCATGGCTTCCCCGGAGCATTACAACACTGAATAAAAAGATGCAGAAAAGCTTGAGATATATTCTAAACTCGCTGCATTCACTCCATGGAAGTTTACACTTCTACCCTCAGTCCAACAAACATGAATAATCTGATTATCTGTGCATATGCAAAATCCCGCTGGGAGTTGATGCAAACATAAAATTCCCCATGTGTTTTCTAGCATGTGAAACCATGCTCAGATCCATGTGCAGCCAGAAAAAACTTTTGAGAAAGATAGTAATTTTAAATCTAAACCAGAAATTCATCCATCTGTTTCATATTTCCAATCTATCGAGTTGCAAATGTCCTTATTCATGAGGAGAGGAGCCTTTCAGTGTCATCATACCCCATGTCACGGACAAAGTCTGGTTCTCCAGTATGGTGTTCACTGAAAACAGTAAAAAATGCTGGGAAAAAAGAGATAAAGGTAATATTATAAAAACCTTAATTTATGGAACAGCTAAAAAAGTCTTCTCTAACTAAAACTACATATATTCATATCTATATATTTTTAGTGAGGGAACTATGCTTTGCCAAGTATTTCTCATCAGACAAAAAAAATCCTATTTTGACCTTCAGCTTAACGTTCCCATGTTTTCATTGCTTACAGCAGGCCTTTGAAATTCAGCAAGAAGCAAGCTCTGGAAGATAAATATCTCTAGTGTCTCCCATGAAACTCCATTTGTCTACGTCCAAGGTACAGGTGTGGTGTCATTCCCATCTGTCAGCAAAGCCGTGGCAGCATGCCAAAGTAACAACTGAACACAAACTCGGACACCACAACTAAACAACCAGCAACACCTGCTACAGCAGGAGCTCTGAGCAGAAAACCTAAAGAGCTAAACCGCCTTCCCTCCCTTGCAGACTTTCTCCCTCAGATGTATTGCATGGCTTCAGGGGCTCATCCTCAGCTCTGAAGGAACCACGTGAACAAAGTCTTTTCCACCGTCTCCAAATAAGTGGAGACTCAAAGCAGGCTTCTCCAGCCATTTCACAAAGGCACTATGAGGCCCTACTATACCTTCCTTCTCTAAACTCTTCCTCCTGCCAGCTGCAGTAGTTACTCAGAGTTCAGACTAACTGTGGACGCTCAGGGCTTGACGATACTGATAACATTTGATAACAACATTGCCACGTATACTTGCAACAGAATTATTTTCAACCTGTGTGAGAAACATAAGCGATGGATCTATCAACACTAAAATAAAACTGTTACTCTGGTTGCAAAGTAAAAAATCTGTCAGTTAAAAAAGGACAAAATTAAGATCATCCAACTCATCTTGCTTCATTCCTCTTGCACGTATAACTGAAACATTCCTCATGACATAGCATAGTGCTTTTCAGCAGTCTCCGTCCTTTAGCTGCGCAGTGAGACAGTGCAAAGGAGCATGGCTGAGGGCACGATGCCCGCATCTGATGACTGAAGGATTCCCTGGCACGTTTCTTCCGGAAGGCTGGAAGGATTCTTCAGAAGGAAGAAGGTCACTTTTGTGGCCAAACAGAAGAGCTGTGGTCTGTTCTCATGAGGGTCACAGCTTCCTTACATGATTCTGTACAAATTGTTTTAATATGAAGCATTGGAAGAGATTGTCACACATGTCCTACTCACTGAAGGTCTACAAGCAGGCATGTGGGAAGCTGAACTGGCAAGGGCTTCACAAGGACCTCTTGCTGCAAAAGAGATCAGCAGCAGCTGCAATTGTTGAGCACTTTGGGATAAAATAATGCATTCCTATAGTAAGGGACTGTAGGAGGAAGGAAAACTTAAGGAGGGTTGAGTGGGTATGTTGAATTATGCAGTTCCTTTAGACAATTTTCTTCCTGAAGATACATTTGGAGTTGATTAACATATACATAGACATTTGGCACCCTGGCTGCAGTGAATTTCCCTTCAAGCAAAGTAACAGTTCTTTTATTTCTTTTCATTCACTGAGCTTGCCCAGATAAAAGAGCACAGAGCGTACCTGGAGCCTGCAAAGGGCCCCTATGTCCCAAAACAGCGTAAACGCCAGCTTCATTAGCGCACATCATTAAATGTTTCATACAGAAAGGCTCCATCTGCTCTTGAAAATGCTGGGACTTCTGCACATAAGGTGTTTGATTGCCCTCAGCCAAGAGGAACAGCCTTTTGACTTAACCTACTAGACTTGGAGTTGGGGTTATTTTGCCAGAGTGTTTTTCTCTGTGTGACTGAACACTTCTCCCCCGATCTGGCTGTATATCAAGAGCTGTCTCCAGCTCCTTCCACTGGTCTTTGTTGGGCCCCTGAGGATGGAAAGTCATGGACTGGTTGGACAGTAATATTCTAAATTATCAATTACATATCCACTTTGCCTCCTGTAATCTCGCAATGTCAGGTAGCTCCACCCTTACACTCGATCATACGAACAGTATGTTCAGGAGCTTACACCGAAGCAAACACTTGGGTTACTTTCAGCACGTTTCCCTTGCACAGTTCCTGATTGCTACCCCAAGAGCAAGAAGGGCAGGGCCAACATCACATGTGGGGTCTTCACTGCCCCAGCTGTGTCCTACCTCACTGCTAGCAGGTGGAATATGCTGAAGTCTTCAGCCCGTGGACTGTGTGAGTTCCAAATGCCCCGAGGGCTCCTCAGGATGGACTGTCAGACCAAAGAGCTCACATCTGAGTGATGTGGATAACGCCATAATTTTGTTCTGGATGAGTGAGGTGGTACATATCCCTTTTATGGTTTGTCAGAAAACAGAAAACAAATTTTATGACATAGAAAACAAAACTTCCATGAAGATTCTATGTTCCCTTAATGGCCAAGAGAACAATTATAATTAAGGACAAACCATAGTTTATAAAAATGTTCATGGATTTATTTGGAAGAATTGTATCATATTTAAATGTTCAGAAGTTTATACTAGATTCATAGAATACACCAGTAGTGTACACAACAGAATTTAGGGTTTTTTCCTGTATTTCTTTAAAAATGAGTGTCATATTTCTAGGAAATTCCCCCCAGAATGAAAGCTTCTGATAAAATATGTATAATTGTGGTTAATAGTGTACATTACTGGAACAATGATTGGGAAAATAAAATCAGCTTTCAAAACTAGTAAATCTATCATTCAAACAAAATAAGATAGTCCCTGAAAAGAAATTCTAAATTTACTGAAATAATCTTCCCATCGTTTGCACTATTATGCTTGAAATATTCATTTTTATGTCAAGCTACATTTTTTATCAAAACAGTCATATTATTTGAAAACTAGGAAATATTATGTCTAATGCCATGAAAGTGCCCATTGCTATGTATAAAAACAAATGACAAAATTATCATCTAGAGGGTGCATACCTGGATATGTCATCTAACCCCACAGTCTTTTCCTGTTTTCCAACTGCAACTATTTTCATTTTTTCATAGTTATCAGCCTAACAGCTCCTGTGTTTTGGTCTCTTCTTTAATGCAAGACAAAAAAAAAAGATGCATGAAGTTACTCAGCAGCTGTTTTGTTCTACCCTTCATTCACCCAGTTACTTGTTATGAACTTATGGAATTATCTGAAATGCAGAGAATATTTTTTTCCTATGTCATTAGTGTGCAACTGGTTTATATCCCTCAGAAATGCTTCATTTTTATTGCTTTTTTAAAATAATTACTGTAGACTGAAATATTTCCATTTGTAATACTGGAAATACTTATTGACCACCAAATTATTGACGTCCTTTTGTTCTTGCTGAGCTCTTTGCCTGCCTGACATCTAATTGCAATGACTCTGCTAGGCATGTTCCAGTGTTTTACTCATAACAGTTCTTTATAAAATTGTGGGGCTATGTTTTACAATGTAATGTTCATTTTTCCTTATGTGTCTTTACTTACCAAAGTGTATAACACATCTAAAAAAAAAAAAAAAATCATAAGCTTTCCCATAATATTCTATCAGACTCTTCAAGATATTTGGTATGTAGCTGTGGTGCACAGTCCTTCCTAGTCATTCCTAGTAAACAGAGAATTAGCATTCCTTCAATTACTTTATCTTTATAAGAATTAAAATTCTTTCCAGGATATTTAGTTCTTATGGCATTTTATCACAGCACGTTTCTGTTATAAACATGCTCTTTCTTGTTAGGAATGACACTAATTTTCCAGTTAGTTATCAAAGCAAATTATTCCTTAAATTTATAGCAGTCTGACATAGATTTAGAGAATTAGATCATAAATCTTTATTGCTATCTTCAAAAACACAGGATGACATGTGCATTTGCCCAGTCACAGTATGCAAGCAGATGTGCTGGGGTTTTTAAGGAAAAAAAAATTCTTATTCTCCCTTTTTCTAAATAATACATGTCTGTGATTTGATTAATATGTTCCTTTAATTGCATCATCATCTTCCCCAAAAAAAAAATCATTTTCTAATGGAGAAGACAAGACATTAACAATATTGATCTGTTGCTCCCCAAATTTGTGGTATATACATGAAGTGACATTGAATTAAAGGCTAAAATAGCACTACTGCTTCCTCAAGAGTACCGAACTAAGGAAGCTAGTCCGCTATGAGGATAAAGGGAATGCTACAGTGAAAGTTTAGTGGAGGGATAAGACTATTTATCATTTCAGTATCAAGCTGTCTCTCTCTTGGTTTCCCATCTCTCTCACACGGCTGATTTGGTATGTGTTGATGATTCATTGCGATGATTCTTTTGCTCAAAGCAGGGAAAGCTCTGTCACTCCAGGACAAAACACAAAAATTCAAGCAAAATACTTCTCCAGCACTGCTGAGGCTCAGTTGCTCTTCTCGCTATAGTTCATCGCTGGCATTATGCTCGCAGTCATGCCTCTGCTCTATTACTAATTTTAGCCTTTGGATACTTCAGCTGTGAGCCGTAGCCTCTTTTAACCACAAATTACTTTATGGGTTCCTATGGGCCTGTTCATGCTCGTGTTTTTCTCTTCTGACTCTCCCTTCTCCCAAAGAGGAGTGAACCTCTACTATCCTTTCATGCAGTGGCCTTTCTCAGTTGATAATTGTTTTCTTGATTCTTTTCCCATCTCCATTTCAGCCCATTTTCTCTCCTGGTTTCTATAATGTCTGTTACTGACTACTGTCCTTAAGAACATTACCTCTAAAAAGAAGCAAATAGAACAAACTACGGTTTTTGACTGAAAATTTTCCTATTTAAAATTGAGTTGGTAAACTCAGTAAAAAATTAGAGACAGACACAACAGAGAGGATATAGAGAGGAGAGGAAAATATAAGATGCATTATGTGACATTTTTAGGGGAAAAATCTTTATGCTAATCTAAGTAATGTATTTTGGAGAAGCTTTATGTATGATATAAAGAAGGAGTAAGATAGTCGTCTTGGCCAGCCCTCTAGTAGAGAGAAGAGCTATTTCACATGCCTTAATGGTCATCTCCAATATTGACATTAAGTGGACAATGTTGATGATCAACTAATCATCTCACACCTGAAGCCTAACCCATAAACTCTTTTTTAGATGAGCTTCTGTTGTCTTTTCCTGTATTTTTTCAGGAAAATATCTGGTGCATTTCTCAATAGCACTATAATGATACATGTTATTGTGAATGAAAATCTAAGTACAAATATATGAAAATAGGGTTTAAAAAGAAATTATTCTGAAATCCTACCTCCAGCATTTGTAGAAAGGATGTTTTGAAAAATGGAGTAAGGTCAAATATTTGATAAGAATTTAATTGATGAATATCTATGGAAAGATTTGCAGTTCATTTATATGGAAGTACAGACACACAAGCACACACACATACATGTGTGAGTGAGTGTCTATATACTATTTGAATATCAGCATATTTGAATTCCAAACAAAACATAAGAACTTCTTGATCTGTAATCTCAGGAAGCTCAGAGCTTAATGAGTGAAGCATCAAATGCAATTCAAAAATAATTACTCAGAAGAACATGGGCATCTTGTCTCTTCCTGATGTAACCAAAGATAAACTGGCAAATGTCACAAAACGTTACTACTACATTACCTTTATGATAATTTGCTGCTCTTGAATCGTGCCAGTGAGTCAAGGGGCATTCTAGCATTAAAATACATAATTTAATGTAAAAGCTAAACTTTGCAGAGAGACAGCTTCCACCCTGCTGTGGCATATGATATCAGAGGTAAATATCTAAATGGAATATCTGACATATTTGGAGAAGACTTGAGGGGTGAGCTAGCCAGCAATTTTTCATCAAGGTTATTTTCATTAAAACAGAAAATGTCTGTTCCATAAAATTGAATTTTCCAGTGGCTATTTCCATTTTTCTCTTTTGTTACTGAGAAGAGAGCTACAGCTACCCATGTTACAGCCCCCTGGATTTCAGCCTTTGGGGAAAGACACAAAGCTGACAAAACTCCCTGAATGGGCATCAGCAAAGAGAAGGACAAAAAGACTTCACATTTAGCTGCTAGTAACCCCAGCAGAAGACTAATAATTTCACTTATGGAAAGGAAGAGGAAACTGAGCAGTTCTTTCTGGGCAGGCAGACAACTACCAAGCCAAAACTCTCTGTAAACACCATTTTTTTTCCTGAGAAATCTCTTTCTGTTGAAGTAAATAAAAAACTACATGTAATGATGGGAACGGGGAGAGGGAGGAAGGATTGTTCATTTTACTTTTTACCCCAACTCAGAAGGCGAATATTTTCCAAACTATTTTATAAAGCCAAATGGATTTCTATTTTCCAAACAGATCTAGTTATGACCACTCAGATTTCTGACCACGTGCCAAACATACCTCATCTGTTTATGTGGGGTTTCACCAGAGGAAGGTTTGCATGGTTTAGTAAAACCAGCTCCTCCCTGCTCCCACCAGCTCTCCCAGAAACCGTGTCCCACCCGCTGAGGGGGCTGCTCTCCATCCTCCCTGCTCATCCCACCCTGCTCATTCCTACCCCCCGAGCGACCTGATCCATCCTGGCGTGGCCCAGTCCCCACACACCCTAATTCCACTCATATTTCATAGGCATTTACTTGTGTTTCACAGATGTCACTATTCTTTACTGATAGGGAAAGGGTTCTTATTCACTGTTTCTTTTTTGTTTTCTCGGTGAATGGAAGTCAGAAACGAGTCTGCGGTTTAGTGTCATTCTGAAATAAATAGGTTTATATGACTTTTGTAACTGACTTTTCTTCGTACACCAGTGCCATTTCAGTGTTTCATACGGTGCTAAATTTTTATTCTACTGAAAATTTCTAGGCAATTTTTTTTATATTTGAGGGGGTTTTGGTTTTGGTTTTGTTTTATTAAAATGGATATAAACTTAGGTTTTCATCTGGTGTTTAGCTTTCAGACTTTTTGTTTTGAGAAATATATTTTATTTTTAAAATCATCTTTTTATAAAAGAATTAACAGTGAGAAGAACACTGAGCAGAACTGATGCAACAGGTTGGGCTGAAAATGAACAAGGAGGGGTTGCTGCGGTTTTTCACAAGTAACATTTGTGTAGCATCAACTGAAGCACGAGCTCAAAAGATGCCTTCCCTCAAAGTAGCTGTGTTCTCCTATCAGTGAAAGGAACAAAGATCACAAGCTGCCAGAATCGAGCTACTACACAGGCAGCACGTAACTGTTTCAGCACAAAGGTGTTATTTATTTAGTTATTAATACATGCTTACTGTGATAGCAGAGAATGAATTTATAAAATTTGGGAGAAAAACAATATTTCTTCAATTGGCAGACAAGAAGTTAGTCAAAGAGCTTTACATTAACATGTTTTTCCCTAAAGCTGGGGCAGACACAAGGTCAGTTATGTTGACTCAATGGATAGGTGACAACTTGATAGGTTACCACAACTCAGCTATGTTCACCTGTGTGCCCTGGACTTCAGCTTATTAACAGAATGTTTCCAGCTGTCTCGCTCACTGCAGTATTAATTCTTCAGTTACGCTATCGATATTTCACATTTGCACTATGCAGACCTTCCATCTGAATAGCACCCGCTACATCTGAACCAACCACCCTAGTCCACTGGTGGAGAACATCAGCAACTGTCGCATTTTATAAGCTTCAAATGCATTATAAAGTGGGGGATTATAAATTTACCGTATATGTATAAAACCACTAACTCAGAAAAACAAGTTAATGTGCATTGCTGTGTTTACCACCATGGGCCCCAACACATGCAGATAGCTGCATCAGTGTGCAAAAATAAACATTATGTCTTGAATTTTTTATGGAAATGCAAGATTTTCCTTCAGTGTGTTTTATGTCATAATAACATCTTCAGGGAATCTGTGTTTCTTGCAGATTTTAGTCATTCAGTTGAAGCTTAGAAAGCCTCATAAAAGGTTGTAAACTAATGAATACACTCTTAAATAAGGCAAAAGCAAACAAACATTGGCTTTTGCAGGGGGTGTGAATATATTCAGGAGATAATTATGCTTGACACTGTCAGAGTTTGACCTATCGGAGCCCCCAAAGCAATCATGTACATGAATGAACAAGGGAATTCTGACAATCTTGTGAATATAACAGTTTAATAAATTATAACTTGTATAGTAAGCCATAGCACATGGGATTTAGCTGCCCTTGGTTATATATTTAGAGCAATTCAGGTTAAAAAATACAGCTCAGTTATGTAAAGATTCTTTATGTCTTACTCTTGTGGATCAAAAAACCCCCCTGATTTTTTCAGGACTAAAGGAAGAACACACTACCAGATAGGTTTACCTATCCTGAGCAAAACACCACCTAATCCATCTCAACCAATACCGCCGTAATCATATTAACTTCCACAGTCACTTTCCAAGAACAGGACAGTTTCAAACACGGATCTGTATTTAAAGCAGGCTTCTCCATTAGCCCAGCAGGAAAAAAAGAGATACCAAAACAACTTTTGTAAAGTCTTTGCTTCATGCCCTGCAGTTGTAATGTCAAGGCAGTCTATAATTAGAGCGCGCAAGGGACCAGTGACTAATGCACATGAAGGTACAGTGAATTAGCTGAAGTGTTTTCATTATTTTTACTAGTAGACGGGAATACTAGATGTTCTGATGCTATTCCTCAGACTGCAAATATTGGCACACCCTGCTCAAATACAACCACAGAAAGAAAATACAAAAGAAAGAAAAAAACACCAACTGCAGATGCCATATCTTCTCCTACAGTATTTACAGTGTATATGTTCACACCCAGCATGACCACACTTCCAATATAAAAATCCCATGCCTCCTCTGCAGTGACGCATTTATACTTGTGACCACTAAGAAAAAGACACCAGTTTTTATCTTGCTGTTGCATTCGCTTTGCTGCCTTGTCCCTTGCCTTTCACATTTCCCCCATCCGCAAGACCTTTTTGGTATCTTGGAGCATTGGCTGGATGTGGTAGGAAACATTAGACAGTTGTCATTATCGTTCATTAAGACCTGGAAGAATGTCTTTGACGTGCCTTCACTCTTGCTTTCCCCTTTAAACCAAGCAGTATCTGTACTACTAAATACTCAGTCACTGGACTGTCAGCTGCTTCTTGGTAAACACAAAGCTTGAGTAAATATTGTGATATTGTGTAGTTGCGAAGAGCATGGATGTTTTGACTGATTGATTTGACTCCCCGGGAGGGAGGGACAGCCAGCTAGGAAGAATTATCTAAAATATGTGAACACAAGATAAAAACCAATACGTTGTCCCAGCAAAATCAAGATAGCTAGTGTGGATTGCTAAGTGTGTCTGTATCTGAACATATTCTATTATTTTTTACACAGATATATAAAATATATTGGTTCTTGTAAGTTTTGGACTTTGGTGAAATCCAGCTCAGTGCCAGGAGCCAGTTATAGGATCAATGCACCTTTGAAGTAGTGCCTAGGTTTGTGTTGACCTTTGATAAGAGGATAAATTTCACCCTGTGTCATTAGTGCTGCCCACAAACATAAAAGGGATATGTTTGCCTTGCCTTAACATCTTTGATATTTACCTACTGCTTTGCTTGAGATATCAGGTATAAAGATGACCCTATCTTTCCTGAAAATGAGCGATATTTGTATTTAAAATAAGGTTCAAACATAGGCCGGAGAGATAGTTCCAGTTCTTGCTGAACTTTTCCCTAGCATAGTGCAAGAAGCCAGTATAGGTGAGCTGATGTAACTTTACTGTAATAAAACAGAGTTCAAAAAACAGTAATGATTTGTCAACCCAGAGGCCAAAACTTGCCCTGAGATAGAAGGTCATGATACCACAGAGATCAGACATTACCCAGTGACCATGATACCCCACCAGAGGAGAAGAAAAGCTCAAAACCGCAGTTTTCCAACCCATAACAAGGACATGCAGTGCAGTGGGTGAAGGTTAGCCCTGTCCACAGGTGCAAACCTCACTGTCCTGCCTGGGCCACCTCACTGAAGTAGGTGGTTGAATTTGGCCATGACCACTCTGGGGTAACACTGCTTCTCCTGCTGCTCACAGCATGTCCCTGGAGTCCTCGCCCTGCTGTGACTTAATTTGGGGAGTGGGTTGCAGAATCAAACGCACTTTCGATATGAGCACCACTGCTATCCAAAGGACATCTAGTAGTCCTTCTAGGCAGCCTGTCTTTTCCCCAGAACAGGTAGGTCCCATCTCTTAATCTTCACAACCCTTCTCATGCCTCTTCTCATCTCTACACTTGCTCATAAGTTAAAGGACTTCTGAGGGCTGGCCAGCCGACTGACATGCTGCAGACGATGCAGGCTGCCAGCAGAAGCTGAGTGACTGAGAACATCTCTGCCTGTCAATAAAACAGGCCTTGACCCGTCCTTTCAGGCTGGTACGTGTAGGGATTTTGCATGTGACTAAGAGCCACGTGCACGGAGAGAGTGGAAAATGAAAACAGTTTGGGGAAGTTGGTTCAAATGGTGCCTATACATTTGGCATCCCTAAGAACAAGGGTAGCAGGTGAACAGGCTAAGGTTCAAATTCCCAATGTGACACACGCGTAGGGATCACGATATTCTCAAACTTGGAGTCTTTTTTGACAGAAAATAAAATAGGAACATGAATGTACAACCATACATGTTTGGTAGCAGGGTTCCTTAAAAATAGTTGCTGGTAAAACAGGATTTCTGCTATGAACAAAGAATCGTATCTGCAGTCAGTCCCTTGTTAATTTAGCAACACTCAATTTCAAAAAATAGGGGCTATGTCCCCAGGAGTTCCTCTGGCAACGGGGTCCCCCAGAATCTGGAAGATTACCCAATTACAATGTAAAGAAACCTACAGCAAGCATGACTGACCAAAGACAGAAATCTCTGATAGCATCAGGAAAAGAGAAAGAAAGACTGCAAGAGGGTGTGGGGGGTGTGAGAGAGCACTTCATTTTCTCATATAAGTAAAGTGGAGAATTTTTCCTGTTCTTAAGTTTTGCAGTGAGCGGAGTCAAGGTCTTGCTTGCTTTCTTTCCTTTCTTCTTTTCTTCTACTTCTCTCTCTTTTGCTATGTGCAGATCCCGTATTTATGTGAAAAACCCATATTGATTCTTATGGACTCTTTTTAGATTTACATGTGGTAACAAAAAGGGCCCCTGAACTTAAAAGTCATTTGGGGCAGGATGGAGAGAAAATACAAGATTGCTGTTAATCCTGGGGTTAGTCAGGGTAGTGGTAGATGGCTGCTTCTCCTGGGAGCAAAGAGGAGGTGCCAGAGAGCTGTTGTCTTGGAAATCCTACCCAAAGCAGGATTATTAAGAGCTACCAGCTCTTTTAGGAGCTAAGGACTCTTTCTAGCTGTCTTTCAAGCTGAGAGTTGTCCATATGCCTGGAATGAGGATTGCTTGCTCATGCAATCCCATCCCATGCCCATATTATGTATTGCAATCCCTGAGCTAGCACAGGAGAGTGCCCAGCTGATTCAGAAGCATCTGAGGTTGACTGTGATCAAGCCGATTTGCTCTTCTTTATTGCTGACATCTCCTGCCTGACTCACCCTCAGGAGTGGCTGAGCAAACCTGACTGTTTAACCCTTGCAGCTTCCAATCTGACCTTCTGCTTCAGCAGCACGGCTGTGAGTCAGTGCATTGCCCAGGCAGGCACTGGGAGCTCTGCGTTTCCAGGCTGGGAGCAAACAGAGCAGCCCAGCTCACGGCATACAGCTAGGACCCCTTACTCCCACTCAACTGTGTGGTCTCACCCCTGTAGGGAATGCTCTCTGGCCCGTGCTATCCCACAAATGGCTCCTGGGTATTATCCCAGGTAGTGCAAATGAGCTAAAACTGTGCCACAGGGCTTACTTACTTCTAGTATTAACTGTTAAACCATATGGATAATTGTAGGCCAGTTCAAATCTATTCCTCAACTGGTTTACTGGTAAGTCATAGCCTAACTCTCCCAGTGGTTACAGAAAATGTTCATTTTCACCTAGGAGAGATCCCATAAATCCTCACAAAAGCATGTGAAATCTTACTCAGTTAAAGGGTTTATCTGGTTTAGGACAGTTCCACAATTTCTCAAACAGTAAGGGGGAAATTAGGTAGAACAATGAGTAGACCAACCAGTAGAAAAATGGATAAATAGTTCTGTTCACACACTTTTCAAATAATTAATAATGTAACAAAGCACAATACTCATTTGAAACCTCTTGGCTGTCTACAGTTCAAAGAAAAATAAGCTCTTCAGCTTTAGTAATAGTATCATTAGTACTTATCAACATCGAAAATGTTGATCTAAGTCATAAAAATATGATACTAAAATTATTTCTAGATAGGAACCCTACATTTTATATAAAAAATTCTGTAGAATTTTCTCTGTCCTCTTACATTGTCAATTTACTGCCTGTTTTTACTCTCCACCAAGCTCAAGAACCTGCCAGGATTGTATATGTGCTTAAAGAAATGCTAGGTTGAATTATAGCTTCGCACGTATTCATTAGCATCTGATCAAAATAATTTCAGATCAGTATCAATTCCCAAGCGATGCTGTGGTGATGTGGAACCTCCCTGTCTGGTAGGAAACTCAAGAAGTGATTGCACCCAGGTCCAGCTCTCTGTGGGATGGTGGTGTCTGCTTCCCCTGGGTTACCTCTCCAGCTCTCAGCCTGTTCTACCCAAATTTCTTAATCTCTTTTAGGGCAATGAGTCTTCTGAGTCATATATGAAAGAAATAGCCCATATTATCCTTATATAAGGATGATAAAATATTTCTGCTATACTTTGTACACACATCTGCTAAGGCACCAAACACACTGGTTTTATGATACTGGCAAAGTACATAATTAGAATGGTTCATGTATGCGTTTGATTGATTGATACTAATTTCTTTTACAAACGTAGTATGAAGAAAATCATTCAGTGGAGGAATTGGATGAAGTGTGCCATAATATTTAATGATGTTACTTGTTCTGGTGCCTGAATTAATGACATATCACCTTGCTGAAAGATGGATTTATGGGTGATTTAGCTTCATCTCAGTTACTCTGTTCATCATCTTTCTCAACAGTGAGAAATATACTATTCAAACAATGCCACAATAAGAAAAATAAATAAAATTGATGATGACAGTTTCCCAATATAATTGTCCTGAATGTTTTACTATTTTGACATCTGTATTATTAAACTAAATTGCTTCGTTTTCACCCAGCGACTGCCACTGGAGTTGCAAATCCTGCAAATGTCAGTGAACAGCATGCACATGAGAGTTCCACTTCTTTGTGATGTGCAGTCATCTCCTTGGGCAGATTAACTGTGCGAAGGGCATTGGCTGACTCAGCACCATGAAAACACAGCTGTGCTGCTTCCTCAACTGTCTTGGGTCTGGTATTAGTGTTATGCTTTTTATATGACAACCTGTCTGAACTAATAGTCTGTCCAGGACTTCACTTTGCTTCATGAAGGACAGGCACCCTTGAAATCCTTTCCCAGAACTGGGAGTCCATAGGAAAATGTGCAGACACCCAGTGGCCTCCAAACCAAGTTACTACAGGTGTGGTTTGGTTTATTAACTTATGCTTTGTATGAAACCTCAAGGATTTGGTGGTAAAGTGAGGGATGGCAGCAGCTCTGCCTGCTGGTGGAAGCAAAAGAAGGTGACAGTTAGCGTCAGTACCATGTTGCTCAGGGTGCAATAACTCAGGTGTAGATCATGACAAGTGCACAGCCTCACCTGGAAACTGGTGCTGCATGTAGTTCTGGAATTCAAAGCACTGGGAAACATGGGCATGTGGAAAGCCATGGACATGGCTCTGCATAGTTATATCTTTACAGTGAGCAGGGAGTAGGAACACAGAGCCACTGAACAATTCAGTTTGGAAGGGGCTTCTGGAAGCCATTTGGTCCAAAACCCTGCTCAAAGCAAGGCCTATTTTGAAGACAGATCAGGTTGCTGAGTCAGATATTGCATAGCACCAGTCAATGCTGGTGTTGTCTGGAATTTTCCACTTTCTGGATGTCCAAGATCCTTTATATTGAATAAACTAGGAAAACCACAGGACAAGTTCTAGAAGTCCTAAACTCTGTCCTTCAGCCTTATCGCTGACAGATGGCTTCATACCAAGATGTAATGAACCTGACTCTAACTTTTCTTTTTCTTGAGGAAGTCAGTAATAAATCCAGTAAGTCAGGAGTAGTTCCATAAAGTGAAATGGGTATAAGTAAAAGGAAAATCAAAGACAGATATTCCTTACAGCAGCAATGTTATGGGAGGGAGACTTCTGCTCCATGTTTCTTTCTCTCAGCCTTCTTCCCCAAGGCTCCACCCGAAGTCTCCACTCTGTGGTTCTCCAAGCCAAGAGTAGTGGAAAGGGGTCCACAGCAGTGTGTATTGATCTCCTTCCTGAATCAAGAAAATTCCCAATAACTTCATTCCTCTTGCTTCATTTTTCTCCATCCCTCCCCTTGCAAAGCCTGGAGAATGCTTTATGACTGTGTCGGTTCTCTATGTAGTCAGGGACAAGGTGTGCTGGTTCTGTCAGGATGCAGATTTCTGTATTATAGAGGTCCCAATATCCAGGTATTCTCATAAGTATGTTCTGTTTATTTAGAATAAACTACCTTTGTATAAACTTCTATACAAAGGTATAACTGTATTGTCCTAGGTTTATGCAAAGTAGATGTTAGAGAATAATTACATCTCTAGTTTAAAAAACTTAACTTGATATAAATCATTGCAAAACAAATAAAACAGTTACTAAATTATAATTATGTGTAAGTATAGCACACACAGATAACCTTTAGCAAGAGAGCTGGGAGCTAGAAGCAGTCTTACAACAGCAGCATGGAGTACTGCATAATGTAGCTTACCAGATATTAACTCCTTCCAGTAGCACAGCAAATCTGGCTGCTCCTGTCCTTCTTACAAAATAGACTGCAGACAAACCAGCCAGTTGCATTCTTCTTAAGTGTTTAAATCAAGGTGGATTTATGAGGTGTGTAGATTCAATGCAGAGGGAAAGGCATCATGACAGTGCGATTAAGCCCTCATAAAATGAAAGCTGTATATAAAAGTAGCCCATATAAATCTCAGAGTTAATTATACAGGAGTGCTTTGGAAAAAAAGTGGCAAAATGCTAATAACTTTATTAGTGCAAGCAACAACATAACTTAAGTTCAGGTGGAAGAGCATCTATTGTATCTATCCCAGGCAAAATTAGGATGAGTAAATCTATTAAATCTGAATCTCTATGCATTTATTATATTTTCAAAGAAGTTTTGAGATCCTTCAGATCCTCTCTTTTTTTTGCTTCATGAGCTACAGCAGCCAGTGAACATGCAATAAAAATTCTAGCTTTCGTTTGGACAAGTGGTTTTCCAGATATTTGTTGAGGTTAAGAATCATTTTTGCATGGATCTGGCCTAGAGAAAAGTGTTCAAGAGAATAGAATTTAAATAAGCTACAAACCCCAAAGCAAAGATAATCAGAGGCTAAGAAAGTCTTGTGGTTTAAACATAGAGTTTGAAAAATCCAGTGAAAGTCCTCAGGCACATCACAAAGTCTTTCCGTCTCCATTCTCCATCTGTAAAATAGAGATAATTTTTCTCCTCTAATTCTCCAGGAGGTTATAGCATAAATTCATTAACATTTGCAAGGCATTCAGATATTGTGTGAATATCTGAGAGCAAAATAGGAAACTGCTGCTGGTGAATGAAGGTCTTTTAAATTGTTATGTAGTTAAAGCTTAATACCTTTTATGTTTCCCATGGAAATTTGAACTTAATTGTGGAAAAGAATGCAAGGATAGAAAATGGGTTCTTTGAGTTCTGAAGCTGGGGATCATTAATATCTCTAAGGGTGGAAAGGACTAATAAAAGGACCAATATTAAACCCTTTTTTAAAAAAAAAAAACCACACACCTCTTAATATTTGCAGTCTCAGCTCCTATCTCTGTTCACATTCATGTTACTTCTGCCTTTTCTGTTGTCCTTCTATTCCTGTTATTTATTACATGTAGTAAGAGCACCCTTCTATGTATTATAACATCAAGTTATTTCAGTGAGACTGTCTGAAATTTACTCTTGTTAATAATGAGTAAAGATAAGTAATGAAATCTTGGCTTCACTGAGATCAGTGGGATTTTTCTGTTGACCCCAGTAGAACCAGAACTTCATGTAGGAATCAATGCTGATCCCTTAGGCATGTTGACAACTTTGATATATCTTTGAGTGAGTGTGCATTGACTTTGCTGCAGATCCTAACAGGAAAAGATGCTTTCAAAATCACTCTTTTAAGGGTTCATTTTCTACCCACCAGAAATAACCGGTACCCAGGATGACCATTCAGAAGAATTGTCGTCTCACGCACACTTGTAGTCTGATTCCTTTAGTACTCGAGTCACAAGTGAAGGTCATTTTGAGATTACTTTTGACCTCTTTCCTCTTGTGGTTGCATGACTGTTCGTAGGCAAATAGTAGAACATATTACATACAAGGAATATTGTCTGACTGGAAGAAAACATCTCAATGTAGCCATGAAAGCTCTGCCTGTCACTTATTAAATATTTTTTTAAAAGGCTTATAGATTTTTTTATCTTGTCTGAAGTGCTGGGCTATAAAAGCATGCGACAGTCAGTATGATGTAACCAAAATCCACTATGAAGAAGTAGTATTTGGATCTGATATTTACAAGGTCAACAAGCAAAAAAGTCTAGTACAACATCAAGATAGTTAAACTGTTTGAAACACAGTCAATTAAAAGGTATTAACAGCTTCCCTTTCATATTCTTCTTTCCTTTTTTGCTTCTGTATCCAATAATATACTTCAAGCAGTGACTTATAAACAAGTAAATCATTGTTTACCATGGAGACTTTTTTTCAGATACAAGGAGCTAAATGTGTTGTCCACATCACAAAGGGCACCCAGATTGTTTTCCTATATTTGATGGAGGTTCATTTCCCAACATCTATTTGTTAGGAATATTATTCACAGACATTTGTTAAACTCGTCAGAATTAAAATGTCTCCCATCTTTATATGCAGACACCTATTGGATTAACTTGGGGATAAATAGAATTCTCAGCAGTAAAAATGGTGACTGACACACAAATTAAAAAGAAAAGTACGTAAATTTTGATAAAAGACTACACAAAATAGGAATGAAAACAAGAGTTTTCATAATTGCAAAAATACTGATTACATTATCAGGGAAGAGACTGTGTTATAGTACATTTGCTGTTACAAATATGCTGTTTGTTTTGAACTTTTCAGCACTGTAGATATCTAGGGCCCAATATATTGACTGCCATTCTTCAGAAATGTTCTAACTGAAGGATGCATTTGTCACCTTATTGAACTCTTCTCAGTGCTTTTCAGGTTTTTTGCCTCATTTCAATGTAAAACAATTTTTTCAGTATAAATACATGACAACCTGGGCCACTTTTATTACATCTAACTTTGTAAGCATTTTGATATAATATGATCAGCTCTGTACAAATAAATATGTCAATTTTATCTTTATTTGTTGACCAGAACTCCAATGAAAATACTGCATATTTTCTTCTTTTTTTTTATGGGTAGGATACCCCTGTGTTTTCCTATTATTTAGACTAATTTAAGGAAATAGAATTTCCTAGCTTTTTTTTTTAACTTAAGTGCACCTTTAAGTTCCTAGTAATTTTGAGGGCCTGATTTAACCAACATTGATGATTATGAAATGAACTAGATCCTGTCAATGAAAACATAAGAAGAAAACTTAAGAGGTACCAAAGATGATTGGTAATTTACTAATTAGAAAGGAGTAAGTGTAAGATTTGCCCCTAATGAGGAAGGCCTGAGATCCCAACTCCATTTTGACTGATTGCCAATGATTAAGTTCTGTAAGGCTTACTTACAAGTACCAGACAACCCCAGAAAAACCTAAAATCAATTATGACATTCAAATCAGAACACAGAGTTCCCATGGACCTATGCCCAGAAGCTGTTCCTGTGTATGCCCAGAAGTGTTTTGGTCTGGGGACCAAACAGTTGCCCAAGTTCTGTAATAACACAGTAACACCCTGTTATTATACTGTAAAACACAGTTACTATGTTTTTGTATATCAAAAATTTGTTGCTATATTACCCACCATTTGGGAGTTTTGCTGTAAAGCATTTAGTGTTTACCAAGTGCTCTGCTCTCCTAACTGTTGCCATTATCCCACTTTTCTGTCCTTCACCTTTGATTGATTTAATTGGCCTTGATGAGACAATAATGATGACTATGTTGAAAATATAAAGACTCATAAAGCAGCAACAAGAACACATGCACTAGAAAATTTCTGTCAACCATTCAGTCTTTTGCGAATTGATGAGCATTTCCAGGATGGTGGCCCACTCCAAGAAGAACTGAAAGAGGCACGAGGGCACCACAAGATTCAGTCTTACCGTGTAAAGCAAGGTACCAATCAATCTCAGGCCAGAACGTAGATCATATCTTGAGCTGCATTTTAAAATGTAAATCAGCATCCTCAGCTGCCAGAAACTCAGCTGCTGAGAAGTCATCTTCTCTTCCAGCTGACTGATCATCCTAAGGATCTTGCTTCTGCCCTTCTATCCTCCCCATAGCATGCCCTGTCCCTGTGTATTTAACTTGTGTGCCTTTCATCACTCGCTAACCATGACACCTTTCAGGAGCATGTCCTCCACAGAAAGCACGGTGTGCCAGTAGTACCAGTAAGCACAGTTTAGAGATCTCTCTGCTAAACTGTTCCTTGTCCTTCTTGCTACAGCTATGTCACCTGTCAGCTGAGAGAGACTAGAAGGGAAAACAGCTTCTCTAAGTTTCCTGAGAACTCCTCTGGCATCATTTTACAGGTGAGAGTCACTGGGGAAAGCATACTGGCAGTAGTTAAAGCAGGAACCAGAACCAACTTCTTCCTCTCCCTTTCTCGCTCCCGTCCTTACCCATAGCTGATTTTTCTTTGGTACACACAAGCCAACACGGAGTTCTGGTGTGGTCCAGCCAGGACTCTGATCTAGGTGAGACAGAGACTAGATCTGGAGGATACAAGAAAGCTTGGTACAGCCATACCTCGTACATAGCTAAAGCTGTCTGTAGAATCTGTTCATGACTACGGCATGTGCCAAGCAGGAGAGGAGAGTGGTGAGAAGTATAGAAAGTCATTGACAGTGGCCTTATCATTTTCATTTTTAATAGACAACAGTTTGGCCCATCCCAAACTGCAGGAACACCAGAAGGAAAGGATTAGCAAGGGCTTAAAGTCTGTCAATGCAAACTAAAATTAATCCTGGCAAGGAAGGGTGAATTTCCACTTCCATCCTCAAATTCAATGACATTTCAGCTCTTTACAGCAGACATCGTCAGGGAGACTCTGGGACAACTTGGCATCCTTTGCAGCAGGTAGCTTAAAGCCAGTGAAGGATTCATTTGTTTCAACTGGTATTCACAAAGGTCTATGAAGAGGTAACTGAAATATTTGTCAATGAGGGAGCACTTAGAGCTGCGGTGCTGGGGGGGGAGGGAGGGGCAGTCACTTGCAATTTTTAAAAACCATTTAGACAGCTGAAATCAGAGGGTGTTCAGAACTAGTGAACAAGTATTTTTGATTGCGCTGAAAGGAAATAAAATGCACATCTATGAGTTAGGGTCAAAGCAGACTGACAGCACACAGATGCCCGCTGCTGGTCCCGCCTTGCTTCCTCTTATGTCAGCTAAAGCCAGGACTCATCCCTAGAGAATTCAGCAAACGGATCTTGTGACATTGGGGCACCAACTTGCCCTATTTAATATTACAAAAGAGATGTAAACTGTATCTTTAGGAAATTGTGCCATTTGCTATTGACAGAAAGATCAAAGCATGACTTCTGGGTCACATGTAAAAATCTCTGAACAAAAACTTAAACCAGTTAAGAAGAGCATAAGCTGCTGTTGCAGTGTGTGAAGCAAGTAAACAAGAGCAACTTCTTGTTGCTGTTTCATAATGTTTTTCATAAGCAACCATTTGAAACAGGATTTTACACTGAAAAGACAAGAGAACCACATTTCATTTAGACCATTACCTTATGTAATCAGAAACAGCACCAACTAGATCAAAGTTATGGCTCTTTATTGATTAGTCCTTGGTGTGTGTTTAATCAGTGACTGGCCTATTCCAGGTGGACTGAGGATAGTAAATTAACACAGACACTCATCTGATCTCTTCTTGGAAATACCACGCTGTTGGACATTAGGAGGTTCTTTAACTAGAGTGCAGTGTTTTTAAAGTGAATTCACATGACTGTGGTCTAAATTATCAGCAAGCAGCGAATTACAGATGTGCTAGCTAACAACAAATGAACGAGCAAACAAAAACTTTTTGTATCATATAATTATACTCTTAGCCTTGATGGTAACCTTAGTCCTTTCTTTTCTAAGTTATTCTCTGTAGCTAATGAAAACAAAGCATACCTTTGATTTAATTTATTAGGCTCTGTATTGCTGTTGTTATGTTGTTTTAGTTATGATTTCTACTGCATAGGAAGACCTAGCAGGGATTTTAAAAGTTCAAACAGCAACAAAATGTGAAAAAAAATCACCCTTAGCCCCTTTTAAACAGCTTTACTCTCAACAAGGTGTTCTGCATGATCATGTGTTTTGAAGACAGGTCCAGCCTCTGTGTTCAAAGGCATTGTAACTGGTCCATAGAAAGTGTTCACCATGGTTTTATCAATCTGTGTTTCTCATACCAGAAAGCCACTTTGACTACCCTGGCCATCAGCAAGCCAGTGCAGTCTCCCGTCTCTGTGTCTGTAAAATACCTGTGGCTCAGACCACAGACAGGCAGTCTCATACAAGGACCAGAAAAGCTCATTGTCCACGTGACAGGAGATGCAGGACTCCTGTTCCAGGAATCACCTCTCCATCATTACATGGCATCAGCACAAAGGCAGATGGGCAGTATGATCAAGGGCAGGCTGACACAGCACCCTGACCTGTGTACACTGCAGGTCTGTAGATGTTTGGCTCTCACCTCACATTGGCTAAGCCTATGCTCACCATCCTGCACAAGTCTGGACTTGAGGTTCACGCCTATATTTATATAGGATACTCATAACTTAGAGCCTATCATTAATCAAACTGGACCAGGTGTTCTTATGATAGTAAGGGTTATCACAGATGGCACAATCTCTCTTTTTCCCAAAGATGTAGAAAATGCAATTCTCTGTGAGTTCAAGGGCAGGGACTCTTCACCCCCAAGCCCCTCTTGCCTGCCTCTCGCAATCCTGGATGTTCTCAGCTGGTGCAGTCTCGCAGCATGTCTTGGCTATGAGCTGAGTTCTGCTTATATTGCAAATGCAATATGTGCAACTCGTATGCAACTGGGGCATTGGTTTTTTCAACCTTAACAGAGGAGTTTTCTTTTGCAATCTTTCTTGCTACTTTTTTAATAGGGAGTGCCTCAAACCAGAATAAAATTTTGGAGTTGAGAGGTTTGTTCCAATAAGCTCCTAGAACTTTTAATTCCAGTGGAAAAGGCAAAGTCTTTGTGACTTTTGTTGTCTTTGAGGGCTAGAAATAGGTTTTGTGCATGTAAGTGAGGCCAGAATGTAGTCTTTATTTGAGAACTTGTTTGGCACTTCTGAGATGAGAGGATTTTTGAAGCTCCTCAGGGAGTTTCAAGCTACAGAAGATATTACTGATAACGCTACACCAGCCTGCTCACGACGTATTCCCTGGAGAATATGGTAACAACTGCTTAAACAAGAACCGCCACCCAAATTGTCCAACACCTCCTGGATTTGCACATAGCTTAATCAAGACACAGCATGGGCTAATTTTCCTGCTGTGATAGGGATATCCACACAAGCTCCCAGCACAAGTACTGATATCACTCCTACCCTTGCCACAGTTACACCAGGGAAGGGTATTTGAGCATTTCATAGCCTGAAAATGGTCTACAAAGGCAGGGAGTAGCACTGTAGTAAGCATTGTTCTGCAGTTCAGGAGCTAAGATAGAGACTGTGTGGACTCGCTTGGATTACAGAAAATCTGAAACTGAGTAGGGATTCAGCCTGTCGTCCTAGGCTTATGTTTCTGTCGTGGAGGGATTTTTTTCTTTCCTGGCTGTGTAGTAACATGGAATACCATACTTCAGACATAAAAAATCTCAGCAAAGTGATGATAAAAATTCATCCCAGAATGACATCCTTATACCGCTATTGACAAAACCCTTTCTTAGGGAAGGAGTACTACCTGGTTGTTATCCAGAGAAGAAAATCAAAGGGACAGTTATACTGACCCTACCATATTGAGGGCTTTTCAGCAAATATGAAATTTAATGTAATCACTTCTAGGCTAGTGCTTTGGCTCAGGGCAGAGGAAGATGAGAACAGGAAACTTTGAAATTGAAAAGCCAGCCCTTCAACTGACATAAAACAGCTGGGTGAATTTGCACCAGTCAAGGTGACAGCACTATTAATAATATAGGCAGCACTTCATTTGGAAATCAAAGGAACTATGGTTGTATGATTAGCAAAATACCTGTAAATCCTGTCCAAATAGAGGGGGGAGCTATGCTTTGTCTTATAAATCAGGATCTTAGTTGCTGTGGTAATGTTCCTTGTATAACTTGTCTACGTAAATGAAACTCAATCTCTGTTGTCTCAAGCCACAGAGGATTATACAATAATGAAAAACAAAACTAAACCAAAGGAACCCAGTCAACTGAAGCCTTATGATGAAAACTGTAAGTAAAAGTTAGGTTTAAAAATAGTTGGGTACTAGTTTATGAGAACACAAACAGATTTGCTCTTTTTGTTGTTTTCATTTCACTAAGGAAAACAAACTTTGGAAATACTTTACAACTGAAAAACACAGCACTGATGTTAAAACAATCATGAGCAGCTGTGCCTGTCTCCTGCACCTGCCTCTGGCACCTTGGGTAGATGTCTTAGAGAAAAAACATAGAGGTGCTGACTAACAGCTGATGGAGAAGAGGGCCAGGGATAGTGCTGAACAAAGGCTGGGGTGGAGTATTATAAGATTACGGGACAGATTTGAGGCCAGATAATAGGCCAATCTCACAGTAATTGATTGCACATAGTCATTTTCTTTCTTTTAAAACTACAAGGCAGTTGAAATCTATCTATCCTCAGTACTCTGGAGCGAGCAAAGCAGAGACATTCACAGTTTAGTAAATAGCACTACACCACGGCCAGTGTTTTACGGACTTTATCACCACGTGTAAAGTGTTGCTCAAACAGATTGAGCCAGTGCATAATAAAGCAACAAGTTTGTACTGAGTGTAGCTGCCACCCTACAGTAAACAACCCTGCTCTAATCATCAAATATTATGAAGCCCTGGGAACAGTTTTTGGAAGACACAACATAGCACTTTGTTCAAGTGGCTGAAGCTGTTGGCTGTGGCACGGCACTAGTTCAGGTCCCTCAGGGAAATACGTCTGCTTCCCGATGCTCATGTCTTTGGCTAAAGAGGGGCCAAAAAAAGCAACAGCAAGTGGACAAATGTCAGGATTGTGTAATCAACCACCTTATTATTTGTTCACTTTTCCCTCTTCAGAAAAGGACTAGAGAAATTAATATAATGTATGTAATTCCTGAGGGAATGGCTTATTTCTCTTGGTAGAGCACATGGATTTAACTGTGTCTTACTAAAGCTGGATTTCATAGGCCGTGTCTAACCATAGAGGTATGCTGACATGTAACTGAATCTTCAGAAGAAAAAGAAAATCCCTCTACTGCATCCCTTTGTAAAAGGCAAAACTTCCTGTCCTCATAATGCTCACCCAAGATGCCTGTGTTGCACTCATCAGCATTTACTATTAATCATTGAATTATCTCACCTACCTCTCTGACTAATTCTATCTGGCAGGCCAGTAAATACAAGGCAGAGAAGTTTTTATCAATTTATCTCATATTTGCACCTGGCTAGTAGTTTAAACATGGACTCCTCCCACAGTTGAGCTGACATGACATAACATGCTTTGCCATAGGAACTGTATCAAGAAGTTGGCTCCCTTCAGACGGTGCCATCAGTGCCCATCCATACCTTTCTCACCTTGGGATGTGAAGTTCTTTAGGTGTCCCTAGACGCTGGGATCACCTAATGGTTCCATCAGATGGCTCACACAGACTTCCTGAGAAGAGCTGTACACACAGACAGTGCTCAAACCCGTGTCTCAGTGGTTGGCAATTGTTTCCAGGTGGACTTCAGACTGTTGATTTTGGGTCTGCAACTTAGAGGCAACTTGAGGTTATGTCTCTGCTGCCCCACACAGAGTAGAGAAGTGGAGGCAGAAAAGTATTGGTTTCCCTTCTCTCTTCCCCAGTCATTTGAATTGGAATATATCGTATGAAAGAGACGCCTGGAGCTGTGTATAACCCAAATTCTGACTGAATGGAGGAAATTAGTATGCTGCAACATCTCACAGCTGAGAATAGCAGAGATACTGGCAATGGAGCCAACAAGGACAAGAGGAGATATCTAGCAGAATTGCCTCCACCTTTGACTATAAAACATGCCCCATACGCCCAGGTCTAACAGAGACAAACTTGTTTGGATGCTTGTTGCAGGGGGAGGTGGGTGGCATTTCTGACCGTACTATATGGCGTACGGCTTTTTTTCATCTATTTTTTGAGGCAGTTGGAAGAAGTATGAGCTAAAGGCAAATGGCTGTGGGGGAAAATATTTGTAGAAACATTTTGTATAAGCTTACAGCATTTTTTAAAATTTATGAGACAAGCAAGCAGAGACCTAGTTAAGTGCTAAAGCTGCATTATCAAAATCTTATTAGGTAAACATATTAACAAAAATGCTGTGAAATGAAGAATCAGCTGGGGTTTTTTAACATAGAAAAGATCCCTGCATCAACCCACTGCCAACATGCTTCGGGGCTCAAAGCTGCACATAACTCTGAGCTCCACAACTCATTTCATTTGTCCTTGCTTCCAGACTGCTAAAGTGCAGGTCAGTTCATGGTCAACAGTACTGGAGGCAGCTGACACATCCAAAAGAATCAGAAACGACACCTGATCTTCATCCATCATTGACAAAGGATTATCAGCCAACACAAATATGTGCTGTGACTTCTGTATCAAGTGGTTTGTAAATAACCGTGCATTATGGACAGGATTTCAAGTGAGCTCAGTGTTACCCTATCCAAAAAAGAAAAGCAAACTAAAGCTAAAGTAGAGCACTAATGTGTGCTGACATGAACTTACACAAATTCAATGCTCATAGCATATGAAAAGTAGGATTATGTGGCCATCTGCTGAAGGATCTGGGGTCTGACAGAAAGATTTAGGACCAATTTCCTACAGAGCAGAGATATTTAAGGAAACAGCTAAGATGAAAGTGATGTATATCATTGTGTGGAAGCGTGTATAGTTTTAAACCTGGATTGATTAGGGACACTTGCTGTGTGAGACAAGTTTATAAACCTTAAGTTTCAGTCTCTCAAATCAACAGTCATGTAAAGAATTTTCATATGGCACAGTAATTCTCCAGATCACTCAGAATGCATGTAATTCATGACTTTAGGGGTATTCTCTGGGTTATCTAGTTCAAACAGGGCTATTGTAATTGCTACGAACAGAGAATAAGAGGTCTGTTCTTTGCACGGGGACAGGGAGGCAGTTCTCTGTGTATGTGCCTCTGCTTTAACACCAGGGCCCATATAAAAATACTCCCCAGACTGGTAACCCTAACCTCCCCCTCACACCCTACTGTCCTCAGTGCCTTCTGTCCCAGGTCTCAAATCCTCCAGTCCTTCCTGCCTAAAAACTCCTCCAAACACCTTCTATGTTCGGGGTACCCTCCCACGTTGTCCTTTCCCAAGGTCTCTGCCACTTCAAAGCACCTTCCTCCCATACCAAAGCCACTCATCTTCCTCCCCAGCTCTCCTTGCTTAGATTTACTTAATCTCTGACAATTATTTCCCCATACCTTTCACTAACCCAATCTCCCTGTTCCTTCAAAGCCAGCCCTCACAATTGCCAAACATCCAAACGAGAAATAAGGCCTTCCTAATCCTTTTTGAACCCCAACCCTCCTTTCCCATCTGCCACCATTCTTCTCCAAAGCCTTTATGAAGTATTTCCCCAGACCTTAAGTTCCCCCTCCATTTCCAATCCCCATTTCCTCTCCTGCAGCCCCTGAGCTCCACACCCTCAGCCCAATGTTCCAACCCTGGTTCGCATCTCCTGCATGGTGCTGTTCAATTATTACGCTCCCGTTGACTGGCACCAGTCAGTACTACCTTCTCATTAACCTCTGCCTCCAGCTGAACCCTCCTCTTCCTTAGGCTGTCCTCAGAGAAACTATCTGGAGATCCTGGACACAGACTTCCCTCATCAGAAATCAACCTAGGCTGGACTCTGAGAGTAGAGAAAGATCTGTATAGTCTAGCTGAAGGTGTTGTATATAAAAGCTTAATTTTTATTGTTATTTTATTGCTATTATTTTTAAATAATAACCTGAAAGTTCGTTCAATTCACTTTCTTTACAGAAAAAAAAAAATCCCAAATAGAAAATTGTCATCAAGAACAGATATGATCCCAGGGGAAACAAGAATGAAAATACTTACTTTACAATGTAGAAAATGACACTAATTGTTCTTTAAAAAATGCAGAATGTAATTAGTAGATATCGTACATTTTTGTTATGATGTAGTTACTTGAGCCTAAAAAAAACCCTCTACATTTTTCCATATACTGTTTAATTACATACCTATTCCTATTTAGTTCTGAAATATTCAGAATTAGTGTTTAAATATATACCTCACTCAGCACCAACAGATTCATTTTAAGTTCACAAAACAACTTACCATTAAAATGTACTTATTTCTGATTTACAGGCGTGTAATTATATTGTAACTATAAATGGCATCATATAATAAAATAATGTTTCTTGCTATTATGTCAGAATAATTACAGAGCAGTTAAAATTCTGCTTTTGGTTACATCTTCATTAAGTTCTACTGACCAAGAAAAGTAAAATTTAAAAGAAATGCATGGCAATTCCAAATGAAATAGATGTTCACAGGCATGTATACTTCAGTCCAAGAAGAAAGTGTACAATAATGTCTGATATAGGTTCTTTTTTTTAACCTAGTTTCCATGGACAACGGAAACTGTAGTTTTGTGCATCCCTAGAGCTGACATGGACTCAGCAATTCAAAGTCAATCTAATTTATAAGCATGATCAGGTTCCCTAAAGGGCATGTTCTCTATCCCTCTCGGTTGAGAAGCCCAGTCCAGTGGGTGTGAGCAGACCATGTAAAATCCATACCTACAAGATTACACTTACTACTTGCATTGAAGTGCGAAAGCACTGGAAGAGTCTTCCAGAGTTGTCAAAAGGGGCAGGCTTCTCCTTCTGTGGTCTATTCTACGGTCCTAACCTCCAGGTGAGCTGGGAACAGCAGAGGTAGGCAGTTCGCTCTCTCCAGGACCCCAAGGATGCTCACTACAACTGGGAGAGCAAGAAGCTGCATGTATCAGGCAAAGCTGGTAGCACCATGGGGATGACTATGATGCAGGATATCAGAAAGAAGAGCTCAGAGCATCTAAGCATTTTGACCTGAGAGATCTAACAATGAATGTTAAGGCAAAAGTGAAATAAGAGACATACGAAATGGCAGGTGATCAGAGAGCTTTTGTGAGTGGAAGGAGACCTCCTACAACAGAATCATTGGAAATGCAGTGAAGGACCTGGGAGCCAGCAATGTGGTCTTGTGGCCAAGAAGGCCAATGGTATCCTGGGGTGCATCAAGAAGGGTGTGGCCAGCAGGACAAGGGAGGTTATGCTCCCACTCTACTCTGCCGTGGTGAGGCCACATCTGGAGTTCTGTGTCCAGTTCTGGGCTCCCCAGTTCAGGGAAGACAGGGAACTACTGGAGAGAGTCCAGTGGAGGGCTACAAGAATGATTAGGGGACTGGAGCATCTTTTGTATGAGGAAGAGAGCTGGGTCTGTTTAGGCTGGAGAAGACTGAGAGGGGATCTCATCAATGCTTACAAATATCTAAAGGGCGGGTGTCAAGAGAATGGTGGTGCCCAGCGACAGGACAAGGGGCAATGGTCACAAACAGGAACACAGGAAATTCCATCTCAATATGAGGAAAAACTTCTTCAGTTTGAAGTTGACAGAGTGCTGGAACAGGCTGCCCAGAGAGGCTGTGGAGTCTCCTTCTCTGGAGATATTCAAAACCCCCCTGGACATCATCCTGTGCAATGTGCTCTAGGTGGTCCTACTCTAGCAGGGGGGGTTGGACTAGATGATCTCTAGAGGTCCATTCCAACCTCTACCATTCTGTGATTCTGTGATTCTGTGATTCTGTGATTCTGTGAAATTAATCCTGACACTTTGGTTTTTCTTGTGATGTGTTTCTGGAACAGATTAATCTGGCACCAATTGAACCATGATCCCAATCTTGTGCCATGAGCAAGGATAGCACTTTACTAGAGAGGCTAATGGAAGAAAGAGTAGAGATACAATTTTAATTGCTTTGACTTTGTCAATCCCAGGGCAAAAGCTTTTCTACCCAAATTGTCTCACATGAGACAATAGTAAAGTCACTCTAAAACACAAATTCTCCTACTTACAATTTTGGTTATGCAAGATATAAGCACATTATAATGTGCTAATGGCTAAGGTGGCACTTTATTGCTAATGGATTTTGTTGTATCCCCCTTTCCACAACCTACTGAATGTCCTGCCAAGAACAAAACTTTGCAATATCCAAGCCTCAGTTTTGAGGTTGTGGTGGGTTGGCCTTGGCTGGATGCCAGGTGCCCACCAAGCCACTCTATCACTGCCCTCCTCAGCCAGACGGGGCAGAAAAGTAGGACAAAAGACTCGTGGGTCAAGATAAGGACAGGGAGACATCACTCAGCAATTACTGTCATGGGCAAAACAGACTTGACTTGAGGAAATTAATTCAATTTATTACCAATCAAAATCAGAGTACGATAATGAGAAATAAAACCAAATCTTAAAAACGCCTTGTCCCCACCCCTCCCTTCTTCCCAAGCTTAACTTCACTCCTGATTTCTCTACCTTCTCCCCCACCAGCAGCACAGGGGGACAGGGAATGGGAGCTGTGGTCAGTTCATCACATGTTGTCTCTGCTGCTCCTTCTTCCTCAGGGGGAGGACTCCTCACACTCTTCCCCTGCTCCAGTGTGGGGTCCCTTCCATGGGAGACAGTCCTCCACCAACTTCAACATGAGTCCTTTCCATGAGCTGCAGTTCTTCATGAACTGCTCCACCGTGGGTCCCCCACGGGGTCACAAGTCCTGCCAGCAAACCTGCTCCAGCACGGGCTCCTCTCTCCACAGGTCCACAGGTCCTGCCAGGAGCCTGCTCCAGTGTGGGCTTACCGTGGGAAGGTCACACCATCCTTTGGGTGCTTCCACATGCTCCAGAATGAAGTCCTCCATGGGCTGCAGGGGGACAACCTGCCTCACCATGGTCTTCTCCACAGGCTGCAGGGGAATGTCTGCTCTGGTGCCTGGAGCACCTCCTCCCCCTCCTTCTTCACAGACCTCGGTGTCTGCAGAGCTGTTTCTCTCACTTATTCTCATTCCTCTCCTCCAGTTGCTCTTCCCCAGCCATTTTTTTTTTTCCTTCTTAACTCTGTTATTCTAGAGACACTACCACCGTCACTGATGGGCTCAGCCTTGGCCAGCAGCGGGTCCATCTTGGAGCCAGTTGGCATTGGCTCTGTTGGACATGGGGGAAGCTTCTAGCAGCTCCTCACAGAAGCCACCCCTGTAGCCCCCACCCCTGCTACCAAAACCTTGCCACACAAACCTGACACAAAGGTATTTATCCAAGAAGTATAATCATCAAGTTTCATTTTCCTCCTCAACCAGAGGGAATTCAAACCCATTTCTCCTCCTGTTTAGATATCAAGTAGTCGCTGGATAAAGTGAACAAATATTCCTGGATATGGTAACCAGAATTAAGGAATCTCCTCCCTATGATGTTTATTTTATAGACCTTAATTTTCAGGATTGAGTCCCTATTGTGCTCTCTTTTTGGTTTTGCTAGTCTTTTTTTTTTCCTGTTTTTTTTTTTTGTGTTTGTTTTGTTTTGTTTTGTTTTGTTTTGTTTTATTCCAGCTACAACTCAAGAATAAGTGATAAGAACAACAGAACAACTTACATCTGAAGAATTCTGATGCTCAATCGAAAAATGAAAGACTTGACTTTGAACTTTCTCAGTCTAGCCAAGGAAGGCCTAGAGACCAAATTTCACAATTTTTGCAAGTATTAGAAATGCTATCTTATTATATTATGAAGAAATAAAAAAAATACCTCTGGTTCCTTTAAAAAAATATACATAACTCTGTTTTTCAAGCAGCACACATTTTTTCAAGTTAAAGAGAGACTTAAGGGAAAATTCCCATTTCTGAAACCTGATCAAGTGTTGAACCAGCTGCTGAACTTCTCATACTGCAGCTATCTGAGATGGGCTGCACAGAACTGAATTCTCATAATAGTAATGTTTAACATCAAACAAAGAGGCCCCTGGTGAGTTTAGGTATCTATATTAGGTTAGCTGCAGCTGAGCAGGGGATTTGGGGATCATAATTACACTCAGCTACACCCAAGTTTCTCCAGAACTTCCTCAACTCTTTATTGGATCAATGCCACATCCTTTTGTGGATGTGCCCTTGTTTTGATTTTTTTTCTTTTTTTTCTTTATACTGTCAGTGCTCCAAAATCTCTTCACATGATGCTGAAGTATTTTTCTCCTTTTTTCCTCCATACTTGGACAGGAGACAGCGGTTCAGTAAGCTAAGAAGGCTTTATAGGAGGGATTATGAGATACTGTCACAGCTATTTACCAATTCCTGATGAGTATTCATGTTGTCTCTTCCCAGAAGCCATAAACTCATGATGAGGCAAGAAAAAACTCTGCAACTGGATAGAAAAGAGAGAAAGGAGACCCTCCCCCCTGCCAGAACATCTTTTCATAGTAAGGAAAAGATCACCAGTCACTGGACTAACTCCATCTATTATCCTCTGCCAGGGGATCACACAACGACAGCATGGCTTCCTCTCCATGTGCCCAGGGTGCTGGGATTCCCTCATGTCCTCAGACTGACACCTGTAGCCTCTCTATGCAAAACTGTTCCAGCTGGGATGTGATTTTGACAGTTGAATTGACAACTGTCCACTGGGAAGTGACTGTGATGTCAAAGTTGTTATGCAAAGGATGACAAAGAGCTGTCAGACAACCATTGTCATTGATTTCTGTATCTACATTTCTTTCAGTTTACACAATATTTTAACTGTGAAATATCATGTAATTGCATGCTTTCTAAGTGGGAAAAATAGTTATTTTTCTCATTTTTATTCCATGTGCTAGAATCTCCTTCCTGTACTCTTTTCTTACACCTCCAAGCTTTGCAATAGTAATTTAAAAGTTGAGTAACTAGCACTGAAAATAATGGACCAAATTCATTCCAACAGTACATCCACATTAGGGGACTTACATCTGGGGCAGATTTGACCCTCCTATTTAAAGTTTTAAATTGGCAAGAGCAAAACAGAGCTTTTATAACAGCCCCCACACTGTCTAGCAAACTTTTGAAATAAAACTGGAAGTCTTTTAAAAATCTGTTTTGCCTAAACAGCACCTTTCAATGAGGTAATTGTTTTTGAGATTAAAAAGCAACAGTGTGAGTAAAGAAACATTACACTGGGATATATCACCGAAGTCCCCATTTCTTAATCTGCTTAAGACCTAAAGAAAACTTTTAAACAGTACCTCCCTGAAACAGAAATTAAATCATCTCTGCGACAGTTATCATTCACTTCTGTAGTACTTTCCATAATAAATAAATAAGGAAACATCTATTGGAGCCGTGATGAGCTGCAAACTAATTTTCCATTTGTTACCTCCCGAAATAGGATTCTGGTCCTTTTCCAATAAAAGTTAAATTAAATGTTCTATAAATCTCTGTGAATGGTTTGCTTTCATTTCAATACAAGAAAGATTTCTTCAGTACTAGTCATGAGAATAGGCCCGCTTTGCAGTAACCGTTTCAGATAACACTCAAATCACTCACCTTTTGCTTTGGATTCAGGTAATGCTGACCCAGCGGTGCCCCGAGCACCTTACTGCCTGGCTGATTCCCATGTAAGTGATGGTCTGACTAAAGGGCTTGTGGCAAAGATGTTCCATGGCTCGTTGACAGCTTCTACACAAATTGCAGACCTACCATCTCCAGAAAGACCTGTCCTGGCTGCCATTCAGCCGGGCCGAGCAGAGCTCTGGGGTCAGAGGAACCAGCGGGTAATCCACGCCAACCATTTAGCAGGTGAGCAAATTTGGTCACTTAAAACTATGCCTGTGCTTGCTAGACAAAATATTCAAAGGCTACCAACAGAACCTGAGAGTTAAAGCGCCACATTTTGTACTACATGACAACTGAAGGCTTGCCCTGATCTATCTATTGGCTATTTGCACTGATCAATGCACGGTGAGACTTCTGTGGTGCAAAGAGCTCTGCTGTCAATTAAAATTTTCCTTGTATCGATCCTGAAGGATGGTATCCTATTTTGAGTTAGTAGCAGCCAGAGACTGGGCCAGCAGCATGCTGAAATGGGAGGCAGGAATAGGAAATTCATAGACAGAGTATCATCAGGAACCGAACGTGTTGTTATGTGCAAAGTATGACCACACATGCAAAATGCTGATTCCATCCAAACCCATAAAGCCTGACTTTAAGCTGATTAGGCTCCCTCTTTTCTGCTCCTAGTTGAGTCATCACAAGGCTTTCTCGGCCAGGATTAGACCTAATCCTTCTGTGACTTCATCCTTTACATTGAGTAATGTATAAAGTGAGGGCTGGACACTGGTCACAATAGCTTCCACAGATTTGTAAGTCATAGCATACATAAGACTGTTCTTTCCTGCCTGTGTCACAAAATATCAGGTTTCTGTTTTCTTTTTCTATTTTCTACACAACAGCTTGATGTAATTTGTTCTACTTTGGCATTTTTCAGAAAGCAATATGTATCACAGCCCAACATTTGTAAAAATCATGACATTTTGTATTTTCTACAAAATACTTATATTTCTTCTTCTCTGGAGATATTCAAAACCCGCCTGGATTCGATCCTGTGCAACCTGCTCTAAGTGATCCTGCTTTAGCAGGGGGGTTGGACTAGATGATCTCCTGAGGTCCCTTCCAGCCCCTGCCATTCTGTCATTCTGTCATTCTGTCATTCTGTCATTCTGCTATAACCTCTAAACTTTCAAAAAAAGGTTCTTTTCACATATTAACATGAGGTTTATCTACCTTAATTCTTATATCTAGAGGTCTATCACTTGATGTAGAGGCCCTGCTTCATAATACCTTTATTCTTCTTCCTCTTTTAATGCTCACATTGCTCATTTTCTCATTATACACCCTTGCTTTTCCTGTGATTGCTTCATTTTCTTCATAAATCCTCTTGCTTCAAGATTCTCTTGTTCCTCTGTTCTGGCTTTAGCATACATTTCTTCTTTCTTTCCCTTCCTCCTCCTTTTTCCTCTTTTCCTTTGATGTTCCATCTCCATTACTATCCGTCTCTGTCCCTTTCCATCTCCTACATCTTCTGGCCTTTCCTTTCTCCTTCCTCCATTCCTGCCTGCTCTTCTGTGTATCATATTTCCTCTCTGATGTCTTTTCACTCTCATTGCTCTCATTCCTTCTTTCCAACCTGCTGCTTCTAAGTTCCTACATCTCTTACCATTTCTAGCTCCTCTTGCTGTACCATTTGGCTTTGCTTATTTTTTTTGATGGCTTCCTTTCTTCTTCTTTCCTCTCCATTCTATAAATGACTACCCAGTGTTACAAATTTTACAAATTCTGTGTGAGCCCAAAGAAAAACACCTGTCCTTTAAATTGCCGCCATTCAAAGCCCCTGAAAAGACATCTTGAAAGGTGTCACAGCTCTTTGGTTTCACTAGGCCATCACTAAAATACAATTTTGAGTCTAGGTGGCAGGATACTACCTCCTTGTTTCTGGTCTTCAGGTCAGGATAAGACCTTGCTACGTAACCTCCCACCAGTGCACCAAGATTTTCTTTGGAAGGAGTGTTTATTGTGCTCCAAATGGTCCTTCAGCCTGGACAATGGACTAGGACTGCATCCATTCAGCAAAACACATGGACACAGCAGCACTTTACACTTCATGGAGGATGCCAGGCTGGGGGAAAGGAGGGAGCACCTGTGGACCTCAGGTAGGTTGTGCTTTGATTTTCTTTGAGTTCTGTAGTTAATTCTACTTGTTTCCCACTATACTGACTACATACTAGGCAGTGCACAGGACACAAGAGACATCAAAGTTCTTGCTTGAAAGTATTCAAGTGATAAAAAAGACAAATCAGTTATCTGAAGAATAGGAAAGCGAGAAGCAAAAGGTAGTATGAGCCATATGTGTCTGGAGTTGAGCAGTTTGCCTTTTGAATGGGCCAAACAAGTTAAGAAGCAACTCTTTCAATCCTGGAAAGACTGGAAGGCTGCAAAAGGTCACTGCCCAGGTCACAGAAGGCAAAGGCAGGGACTGGGAGAATGCAGAACCACCCACTGCAGAAGAAGATCAGGTTTGAGACCATCTAAGGAACCTGAAGGTGCACAAGTCCATGGGACCTGATGAGATGCATCCACGGGTCTTGAGGGAACTGGCGGGTGAAGTGGCCGGGCCACTCTCCATCATATTTGAGAAGTCCTGGCAGTCCAGCAAAGTTCCCACTGACTGGAAAAGGGGGAACATACCCCCCATTTTTAAGAAGGAAAAAAAGGAAGACCCAGGGAACTACAGGCCAGTCAGTGTCACCTCCGTGCCTGCAAGATTATGGAGCAGACCCTCCTGGAGACTAAGCTCAGGCACATGGAAAATAAGGAGGTGACTGGTGACAGCCAACATGACTTCACTAAGGGCAAATCGTGCCTGACACATTTGGTGGCCTTCTATGATGGGGTTACAGCGTTGGTGGACAAGGGAAGGGCAGCTGACATCATCTACCTGGACTTATGCAAGGCATTTGACACTGTCCCACATGACATCCTTGTCTCTAAATTGGAGAGGCATGGATTCGATGGATGGACCACTCGGTGGATAAGGAATTGGCTGGATGGTCGCACTCAAAAGAGTTCTGGTCAACGGCTCAATATCCAAGTGGAGAACGGTGACGAGTGGCATTCCTCAGGGGTTCAACAGGCACTGTTCAACATCTTTGTCAGTGACATGGACAGTGGGATCGAGTGCACCCTCAGCAAGTTTGCTGACGACACCAAGCCGTGTGGTGTGGTCAACACGCTGGAGGGAAGGGATGCCATCCAGAGGGACCTTGACAGGCTGGAGAGGTGGGCCCGTGCAAACCACATGAAGTTCAACAAGGCCAAGTGCAAGGTCCTGCACATGGGTCAGGATAATCCCAAGCACAGCTATAGGCTGGGCGAGGAATGGATTGAAAGCAGCCCAGAGGAGAAGGACTTGGGGGCATTGATTGATGAGAAGCTCAACATGAGCCGGCAGTGTGCGCTTGCAGCCCACAAAGCCAACCGTGTCCTGGGCTGCATCCAAAGAGGCGTGACCAGCAGGTCAAGGGAGGTGATCCTGCCCCTCTACTCCACTCTTGTGAGACCCCACCTGGAGTACTGTGTCCAGCTCTGGGGGCCCCAGTACAGGAGGGACATGGAGCTGTTGGAGCGAGTCCAGAGGAGGGCCACGAAGCTGATCAGAGGGCTGGAGCACCTCTCCTATGAGGACAGGCTGAGAGAGTTGGGGTTGTTCAGCCTGGAGAAGAGAAGGCTCCGGGGAGATCTAATTGTGGCTTACCAGTACCTGAAGGGGCCTGCAGGAAAGATGGTGAGGGACTGTTTATCAGGGAGTGTAGTGACAGGACAAGGGGTAATGGCTTTAACCTGAAGGAGGGTCGATTTAGATTAGATGTTAGAAAGAAATTCTTCCCTGTGAGGGTGGTGAGGCACTGGAACAGGTTGCCCAGAGAGGTTGTGGATGCCCCCTCCCTGGAAGTGTTCCAGGCCAGGTTGGATGAGGCTTTGGGCAGCGTGGTCTAGTGGAGGGTGTCCCTGCCCGTGGCAGGGGGGTTGGAACTAGATGATCTTTGAGGTCCCTTCCAACCCAAACCATTCTATGATTCTATGATTTTATGAAAACCTGAAAGTCCAGAGCAAAATTGGCTTTGCTTTCAGACTACTGTAGAAAACAATGCAGCAATAGAGGGATTTCAGCTACTAGGGCCACTCTACACTCTCTTCCCCCATTTGGATGCTCTAACTGCTCTATCCATTTTACAGAGTCAGTCTTCTCTCACTGAGGAAAATATTCTTGATTTTCTTTGCAACAACCTTAATGTGAGAATGAGCGGGGCCCCACTCGCAGCAGTTGATGTCTGTCTTTGGTTTTGGCATTCTCAGGCAGCAAAGAGAATGGATGTTTTCTCTCTTAGTTTTCATTCTTATGCTAACTGCTAGGTTATTACAGTCTGTAGGATGAAACTGATTTTTTAAAAATATACTATTTGGCACCACAATATAGTTTTAAGACTGTTTTCCTAAGCCATTTATGGATATCACCAGGGAGCAGTAAGACATAGAACCTCAAATATATTTAGGTTCCTAAATCCCATTTATTTTGGTATGAGCTTCACATGAATTGGAAAGGGCCCAATCTGCCCAATTTTTAACAATCCCAGCTCCACTAGAGTCAGAGTAAACAAACGTAGATAAGTAATTCCACTATAACAATGGGGCAAGGGAAGGCTTAAAGGATAAGGCTAAGGTCTGAGACACAAAAATCTCCAGTCACTAGGACAAGATCAGTTCAACTTATCCAGGGTAAAACCAATGAAAGAAGAATTGCTATGCAAAGAAAGAATCAAAGAGCAAAGAGAAGTCTCAGGCTAGAAAAGAGCAATATGTAGGTGACATGGCAATACTTACACCTTTCATACTACACAAAAAACCAAAGTGGCAATAGAAGGAGCCAAGCAGAAGAAAACTTAAAGCCATAGATCACAAAGTCACAGAATGACAGAACAGCAGGGGTTGGAAGGGACCTCTGGAGATCACCTAGCCCAATCCCCCTGCTAGAGCAGGATCACCTAGAGCAGGTTGCACAGGATCGTGTCCAGGCGCATTTTGAATATTTCCAGAGAAGGAGACTCCACAGCCTCTCTGGGAAGCCTGTTCCAGTGCTCGGTTACCCTCAAACTGAAGAAGTTTTTCCTCATATTCAGACGGAACCTCCCGTGTTCCAGTTTGTGCTCATTGCCCCTTGTCCTGTCACTGGGCACCACTGAAAAGAGTCTGGCCCCATCCTCTTGACATCCACCCTTTAGATATTTATAAGCGTTGATGAGATCCCCTCTCAGTCTTCTCTTCTCCAGGCTGAACAGACCCAGCTCTCTCAGCCTTTCCTCATCAGAGAGATGCTGCAGTGCCCTAATCAGCCTTGTAACCCTCCGCTGGACTCTCTGCGGTAGTTCGTTGTAAAAAGATCTTGCACTAGCAGTCAGTCAGAAGATGGTCTTCTGAAGAGTGTTATCTACCTCCTACACTGTCAGTTCTTTGCTCAGAGATCACAAACACAAGGGATCTACAATGCTATGGGTTGATGAGATTCCAGGCTGGAGACAGCAGACTGTGGAGTGATCTATAAATTGTCTAAGTGATACTGGAGATTTCTCAACTGAAGCATCTCAACACACCCTCAACACAATATAGCCACTTTGAAGTACAAAAATTCTCGGAATATATCAAACAAATGGCAGCTCTGAACACGTAGACTGGTCTGAAAAGGCAGAGCAGTTCCCAACATCAACCAGCAAAGCCAGGAGAAAAGCATCCAGGAAAGGTAGGAAGCAGAGAGTTGGTAATCCCGTATTATTCCCAAGTATCTTGGGTGGACACCTGTGCTGCACATTACAGTCACAGCTCAGACTCTCCTCCATGCAGATGGAGTCACCTTTTTGAACATGAGAGTGAGTACATTCCTTTTGCTACTGCCTCTTCACTTGAAAAGCTGGCAATCATCCCTTGACCTGCTGGCACCACTCTGCCTAGTGCATCCCAGGTCTTGCTTTGCTCCAGGGACACATAGGTGGCTCATGATCAGCTTGGTATCTATAAGGACACACAAGTCTTTTTCTGCCAAGATGCTTTCCAGTTGGTCAGCCCCAAGTCTGTGCTGGTACTTGGGCTTGTTCCTTCCAGGTGCAGGACTTGGCAATTCCCTCTTCTTGAAGTTCATTAGGTTCCTGTTGGCCCATTTCTCTAGCCTGGTGAGGTCCCTCTGGATGAAAGAACATCCATCTGGTCTATTAACCACTCCTCCCAGTTTTGTGTCACCTGCAAACTTGCTGAGGGTACATCCTGTCCCATTATCCAGATCCTTAACAAAGGGATTAAAAGGTATTGGCCCCAGCGTTAACCAATAGTTGGCCTGAAGTACATTTCGTCCCCTGGCCCCTCCTAGAAACATTTTGTTCATCTGTATGACTTCTATTAAACTTAATGAAAATCATGTGGATAAAAATCTATAATACTCTGACTCTTCAGCCACTGCTCTTTGGTTTTCAATGAAACATAGAGAAATTTTGTTGGAAACTTTTGGCTGATTTTAATGGGAGCCATATGTCTTAATTCAGAGATGAAATTTTCTTAAAGTACCTGAGAACAAGCTTAAACTTTTCTTAAACTACATGAAAGCTACCTTAAACTAACCTGAAAATAGAGTTGCCAAGGCAAATTGTAACTAACTGTATTGATTTTATTTTTGAAATATTACTGGATTTAGACTGATTTTTAGTGTAAATACATATAAGAGTATTCAGCAAATTCTTTTTTGCCATCCTTCAAAATGAGCTCTGATCTATGACTGGGATTCCCAAGTACGGTGATAATCAACTGATTAAGTAATAGCAATACTGAAGCAAATTCATTTGGAGATACATTACTTTAAATTACTTTAGAGCCTACTGCTATTCCTCAGCACATCTTTCCTAAAGAGTTATGTGGACTTTCACTCAATTAACTCAGCATCCCCCAAAGTGAGTAAGCCTCCAGATGGTCTCTTCTTTGAGGTGGCTAAGATATTTTTACTGGGAGGGGGATGTGATTTCTTTCAGACTGCATCTGTGAGACATTTAGGAAGTTATATTGGTGCTCACAAAATAACGATGCCTGTCCTGAAAAATCATCCTGCTCTTTTATGAAAGTTTGTTTTAATTGGCTGCCTACCCAGTGTAGCTGTCTTCTCAGCCCACACTTTTGCCTGAGCTGGGCTGAGATGTCAAAAATGGAAGAAGAAAATGAATTATTTAAACCTTCATGTAAAAACCCACCCAATTCTCTTGCCATTACCCTGATTTTACATCAGTTCATTCAGTTTATCTTTTATATTAGTGCATTTTATGAAGTCACTCTGTATTGACAGCACACTAAGATGTCAACAAGACCTTAGCAGCTTTCTTGAACTTAAACATGAGTCTTCATTCTGCTATTTGGATTTAGCACTAAACCTTCTTGGACCTCAGTATATTTGAATTTACAGCAAAGCTGATTACAAAGTTTGGATCTGAATCAGAACCCTCAATACCTACTGAAACTGCAAACTCAGTAACCACTTGAAAAGCATTGCTCATGCTTTTCCACAGGGTCTTCTGAACCAAGCTGACAACAATTTTTTGTTATTGAAAATAGCCTCAGATATGGTTCCATGTTTTATTTTGATTTGGTTTGGTTTATTCTATTGAGATTGACAAAATTGCTAAAAAATCCTAAAATGCACTCCAACAGCCCTTGGCATATTTTAAAATATTACATGAATACAAGGTAACACAATTTCCTACAAAAGAGTTAAATTTCCACCAATATTTATGAATGTCAGATAAGACTCTTGAAAATGTGTGTGTAAAACTCGAGTTATTCTTTCTGGACTTCTGCCAAAAATTCAAAATAAGGTTTTGTTACATTAACTCAAATGACAAAATTAGTGTTTGCATAATTTAAAATAAGTTTGGGTTGTATTTTTTTAAAATGTGGACTGTTTAATTTGTGATTGACAACACAAAACTAAAAAGCAGAAATACTTTTTTAAAGTTTCCAGTTAAATAATATTCCTTTTAAAAGTATCCAAATTTACCAGTCAACTCAAATTGCATTTCAGAGCGGTATCACTTTAGTATCTCTTTAGTAATGATGGAAATAATTACAAAAGGTGTCTTAAATACTCTGGTTCATAGTTCACAATGTTTGTCAACCTCCATTATAGTCGCAGTGGTTTGCACTGAAACTTACACCAAATTTACACCAAATAATCTTTCTACATCCTTATTTCTGCTTTCTTGCATTTTCCTTTTTTTCTCCCCTATTCAGCTGTTTGCTCTTACCTGTACTCAGGCTTCTTACCTGTGCTCACAGATGCTTTAAGAGCAGCAGTGTTGCCTGACTGTTCCATAAATCTTACTGTGGCTGCTTTCTGGTATATCAAATGGCGTATTAGGACCGAGTATTTTGTTTGAAAGGAGCAGCTCCATGGTCCACATGAAGAGTTACGCACTGATTTCTCTCACCATTCTAATTTTGATGATCCCATGATTGTTAATACCAGAATCGCAGAGACTATGCTGAAAATATACCTGTCCGCCAGCTTTCTAGTCTAATCACAACACAGAAAGACAGGAAAAGATTGAGTTTTCCTGGAGAAGTTATTCAGTCTCATTTTTCAGTTGCATCGACTTTTGTCCCTCGTTCCAATTTTACTAGGTAATAATATCACCCTGTCATGGTTTAACCCCAGCTGGCAACTAAGCCCCACACAGTCACTCGCTCACTTCCCCCGCAGTGGGATGGGGAGAGAATCGGAAGGGTAAAAGTGAGAAAACTCGTGGGTTGAGATAAAGACAGTTTAATAGGTAAAGCAAAAGCTGCACACACAAGCAAAGCAGAACAAGGAATTCATTCATCACTTCCCATGGGCAGGCAGGTGTTCAGCCATCTCCAGGAAAGCAGGGCTCCATCATGTGTAACGGTGACTTGGGAAGACAAGCGCCGTCACTCCGAATGTCCTCCCCTTCCTTCTTCTTCCCCCAGCTTTATATGCTGAGCATGACGTCATATGGTATGGAATATCATATGGGAAGTAGTGCATGTGGCCAGGTGCATGGCCATTGCTGCTACCAAAATGCTCCCAGCCACAGCAGGATAAGGTGATAAGCAGTACAGCACTACAGCAAGCAGCGAAAGCAAAAAGCAGTCACTAATGAGCATTAGACTCTGATTTACAGTAAGGCAAGCAAGCCTCATGATATAAAACTCCTCCTGGAACTCAGCATGCCCACGGGCCAGACCAGTTACCAGAGGAAACATCTCTCCTCACTAATATAGACTTAGTATTCACATTTTTCAAATAAGCATACTCTCCTGCCCTTCCACATACTTTGCATTATTCCATCCAATTTTACACTGTTTCTCCAGGAGGCATGTGATCTACTCCTGCAGCCATGCAACTGAAAGGCAGAGCTGAAACTCCAGACACGGATGTTAAACCAATGGGCTGCTAATTTCATGATGCAAAATCTCACACATTTTCCTTTTTTTCTTTTCTTTTTCCCCCAGAAGCTCTGGAGTGGCTGTACATTTGATTTTGGCCAGAAGTGGTTTGGCACTGCTCTCTGCAATCTGGCCAGATTCCCACAGTTCTGTAGCCCAGCAATTTGTCATGAGCAAGTTAGTCATGATTCGTCTTCTCATGGAAATCTGCAAAATTGTATACGAACAAGTCCATCCACCACAGCTGATCTTTGGATGTGATACCATGCATCATCACTGTGTACTGAAGAGAGGACATGGCCCACTATGACAAAATATCAATGACTATCACCTCATGGTCCTTAATGACAGAGCCTAAATTCTGGGTTTGTGTAATCCGTGGGATTCTACATGTCCATCTTACCCATTCACCTAAACGGTAAGTGATACTGATATCTTTGTCAGGAAGGTGCTACATTAAAAATGAAACAGCCACATGTTCCTGCATGTTTGTGAAGAATCACATCATGCATATGGGTGCAGGATACACAAAACAACTTTCTGAGATATCTATAGAAAGACTGAGTGCTCTGAGGTTAGTATGACTGTGCAAATGTGACAGAGGGTGGGTAATCCACTCTGCCTGGGAGAAACCGTGTACGGTGCAAGTCCCTGGAGGTTGGATCATTGGATACCTCAGCTGCTGCGCTCCAAGGCACCCAGAGAGCATGCCAGACATTACCTTCCGTAGAGGCATTGTCTTAAAGAATTTGTGCCGTGTGCCACTGGAAACACTGTGACAGGACAGGCCAAAGATTTCTTGATAAGAAGGCAAACAATCCCAGGATTACTGTGTGTGGAGAATTTACTTTGCATACATGTTCCATCTTGTGAATGGGAAGGGAGGCCTCTTCTGCAAAACTTTCCTGTGCTGACTTCACCAACAAGACTAAGTGTTAAGTGGCAGTGTGATCACTGGGTAGAGAGTATACTATTTCTTCTATCCTTTTCAGATCTCATGAAAAATAAAATACTGAGCCTATTGGTTCATGTTTTCATTGTTCAGCCATGCCCAGAAGGTGGGAAAAAACATCCATTAGGGGAGATATGAAGAAATAGCTCAAAAAAGTCTTAAAATATCTTGCACCACTACCACAAGGAAGTACTTAATAAAAGCAAGGATGCTCTTCTTTTTTGCTTTTGCATAAGCACCAAGCAAAATTCAGGTCAATTACCTAGTCTTCCAAAAATAATCAAAGAAATTCAGAATAAAAACAAGTCCATTGTTTCAGAATAAAAACACCTTCATTATATCTTTGTAAAGGTCCAGTCATCCTGGAAGTTCACCTGGCAATTCCAAGGCTCTCAAAATTTCACTGTAACAAAAAAAAATTATAAAAACAAAAGACATCCAACATCCATGTTTCCAAAGAAACCATCAATTCCAGTTAGATTATTTTCTTACTTTAAAAACCAAAAAGTAAACTAAAACATGGTCACTGAAGGTTGTTAGATAGAAAAATCATATTGCATTTTCTTGGAAGTACTTCAAAATGCAGCAACAGGAGGTACAAGGCTCCTTCCTTGGCTGTTTCCAACAAGTAAAGGAGCCATGCAGTAGCAAAGGAGGGGAAACTTATTGCAATTTCCTTGTTCAAGGAATTCTTCCATACTGGCTCCATCCCCAGTGTGATCTGGATGCATCTCAGGGCTGCCTAACCCATCCTGAATGGCTAGTGTTCCCCATCACGTTCCCTATAGAAACTGACCCAGAATATATGGGCTAATCTTCCTCTGTCCACAAAAGGATGTAGCCAAATGGCAACAGCCAGAAAAAATCCCCAGTTAGCTGCTGATGGCAGCTTCTGGGACCCTCTGCATTGCCAGCAGAACACAAAGGGCTCCAAAAGGGGCTGAAGTTGCTGCCTGCAGATTTTATAGCAATGGCTGTGGAAAGAAAAGCTCCAAAACTAACTTTGTATAATTAAAGGTCTCTCTCTCTCACTCATTTACTTTACAAATCTCCTGGAACGTGGCACCACCCAAGTATTAGTTGTACATTACTATCAAGCTGAGAGCTTGAGTAAACATGAAAAAAATCACAGATAAGCTCATTCTGACTTGTGAAAGCCAGAAGTGAGCTGAGATGTAACAGGGACATCTCAAGTGTTGCGTGTCCTTTGATAAGGAAGAGCTTATTCTGGGAAGGGCCCTTGGTTTCAATTTCCTAATTTCCTTTCTCTACAGCACTGGCAATAACAAGGGCGTAAAAGGCCTTTTTCTAATTTGTACTGCATGTTTGGAAAACGTCTTATGTCTTCACTGATTCAGGCGCTCACAGGGTGTGGATGGCACTTTTACCGCGAGCGTTAGCCAACACTCTCCAACTGTTTCAATGTTTTCTGTCTTTCTACATCCTGCATTGCTAGGTAAGGTAACCCATCATCTCAACCCGTATTACCACCAGGGGATATAAAAAAATACTAAAAGGAAATTAAGTTGGAAGAGAGCTGGCTGGATCTCTAAATACAGTGAGATCATTAATGCCAGCCATGTTAAGCCAATGTCTAAATCAGCTGCATTTTTAGTGGCCAAATTCTGGTCTGATTTACACTGATGTAGATCCAGATAAACTCCTTGGAAGTGAAGGGAGTGCCTGCGGAGTTGCATCACAGTAAAGCAGAAACAGAATATACCTCTCTGTTTAAATTCCTCATGGTCCCAAGCGTACAAATGAGTTCGGAAGACCCTTTTTTTCAGCTTATGAACTCGATGGAAAAAGTAACCCAGAACGACAAAGGTTTCTTAGGATGTTTATGTACCCACCAAAACCATAAATAGGGTACTACTAGATTATAACTCTTAGAGTAGCACTCCTGGGAGAAGAAATCAAACTCCAACAGAGCAAAAGGGAAAAACGGAATCATCTAGTTTCCATTCTGCATAATAGGTTTTCTTTGTATTTATTTCCACTTGGAAACAAGTTGTGCTTTTGACTTTATAACACATAAAATACATTGTAAACTCATTTGTGTGAGAGCCAGCATTTCCCCAGATTCTGCATAGCAACAAGCATGATGAACTGAGAGCTACCCGCTGGAAGTGACGCTTTGAATCATAAAATTCATAAACTATCACTTTTTCTCTGTATACAACACAGTACCAGCTTTCACTGCTTGTTTATGATATTTTTAGTGAGACAGAAGACTAAATAACAGAATGCCAAGCCTGGTATAATGTTTTTAAGGATGAGGGGAATGGAGGTCATTGCTACTGGAAGAGAACAACCTATTTCACAGTGGCAAGATACAAAAGGGAGAACTGGAAACCAATGGCTTCATCTCCGGCTCCCATGCTGCATGTGGCGATGCTGCCTATGAATTGTCAGAGACTGGAAGTCCCCACTGATGTCAGGCTGTGAAGAGAGAGGTGTGAGCAAGCTAAATCCAGACTAAGAGGTTCACTACAGGAAGAGGAGGAAAGCAGCTGCAGGGTTTCAGAGGCGTCCTCTGCCTTGGTGAATGCAAGCTGTGAGAGCACAGTGGTCTCCATCTCCATGTCCTGCTTAGCCCTAAAGAGGTCCCAAAGTCCCTGACTGTTATGCAGAGCTGACAGATCTCAGCTTTCATGCACAAATCAGCCAGGCTGCTGTAGTCCCTTGTGTGGCTAGCTATGTTAGGCAGAACAGCCCGTGTATTCCATGGACCAGGAAAAATTTTGCTATGTCTTCCCCTGTTCTATTTGTCTTAGTTTCTCACGATTGAAGTAGCTTCTTGTGAACAGACCCAAGTACAACCCTGACCCAGGGGACACAGCTACAAGGATTTGGTATTCACAGCTTGGTTTCTTCTCCAGTTCTCCTTCTACTCCCAAAATATAGACACAATGAGCTCTGGAGGGGTCACGTCCACTCAGCTTGCCTCTCTGCCGCTCCACAGCAGAGTGGTCCCATCCTTGCTGCCACAGAGGGAGAACAGTCCCAGACTCACACCGTCCCCAGAAACAAGCCCAGGTACCATCTAGAAGAGTGCCGGGTGGCTCGGTCAAACACATGCTACAGGCTGGGCTAACAGACACTGTGGGCAGGCAGAGGAGAGCACCCCAACCCTCACTGCAGGCGTGACCATTTCATTGGTATACATACACATGGCCCTTCAGAAGGCCGAGAAGGCCGGAGGGAGTGCAGGACAGCAGTAGCTGCACTGGCTTGGGCTGCCCTTCTGCTAGCTGCCACGGGCAGCTCCTCCTCTGCCTTAGCACTGCAGTGCAGGCCAGACTGCCCCAACAAAAGTCCTGCATAACCGTGCTCTGAGGAGCCTTGGCTGCCATGACGATTGCCTTTCCCTAAAGCAGTCCTGGTCACAACATTTAAGAAGATATACATGAAAGATAGACAACAAAACCTTCCTATTCCAGAGAATCCAGTGAGGGAGTAACCGTCCAGAGGAGATGATGGGGCAAATTTCCTAAAGACACCCTCCAAAACATCCTGTCTGAAAAACAACAAGGCAGTCACAGCACAAACCCCTACCCAGTCCCCACGGAAGAACAGCCAAGTGACCCTGTCAAGTCTGCTGCTGGAGACAGAAGCTGCTCAGATTTGAAGCAGTGTACAGACTTTGGATAGACTGCTAAATAGATAGTTTTGAAAATAAATGGTTTAAATTCAACTAAGAAAAAGACACAGAGCATATATTTCTTGAGCCCTCTTAGTAGTTTTCTTGTTTTAATTCGTTCAGGGCTCAGCAGGAATGCTAATCAACTCCCTTAATATTGCCAGCAGTCTCAGGGGTTCAGCATCACTAGCAAACGCCAAGGCTTCCAGGGTATCTGTGATATTTGAAACAGAGCTTTGGTTATGGACATTTATTTATAGACCACTCCAAACTCCCAAAACACTGGCCACAACCCCTGTTCTGGTACTAAAAGGAATCCCTTCTCTGGTCCCTGGATCATTAAAACCTCTGGCAAGACAGCAGCAGCTCTTAAAACAGCAGCTCTGTACTACACAGTATGAGACAAGCAAGGAATAATAATGTATCTAACTAAATTACATGCAAATGTCAGTTAGGCAAAAAATAGTTGCCCAAATGGAATTTGGACAGAGCCCCCGTGTTAACACCCCAGCTCTTGGCCAATGTGCCAAAGCACTTCTGAAGGTCAAGAGTGGCCAAGAATTTGGTTTTACAGCTCATCCAAAAGCCCATAATGTTTGCATTAACTAATGGATCACATAATAATTAACATTTTAGCGATGTGTTGCAGGTCTGCATATTATGAGATTTTTTTTTTTATTGGTAACAGTGCTTTCCTTAAAATGGTCTGTCATTCACTGCTGTTGTTTTTTCCAATTCTGGGCGGGCTTAGTCCATTTAAAGTCTTGCAGGCACTCTTCATTTTCTCTGTCTCTCTTTCTGATAAGAAGCATTTCTGCAAGAGTCGGTCATTCTGACAATAAAATCAAGACAGATCAGGCAATTTTTCAGAGAGGGGCTTCTAGGTTTAAGGAAATGTGGATTTTGCACTCTGGTCTGCAAAAGTTCCCTGCAATTCAAGGACAGTCTGCGTGACCTCCTCATAACAGATTTTGGCAAGTCACGCCTTTTTTTTTTTTTTTTTTTCCTTCTTAGGCAAGTACAGGTGAAAAAAATGTGAGCAGCAGAATTTATTATAGTCTACTGAGCACCAGGGGAGAGTAATTATAAAGCTTCAATACAAGACTGACACCATCTGGCTACTACGGAGTTTGCAGGCCACAAGATTTATATGAAATGCTGCTTTTATACCCAGAAAAATGCAGTATTTGGACCTCCAGTTCCAAGTGGGGGATCCCCAGTGAACAGCCAGCACCACCTATCTGCACCCTATGGAAGCTGGAAGAGCTGAGAGCTCCTTAGCAGCAGGCTTCCTTCCTTCCTTCCTTCCTTCCTTCCTTCCTTCCTTCCTTCCATCCATCCATCCATCCATCACTGCTCTCAGGGCAGGTGCAGTTATTTTAGTACCACAGCTCTGTGGCATTCTCAACTAAAAGCTGTCACCTGGCATAAGCAGTTTCTAGGAAATACTGATTTGGATTTTTTTTATATCAGCAGGGCGAACCTCTGGCTTCTGTATTATCTTCTCAGGAACATGCAAGCAAATAAGGTGAGAGGCAAGAATGTTATTTGAGAAACCATAGCATTTCTCCAAGTAAATCAGCCAAGGCTTAACCTAATGCACTTGAACAATGTACTGAAGTCAATGAAATTGCTCGCGTTCTTTAACGGAAATGACTGGATAAACACCTCCAAACAACAGTTTGAAATAGAAATTTAAGCAAATGTGGCCTATTATTTACCCGAATCGTGTACTGAGCTTTGATTCACAACCTATAAACTTCATTCCCACAGTTGGGAAAGAAAAGTAAGATAACAACTAAAATTACGCTGTAGTTGAATACCGGATGACAAGAAATAATTTCTCACTTCTGTAACTGCTTTTTCCCAGATGCTTGCAGCTTACTTATTTGCATTTGTTTGGAGCAGGATTGCTCCTTCTTTGCACTTTCCCAGAAAGGAGTAAAGCTGACTATTTTCTCAAACTGGGTGAGTCAGAATGAGTCAGACCACAAGGACCGGAGAGGGGCCCCGGCACAAAACTCTCTGCGGAGGGTTTGGGGAGGAAGAGTTTCAAGCCGCACGTTCCCTTTGTGGAGCTTTTGCCAAGATGCTGCAAGTACATCACTTTCCCCCACTCAAATCAGCAATGAAATTGAATTTAGTCCTTGCTGACTGATAAGGTGAATATTTGCATTTTGGGGGAAGGAGTGGAATTATGTAATAAACAATAAAGTATATGACCCAAAGAAACCATCATTACATTATACAGAGAGACACTTGAAAGATATTACAAGCAGATGGAGAAATAGGATTTTCAAAAGTACAAGGTTTCTTTAATAAGAACTCCATCTGGGATTTAAAGTTTGCAGCTTTTTCTAGTTTCCATAGAAAACTATTTGCATATCTTAACATAATTCAGATTATTATAGTGTGTCCGCAAAATTTACTAAAGGAGTGTTCAAACTCTACCCGAAAAAGGAATTTTCATTCTTCACATTGTGTATCAAGTTCAAATTTGTGTGCTTCATCTTGAAGAGGTTCATTTTTTCCTTTCTTGCAATCCTGAAAACTGAATACAAAAGTAAGAAAGAACTACGAAATCCCAAATATACTTCCCTTCCTAATAAATGGACTTGTGGGAGCCTGTTTCCCAAATACATCTTGGAAAACAGCCATCACCAGAACTGCAAACTAGAGCTATGTGCATATCTGTTTGTAGGTTTGGTTGCCAAAAAATGATCAAATAACAAAATAAAAACCCACTTTGACCTAAAATGAACTTTTCTTTTCTCATTTCCTTGGAAAAAAAAAAACCAAACCCCAGACAAATCAGTGCAAATCATTTGAGGACCAAAAAGAAATTAAAAGTCTTTTCTTTTTTTTAGACCTTATGGTTTTTTAGTATATTTAACCTACTACAAATGTTTGTATTTGTTAGCATTCAATCTTTTTGCTGAAAATAAGGTACCTAGTTGTATCAGGTTACCAGATTAAATACAAATACTTCTTCCAGTGTTTGTTGTTCTGTGTCCTGTCCTTAAAGAACTTTGTGCTTCTGACCATGCCCCATTATTCAGATTGCAGCAGCTCTGTGAGATGGAGTCAAATGGCGTTGCGGGGAGTTGTTACTCCCTGCACCTTGCTGGAGAGCACTGGACTGGGCTGGGCTGGACTCTGTGCTAGGGAAGCACCTCTTTTCTCTGTGGTAGTTCCTTGCTGCATTGATTTGCGGTTTTCTAGCCTGTATCATAATGGGCTAGTGACAATTTATTAAAAATTCACACAAGCATTTCCACGAGTTCACACTCTGTTCTTATCACAGATGGACCCAAATTGCAAAATCTGGATCCTGAATTAAATGTTCGTTTGCTTTAGTATGTCAGATACAAGGTCTTGCCTTGACTAAGGAAAAAAAAAAAAGAGAGAGAAAGAAAAAAAAAAGAAAAAAGTGTGTTCTTATTTTGAATTAGTTATCGTCAGGTAAAACCCTAGCAAAGGCAATGAGACTCATAGTTTTCATTTGGCTTCTCTACAGTCTTCAGCTGTAATTTATTTGAAGCCTATAAAGTGCCCTGTCTTCAATGGAATATTATTGTGCATTAATCGCTCTGAGTTAAGGGTGCCTTTTTTATTTAGTGAGGAAAATACCCAAGTACCTGAGCAAGGTCTAGTTCTGACCTCAAAACCCCAGTAATATTTAAATACCGGGTGTTAACTCACTCAGCACTCAGCTGTGCTGCCAGCACACTGCAGTCAGAGGCAGGATCCCAGGGCGACAGGTATCACTCAGATCTCCTCTACCATGGGGAGAACGAAGGAATTCTCAGGGGACACTAGTATTTTGCCGCTTTGCTTGCAATGATAGGAAAGCACCTCATTTTGCCTGTGCTGGTTTGTGACCAGGGCCAATAGTAACAGCATTTTTTCACACTGTTATTTTTGGCGGGTCTGTGTGTTATGACATAAGGAAGGGAAAATGAAGACCAGTCAAAATGTAGTGTAAATGAGATGATAATGAAGAAAACACTTTAATTTCAACGTGCACTTAACAGTTTTTCTGTGCCCAGCAATGCTTGGAATAAGATGAACAGGTTTTGTAGTACTGCCAGATTCCATAACATCACCCAGGACCAGTACGGAGAAGGGCTGTTCCCTCCGAAGCTTCCTACAATTACATCCTTACCCCAAAGGTTTAGCGTTCGGTACTCTGTTAGGAAGAAATGTGTGGAAATAGAAAAGACAATTATGACATGATTATGCAGAAAGAGATCTCCAATTTAAGGAACGGCACGGAAGACTTCACAGAGAAGAGTCTGGGAGAACTGAAACCAAACAAACAAAAAAATGAAGTATTTTTTCTGTGTTACACTCAGCATCTTAACAGGTAGCTCAGTCGGACTGTTACAGCTAGCTGCCCTGTTTCTGTTTATCTGCAGTCACATTAAAAGATCCTTCTGTCACATTCTGAACCATGCAAAGGGTTAAATGCATATGCTGTGAACAGTTTAAATTCAGTGGATCACAAATATTGCAACCAGGGCCAAAACCTTTGGATTGCAGTGTCAGCTTTATGATAGTACTTTGGAGCACAAAAGGTATCTATTTCCATTTCATAAGCATTTTTTATTTGTTATGCTTTTTGTATGTCTTTTGAAGTCCAGAAAACCTTTCAGCACAGCATGCTGTATCACCAGACAATTTTTCCTTTAGGATTTTCTTTGGATATTCCCTGGAAGATTGTCATCGTGAAAATTGTACTGTTTCATGATTTAAGCTTTTTCCCTGTGCCAAATAGATACATACTAATATACTACAACATATGCTCTCGCTATCGTGTCTAAACCAAACACAAACACACAATCTATTAAATGCCTACAAAGTTTACCATATTAGATCATTTACATTATGTTTAAGTGACTCCTCTCCTCCAAATTCATGTAAAGCCTAAAGAGCCGGCATAAGTCCAGAGCAATCAGAAGGAAGCTGAGACCTACAGGAGATCGATAGGAAATTTTAAATTTAGAGTCTTTGAATCCAACCTGCTGACAAAGATTGCAGAGAATAAAAAAAGTAAGCCAGTTAATGGCTTTTCTAAGTAAACACCCAAGATATTTTTTATCATGAAACAGAGCTTATTTTATATGTAATCTTCAGTTTTTTCCAACTCCTGTCTGTCGATGTAAATGTAATCTTTTATATACCAACAAATGAAAGTTCTGAAAAGAAAAAAAAAATGCAAAGGAATGCACTATAGCTGTCACTTTTTAAAAACACAGTTGACTAAATATTGACCATTTGACATTGAGTACTGTGAGGATAGACTTCATGTCAGAACATCTTTTCCTTGTTTTTATGTTTAAGCAGTGACTAACTATAGAAGCAGCAGCACATTTATGCTACCATAATTAATGTGGTGACAGCTTTTCCATTATGAATTTCTGTTTTCAGGGATTTATAACTCATCTGTGAAAGACTGTTCCAGGCAAAAAACTTTTTGAAGTGCAAAGATCAAAGATCACATTAAGCTTCATGTTTAAAAGAAAACTGTACCTTTTTTCTTCAGCACAGCAAGCCAAAAGTTCAAAACAGCAGTGTAAGAAAGGATAAATGGGTCTGGCCTGCTTTATTTTGGCTTCACACTGGAAGAAGTGATAGACTTTATGTTGTTCATAGTAGACATTAATATCAGAAGAGCATCGCACTGCTTTTGAGGCAGCATGGAGGCTGGCATTTGCTATCATAATTTAAATTATTTTAGTTCCTTACAAGACAAGATTGTCTCCTAAGAGTTTCAGAAATAACAATTTTCATTTAATTTTGAGTAAACATTGATTTCAGAAGAGCAATGATTTTTCCCTTAGCAGCTTGTACACAGCAAAAACTTTGTTTCGTCAAGGGAATGTTTGGGTAATAGGGATAAATAAAGTGAAGGTTTATTTAAATGTTGAAAAGAATGAAAAATACTAACTGAAGCAGAAGATTCAAAAATACTAAACAAAATAAAACCACCCTTCTAAAGCACTCCTATGTGTCTATATTTCCATTGAGGTCTGTATTTTTGCAAGGCTGGAGCTAAAATACAAGGATATCTATAAAACCAAAAAGAGATGGGGATGAAATCCAGAGAGACAAACTATCAAAAAGGAATCTACATGATTTGGTGTCAAAGAAGCAACGTGTCTATCCTACTTAATGAACAATATAAGTTGTTTCTTATTTTGTTTTTAAATATGTGCAAGAGTTTTGATTTTACAGGATATATAAAAAATAATAGATTATAAATCATTAAACCTGATGATATTGTTTCACTTAGCATTTATGTTTTATTTGTGTGATGGATTTTTTTGCAGTCTGTCTCTAATTACAGGAAGGATAATTTTTCTGTAATTTATTTTACTTCATTCACCACTTCTCAACATATGCCATATTTGGGATGTGATATAACTAATAATGTGTATGCAGCCACACTACTGCTTCCATTTTGGGGCCATCTAAGTAATGTACCCCCTGTAAGTGAGTGTTTAAATCTCCTTCAGTTAAATATCAGTCTCAACATGCAGCCGCAAGCTGTCCTGAGCAAGGGCCTGCTGGAGGGTTTCGGCAATGGCTTTGTGGAGTGAAACTGAACACATTTTTGTCATGTTAATTTTAAAAGTCAGAAAACTCAGTATTGTGCATGTTAACTTCAGATGGCTTTATTCCGCTAAGCAAAAAAATGCCAGTACCGTGCAAGGTGAGGCAGAGTCAATGCTCAGCCCCCTGCTTGCCGGATGAACGGTGCCTGGGATGCACAGCCACCCACGCCGAGCCCACCGGCCCAGCACTGCACCGGGCTGGATCTGTGCCACAGGGCAGCTCCTGCCCGGGAATGGCTTCAGGTGACAGGGGATGATGGCTACTAAGTCATAGACTCATAGAAGCATAGAATCATAGAGTCACAGGATCGTAGAATGGTTTGGGTTGGAAGGGACCTCAAAGATCATCTAGTTCCAACCCCCCTGCCATGGGCAGGGACACCCTCCACTAGACCACGTTGCCCAAAGCCCCATCCAACCTGGTCTTAAACACTTCCAGGGATGGAGTCACAATGGACTTAAGCTGTCTCTGCACGGTGTCTGCTCAAGCACCTCTAGGTCATGTTGCTGGACTTATTGCAGAGATGCTCTAGCAGATGCATATATAGTTGGTTCAGTTCTTGCTGGGTTTATCTATCCTGGTCCATGGCTGGCCATGCAAGAGTTAGCCTGGTTTGTGCAAGAGAGCAGAAACACCAGGCAGGCTGACATTTCATTGCCTCGCTTCTGTGGGGCTGCATCTCATTACGCTGTATTCACACCAGCCCAGTCTGCTGCATGCAACACACAAGGTATGCATCTCCTCCTGCGCTGAGGTGGAAAAACAAACCCCAAGAAGACGATCTGTGTGAATGTAAAAGGTGCTGCTGCTTGTAGGATATAGCTTGGGCAGGTTTCAGGAGACAGCCTTGGTGATGGAGTTCCTCCAAGGCATTGCTGCTGGGCAGCTTCTTGGCTTTGCAGAAGCAGCTTGGAGATCTCACATATTAATCTTTAGTTTCCATGAGTTCAAACTGTTTCGGTATGTCTCTTGCTGTAGATTGTCTCCTTCTAGCTCTTCTCAGTTATAAATTTGGCTATTAGTAGTATTCATTTCTTACAAATGATCTCTTGTAAATTTAAAAAAAAAAACAAAACCCATGAGATTTTAGTGTTTAGAAAAACTTATGGTAGTTCCAGCAGATCCTTGGGAAAAAAATCCATATTTTATTTTGTGTTTTTTCCTTATTTCTATCTGGCTGATTCATTTATGAAATATATGAAAATTCTGCACCCCAGCTGTACTTTATAAGCACAAAATAGACCTACCCTCCAGCTGCACACAATCCAAACCCTACCACATCACTTCCCTACCAAAGACACATGCATTTGGGGGAATCAGAAGCAGTGCCCAGAACAAATCTAAACCATTCACTTGACTGATAACTGCAATGAGTACTGTATATACAGAGTTTATAACTTCTGTTGTTCCATAGAAAAGGCTAGATTATCTACTCTGTGCTCAAACACATGACAGGTCATTACATTTTATCGGCATACGCTTCTTAAAATTGTAAATATCTAAATTTAGGACTCAAAGGGCCTGAGTTGAGCTAAACTGCTCATCAGATGAAGTTTTCTACTCTTTCCTCCTCCCACAGGTTGCTACTCCTGTAGCCAGGCAAGGGGATAACTGTTGCAGCCTGCACCCTGTTGCTCCATCTCTAAACAAGGAGGGAGGTGGGAATGCACAGCTGGATGTAATACCACCTCCAAACACAGAAACTACATCCAAGCCTGAGCTCAACTTTTACGTACTTAGACCAAAATATTCTGAACCTTGGTCAGTGATTCTGTTTACACTAGGGGAAATCAAAGCCTCACTAGCATCCAAGGCCCTTTATATGATACAACACTGAGATGATTTCTATTGCTAACCTTGCCATTTTCTCTGCATTTCCTGTGTATACAATAGTGACTTCAAATACATGATCGGATATAAATAGCAGCCCCTTTTATCACAGAAGTCAGAGTATTCTCACAGAACACCACTGAAGTCAACAGAAGAACTTCTACCAAGAATAGTTTTTGGTCTTTCCATTGTCCTTGTCACCTAAAATACATGTACTTTTTTTTTTAGCTTAGAGCATGTGAGTCATCTTCAGGAGAAAGTGGTCATAAAAGGCCACCGATTAGCTGTGGAAAGTCCTCCACTCGTATGTACCTTCCCGCAATTGCATCAGTCCTGTCTTTGCTGCCTATCTGCCTTCAGCTGCCTGGCCTTTGACAGGTGATGTTTTGGGAGTTAGGATCTGAAACGTGTCAAAAGGGAGGTAACATGGCAGGGTAGGTCTCTGTTCTTTCTCATTTCCCATGGAAATTTTGTTCAACTGGTACTCATTAAAAAATCCTGCTGCAACTTACACTGGCATCTGGTATCCTGAAATCAGAGACCTGTCAACACTCTCCAGCACAAGAGACTATTAGTGTAACACTGTGAGGTGCTCAAATTAGCTAAGCTGTACTGCTACAGCACACATGCTCACATAGGTAATCACCATCTAATACTGATTTTCCATACATGAATCAGGGACCCAGATACTTGCAGGTTTGCTCATGGCTTGGTGTTAATGCCGTCTTCTCTTTGCCTTCTCTTAGGCAGGTTCTTTAAGAAAGCAATGGATGGAAAGTCACCAGGAAGACTGTCACTTCTGTGAGAAGACTGGGTGCTGTAACCTGTTGATGTAGGAGTGACAGGCTGTTTTGTATGTTTATGTTATATTTGCTTTATTTCAGGAAACATGTTTACATTTATGTAAATGAAGATTTGTTCCCACTGATTAATGCTGTTTTATTTTTGTTGAGTTACCTCGCAATGCAACCACTAATTTCTACCGGCTTGGCAGAAAGATAAAAGATGAATCAAAGTTCCCATGAAAGATATCTAGATTAACTCTGTGACTGAGGGCTGTGCAGAGATTACACTAATTTAACTAAAACTTTGTGAACTGATTTAGTTAAAATCCATGCAATTCCCATATGCTGCTGAAGAAATTTATTTCATTTGATCCATATTAATTTTAGGCACTGGGACTGATTGTTAAGTTTTTACAAAAGGGAGAGAGACCCAGATTATATAAATCAATTTACAAGTTGATTGAAAAACTCTCTATTTTCACACTGGGACTGAGATTGACAAATGTTGTCTTTTTTTCTTATAGCTATATTGACTGAAATGATTACAGTCATGTATCCCTGATTACTGTAGAGAAAACAAACAGCTTCTATGTTCACAGTGCCAAAGAGAAGAAGTTCAGTGAGGTCTTCACTAAAAGATTTCTTAGAAATTACTGCACAACTTTCTCACAAATCCAGAAATTGTTTCTCTTATCAACCCAGAAGATTATTTTTGCATTATATCAGGGATTAACTCAAACACTTCAAAAGCAAAAAATGAGAGAGAACAGCAATGTCTGGGAAAGTAAATCTGGTTGAGTCCTGCTCAGTTTCTGGAGTGTCAACTATTCTTACAGCTGTACTTTGTAATGGTGTGTCACAGGTGTCTCTGTGCTACACTCTACATGGAAGATGTGGTCCCTGACCCAGCAAGTTTCTGTCTGCTTTTAGGTTTTAGAGCAGAGAGAACACACAAGAAGAGGCCAAGGTAGAGTGGCTAAAAATCTAGAGTAACATGTCACACAGATAGACTCCGATCTCGGTTCGATTATAACAAAGAACATCAAAGATGAGGTTTGGATTTTTCCTAACTAAAAATGCAAATTGTTGGAGTTTTTAACTCATCTGAAAGACCAGATGAGTTAATAAGCTCAAATAAAGCTCTTTCTCTCATGTATCCTATTTCAGAAGGGCTGAGCATTGTGAGGGCTTGCAACATAAAAGAAAACTACCTAGTTTGGTCCAGATGCTGTAGTATACATTAATACCAACTTAATGGATATTTTAATGGTCAGGAAGAAAATGTTAAAAAAACGCAAACCTTGAAGGCCCATCCTTTACAAGTACTGATCTACTTGTGTTCTTCCCTTTACACCAGTGCCGCATGGCCTCCTATGGCAGTGGCTTATCTGATGACAGGAGATATTGCAGGTTGTATTGAATTGCTTATACTGTCAGCTGGGAAAAAAATGAGATGAGGTTCATAATATAAAGATGATGGTGGGTTTGTTTAAGCCAAAAGATAATGCTCAACTAGGACATCCACAGGATATGGCAGGTTCAAGTCTGTGCTTGATGTTTAAATCCCCATCATTCAGGAGATTTTTCCCTAAGGATAAAGCCATGGGACTCTCTTAATCACTTCTGTGGTATTATGTATTTACAAACTCTTCCAAGGAGAGATCAGAAGAAATTTCTTACGTACACAGATGAGTGTCTCACCCATCAGGCCATGAGATTAATCCCCTGATTTTTCCTAAGCTATACCTATCCCTATATTCAGGGATCTGCTTGGTAGAATACCATGGGACAAAGCCCTGGAAGCAAGAGGAGCCCAGGAAAGCTGGCTAATATTCAAGGGTCACCTCCTCCAAGCTCAGGAGCGATGCATCCCAACAAAGAGGAAGTCAAGCAAAAACACCAAGAGGTCCCCGTGGATGAACAAGGAGCTCCTGGGCAAAGTCAAACACAAAAAGGAAGCCTACAGAGGGTGGAAGCAAGGGCAGGTAGCCTGGGAGGAATACAGAGAAACTGTCTGAGCAGCCAGGGAGCAGGTTAGGAAAGCCAAAGCCCTGATAGAATTAAATCTGGCCAGGGATGTTAAGGACAACAAGAAAAGCTTCTATAGGTATGTCAGCGATAAGAGGAGGATGAGGGAAAATGTGGATCCCCTCCAGAATGAAACGGGTGACCTGGTTACCCAGGATATGGAGAAGGCTGAGGTACTCAAAGAATTCTTTGCCTCAGTCTTCACTGGCAAATGCTTGAGCCACACTGCCCAGGTCACAGAAGGCAGGGACTGGGAGAATGCAGAACCGCCCACTGCAGAAGAAGATCAGGTTTGAGACCATCTAAGGAACCTGAAGGTGCACAAGTCCATGGGACCTGATGAGATGCATCCACGGGTCCTGAGGGAACTGGCAGATGAAGTAGCCAGGCCACCCTCCATCATATTTGAGAATCCTGGCAGTCCAGCAAAGTTCCCACTGACTGGAAAAGGGGGAACATAACCCCCATTTTTAGGAAGGGTAAAAAGGAAGACCCAGGGAACTACAGGCCAGTCAGTGTCACCTCCGTGCCTGCAAGATTATGGAGCAGACCCTCCTGGAGACTAAGCTCAGGCACATGGAAAATAAGGAGGTGACTGGTGACAGCCAACATGACTTCACTAGGGGCAAATCGTGCCTGACACATTTGGTGGCCTTCTATGATGGGGTTACAGCGTTGGTGGACAAGGGAAGGGCAGCTGACATCATCTACCTGGACTTGTGCAAGGCATTTGGCACTGTCCCACATGACATCCTTGTCTCTAAATTGGAGAGACATGGATTTGATGGATGGACCACTTGGTGGATAAGGAACTGGCTGGATGGTGGCACTCAAAGAGTTGTGGTCAACGGCTCAATGTCCAAGTGGAGAACAGTGATGAGTGGCATTCCTCAGGGGTCGGTACTGGGACTGGCACTGTTCAACATCTTTGTCAGCGACATGGACAGTGGGATCGAGTGCACCCTCACCAAGTTTGCCGACGACACCAAGCCGTGTGGTGTGGTCGACGCGCTGGAGGGAAGGGATGCCATCCAGAGGGACCTTGACAGGCTGGAGAGGTGGGCCCATGTGAACCGCATGAAGTTCAACAAGGCCAAGTGCAAGGTCCTGCACATGGGTCGGCGCAATCCCAAGCACAACTATAGGCTGGGCGAGGAATGGCTTGAAAGCAGCCCAGAGGAGAGGGACTTGGGGGTAATGATTGATGAGAAGCTCAACATGAGCCGGCAGTATGCGCTCGCAGCCCAGAAAGCCAACCGTGTCCTGGGCTGCATCAAAAGAAGTGTGACCAGCAGGTCGAGGGAGGTGATCCTGCCCCTCTACTCCGCTCTTGTGAGACCCCACCTGGAGTACTGCGTCCAGCTCTGGGGGCCCCAGTACAGGAGGGACATCGAGCTGTTGGAGCGAGTCCAGAGGAGGCCACGAAGCTGATCAGAGGGCTGGAGCACCTCTCCTATGAGGACAGGCTGAGAGAGTTGGGGTTGTTCAGCCTGGAGAAAAGAAGGCTCCGGGGAGATCTAATTGTGGCTTACCAGTACCTGAAGGGGCCTACAGGAAAGCTGGAGAGGGACTGTTTATCAGGGAGTGTAGTGACAGGACAAGGGGTAATGGGTTTAACCTGAAGGAGGGTCGATTTAGATTAGATGTTAGAAAGAAATTCTTCCCTGTGAGGGTGGTGAGGCACTGGAACAGGTTGCCCAAAGAGGTTGTGGATGCCCCCTCCCTGGAAGTGTTGAAGGCCAAGTTGGATGAGGCTTTGGGCAACATGGTCTAGTGGAAGGTGTCCCTGCCCGTGGCAGGGGGGTTGGAACTAGATGATCTTTGAGGTCCCTTCCAACCCAAACCATTCTATGATTCTATGATTCTATACCTCCCCCTTTAACAGATCCTGTAGTATTTTTCCTATATAAAATGAGATGAAGAGTGAGACAAAGAAATCAGTTCATCTGATGCTAAATTGTTGCAGCCACTTTGATGAAATTTGGTAACTGTTTAATATCGTGGGAACAGAAATTCAGTTTAAAATGGGAAAAGGAAAGGGATGTGATGGGACCATGAAAGGGAAAAAGTGGAATATGTCTTGAGCTTCTTAAAACATCTTACACTGAAACGTTCCTCTGCGCACCCTCTCCTGGCTTTTTTATGCTTCATCTACAAGCTTCAGGCTCCAGCCATTTTGTCTAGCCCTGCGCAAACTTGCAAGCCCTCTCCCCTCATGTTCTTCCTCGAGAGATGAGCCCCACCAGACAGGATGAAAGCTGTGAGTGCTTGTTCCCCTTGGTGAAGGCTTGTTCTCCCATGCTCCCTGGCATCCTGACACACCTTACCAGGAGCTTCCCAGGCTGAAAATGGTCCGACAAATGTTCATCTCATGAAGAGCCACAGGTCATCAGAAGCAGAAACATCTTCTGGGAGACCCCAGGCAGTTCATGCACTCTTCTGTACTTTCTTTCTCCACCTGTAAAACATGGCTAATAACACTTTTTTTTCCCTACTCTATTATCTGCCTTTCCTAAGGTTTCAGTCTTACTATAAGATGTAAATACAAGGAAACACTGACACAGACATATAAAGTCCTCTTAGCTTTAAAACATCTTGTTTTTTCCTGCCCTTGAAAAGAACTCTGCTCAAAGCTAAGACTCACCCTCAGTACCAAAGGTCTGCATATCTACTTATATCTATATACAGTGCCTAGCACAGAGCATCCAGTCTTGGCTCAGGATCCTTCAAAGGTGCCATAACACCACTATTAGATGCTGTATAATACTTTTCTCTGTTGCCTTTCAAAACATATATTAACAAAGATCTGTACAATGTTACACCCCTAGCTGGTCATGTTCTCAGCCAGTAAGGCTCTGTCATGGAGATCCATGCCTGAAGAGCCCAGCATTAGCAAAAGCAGTATAAAACAAACATAATAAGTTATGCATCCACCCAGTGCAGAGTTAAGCTACAGATTGTTTTTTTTTTCTTTTTTTGTCTTAAGTTATAGTAAATGTTAAATGCTGTCAAGGGATCAAAAATCTTTTAGAGAAATTTATAGAAGAAAAATGCATAAAAGGCTGTTAAAGACGAAGACATTGTGTCCACTTCGGGAAATCCCTGGCTGGCTAGGAGAATATTCTGAAATTTATCACTGGATAATTATCCTGTTCCTTTGCCTTTCCTCAGGCATTTCTGTGACACCGTACCGGGATGAAGGAATGCTGTTGAGGTGAGATGAAGATATTAAGTGCCCTTACAGAAGGATCAGTGTGACTAGGGATCAGCTGAAAGGTCCGTGGGATCTTCCAACAGTCCAGGGCAAAGAGACCCAGTACAATCTTTGGATCATCAGCGGAAGAGTGATTCGGGCATCTGAGCTATGCTGTGAAGGAGGGAAAGATGAGGGGGGCCTCTGCAGTGCTCCTGAGTGCCATAATGCTGACCTTGACCTCACTGGAAGGTAACTGGGCACAGAGAACTGTACCAAAAGTCGCTCCTGGGGTAGGAGACAAGGGTGAAGGCACCAGGCAACGGTCCTTTCCCTGCAACCTCATCTCTCAAGGTGGTTTCCCATGATGTTTATTCTCCTGTTAATGTGCTGTCCTCACAAACAGAATCACAGAGGCATGGGAATGTGCACGTCTGCGTGTGTGCTGTGCACACAGGCACACGCTTGCAAGTGTTTAGGGATGTCACATCTGTACCCCATCAGGAGTCAGTGGGTGGCTTTGATACCACTTCGGAAAACCAGACAGCCTGTCGCACCAAGGCGGTGGATAAGATGGGACCCCATTTGAGTGTGATATGTGGGTACTTGTTTGTCATTCTCCCACGATAGCTGCATGCTCGTAGCCTGTCTGCATTTATTTATTTAATTTGCTGGCATTGCTCATGGAGGTCTTAAATCATCCTAAATGAAACATTTGAATAAAAAATGTCTGAGAACTGTCAGTGTGCAATCCCACTCCACATTCTCTTCTGAGCTTTGCATCCAGCCTTCACAGTACAGATGCTTGCAGTCTGGTGTGTTATAACTTGCTTTTATTTTCAAATAGTGCATTTGTCAACATTTCAGAGCCATCCAACCTCCATCAGGACACAATGACAGCTGATCACAGGTTTTAAATAGCTGCCTGATATTTGGAAATACAGCTTTCTAAGTGTCCATGATTAACTCCATGATTCATTGAAAGTTGGAAGATGGAAGGCAGTTACTCTCCTCTGATGCACCGTGGTTATGAAGATGATCTATTTTTAAAAATCTCTGACTAGCCAAATTATAAAGCAAGGGAGAACAGCTAGTATGCTAATGAGTGGCCACTGCATATAGGAAGGTCAGGTATCAACATACAGCCAGTGAGTCATGGAGATGTCCTTCACCACTCTTCACCATAAGCTGAAGCTGAATTGCCTATAAAACCTTCAAAGAGCATTGGCAACAAAACAAAACAAAACCCAGCAAATCTCTCTTTCTTGTCCACACCTTGCAGATAACCAAGAGGTAAATGGAGCTGTGCGGACCTGCAGCAGCAAGACCTGAGGCCAGCAGAGCACCCAGGACATGCCAGCAGTGTGCCAGTGCACTCAGTGCAGAGCCCCACGTAGCTGATCCCTGCAGGCAGGAGAGCACAGGTTGTGTAGTGATGGTTGTACAGCCTTGAACCCAAGCTGCAGGCAGAGTTATTTTGGGCTCAGAGCAGTGTTCACAGCAACATAGTGTTTCTATGACCAAGCCAACATCTGTAGCTAGTGCGGCTGTAGACACAGCTTTCACTCAGAGCTAGCTTAGGGCTCTCTTGAGCACGTACTGTTGCAAAAGTTAGTCTTGCCTCAGTGGTGGCAAGCTAAAGCTCAAGAATGAGAAATTAAATGCTGACTTTGTTAATGTCTAACTTACTGCTTCAGCTACTCACTGTTCACTACTGGACCTACTGTACAACTACTTGCTTTAGTTTCACAATGTTTTTTCTGCACTTAGACACATTTTTTTATAGAGAGGGGCAGAAAAAAAAAAAAAAAAAGATACTGAAATCCAGTTTCCCCGTAAGCTTTGAAAACTGAGGTAACATTCCTGAAGTAAATTTAGTGCTTCTTTTTATCTAATGATTTTCAAATTGTGAAGTGCAATAATGTTTGATATTTGAGTATTTAAGAAACAAAGTACAAAGAAACAGTTATAGGATGCTTCCTGAAACAATGAATACCCATCAAATCTACTGTATAACTCACAAATTCAGGATGATCTGACATATTTTAACACAGTTATTGTAACTGGTTTCAAGTGTGGTGGTAAGGGAAAGTCTAGTTTATATCACTTTCCTAAACAGACAACCTTGTTTAATTTTTATATAAATGTTGGCCAAATGAAAAGTCCTAATGATTCATAATATTTCATCTTTGCATTCGTTATTTAGCAGGGTTTTGAATAATTGGTGGGATGACCCATTATCATGTTGCTGGATCAGGCTTCAGTGACCAACAAAAGGGAGGCTTCGGTGCCCACCAACCAAGAGGAATATTGGTTAAATTTGTTTTAACCAATCACTGGAAGTTTGGAGATAGGAACTTTCTAGTTATCATACACATCCCTTCCCTTAACCCCTAGATTTCAAAATCCTGCCCTCCTCTGGTACTGTATCTCTCACCCAACTTAAATATCTTTCTAATGTCCTCTGAAAGTGTGTAGAATGCCAAGAAAAAGTTTTCATGCTGCTATGATCATAGATAATAAATGGCAGCTGTCTATAACTCAAGACACTGCCAAAATTCTTCATTAAAATCTCTCATTCTAGCAAGCAATATTACCCTGTATAAAGACAAACGCCAGCACACCCTGTCCTATTCCCTGAACTAGGGGGAGACCATCCATTTATAATATTTGACATGATGTTTTATGGATTATTTGCCTACCAGAGAAGGACCTTAGCTATTTGATTGACTGACTGACTGATTTGCTTGCTTTTGTGCCTCAAACATTCTGTTCTCTGCTAGCCTGGAGCTGTAAAGATTGATCTGGATTTCTGCAGTTTGGAAATCTGACCTAAAAGGACTAAGAATTAAAATTTAAAACTAAAGACTACTTCTCCTGTTCCAGTGAAGAAGATAAACAAACCTGAAGAATAGGAAACTCGGTGAGTTCATAGTACACCTCTCATTCCCTCCACTTTCTTCACACAACCCATGGAACAGAAAATGACTAGCGCCATGAGCATGGTTTGGTGTGAAAAAAATTCATCTTAAACATCGCCTGCCTAAAATGCTGAAACCTCTTCAAATCTTTTCAAGATTAGCATCTGTTCTGAAGGATTTTATATACGCTAAAATGTGAACAGGTCCAAGGAAAATCCTTCTATCCAGAGATGAAAACTTTGAGTTCATGCAGCCCTGCAGAGTATCCAGCTTTACACGCTGAAAATCACTGAGGTGATGCCCGCCCACCCCTGCTGCCCCGCGGCAGCGCCGGTCACCCGCACGTCCTTGGCACAGGAACGAAGCTTCTCGCACGCTTTGGAAATCAGAGTGGCTGTGCCTGGGCAGGGCGGCACAGAGACAGACAGCAGCTGTGCCAACAGCCTTGGCAGCGAGGTCCTGAATGGAGGAAACCACCAGAAGGCTCCAGAGCTGGGGCAGCAGCCTCAGGGACAGATCCTTCCCTTTTCGCAAGACCCAGCGCTGAGGGGGCAGAGCAGAAGTGTTACCATTATATGACCCAGCCTGGGAGGCATGCAGCTCTCAAAATTATATATACACTGAGTAAAAGGAAGATTAGGTGTCCAGACATCTGCAAAGATCGCTATTCTCATTTTTCATCTAAAGAAAGAAGGAAAGATGACACCAATTCCCTGCTATGCTGTTCCTCACATTGGCACAGTCCATTCTCTCTGCAAACACTCTGCATGACACAGCTCCTCCTTGGCTCTCATTCCCAATTTGTCCTGTGCCACCACCACCGCCAGCAATAGCTCTGTCTTCCAGCACTCCCAGCTCCTGCTATTTGCTAACCTATTGCCCTCATCCCATTGATACAAATTAAAACTCCCTCCTCCCCATCCCCTGCCTCTTCCCCTGTGGGAAGGGACTGCTGGCAATATTTTAGCAGCATTCTCCAGCACTGACCAAGAGAAACAACTTACCAGTCATGGTGACTATTGGTTAGCATTGCTCCGTTCTACACTTGCCATGACTGCCTCATACAACACCAAACCTGCATCATGTTTTGTTGAGTTTACCTCAGTAAAGGTCATTGGATCAAGTGCACAAACTGACATGGAAGCAGGAAGCTTTTCTCCTAGCCAAGGATGTACCTGTAAATAGTAGCCCACAGAGTTAGACTCTTTTTTGCTTTCTGTGCTCCCATCAGTCTCATATCTTGCCTGCAGAGTAGGAGACCATTACCACAGTCTCATCTGTAGACTGCCAAAGAGTGCAGTCTCCTGGGAAGGACAGTTTGAATGTCCTCAGTATGAGTGGAATATTAAACCAGATCTCTCTCTTTTTGATTAACATCTCTAATCTTGATACAAAATGAAGTGCAGTACTACCACTGTCTTCTTTAGCTGTGGTTTGGAAAAGACTGCTTTGCTCTGCACTGAACTCAACACCCGCAGTATGTGCTAGATGGGTCAAATTTGCTCCCAAATTGGCTTAGATTTAAGACAGATGCCAGAAAGCTCCGCTAGCTGTGACAGCAGTGCCTCGAGGCACAAGCCACAGAGCCTTGACTACCTCTGCAAGTGCAAGGTCACCTGGAGGCACCCAGGCATGCTCTGAACAACCTGGCTCAGGTTCTGCAGTCCATGTAGTTTGTCTGGACCAGCTGACACTGCTTCGCGTTAGGCAGGACTGATGCCTGCTACGTAGCTATACCTATCTGTATGACTGCTTACGGTGTTATACACATGTATTCCCTCCCGGACATTTCCTTTCCCCGCAGTGGGGAGGACTAAAGAGCACAGCACATGAGTCTGAGCCACAGCAGTTTGTGTGCTGGAACAAATTCAGGAACAAGTTCAGATGTTCAAGTTCAGTGCAGCGGTCTTTGTAACGCAATGCTTTGAACTCCCTCCCGGTTCTCTGTCTGCTAAAGGAGGACAGAGGCATTCTCTCCTTAGCAGGGATGTTATGAAAGAAAACATCAAATATTGTGAAGCTTGCACACATTAGATGCATTGTTAGAAACCATACAATGTATTTGTGATTTGTTAGGAAATACTGCTTTTTAACTGCTATATCCATATAGATACACAGTTATATAGGTGTTAAAACTCCTTCATTTTGCAATAGGCTAAATCTTTCCTTTCAACTTTCTGTCCCAGGGTGAAACATTTTTGAAGACACTTCAGTAAATTGGTCCATCCATCCCTAACTTCTATCAAGGTAAAAAAAAAAAAAAGTGACAATAAATTAGGAACATTTGAGAGGAAGGGAGAGATTGCCTCCTACAAAACACACAAAGCAAAATAGAAATACCTACCCTATACTTCATAGATAGAAATATATTTTTTCAAGTTAAAGGTTTAATTCTCTATAACCAATGATATCAGTTACCACAGACTAAATGGTCTAAATTAAAATGGTAAAATCAAACTACGAGGTGTTCTCAAATAAGTCTAAAAACCAGTGTGAAATACTCTCTCTCAGCTGTATGTCTGGTTGGATTAGCTGATAACGAGCTTTGTTAACGTGTGGCTGCTCCCAGGTGATAGGTCTGCTCCACTGACGCTGGGTGACTGCTTTTGTACACAAATGGGGCCCATCCCCAGCCACTGTATGGAAGCCATAATTACTTACCTGACACTATCTAGAAAACCCCAAGACAATAAAAGGATGAGTCATAAAGGCAGAAAACTCTTCTCATGTCAAAGTCTCTGAGTTATCAATGATCAAATGACACAGTAGAAGCAAAAGTTATGGCTTAATTGACACCATATTCCATGTGAAGTTCCACACAGCTTCCAAAACAGACACTATGATATTCAGTGGTGATATGGAGGTGAGAAGTAGCACTACATTTATTGACAAATTAAATTGCTTAGATCATGTTTAGTTCAAGCTGGAAATCGCTATAGTCATCCAGCAGCCATGCTCATGTGCATGTTTGGGGAACAGAAGGTCCTGAGGTGCTTTCCTCCTTTGTACTTTCTGATGGAAACCAAGTCTATGTCTGTGTCCCAGAGACCTGTGTCTGGGCAGTTCTGTTCTGTTCTAAAGTTTTACAGCACAGCATTTAAAAATCTTTTCGTGGGAACTGATCATCTGACAGTAATATGAGAAAGGAAATTGGGACTGGTTGGGGGCTGTTGGTCTGTGCTACATGCCATTGACACAATATCAAGAGATAGTGTCTGCCATGGAAAAGTGACCATCTTAATTAAGGTCAGAAGTAACAGATAGGTAATAACACAACCAGCAGTACAGAAAAACTAACTAAAAGCTCTTCTGCACCAAAGATTACCAAGACCAAGATGCTACTGTTCTGGTGGAAGCATTATTTAATTGTTTGAGACCTGGTTTAAAGGCAGGAAGCAAAAAATAGGGCTTAAGCATCACTTATAGGATGGAGAAGATACTGGAGTATCCCCAGGTACAGATGCTAGAACTAGTTTTATTTCACATTTTCATCAGTGACCTGGAGAAGCAAGTATGCAGTGAAATCCCAGAGTTTCTAGACCATGCTAAGCTTTACATGTGGTCAACTGCCATGCCAATGGAGAGGAGACACAGAAGAGCTTCACTGATCTGAGCAAAAGCATAAAGTTCCCCTTAAAAAAAAAAAAGAAATTCCCCTTCAGAATACACTGCACCTGCACTGGTGTGCCTTACTAAGGCAGGTGTGTAGGAGAGGACTTCTCATGCAGGCTTTACTCCTTCATGGGAGAGGCCATTATCCATGAGAGCATAACAGCAGATGGTCCCATTCCCAGAGGGGAGTCTCGAACTTCATTTTGCTAACAATCACAAATTGCCGTATTTAAGAACAAACTTGAGGCTCAAGGAGGCCTTGCAGCATGGCTGGATGAAATGTTGCATTACATAAATAAAACAGGTTCCAGAAAGGACCACAGTAAGATCTCCAGCTTCCAGATTGGATTCAGTAACTGATGACAGCTTATTATGTGTGAGAATACTGAGTGTGGTTCAGTTCATCATTATTCGTAAAGCAATATTTTTTACTTTCCAAATTTGAAGAGTTGTGAGGGTCTTTTGTCCCTGAGCCATTCAAGGAAGCAAAAATCTAACAACTCCTTCATATTTTCAAAGAATAATAATTAGATCTGCTGTCTTTCATCTTAATTTAAGCCTGTTACTCCTGTCCAAAGCCTTCATCATTACTAAATCAGTGTGATACTGATCATCTAGCTACTAGCACAAGCATATTGATGGATGTTTGCAAAGCCGAAGTTTTGAGGTCTCTTTGTTGAAATGGATGTTACTACATTTTAGGAGTGAGATTTAGCACTGGGTTAAGACAACTAGGTTTTGGTGTCAAAAGTGTTTAAAGTATTCAAGGAATACTTGTAGGTGTCTTGTGCTACTTTAGAGTACTTAGGTACTCTAAGCCACTTGAGGCATCCTCACAGGGCTAGCATATGGCACTGAATTTGCAAAAGATTTGAAAGTTTTTGAAACAGCAGGTGGGATGTCTCACAAGCATTTAAAATTATGCAGGACCTACGCTGAAATGACACAGGACCTACATTTAGATAACTGAATCCAGATGCACAGGAGTCTAACCTAGGATGAAATAAACTTGAACTTTGACATCATAGATTTAAATAACTAACTTTTTGAGCAACTTCTGTAAGATGAACTTTTTTCCTACCGTATTTGTTCATGTAATGAATATATGTTTCCTCCATATTTTCTTATCACTTTGCACTCATTACACATATGGTTTTAACTACCAGTGATCTCCTGTTCCCAAATGCCCAGGCAGAGTACGAGATCACAGCCATTAGATTCAGAGGCATTAAATATGCACACCCCGTATGCGCCTTCAACATGAATAGGAGGTGCATGTCCAAGTCTCCAGATAGCTATAGTCGGATCAGTCGCTATGCTTTAAAAAATTCACAGCAATGTTATCTTGGCTCCGGGCTGGGTACATGCTTACCCCAGCTGCTGCTCAGCATTATGGCCTTCCTCCTACTCAGTGACCACTCTGCAAGTGTGCAAGATCAGGTTGACTGGTGGCAGCTGGCGTCGTACTTACAGAGCAGAAGGGAGACTGCTGCTCGGATTGAAAATACATGTTTTACAGCATGCCAGTGCAAGGCAGGAGCCAATTTTATGAGATTTGGCTGATAGGATTCGTCTATCCTCGATGCTTTAAGGAACTAAAAAATAAACAGCGCCAAATATGCAAATTCAAATAATTCTATTCCATACACACATTTTACTAGTGTGCCTGACATTTATGTCCTGAACTAATTCTATATCTGGTTCATTTCTCGCTCCCCAAACCAGCCCTTTGTGATTACCAGTCGGGCTTTGCAAAGCACCTAAAGATTATTAATTTGGGTTTTGTTTATACATGTCTGCACCACTCGTTGCAGGTAATTTGGAGACACGTGGTAAGCAAGAGAGCCCTTGCCTCTCCACAGTGATATGATTTGGCTGCAACGTTGCTCACAAATTGACATTTATATTTAAAGAACAAAATTTGTATTGAATTTGATCTTTCTTGAACTATTGCACTATGAAGTGTGTATGCAGAAGTATTTATATGCACTGATTTTTTTTATACTTTTTACTTTCGACCTGCTAAAAAACCTGCTGTAAAAAAAATCCTTGGGCTCCTGCATTTTTCACTACAACATGACCTCAGTAATACTGTTAAGTGAAGCCTTTCATACCCTTGTCTAAACTAAAGGGAACATTTACTGGAGCATATTTATAAGGAATTTTTAAATGAAAAGCATCTTTTCCAGAGAGTCTGAAATCCACTTCACACAGAGATGCTCAAGCAGCTCGGTACTTAACCATCGGATGGGAGAGGGACGTTGCGTGACATCCAAGGTCACGAAGCACCTTACAGGCAGCGTTCAAAAGCGTGTACGATCAAATCCAACCCAACCGTATGAACAGGAGAGCAGCAGGCACTCAGCATTGCTCTCCATTTACTGGTAACACCTGGCTATGAAAGAGTTCATTGTACCCATGTGCGTACGTGTGCGTGCAGATACGAACACTGATGGCTGGCCCTTCATGGCAGATCAAAGTCAAACAGCAAGTGAAAATGAAGACATTAAAACCAGCTTGCTCTGCAGGCACTTTGGTTCTTTCTTACATTCATTTGGATTATTTTTTTAAATTTTATTTTAAATCAATGAGATCACTGAGGCCAAACAAGCAAGAAACCAACCAAAGCAATTATTCACAGACCAACACAAACCTGTAACCAAGCAGCAGAGAAAACACCCCAATAAAAACTCGCAAATATAAATAAGTGAAAAAAGGGAAATAGTGTATGTTGCTTAGTGTGGGTATGAGTAGGATGGGGTCTGGGGTGCATAGCACAGGCTATAAAGCACTTAATCACCTGTTTAAAGCCAGGGGCTGAAACTTTTTTGCCATATCCTGGTTACTCAGAAGCTGTTTTGTAGCGCGGTTGGTGTAAGTTTAAAGCCACCACTACACCTGATGCCTCTGAGGCGCTGTCAGGAAAGACAAATGACAATATCTGGGACTCCCTGGAAGTGCAAGGAGTAGCAGGTTTCCAGCTGGATTCAGGAGGCCAGGATGTGGTACGCACGACTGTGGAGTTTTCGCTCTCCTCCTACCTGGGTGATTCACCTCGATCACCATCAGTGTTTAAAACATCAAGCCACCTCACCGAGACCCTGGGTGACCACAGAAAGCCACAAAAGTCCTATTTCTCACTGCGGCTGAACCACAGTGCTTGCTTCCTGCCTCCTGACACTTCCTTATAAATTGGAGCTCAGGGGATTTCCTCCCCTATTGCTTTTAAAAGAGCTGTTTCTAGGCTGTATTCACTTTCCCCTTCCTGGACTTGCTGCCTTCTATAATGACTCTGCACTTTTGACCTGCCATTGCCTGCTTTTTTTTTTTTTTTTTTTTTTTTTAAGAAAAGGGTTTTCTAGCCGATTTTCTTGTATCATCTGGTTTCTGAGAAGCTACCAAATAATCTTGCAGATTTCTCCATTGCTTTTGATTCTCTGAATATATCTCAGACTAGAGATGCATAAACCAGAGAGAATTAGTACCCCTGCTTACGGGTCCCTCTCCCCAGCTGAGAGGCTCCTAGATACCAGCTCAGCCAGCTCCCGGCTGGGAATCTCGATCCCGGTATCACTGTACACCATACGTTCCCATAGTTATGCCAGATCATTTGAAAGCTTTTGAAAGGTCAGACACCTCATCCATCACATGGATCAAACTCATGCAGAGCTCAGATGAAGTATTCAGGTTGATTTTTGTAAGCAATCTCCAGTATGCTCTGAGAGTATGGAGGGTGCTCTAGGAGCCTAGCTCTTGGTTTTGCTGTTCATCTGAGGCTTTGAGAGTCCACAGCCACATGCCCAGTGGCAGCTGTATAAATTAATGGCACTCTAGTGCAGTACATGTGATGGTTCACACAGCTGGAAGCTTATTCCACTCTAATCAGTGTGCTTCTCCATCTCACAAATGCTTGAAAAACATAAGACAAAGATTACAACTTTTAGAGCAGGATGGAAGCTTTCTCCAAATTAACTGCAGTTAGTGAAACCTTCCTAACTGACTCCACTGACCTTCAAGCTGGAGTACCTCCTGAAGTTTTTGAGGCATCTGAGAGCTTTGAGTAGCTTTAAGGGAATGATACACCATGGAAGTGCAATAAAGCAAGCCAGGAGGAATCGGGAATGTGAGAAGGCTTCTGACATTTTTGGACCATGTGCCAGAGACTTGGCGCAGTACTCAGCTGTAATAGGGAATGCCTCAAGAGGAGAAGATGGTAGTATTTACCCTGAAAAGAAATGGAAAAGGTATTAGTATTATTACCACTGTATCTCTGAGCTCAGAGGCCTTCTCTTTGCCCCAAGGAAAGCAAAGGTATTTCACCAACGTGGGTTTATTCTTGTAAGCTGTCACATGTCTCTGTAATAAACTTATGGGACATGGAAACAACAGTGGACATGAACCAGGTGTCTCAACTCTGTTAGGATGCTTATTGTCCAGGTTTACTTTATCCACTGACTCTTCCTGAACAACTATCATAACTGTATGAAGGATTGCTATATCCCAAATATATCTAGATAATGCATGCATATTTTAAGCTTTCTCCTTTCCATAAAAAACTAAGTAGTAATTTCTTTATCATTTAAAGAAGTATCACTGAATGGGTTTCTTGTGTTGCAAAGTGTGCAAATGCTTTATCTTGCTGTTACAGAAATGAGGGTCAGGGACATGTATGGATCAAACTTTTCCTGACCAGGTTTCATTTTCTTACCAAGTTTCCCTGTGAATCCAGCAATCTCACACCAAACGCATCACTTGAGCACTTGTAAATCTCTAGAATAAAATGTCGGGGGGGATGGGGCAGGGGGTCTCGGGGTCACCCTTGCCCTCTTGCGGTGCGGTCAGATGTTGGCACAAGGGCAGCAGCCTCCCTCCCCGTGCAGCCTCTCGCCCCAGAGCCGCAGCCAGAAACACGGTCCCTCGCCATCCACCGTCCAACTGGGTGAAAGGGAAAGCTCCAGGCACAACCTGCCTCTGTGGGACTCAGCACAGACACAGGCCAGGCCTGGCAACCAAACATTAAACAAATACCTGTTAGCAACAGAAAGCCCATGCTCAAACCCCCCTAAACCCCGTTTCTCCGCGCAGGCTGGCAGTCCCCTCTAGCAGCTGGCTGACACCAGGGGAACCTCGCCAGCGTTCGAAAAGGACCAAAGGCCAGGCCCACGTGCGTATATGTAATGCAGTGAAATCAGCAGATACACGCTCATACATATGTTGCATACACAAGAAATTTTTAGCTATGAGCATGAATGTTTTAAGCCTGAAGGATGGGCTTTTTAGGATCAGTCACACAGTGTTTAATACATTTATACATGTGTGTATACTTACACGTACGTATACATTTCTTAGTGCCCTTCACTCTGTTGGTTTTTAAATCAGCACCCTACTAGGTAGCTTTTCCTTTTTATTTAGGCACTTGCTGCTCCCAGACAGACATGAGACAGAAAGAGTTTGGAACAGATAAACATCACATTCCCGGACCTCTTTCACTTCGCAAAGGGAAGAGGAAAAGCACCCCAATAACAGGATGTAGGTTTCTCCAACGGAAAGCACCAGGGGAACTCCCAGTGCCTCTCAGTAAACCCCAGCAGTTTTCTAGCCAAAAGCTAAAAACGACCCGATGAGCCAGCGGTACCTTCAGTGAGGGAAAGGGCAACAGGGGTGCCTTGACGTGGCCCACACTGCGTATTTTAAGCACGTGAAAGCCGTGCCAGGGAAACACATCAGCCTGGATTTCTGTGACCTCCTGGACGCTGCAGGTCCCAGATGAGCCGCCGCCGAAACACCCCGGGGGATGACATGTCACAGCGAGCTTTCTGGCACGGCTCTCAGTAAGCGCTTTTCAGGCAAAAAACACATAAAGTTAAAGAAATGAGATAAGGGCACAAAGACACTTGCTTTGCCTCTAGCTGAGAAAGGAAACGGAAGGAAGTTTAACTGGGAAACAGAAGTAAAAAATAAGATTTGTGCCTGTGTAGTGACTTTGTGTCAACATAAGCAGTTCAGAAGGTGGAAGGTACCCATCAATTACAAAAATGCGCCACTGCTTTCTGTTTCTGTTTGCTTACACTCAAACAGGCTTCATGCCTTGCTGCCCTGGGAGGCTGCTGCATTTCACATTATTTGTGAGTTATACAGTTTTAATACCACCTAATGAGATATCTTCTGCAGAATCCTCCTCCGTCTCTAACACGCGATCCATTGCTCACATCTATAGTATTACATACCAAAAATAGCTCACAGCTACTACCCACGTTCTGAGTATATCACACAAAAGAAGCACAAAAGAGGAGGCAGGCAGAAATAGAAATTGTGAGTAATGTCTCGGTATGTTAGGTAGAAATGTTTCTATCTAGTAATGGAAAAGTATGTTTTAAAAGAGTACTATTAAAGGTGATTTGGAAAGTCAAAATCCAGCAGCAAAAAGAATTATCGTAATTCAGACTTCTGTAAATGCATTGGCATTGTCTTTCCTTACATGATCTCATCCTATTTTTAGCAAGACTCATATCTTATTTAGTACTTGCAGGTTGAATGGGATAGAGACAGGTGGGAAAAAATGTTTTTGCCAAAATGGTTGTAAGCTTTCAAAGAAAAAAATCTTTTTGAATTGAAATGAACCCTCACACTTTTAATAAGGCTAATGTGGATTTTTTTAATACAAAACCTAACCCCTTCGATTCATAGAAGAGAGAGAGAGATTTTCACCAGCTCTGAAAGGAACAGGACATTTTGCCAGTTCATACCACAAAAAGTGGTGTGGATGAACGGTGAAGGTCAGGAGTGTAGTCGTATGGTGAAGAGCATGTTTTTAGTGGTCACCACTTCTCACGCATTTTCACTAGGGCTCGCTCTCCCTCTGGGCTGGCCTCGGTCTTGTCTTTTCTACATCCCTTGCTCCTATTTTCTCCCCCGATCCAGGCTCGCTCGCCCTGCCCTGGACCTCTCATGCAGCCTGGCTTCCCTCTCACCCACCTCCCATCACTTCTCCCTACCCACAGGTCTTGATCCTGGGAGTTCAGATTTCTAATTTCTCCTTCAAACTCCTCAGCTGGTCACAACGCCCTTGCCCTGGGCACCTCAGTCCCTTTTCCTCATGTCCTTGCCAAGCCCGTCTGAAAGCTCCACCTATCACCAAGTCCTTGTTGGCTCTGCCGTCTCTGTTCTCCCCTGTTCAACCTTATCTTGCACTCTCCTGGTCCTTGTCCACAGTTTCTTTGCTTCCTTTGCAATCTATCAGCCTCTGTACCGTCCATTACTTCCCTTCTTACTTTACAGTCCCTTTTTCCTTACCAAACAACTCCCAGGCAATGCAGTCAATGAATCCAGTCATCATAGGGAACTTTATCCAAGTTTTTCAAGTCCCAAGGAAAGCCATGGAAAGAATATCAAAGAAAAAGCTCCAAGAGATCCAGCAGAGACCTTGTGTAGTCCCTTTAATTTTTTTAGAAGAGAGCTTTATATGACTCAGAGGAGCATGCCAAAGAAACCCCTAGGAACAGGAATCACTTCTCTCTGCCGTCCTGGAGTAGAGTTCTGGAAGAATGAGTCATTTTGCAGATCAAAAGGTCTGGGAATTGTTCTTGTTTACAAGAGACGTGGATTCAAGATCTAAGCTGAAAACACACTGATTACACAGGAGATCAAAGTAAGAACATCAAATACATCTGACCCAGATGTAACATGGCCACAAGGGCCTTTATGGTTTTGTCATGTTATGCCAAGCCATATTTCCATTTAAAAACAAAAACAGCACCTTATCTGAATAGGATGGGACATCACAGACAAATGCAAGTTTCACCATTTTGCTTTGTCAAAATAATATATGTAGTTTTCAGGTTTTCATTTCTTTATCCAGGTGCTTGAATGCATAACATCTGTTGCTTTCATCCCGAATTCCCAAATGATCCACTGCCAAGCCATCAAGGATGGAAGTTTTACAGATGCCATGTGCTCCCAGTTCAAGCATATGTCATTTCACTATTGTTCCTGAACTGCTTTGTCCCCCCAGGGAAACCTGAACAAAACTGCAAAGAGACACCAAAAAAACACACTCTGCATAGCTGCCTTGGCTACCAACACTGTTGAGTCACCTTCATGTTACAGAGGGACTGAAGAGAAACCAGCTCTGGGGAATCAAATCACAAATGCTTTCCACCACCCAGGACAACAAGCCCCTGCGTCTTTACTTCAGGCCACTGCTACAGTAACGAAGCAGGCTGGATAACTATGGTTTTCAAGCAGATATTAAAACCAAATTTTGTAACATTAATGCTTATTTAACGATGCATGCTGCAGAGTAAGCGTTGACAACATAAATGTCAATCGCAGGATGTTCCAATTGCATCTGAAGGGAAGATCAAGAAGTGCAAATATATAATATACTTTATCTGAATTGCTAACAGTGCTTTTTTAATGATCACTTAGCAGCTATTGTACAGCAAACCATAATATACATAATGTATATAGCATACAGCCTTCTCAGAGGTAGTTTCTCCAGCATCTGAAGGCCTCAGCCCGTAAACTGATGCAACTTTACTGAAGTTTTGCCAGCTGAGGATATGGCCAATTACAATGACAAGGTTTTTTCTGTTTTTCTTTTACTTATTTCATTCCATTAAGTTAATTAAAATAACAGCAGATAAAGGGTCTAAGTAATGAGGTCTTGATTTTTGGAGACATAGTGGCTTCAAATATTAGTGCAACAATTAGTTGCAGTTTTAGGAGCACACTAGTAGAGACACCTATTTTATATAAGGCAAAGGCTGTATATGATGTGAAACAGCAGACCTTGGCATTTCTGAAAACAAATGTTTGAATTGTCTTGGTAAAGGCAGCAGTAATAATGACAGCTATCTATTTGATACCTGCAAGTGTTCTTTGTAGTGTTTTAAAGGGTGCAAGGAGAATAAAGTTTCAAAACACTTCAGTAGCGGTCAGCAACAGAGGAGACCACACAGAACGAATGCATCATCTGCTGGCCAGAGGTACAAATTACTCAGTGAGTATACAGATGAAGTCAACGTGAACTGACAGGGCACTCACGGGGTAAAGCACCATTTAACATCAGTATTAAGTTTGTGCCTATGCAGGAGACCACAAGAAATGGAAGTTTTTGTAATGGTAGCTTTCATTACCTCCTCAGCAGGAATGAGAATAAAATGTATTTTGTGCTCTTCAGTGAGAACCCACCCCGTTTTCATCATTAGATTCCAAACTAAACACAACTCAGTTAATATAAAGCCTGGAAAGAACACTAAAACTTAATCGAATTCTACAGCACAGATAATCTGAGGCCAGGTTTCCAGTAGGTGAGGTTTATCTTCTAGCAGGCTGAAGCTATACAAAAGATAGTGAATACAAATGCTTGGATTTAAAGTGAAAAAGAAGGGCATGTGCCGTTTTCCTGCTAAACAAGTTCTGTGTGGCCATGTTTGCCATGATTCATCTTCAGGACTTGTTGCGTTCTCTGCTGTGTGCTTTATACATTGCGGTACTCTCTTTTCTAGGGAGGAAGTAGAAACAGGTGGTTTCAGTTACTTTTGTGGGTTATGTTTGATGAATTGCTATATTCTGCAAGAATCTAGTTCTGGATGCTTTTCTTTCTTTTTTTTTTTTTTCTTGAATACTCAGCAAGTACTGGGGGCCATGAACACAGACAGCATTTTTCCAGTATAGTTTAATTACTCTGAAGTCTAAAAGAACTAAGAATTTCTTTTTCTTCCCTATTTCACCAAGTTCTTGTCTCACTGACCGGGCACCTCATACCATAATTTTGCCTAGTTCTAAGTGCAGAAAAGGAGTATATCCTAAGAAGAAAGTAATTTCCTGTTCTGATTGGGTATAAGCAACGAGTCTTTAGCATTTCACAGGTGTTTTTCATTACTTAAACTATTCTTAACCCTACTCTGTAAAACAGGTCTGTAATAGAGAGGTCTATTTCTGACTGAAGATGCTCACGCAGGCAGCGGGTAGGGGCCGTTCATGGGGTTTGACTGACACATTTAGCATCAGGGGCCTCATGATGAAAGGTTCAGCTTGCCATGAGTTAAGGAGTGGGCAGCCTTTCCACAGTGGGGACCATATGGGAAATAGCAACATACTTCTCTGTTTCTATCGCCTTCAGCCCAACGAGAGGCCAAAGTGACTCCTACAGGAGTTTATAACAGCACATAGGTTACTTCAAACTTAGCAGGCTGAGACCTGCTCCTAAAAGAGCTATGTTTCTAATTAGGGAACAAATTTCCTCTGCTGCTACGCTGTTTTAAATGCATTTTGGCGGCCTCTATGCCAAGGGAATCCTGGGCTGCCCAGATGGGCAAATCAACACAAGAGCACACCAAAAGAGCCTGGAGCTAAGCGTAACCCAGGCCATGGGAACTGCCTGCAGCTTCTGAATCTGAAGGTTTTATTTTTGAATGAGGTTTTCGAACATCTGGAAGAAGATTTCTCAAACTCAGCTGCTGCCCACAGACAAAGCTGACTTGGGGTGCCCATGCTCCTGCTCTGAAGGGAGCCCACAGCCAGAGGGCAGAGTGCTGATCCAGAGTCAATGCATCTGCATTGAGGAGTCTCTGAGCACATTATGCCCAGCATCTCTTGACTCTTTTAAACAGCCCTGGCAGTAAGACTAGCTCCACATGTACAGTTTATCGCACAGTGCACCCTAGATACTGTAAACTATATATGACATCAACACTTGAAAAGGTTTTTTTGGAGAGACTTGATAGAAGAGCAGAAAATTCCAAAGTAGCCCTAAAAGCTGCCACAGCTGGACATCACAAATTTCATGTATACGAAGCTAGACACAGAAAATTCATGCTTCCTTTTGGAAGACTTGGAAGATACTGAGCAGGTGTTATCACAAATACCAAATAATTTAATTGCAAGATACAGGTCTTGTCCTGATTGGTACCTAAGGCACCTGATGACTTACCATAAACTGTGCCCCATAATTAATTTTTTTGTCGGTTTTGGAGAAACTATAAAATTGGTACAGAATGCAGACGTTCACAGACAATTACAACCAATGATAACTGAATAGCAAATTATTGCATTAATAATAATGGAAAATTAGGTTGAGAAATATAATTTACTGAATTGGTAGACATACTCAGCCAGCACAACAATAGAATCTTACATTGAAAATATAGTCCTTGCATGAGAAGCCTCACCCTAGAGAAATGGCATGCTATTTATTAGTAACATAGAATAGCACTAAAACTACTATACAACTGATGGGATTTGGGATTAATTATCATTGCTCTGTCCCATAACACTTCTGCAAGCATAAATTCCTACCAATGTGATAAAACAGAGTTTATAAAATGTCTGTCTGTTGACTGAGGGGTGTTCAGTCTGCCAGAAGAACTATTTCCAATAAAAAAAGGACATGGTTTTCCGTTCTTTTCCTTCGTGAAACCGCAATGCAGATCTGCCTTGAAAGATATGTGCTGATTTTGAAGGCTTAGTGCTTTTGCATCCAAGCCTCATTCGTACCCTTAGTCTGTGATAACCTGCATTCAAAGTGCTGCAGTAGTCCACAGCCAGACTTGATTTTCATTATTGCATACCCATCACAATGACATTTCTGCTAATTCAAGCCAAATTAAGCCCTGCAAGACAAAAGACTATAAATTTCTAAGCCAGGAGGGACCGATTTTGTTTGCTGAGTGCTACTTACTCTGTCTTGTCTTAGCTTTATCGAGGATATAATAGTCTGACTTTGCATTAAGCCACTGACACATCCAAAACAAGAAATCATCATCAAGATATCAGCATTTTATTCACTGATGGGTAATAGCCTTTGTGTTCAAAAATATTACCTTTGTTTACTTGGAAACAGTTTCATAAATATTTTTATTTGCAATTTTACTCAGCAGACTACCAGGCTTTCGTTAAGGTGTATAAACACACTGCCAGCCCCGCTGAGTACCACTTAACCCTTGTAGAGAAAGGCTAAAATCAGAATAAACAACCCAGAATATCTCTGTGAAGCACCTAATGTGGACTGGCACTGTACCAAGAGATCTTCAGCTTCAGCCTGGCACTTGGGGAGGAGAATGTTTTTCAGAGGCATTCGGCACCTGTGGGCTCGGAGATGCAGTTATCAATATCATCCAAATTCCTGCCCCCAGTCACACTCGGTCCTTATTTGCAAGAGCTCCCCATATGAGGGTTTGGCTTACAAAGACAGTTTGCTTTTTCTCACATGTGGGCAAGCAAAACCATTTGCTATTCAATAGCTGATATTTATTCACAGATTCACAGAATGGTAGAGGTTGGAAGGGACCTCTGCAGATCATCTAGTCCAACCCCCCTGCTAAAGCAGGATCACCTAGAGCAGGTCACACAGGATCGTGTCCAGGTGGGTTTTGAGTCTCTCCAGAGAAGGAGACTCCACAGCCTCTCTGGGCAGCCTGTTCCAGTGCTCTGTCACCCTCGCAGTGAAGAAGTTTTTCTTCGTATTCAGGTGGAACTTCCTGTGCTCCAGTTTGTGCCTGTTGCCCCTTGTCCTGTTGCTGGGCACCACTGAAAAGAGTCTGGCCCCATCCTCTTAACATCCACCATTTAGATAATTATAAGCGTTGATTGATTCCTTTGTTTAACCCCTATTCTTGCATATCTTTGGAGTCTGAGATTTTTCTTTGTGAGAGGACTAGACTAAATAAAGTTTTCTCTGTTACTCTAAATAGAATATTCCGATAAAATCTATTTCTCTTCTTTTTTGAGCTCTTGTTCCTTTCTGAAAACTCATTCGCTCCAATACAGAGGGGTCCCCAATGACCAAGGTATTTTCCTTGCAACAGACCCCTTTAAAACATTGGCCAAAAAGTTTCTGTTTTTTCTCATTCATTTTCAGTGCTCTGAGGTCTCGGTCATGGTCCAGTTAAAAGCTGTGGGGCAAATCTCCCACTGATCACAGCAATGGTCACACCTCGTTTGCAATGATACCCTAAAACAACAGGTTTTGCTGCACAATTCAGGCTAGTTATGTGCTGACTAGTCCCATCCCTTCTGTGGTGCTGAATCCCTGGGGATCATCCAGGATAAAAAAAAAAAAGCAGCCGATATGTCTCTTTAGATGCCAATAGAAGTGAGGTAAGCCAAGACTGAGAGCGGAAAAAATGTATGCGGTGAGCAAAAGCCTTTGGACAGCTGTGGTCTGAGGAAGGAGAGAGGCTGCAGATACAAGCAAGGAGGGAGGGGGGAGGAATGCGGCAGGTGGGGAAGGGAGGGGTGGAGAAAGACAAGGAGGTAGCCAGAAAAAAATGATCCTCAGTATCGCTTAATCAGTGTCACCAGTGATCTCCAAAATCCATTTGGTGTTAAAAAGCATTCTTCAACTTTCCTGCCCGCTTGTGTGCACAACCCCACTAATTAGCTAAATGTTTGTACATAACTTTGAAGCTGCAGAAGGCCATCCAAGTAAAATAACCGAAGCTGCATTTGCAGCTGGAAAAGAATAAAAATTCCTTTTGTCCAGTTTCAGTGATTTCCACTACAGTAGAGACTCTGAAAACAAACTTTAAGCAGGAATCACTGTATCTAGGAGTTTTTATCCTGGAAAATATGTTTCCTGCTAGCAGAAACAAGTATTCTATAAAATCATTCATCATTTGTCACCAGGAGATACATCACTCGCTATGAAAGAATGAGAGGTTAAAGAAGTTTCATGAAGTTTATTTCTTGACACGTCCTCAAAAGAAAAGTTGGTTTTGCAAATAAGAAAGAATATTTTGTCCTGCTGTTAATGCCATTCCCTAACAAGCTTTGTTTTTATTAGAACTAGTACCTTTTAGGGGAAAAAAAAAAAGGAAAAATTCAGAATTTTCCATTTGGAAAAGAGAAAGATTGGGGACAGTATGTATCGTCACGTTGCATTTTGTCATTTTCTCTGTACATCTATTTTATTGTTGCTGTGGGTATGCAACAAATTGTGGATTCCCTGAACAAGCAGCTGTGTAAATTCCAGTTATGACCATACAACCAAACGCTGTATAATCAAAAACAACTTTTTCTCCATGCTTGTACTTTGGTTGACTTCTTGCCAAAAAAGCAGCTGCCTGTCCTTACAAAATCTACATTAATTCTCAGTTTTGTTTGGACTGGTATGAGATATGCTCCACAGTCCAAGGCCTGTAGTTATTTCATCATTTTGGACACTTCTCATTGGGGTATTTAAGTGCTTCTCGCACTTCTGTGGTGGTATGAATTTCACAGAAGCACTAGAAAGCACAAAATCGCTTTGATCCCTGCGTTCACTAGAGGTGTCTGGTTTGCACCAGATGCCTCTGTGTTCATCCAAAGCCCAGGCTGCCACGGGCCTGTCAGGTTCTGTAGAGCAAGTCAGGAAACCATGAGGATGCTCTGAATAACAGTGACTATGGGTGGCCACTAAGCCCACTAAGCTTCCTCGTTAAGGTCAAAGCTTTCCATTCCCAAGTCTGGCCTCCAAATTCAATGGGAGGCCCTGGAGTCATTTCACCCTCAATATTAAGAGAGATACCTTTCAACCTCACGCTGGGATAACGCTCCCCAAGCCAACCTATCACGTGCAGGCTTGCCCAAAGCATAAAGCTCAGTGAAGCAAATGATCCAAAAATCACACAGGCTAGACCTAGAACTCAGAAATCTCATCCCCGCCTGCACTCCACCAAACTGTCCTTTCCTGTGGATTTGTCTATGGACGTGCTATCTGAACCTCCTGTGCTTTCAAAAAGGTATGTCAGAGGTATCCCAGGAAAAACTGGGAGCAGTCTTTGTTGTTATCTTGCAGGATACAACTGACTGATGCCTCGGTGTGCTACCATTACACACATCTTAATTCATCTGTCAGCTGTCCCTGCTGACAGGTGTAAGTCAAAAAGCTTTGGAGATGTGTTCCACAGCTTTTCCTGGGGAAGAACAAAAGCAAAATGTCAGTACACCATTGAAATTACTTCTGTGGCATGGGCCTGCTCATTCCATTTCACTGGCATCATCTTCACCATATATCCAGGTTTATTCTAGTTTTCAGAAGATTCTATGTTTTGCTCTACATATCGTCATATCTATTTTCTCCTACAGCTCCATTGAGTTAAAAAAAATAGATTGTTGAGATAAAACTCACCAGCTTATCTACAGTTTGGATGCTTTGGTAAAAATCTTATGTTTACTGCTTATTTATAGAGGACAACAGCATTAGAAGGAGAGATATTTGCAACGACAAAGCTCAGTAGTGACTGTTTCCCACAAATGCTTATTTTTATGAATCCTCATCTCCTCCTTCAACCTGCTACTAGGAACTGTAAGGTTTTTAAGGCTTTCCTAGGACCTTAAATACAACTACCAAGCTTAGTTTGCAGAATTACGATTTTTTTTCTTTATATTTGTAAACACAAGGACTCAGAATAAAAAGCATAACACGTCCACTCTTTCAATGGCAAGCTCAGAAGGCCATGATCCTGTGATAAAATCTCCCCCAGAGAATAGTGAAACTTTGTCACAGCATGAGTATTTCCTGGAACCATTTTTAAGTTCAGAAATAAACAAATTTCCAATGGAAGTTTATTCAACTGCTATTCAAAGAACATTAACTCATATAGTTGCTTCTTTCCAGTACTGTGCCTCTAACTCATGTAAACACTGTGTTCTTACTTCACATTCTGGGAAGCCCAAATATTATTACAATAAAGAATGCAAGCTCATAGGGAGCCTGTACTATCAGTGGTGATGATTTCCCTGGTAAATATCATACTGTTTTCAGAGTAATAGCAGATACCTCTTCAGAAGTACTACATATTCTTGTTTATATAATACTATGAAAACTGGCAGGTTTTTAAATTGCTGTTAACAGACACATAAGTTCACAGGATTTGGAACACATGCTCTGATATAGCTAAATTCAACAACCATAGATGTTTCCCATGGAAGTGTGAGATGTAGAACAGGGGTCAGCATCTTTTCAAGTGCAGTGTGCCAGACTACTATTTTTTTCCCCAAAAAGAGAAGCTAAGTGCACTGGAAGGAGCAGAGTGGAAGCTATGAAATACAGCCTCGAAAGGGATGATGCAGACGATCATTTCTCCTGTTTGTGAGGCAGGGACATCTGAGCCCTGAACTCAGAAAGAGTCAGCAGAGTCCCCAAATGCCTCATCAGGACTCAGTAGCCTCTGACCTTTATACCCCAGTGACATTCAGGATCTACGTCTCCCCCACCTTTGGCACTTATACCATATGTTGTTGATCCTTGCCATGGATTGAAGCACTTCAGCCATCACGCAGAGATCTTTCTCTTCAATAGTGCAATGTATTGCTTGAACCCTCCAGGCCGGTGCTGAACCTTTTCACACCTGTATTTATTGCACCAGTCACACTGAAGACAGTGAGATCATTCATAACCTTAAAATGAAGCATATACGTTACTGTGTGAAGAGCATCAAGTACATATTCACGCTGATCTACTTGATTCAGCAAATTGCTGAATCCTCTGCTTAAATCCCACTAACTTAATGGGATGAGGACTATGCATATGTTTGGCTTTGAGTCCTTTCTACTTAAGCTGTACATGCTTTCCTGAATAAGAATGTACATGTGTATATTCGTATATTTTTTCTGAAGAATACACCCAAACCAGGTGAAATGAAAACCACATGTACACATGCAAAATACAAACACAAGGATTTTACATTTGAAGTAATGTGTACTCCTCATGCCAAACTAAAATGACATTTCTAATTATTATATTTGGCATTTCTATCATACTGTCTGAATACCCTTCACAGTAATGACAAAGAAGAATTTAAAAAAATTTGCATATTTAAAGTGATGATAGTTGGAAAAATAATAGAGCTCTAAAGAGTAGAAGACTGACCTCACCTTTTTTCAGGAAACAAGAATGCCATCTGGTCTATACAAATTTCAATACCTATTTCTCTCCTTGCTAATCTCTTACTTTTTTAAACTATCAAACAATAAAAAAATGAAATAATAGGGGATGTACACTAGGTTGTGACCTTCACAAAAACATACATTTTTACTGCCCCAGTAGGTTTCCACAAGGTTTTGGGAAGAAAGAGGTAGAATTTAATTGACTGTAGTGTTAAGTCAAGGGTCTTGTACAAACATTGCTATACTGTGCCTAATGAGTCATCAGCTTTCATTAAAACTCATCTGGTTCAGGTGGTGCCAGGTTGCAAATTGATCATAAAAGTGGTTCCATTAATCTCAGTGCTCTGATGATGCTGGGAGCTCCAGATGTGCCGGCAAGAATCCTGAAGACATTCCAGGTGTTTCTGGCTACCTTATTGCTCTGCTTCCAATCTGCAGAAAACATACAGCTGCAGGCAATAGGAACAACTGGTGATATAGCTGACTGGCAGAAGGAAAGACTGAAAACCAGTGAGGGAGCAACAGTTGTGCTTTAAATAAACTATTTGTACAGATGAGTAATGACATAAATATATATGGGTTTTAGAGAAAGATTTTGAGCCTTTAAAAAATATAGGTCTACTTATAATGAGGTCTACATCATCCTGTCAGGTATGAACTGTGCATTTGTGCCTTGTACTTTGACTATCACATCACACAAGAGATATGTAAGCTATGTGAAAAAGACTATTTTTCTTCTTGAAGTATTATTTTTTCAAAGAAAAGATAAAACTCTTTTCTTCTGTTATTTGCTGAATAGTTTAGAAATCCATAACCTAATTTTGTAGTTTTGCTTGTAGTAATTTTATGTGTAAATCTGTAATCCACAAGGCTACAAACTGTCAGGCTTTACACATGTAATTCATTCTATTAAAGGCAGGGGAACTATTGATTTGAATGAAAATTAAGTGTAAAAATAAGAATTCACAGAAAATTGGGATCTATCCAAGCTGGAGGAATGGACTGATGGGAGCCTTATGAAACTCAACAAGGACAAACCCCAGTTCCTGCACTCAGGAAGAGCTCCTTGCAATGACTCCTGGGGGTCCAGGTGGGCAGCAAGATGAGCACGAGCCAGCAGCACCCTGGCAGCAGAGAGGGACAACCACCTCCTGGGCTGCGTTAGCAGGAGAAGAGCCAGAAGATCAAGGATTCACAGCAACGTGTGGCAGGAGGGTGAGAGACAACCGGAGTAAGTTGGAATAGGACAGGTTCAGCCTGAATACACAGAAAAATATTTTGAATGTGAGGACAGTTGCCTAAAGAGGTTATGTGGTTTCCATCTTTAGAGGTTTTCAAGAGTGGGTAAGGTAGCTACTCATACCTCACAGCTGACCCTGCTTCAGCAGATGGTGTAGAAGATTTATTCAAATATGACCTATTCATCGGTTTTACTTCAGTGCAATCAGGTGCATATAATTAAAGAGATCACCCTTTTGGCCCCTCCCCTCCATAATGTAACTGTGTTTGAGACAGTGGCCTCCTGAAGCAGCCAATATGACAACTTCTTGGAAGCTTAAGAGTACCCTCTGCTGGCTTAACACGAAAGTGGTGAAAATCTACAGCACAAGCTACTGAAACAGCATGGCAGAGATAGACTCCTTTCCCAGCGAGGCACAGCTGTGTATCTCTGCATGGGGCAAACAGCTGTGCAGTAACATTTATCATCTACAAAGCGAACGCCTGAAGCAACACCGCACCACGCCTGCCACAGAGCACCCTGCCCCAAACAACAGGAATTCCAGAGCTGTCATCCATTAGGATGCCTGTCTTGTCAAATAGCCTGTCAAGCGCCATCTGCGTGAAGAGCTTTAACGTAAAATAAAACTTATTCTGTTTGTTTTGAACATGAACAGTGTGCAATGAATTGATAACAGAATTATGTCCTAAAAGACAGCTTGTGTCTTAATGACTCATCTTTCTCCCTTGCAAGCTCATGGGAAGAGTTTATCCACCTTCTACAGCTCACACTGCAATCAAATTTCTGGTTGCAAAGTTGACATCAGGTAGGAAGAATTTATTTTAATTACTGCATATATTATAGTGTGTAATAAAGAGAGATACAAAGTTATGAAGTACTTCAATTGAAAAGTGTTTACTCATCTATACTATGGCACGTAGGTCTATATACACCTACCTATGAAAGTATTTCTTTATAAACATAAGCACTTAGATGTATAGTTATGTAAAAGAATTGTGTCTCAACTGCATTTTTACATTATTTCCTCACCTGATTACCAAGAAGAAGCTGCTGCTTCAGTCCAGGCTCTTGGACAAAACAATTAAAGAGCTCCAAGAGATTGCCATTGATGGTAGAAACCACACCACCCCTTCCTGGTGGCTGCTTCATACACCTGACGACTTCTCACATTCCCTCTTCTCCATCCCCGGAGGGGCACGATCTTTCTATTTGCCAAGGCTGAGCAGCCACAGCTAACCTTCCTGTTACTTGATAAATACACGAAACTAACTTTAAGAAAGTATGTTATGAAGCCACTGAGGGGACGCACTCAAACAGCAAAAATTCTGAATTTCCCAAGAGCAAGTTAAAGTTGATCTTAGCACTGAAACTACATGTTTCATTGCTGCCAAGAGTTATGGTCAGCCATTTCTTTTACATAACTGCATTTCATATGAAAATGCCAGCTTTTCTAAATGTTAGTTTCTGGACAACTTCGCTTCAGTGCCTGAAAATGTGACATTGCCTACTCCAGGGGAAAAAAAAAAAATTTAAAAGGAAAACCTGCAAATTATTTATGTTAAAAGTCAAAGATGAGTCTCAGTTCCCTGAATCTGTTCCTCTTCCACCTTTTGCAAGGCAAAGATCTTACATAGGACCATCTTTTGTGTCTGTGCATTACCTCAAACAAATGAGACCATGACCACAGCTGCATGTGGGAGAGTTCTTATTTATTGTGCTAGTCATTAAAAAGAATTACTATCAAATAAGTACCTGACAATGTGTCCTGATAGATAAAATAATAGGGAATGATGGAAAAGACATTACCTCAGCAATTTTGTAATTAGATACTACATTTCCAAATGGCAGAGAGAGAATAATTCCACACTGACAAGGGAAGAATAAGATGACCCACAAGGTCTCTCCTGTTAGAACACTGAATAATTTATTCACACATCCCTTTTTTGGGCAACCTTTTTTATCTAGGAACAAAACAAAACACCCCAGTATGTAGGCCACTGCATTTTTTTGTTTTAAAATGTGTGTTCCTCCTTCCTCCTCCTCTATTAAAAAAAGCCAAACTTTTTTTTAACTAAGAAATATTAAAGAAAATGTAATTTTTTTTTAAAATTAGAAATAACTTCTTACAGGTACACAGAATGGGCAAAAACCACAGGAGCTAGACTAGACTCCTAGAAGACACCAAAAAATTAATGTGAAGCAGAACTGATTTAATTTAAGGCGCCTTTTCATTCTTCCTCAAGGAAGATAAATATGCTTAGCCCAGGTATCTTATCTGTCATAAAGAGGACAGAGAGTATGGGGCTTATAAAGTTATTGTATACATAATCTACCAAAATGATAGATTATACTACATGGACATTACATATTTGCAAAACACGAAGCACCATCACCCAAATAGCCATAATTTCTCAAATATGCTTAGAAATACTGACATAGCAGCCCCAAGATGTATTTAAAGATGATTGGCCCAACATTAACAAGCTTGAGTATTCATCATACAGCTAGTATGAAATCCAACCTTTTTCCTTTTCTTTTTTTTCCCCCCTCTTGGACTTACTGTGCCCTGTGAATACAGAATTCAGCAAGAGAAGCATGTTTCTCCTAGCTGCACAACTTTCCAGCTACTACTCAAGCCATTTCTACACTATTGGATGCAGTGGTAAATGTGGATCCTATATATCAAACGCTATGATGCAAACTGGGGTATGGGTGAGGATTAGAGCATGACTATTTAACAAAAGCAAACCAGAAAGATGAGCCTCAGCCCTAAAGAGTCTACAGCTTCCCTACTGACAAAGCCTAAATTAAGAAGGTCAAATTCAACAAATTACCTCAGCAGCAGACCAACTAGTGTAACCAAATACCATTTAGCAGGATCATAAACCTTGACATCAGGAGAGTAGACCTTGGCCTGTTCAGGGATCTGCTTGGAAGGGAAGCTAAGTCCTAGACAGAACTCAAGTCCTGACTAAACTCAAGACGTAAAAAGGAACATGAGGTGGAAACAGAGGCAAGTGAACCAGAAGCAACACAGAAACACTGTCTTAGTATAAAGCGATGGGGTCAAGAATGCAAAAACACACCTGGAGTAGAACCAGCAAGGGATTTGAAGAGCATCAAGGGCTGCTACAGGCATGTCTGCAGCAAATGAAAGACAACAGAAAACATGAGCCCACTGCTGTGGGCAGGGGACCAGGTGACAAAGGACACAGAAAAGGCCAAGGTACTCAATGCCTTCTTTGCTCTGGCCTTCAGGATTCCCAGGCCCATGGGAATGTCTGGAACAAGGAGATTTACCTGGTAGACAATCAGATTAGGAAACAGTTAAACAAGCTGGACAGAGAGCAAGACCATGGGGCCTGATGGGATGCACCCATGAGTGCTGTGGGGCTAGCCAATATTATTGCAAAGCCATTCTTCATCATATTTGAAAAGTCATAGTGATCAGAAAAGGTTCCTGAGGGTATGAAGACGACAAGATTGTTGAGTCTCCATTCCTGGAGATATTCAAAACCCAAGCAAACACAGTTCTGAGCAACAAGGCTCTGCTCTAGCTGACCCTGCTTTGAGCAGGATTGCTGGCCTACACAACCTCTGAAGGCACATTCTACCCTCAACAATTCTGTGATTTTTGTCATCTCAAATTAATTTGATAAAGCTCAATTTTGGTCAAGTGGCAAAATGAGTTCTGGCTGCAGAAAGTCTAAGTATGGAAGAGTTAACTGGGTCTTAGGCACATTTAGGAGACAGGTCACTAACTTCCTCACAGTCCAATTTTAAGGAACAACCAGAGTTTGTGTAATCGGGTCCTGCAGCCCATGGTTGTAATACCACACTAGCAAAGCAAGCTGATGCCAGGCCAGGCCCAGCTTAGCTCAAGGTACAGGACACTGCACTGTGCCAGGACAGGAGTGGAACAGTTAGTACTTTCACGTAAACACACTCCCTGCACTCTGGACTTCTAGATTCTGTTCTAGGAGCCCAGCACCTACTAGGTGTGAGCAGGGTGCCAACAACAGGTGTAATCTAATGGCAACTATCAAACTACTCAGCCAGACTTTGACATCCACATTCTAGATATCTAGCTTCCTTAACTTTGGCTATATATTCCTCGCCAAAAACACCCCTCAAACCTCCCCCACCCAGAACATGAATGAGTCTGACTTTTCATTCCTTCAACAGAACTTAGGTGTATGAATCAGGATCAGCAAGTTGTGTCTACTGATAACATATACTCATTCTCCTAAAAAAAAAAAAACCCCCCAAAACACACACACCAAACCAACCCCACCAAACCCCACCCAAAAAACCAAAAACCCCAATCAAAACCACAAAAAACCCCAAACCAAACCCCTTCCCACACACGCACACCTGAAAGAATGCACTAACTTGTATTAGCTCACTTTTTTCTTTTGATGTGTGGCCAGATGTAGCCTTGCCCATCTAGTTGTTAGTTAACCTATTGGTTAGAGCATTCTCAGAAGGCAGAAGTAAATCCGTGTAGGTCTCTTAGCTCCCAACTAATTATCCCAGGAGATCCCTCTGCCTTCCAGGATCTTGGTTTAAGAGGTCTAGAATCAATAGGACTAACAGCAACGCTCCCCCTCATCCCCAAGAAATTCAGAGACAGGGTAATAAAGATTCCTGTTACCTCAACTACTTTACACAGTCATGTGTGCCACAAAGAACAATCAGTAAACTAGAAATTAAGTTTTAATATTCCAGTCCTGTAAGAGGAAGTATTAACTTGAATATCTTCTACAAAAAGCTAAAATCAAGACAAAAAGGCTACAAAAGAGGTCTAATGCAACAGAAATAAAATTTTCAAAGGTACTTTCAAGTAAGAAAGAAAATCTAATACACTAGCGCAAGAGAAAGACTGCTATATTAGCAGCTATTAAAGTCCAATTCTAAGAGAAATCTGAAAAAACCAAGATCCTTCCAAACACATTTGAGCTCTATCTGCAGATCATATTTGGATTAACATTGGAACTGAAAACAGAACGTTAGACATGCTGTGAAGTTGCTGACAAAGATGAGGAAAATTCCTTTTTGATCTAAGGAAGGAAAAAAAAAGCAGACAGTTGCTTTGAATAACCTCAAAAGTTTACTTTCAGAACAGATAAAAATATAATCTCAGAAAATAACCCATGGCAGACTGACAGAAGGAAAAAATGGAGGGGCATCAGGAGGTCAGCTAGGACCATTATGGAGAACTGTCTTCTATATTATTGCTATATATAATCCAGGACTGTTTGGGGGGTTTTTTAAAGTTTTTTTTTCTTTTTCCTCTCCCCATGAATTCTTTTCAATTAGTCACTTGTTAAAGCAGACTTGAATTATTTGTATGCCTAACCTTGTGCTGTACTAAGAATGGTCTGAAAGTGACCTGAAGGGCAGGGTGCACCCTGTTTGTTAGGGAAAACTTTCTCAACAAATGCACATAGTGCTGTATACACCGAGAGCTTAACACTCAAAATGTGATTTGGCGATTTTCACAACTCTTGGTGCTTTTTCAACTTGCAAATGTCAGTTCAAAGGGTAACAATGACAACTGCAGGACTAAAGAGTAGCTCTCCCACACACACTAGGATGATTATGATCAGTCCTCATCAACCATAAAAGGAAAAATAGCGTTGTGTTGGAACACATTGTACAATGTGTTTTAGAGTGACCTGTGTCCTGATCTTGTCTATAAGCTACGAGCTTTGGCATCTCTCCGGAGAAACAGGATAGTGATTTGAACCCTTTCAGGTGATCTCCGACTTCCTGAATTAGCTAAATCACCAAGTTGTTTTGCAAAACAGGCTTTTTTTTTTTTTTTTTTTTACCCTATTTACACATGGATGGTATTATACTTTGCAGAGAACTCAGTGTCTATGATAGACATATTGGGAATTCACACTAAAGAATAAATTCAGTATTATGTCCCACTGATTAGATGAAAACATTTCAGCACATACTTTGATTCCTAAGTTTAGAGACTTCAGGAGGATTGTGGTATACATGCTGCATACTTGAGACTGCTTTCCTGGCCTTATTTAGAGCTTTAATTGAAACATACAGGTCTGTAGGTTTGCTTGCTCCTGGAAAGTGTTCCTGGACCTTCTGAGAAGTCCAGCTATAACATATCAGAGAACTTAGTCCTTTAAAGTGCCTAGATAGTACTAAATAGCAGATTTCCCATTGCAAAAAAGCATTTAGTCTTAGGTCAAGAAACCCCAAAGAAGTAGCAAGACTAACCAATAAAAAAGATGCCAGTTTTAGTATGATACCACAGTACGAAGTTTACAAAGTAACAGGTGTGAATCTAGAAGTTCAAGGTTCACCTTGGCATTTATGACGTAAGTACCTAACCAACACTTCACTAAGGTACAGATCTTGTTTCTTGGATATCTCAGATCATTTCTGAAATATTTACCAACACATTCATATAGTTTGACATGAGATGTGTAATTCCAGGCAACTATTAAGTAAAATGTCTTGTACTACATAACCAGATCTCCTTTACAACATAATGAAAAATTTAATGGGAACAGCTCACTTTTTTAGCACTAAGCTGCTAACACATACAGTAGAAAGCATTCATACCCTAGACTGGTTTGGTTAACACAGAGCACTTGACTTTCACTGCCGATTTCCACTAATCAGTTTAAATCCTGCTCTCCCACCTCCTTCATTCTGATTATGAGGGGCAAAACTCAAGACAACTAAGTCTGATCCCCACTCTATTCAAGGCAGAAAGGAAAAAAAGAATAAATTCAGTCAAAACAATTTTTAGTTCCAACCTCTAAAACAGAACAGTCTGAAGTAGTAAAACAAGGATGCAGAATCAAACAAGAGGACTAACTCTTGCGAAACTCAGCATTGAGAGGGCATGAGGCAATAGCATAGCGTTAAATATTTATCAAGTATGTAACTTGGTCAATATTCCTTCAGAGAAAGCTCTAAATACTTAAGTCAGGGATCCAGAAACATGAGCTCATCAACTTTATCCACAATAATTTACTGCAGAGCAACAGGTGCTAATAATCAGGGGGCAAGGGAATGGGAAGGTTGAGGAAAAAGATATTAGTGACTCCTAATACCCAGGTACCACATCCATATGCTTCCTAGGGAACAACACTCTGATGGTTCTACTGTGGTAATGGAAAGCTGGAAACACTATTCTGTGGAACTGAACATCAGTTTGGTTATATCAGACTACTCTCACTACTGTTGCAGGTCAGGCTAGGAAGAGTTTCTCCTCTCTACCACTGGAGAAAAAAAAATTCTTGAAGTTTTTGTTTTTCATTACTTCACCCCAGAGTTGAGCTTAACAAGGACCAATTCAGTTATGGCTTTTCGTCCAGAGCTTGGGCAGGAAGGAAATGGAAAACAAATGCTTCCACAATGTAGTTAAGAACCTCATCATGTATCTCCCCTCCATCCAAGTCCTAAATAACTTGAAGGGAATGTAGAATAGCAAGCTCTTCTTCGTATGAGGAAGCATTATTTCAAGCTTGAAACATTCATAGAAGAGTTTCTATTGAGAGACAATTCCGTTGAGTATGAGTTGGTGGTAGTTTCTAAACACAACTGACATTTCATGTTACTATTGACAAGGACCATTCAGACCATCACCCGGAACACGCACAAGTTAAGTGTCAGCGACTGAGCAACAAACACAAGCTACACTCCCGTAAGATCCTTAAGACCTAGTATTACTATAACTGGCTACGCCTGTACGAAAAAACCCTAAAGATCCTTGAGTTGTATTCCCTGTGCTCCCCAAACTGTCTACTGTTTCCTCCTTTTAATTTAGCACTTATTAAATACAACACCTACCCTACAACTTGAAAGATATGTGGCAATTACAGCTGAGAAAGCACTGAAGTCTTCATTCTCAAACTGGCAAATTAAGAAACATCTAGATATAACAACTGAAGGAAAATAAAACTGTTATAGGTACTTTAATACCACTGGGTATTTAAACTATAGCACACAAGATCAGCTTAGACAGCTTTTAACATAAGAATCCAACGGAATCCTTTTTTGTACAATATTCACATAAATATCTGTTGCACATACAAATTCTACACGCACTGTTCACAAACAGAACCGTGACTTAGTCTGAACAAAAAAGTCTTCAGAAGTCGTCTTCACTGCTCAACATGCCAATCCTATTCATACCCTTTTTATTTTTTATTACCTCAGGGTACTGTTCATAGAACTTCTTCACAGCCAAGCTGAAGCTATGCTGTTTTTAGCTGTATTCTGTAATCCCTCTATGCTCCCTGTATCTGCCACGACAATGTATTCTAAACTTTACTCACTTCCATCAGAACTTTAAATACTGTACCTGGATGGTCCTTAGCTTATTTACAGCTGTGATGGTCCTGCAGAATATACCAACTGTAGCTCTTATAATTGCCTTTAAGCTTACAGAAAACATGTAGGAAGTTGTGTCTATGCTATGCTTCTTAGCTTTCCCTCTGAAACAGCACAAAAGACAAGATAAATTGACAGTAGTATACTTGCTCTGAAAAAGACAGGAAGCTATTACATGCAGCAGCAGACTGTAGTAAAAGTCACATATTCATCAATTCTAAAGAGTACTCATTTAACAACTGTGAGCCACTGAGTGCAGACATTAGCCAAACTTACTTTTCATCACTGTATGAACTAGTTTACGTAATTAACACAAGTACCTGGAAGAAAGACTTGTCTACCTACCTTTCAAAAGTTAAGTTTGACATAATTCTTCCTTTAGAGGAAAGCGTGGGGGGTTCCGATGTTTTGTTTGGGGTTTGGTTTTTGGGTTTGGGTTTTGTTTTTGTTTTTTTTTTTTTTTTTTTTTTTTTACTATATACACTGCAGCACAACTGAGTGCTGGAATTCAGAGCTGAACTGAAATACAGTGCTTTCAAGGTTCTGGGGTTTTGGTTTTGTGGAGTTTTTTTGTTGTTGTTTTTAGTGTTTGGGGTTTTTTACTGCTTAAATGAAAGACAGACATGACAACACAGCAAGGTATTAATATTTTAAAAAAATTTAAGGCACATTCCAACAAAATAAACTTTTATTGAATGCAGTATTAGGCATTCTATTTTAAGGGAACAATGCTTCCCTCCCAAAGAGATTCCCTTTGACAATTTCTAAGAGCTGTATTTCAGTTACAGAAATATTCCTCATGTAAAGAGACACCAAACTTCATAATTCAAGAAAAATTTAGACTGAAGTGCAACTAAGTCCTTCCAAATGATGATAGTTTCAGTAGGCACTAGAATGAGAAACCTGCAAATCATTTACAATTGCTGGGTACAATAGTATGTTATTTCAGATTTTGTACTAACCCATCTAGAGTGTTGTTCTTGAAGAATTATATAAAAAGTGGCATTTAAGAATAAAGAAATGCAGCTTAAAGAGCAGTTTATCACCATTTTAAAAAAAATCTTAATGGCAACCTGCATATTTAATACCATTTCCACAGTATGTCAGCTAGTAGAGGCTTAGTCCAATAATTTAAAACTTTAGATAGGAATGTCTTTTGGTTCTGAATGCAGATCATAAGTCATCATGTCCAGTAGGTGAAGGTTCTGTTGTTTCACTCTCTACTTCCTCTCCTGTAAAATTAAGTATCATAATTAGAACATAAATGTATTATTAATTATACCATATAATTTCTGACATTAGGAATCTGTTAAAGAGAAACCCAAATCAATATATTTATCAAGACCAGAGAAGCAATAAAGCCATATAGAGGAGCTACTTGCACCATCCTCCTAGTCTAAGCTTATAAATTTATTTTCATAGAATAGAATCATAGAATGGTTTGGGTTGGAAGGGACCTTAAAGATAATCTAGTTTTCTTTTTACTAGATGCAAACAACACATTTCAAACTGCTATGATATTGTTAGTGGAAGAAAAAAGCAGCACAGCTATTTCTATTCTAAGCTTTCGTTTTCAGCTGTTAGCGAACTTTCTCCTTTCCACATGACCTGTCAGAAGAAATTCCGGTATTTGAAAACAAAAAGCAAGTATTACCCAGAATTATTTTCCATAGTGCAAACTGCTCAGTTCAGATGTTAAAACAGCCTTTAAAAAAGCAGAGCAATTTTATTATACTGCTAAAAGCATTAATCTAAGAAAAAAGCTAAACCAATTTGTCAACTTTTCATTTTGCTTTTATTGTCATAAAATGTCAGGCCACATTAAAAAAACAAACACAACAACTGATATCCTGAGTATCTGCACAGGAAAAATACTTAATTGATTTTAAAAGACTAGTAACAGTGAGTACTGAGAGTTTAAGATCTGAACTGAATGGCCTTGAGTAGCAATACTACATAGAACTTTACAACTTATTAGTAGAAGATGAAAAAGCAGGCTTGGGGAGGGGGAGAAAAACAAAAAACAAAACAAGCTAAGTAGAAAGAAGAAAGTATGAAACTAAGCGTCTCTCATCTATTCTCCTACAACCTTTACTGCAAAATAATCCTGTCTTTCACTTTGGAATTGTAAAAAAGCTTAAACAATGAAACACTAATGAACAGAATTCTGTCCATAATGTGTCATACATCCTAGAGCAAGTTACACTTGAATTTCTTGACAGAAAGTATAGTTTAATTCAAGCTAAACAGTTCCCTACTACTGAAAGATGGATGTCTTCTCCATATTCACCTTCATACCAGCTCTGGCATTTTTGTGATCACAAAATAAACAAATTCAGCTCACTCATCCAGCAAAAAGAATTCTGCCTTATTTTCTGAGATTTCAGTGAAGCAGCTTGCATAAAATCAGATAAACTCTTAAGTCATTATAATTAATGATAAAGGAAAAGAGTGGGGAGGAGGACGACCTCCTTTTTATGACAGCAGTAAGTTCCTAGTTCACTTGATGTAATGAAGCCAGTCACTTAAGTGACTTACAAACACAACCGTGAGTTAAGCAAAAAAACCAACCATGAGAACAGGACATTTAAAAAAATCCACTGTCTTTAAGCAAGAAAACACGCATGCCAGAATGTGGCCTACAGCACAAACTACTTGACACAGACCACAGCTGTAGGAAGATGAGAAATTATACAGAAGAGTTTACAAGCAACTAGACCCTTTGACAGAAATACACCTCCAAGTTGTCAATATAGCATATTTTAAAAAAACCTGTCATTGAAAAGACACTTGCCTGTTTTTACAGTTTGAACACATGTTCCATCCTTATCTTCAAACCCTTCTGAACATACACACTTGTAGCTGCCTGAAGTATTAACACAGTCTTGATTCTCTTTCACGCATATCTTTTCAGGAAGGTTACATTCATCTATATCTAGAGACAGGATAGGGAAAGAGAGCCCACTGCTGTTATTTTGTTGTAAAACTTACCTGTGCTCAGTCATGTAAACAAAATTCTATTCAAATATAAAAAACACTGAGGAGTAGAATAGTGCTGCAACAAATTTAACTTCTGTTAAAATAATCTGTTACAGTTCTTCACAATTTAGACTGTGTTTCAAATTTATTCAGATAGTACTGGGTTGGGTCTTTTATGTTTTGCAGGCCCCTATGTGGGGAAATGAATTAAGCAATGGCACTTGTCTTAACCTACTGAAGATTTCCCACAGTCATTTTCTATTGATGCCATCAAAGTACAACTAAAGGGAAGGGAGCCTGTAAATACTACATCATCATAATTAACAGCTACTTAAGATCGTGCATACCTTCTGCTCTTCCCCACAGAGAAACTCTTGATTTCACTCTTTTACTATCATTTCACATGTTATAATTCACTATCAATTAGTATCACTTGAACTTGGACATTAATGGATTAACAGAAAGACAAGAGAATCCACATTGTGCTCCTGCCTTTCTGTTACAAAATGAATACAGATGCCCATTTCTAATGAAGCAGCAGATAAATACATGAGTCCTTTGTCAGTTATTTCCTGAACCTGTTATAAAACACTTTGTTCCTTTTGTAAGAGTGTTGCACCTTAAAGCTTTTTGTCATGCATACTAACTCAATAATATAAAGAAAGTTATAAAGTCTTTGCTGCTAATACCAGAATGACTGGGTTCATTTTGATAGGCTTGAAAACTGAAGCAGACAGAAGTGAAGATATTTAACAAGTCCTCAGCACAGCTAACTAAGAGTGAGGTAACTGGTGGTCTATCATGTACTGCTAAATCCACCAACCTGTACACTTTTCATCTTCCTTCACGTATCCAGGTGCACAGGTCTTACACTTGTCACAACCTTCCCCTGTGCAACCTACGCAGCTGGCATCACATGCTAAAGAGAAAATATTTTAAGCATAAAACTTCACATACCAGGTTTAAAGTACCACCCCTAAAGTCAGTCAGCTTACCCACACAAGAAATAATAGAATGGTTTGGGCTGGAAGGGACCTCAAAGATCATCTAGTTCCAACACCCCTGCCATGGGCAGGGACACCCTCCACTAGACCATGTTGCCCAAAGCCCCATCCAACCTGGCCTTGAACACTTCCAGGGATGGGGCATCCACAACCTCTCTGGGCAACCTGTTCCAGTGCCTCACCACCCTCACAGTAAAGAATTTCTTTCTAACATCTCATCTAAATCGACCCTCCTTCAGCTTAAACCCATTACCCCTTGTCCTGTCACTACACTCCCTCTCCATCTTTCCTGTAGGGCCCTTCAGGTACTGGTAAGCCGCAATTAGATCTCCCCGGAGCCTTCTCTTCTCCTGGCTGAACAACCCCAACTCTCTCAGCCTGTCCTCATAGGAGAGGTGCTCCAGCCCTCTGATCAGCTTTGTGAACCTCCCCTGGACTTGCTCCAACAGATCCATGCCTTTCTGGGGGCCCCAGAGCTGAATACAGTGCTCCGTGTGGAGTCTCATGAGAGCAGAGAAGAAATAACCAGAAATCTCTTGCTTTCCTCATACGAGAGGTCTAAAGCCTCATCCTCCCCATGCCCAGTCATGACCAGACCACATTGTAATAAATACCTAGTATCACACCCCTTCTAGCATTAAGATTCTAGACGATAAGTACAACAGCAGATTAAAAAGAAACCTTTGCATGAGAAAGATCCGTCTGTGTTCAAACAATACTGGTGATCTTTGCAAGGAGAAGCAGCACACTCATCTAAATCTGAAAGATAAAAAGTGACAAGTTACCTAAAGTAGCAGTCATGATTAAATAGCCAGATCAATACAAGATCTCAAAGCTTAGCATTTAAGAACTGGCCCACAGAAGCTATAAACTTAAGCTGCCTGCATTGAGAGTAATCATTACAATGAGTTCAGGATCAGATATGCAACATGTTAGACAAAGTCACATGGTACCATATACTCTTTTGTTCAGCTTAAACTTACATTAACAAATCAAACCTGATCCTTAGAAGACGTTTTGTGATGAAAATAACAGACATATCAGAAATTCGGGAGCTCAAACTAAATAAAACTTCCAGAATACCTGCCATCCTTATCATTTTCAAGTCAGCATTTTGCATACATTTATGCTTTTTTGCAAATAGTGTAACAAATAAGCAGACAGATTACTCTTCTGCAATACTGTTGATTTCTCTACTCCTTTATTACCAAGCTATGGAACTTTTTAAAGTATTAAAACAATTACACAACTGCACACACATTTACAGCTTGGCTTTCTCCAATTTGCTCTGTGTAGAACACTAAGTTATGGTTAGGACCAGTCAAGCTGAAAACCAGTTCTACTTGGGAAGTTAAAACATGCCAGTCTTGTTATTTCAAGGAAAAGGCACAACAGTACTCAGAACTAAAAAATTTGGACAGAGAAAGGCTATTTCAGTCCTCTTGCTGTTTATCTCATCCTGTTACTGCAGACATCATTCCTACCGGTTACTCAATCAATTTATACTTGATCAGTTGCAATGATTATTTGGAAGAAAACAGCCGTACAGAAGACAGTACTGGAGAATCTTAAAAATGCTCTTGGAGTATTCAACAGTTGCCTAAGCAGGTATTGCAGGAGCTGTAATTCAAATCCTAGTTCTCATTAGCACTTTTAAAAGAAGCAGTGTTCACATAATGTGTGGAAACAGTATTTTAGAAATTATGTTAAGGGACTTTGGTCAAATTCAACCAGTTAAACAGAATGTGTTACTCTCCCCCTCAGCGCATTCCTGCATTGGGAGTATTTTTAGTATTTGGGGTTTTCCCTAAGTGTTTCATACGTATCTCCTCATAAACCAAGAGAAACGCTAAGCTAGAAATAGCTAAGAGATTAATGGAAGCACTGAGCTTGATGTCTCTTGGTATTTCTCTCCAGTAGTAGGAAGAGTTAGTATGCCTGGCTTTTAGGGAAATGTTTGAACTCTATTAGGGTTGAGCATTTATAAATAAACAGTAATGTGAAGACAATTATGCAATTGCTACAAAATATGTAGATAAGCTGACAGGAATCTTCCAGTAGTTGACAAAACAGTTTAAATCAAGAGCAGACCACTGTTCAGCATTCAAAAAACATGTCTTAAAAGGAACACTCCTCTTGCTGCTATCTGTATTCCACTAAACTAAAAAGATATAGTTGTTTTTATCAAACTGTTCACAGTGTAATCACCAAGCAATCAGTAGGGAGGAAATACTGCTTTCCTGCAACATGAAACAAGTTAGAAAGAGAGACTACAAACTATAGAAATCTAAACCGACAGAACACTTCCATAAAATACAGTAAAACTTGACGTGATGTCATCTAATCTCACTAGCCAACATTGCTACAAAACCTGTTTGAAGTCTACCAAGCATTACTCACCCACACAAGCCGCTTCTTCATTTTTAATCCAGCCTTCTTTACAGTCTTGGCAGTCCTTGTTACTTGAACCAGTGCAAGTTTTACAGGCAGTGTGGCAAGCTGAAGTAAGAGAAAACTATGATCTGAGCTTTGTTGAGAGATTCCAAGACAAGTTTGGGCACACAAATTCTCCAAGAAAACCTTATTTAGGATTCACTGGAAGCTACTGTATTTAGTAGCTTGACCCTTCCATTCACAAGATTAAATCCTGAATTTATGGAGATATCATTTACAAAAAGAGCAGCTCTATCCTACAAAAAAACCCCAAAACCAAACCAACAACAAAACAAAAAAGTCAAACCAAAAAACCAAAACGTAAAAACCAGGAAGCCAAACCTGGCAATTACTGTCACCTGTACCACGTAAAACAGTGTCACTTTAAATTGTTTCTAGTTTTGTTTACAAAAATTGAAGGAAGACAAAGATCTAAGCATGTGTTAAAGACTTTGTTACCTGTACAAATAGAATGCGTTTCATTTCTCAAGGTACTGAAGTAACCATTAGAACAGTCCAAACAAAAATCTCCTGTATACTCCTTGTTGCAGCTACACGAGCCATCTCCGCTTCGGGTACCATCACCATCACAGCGGCCATTTCCATGGCAAGGTCTTTCCGATCCACCATGACAAGCTAAAAAAAGATGAAAAATACTTATAAATCAGAGGTTAAGGGAAATAACTTCCTATTCACAGCAACAAGTACCTGAAGTCTCTCCATCTTCACAGACAGTAAAACGTAAAAAAAAAAGTCACACTAAACCAGGATATAATTTCCAAGTTTTTTTTTCTCTTGAGAGCAAGCAAAAGGCTTGCAACAAGGAATGCTCAGTAATATATTCAAGTGTAAGAGGAACTCAAAACAATCTCCAGGAAAATTCAGTTATAAATTTAAATTTTGGGTAAAGACCATGGCTTAGAATTTTATCAATTTTCCTACCTTCCTGGCTACAGTTATTCTGGATTTCTGAGTACACTTATATGGCAGTTGAAAAAAAACTACTAGCAATCACTTAGATCAATACTGGGAATTGGCACTTGATTTTTAACAATGTAAGAAACCAAAGCTTATTTCTAAGAAGGTGCAAGGTTTTACAGATTTATAAATTATACAAACTTCAGGGGCCAAAATATCTCCTTTATCACTTTTATATCAAAGACCTTACTTTCATCTAGTTGTCTCCCACCTACTTTTATCCAAAGTCTCCCATTGCCTTTTTAACTAGTCCTCAGTTGTGAATTTCTTCATCTAATCCCAAATGGTGTTTTGGCCATTTTACTCTTGAAACTGGTCAAGAACTGTTGTCTACATGGTTTCTAAAAAGCCACCTGAAAAACAGACTTGCTGTCACAGCGAGCCTACAAGCATGGGTCAGGTGTGGATGTGAGCATCAGACCAGATGGATTCTGCACATGCAAGTACCCTTGATAGCTTTGTACATTACCTCATGTGTATGAAGACAGGCTAAGAGAGCTGGGGTTGCTCAGCCTGGAGAACAGAAGGCTCCAGGGAGACCTTAGAGCAGCCTTCCAGTACCTAAAGGGGCCTACAGGAAAGCTGGAGAGGGACTGTTTACAAGGGCACAGAGTGACAGGACAAGGGATAATGGCTTTAAATTGAAAGAGGATAGATTTAGATTAGATATTAGGAAAAAAATTCTTTACTGTGAGGGTGGTGACACACTGGAACAGGTTGCCCAGAGCAGTTGTGGAGGCCCCATCCCTGGAAGTGTTCCAGGCCAGGTTGGATGGGGCTTTGGACAACGTGGTCTAGTGGAGGGTGTCCCTGCCCGCAGCAGGGATGTTGGAACTAGATGATCTTTAAAGGTCCCTTCCAACCCAAACCATTCTATGAAGACTTCTCTTCAAGCAGGATGCTCACAAGGCAGCTACCTAACTAACAGGCAGCACGCAGCTACCTAACTATCAGGCAGCAGCTGGTGTCTCATGCAAAATATCGTACTTCATGTATTCGTCCCTGTTATGAAAGACTGAAACAAACAGGTAAAAAGAACATATCTGCTACTGTATTTTTCAAAAGAAAAATTACCAAGGCAGTCTGGTCCATAAGTTCCAGAAGGGCAGCAAACTTCTACTGTTTCTATGCAAAACCACTTAAACAAATCAGGATACTTCTTCTTTCTGTATATGAAAGACATTCATTTATCAATAAAAAGAACAAAGATTCTTTAAAAGCCAACTCACACAAGTAAACCTGTATGACACAGTAGGGAAATCTATTGCACGTATCAGATTAGACCTATTTTTTCTGATCTGAAGACAATCTTATTTCAGAAACCAATTTCTAGAAGTCCTCCAACTTGAGATTAATCTACCTTTTAAAAAACTACAATACTATTAACAGACTCTATGCAAATTTTATAGATTATATTTATGAAAAATGTGAACTAAGAGCAACCAATAAAAATCAATTCATTTTGATACATTCACACCCTCCCCTTTTTTTCAATGCCTTATTTTTAGGGAAGGCTTATATATAAGTTTAGACAGTCTTATTTATATCTTCCTCTTAAATATAACTGCTATGTCTTTATCTCAACTATGCAGAAGATAACCCAGGACACACATTAACATTTGCTCTTATTGTCAACCTGATGATAGGGTGCTTGTTAAAATTTCTCTTTTTTTTTTTTTTTTAGCATGACTCAAGAATTCTTTTATAAGGATTCTTTTTAAAAAAATACTAAGTTGGCTACTCTAGCATAGCTCACCTTTCTGAAAAGCATGTCCTATGAGGAGCAGCTAAGGACTTTGGGGTTGTTAAGTCTGGAGAAAAGGAGGCTAAGGGACAACCTCACTGCTCTCTACAGCTTCTTGAGGAGGGAGGCACAGATCTATTTTCCCTGGTTTCCACTGACAAGACACATGGGAATGGTTCAAAGCTGGGCCAGGGGAGGTTAAGACTGGACATTAGGAAGCATTTCTTTACCGAGAAGGTGGCCAAACACTGGAACAGGTTTCCTAGAGAGGTGGTCGATGCCCCAAGTCCATCAGTGTTTAAGAGGCATTTGGACAACGCCCTTAAGAACAGGCTTTAACTTGGTCAGGCAGTTGGGCTAGATGATCATTGCAGGTCCCCTTCTAACTGCAATAGTCTATTCTATGCTATTCTATTCCCTTCAATTGGCATGTTAATATATACACAATCACATATAGTTAGGCAAAAGGATAAAGCAATAAAGAAGTCATTAACCAAAGTGGGTTATCAAAAATCCTTATCTAGTTATGAAACATTACAGTGATAGTTCACCCTATTGAATTCTAGATGATTGGAAGCACTGACAGTCTATAGCAGTAACAAAATACTTAGAAGAAACATTATTTGGAATTAAAAAAGATCTTAAGAGATTTAAATGCTACAATGCCATGCTTGCACTAATTACAATTTATAATGGCATATAAAAAGCTAAGTTATAACAGAAATCACAGGCTAGCTTAGAAGGCTGGTAGAAGAGTCAGCTGCTACATTACCATCCTCAAGAGATCCAACTTCTAGATTTACTACTATCAACTATTTTTCTGATTGCCAGAAGAATAAAATAATGTTTCACAAAAAAACCCAAACAAACAGAAAACCCACAAGAACCAGACTGCCTTGCAGTTTTATGACCAAGGAAAACAAAAAAGGTAATAAACCTCAAAGTTTTCCAATGTTTGTTTGCCTGAATACTCTGCTGGTAACTGAGCAGACAGCATATGAGAAGCCAGACTGGAAGTTTTGGTGCAACACTTCCAGAATTGAAGATAAAAAAGAACATAGTACAGCAGCACATGCTATTAAAAGTCAGCCTGAACCCAGCTGTACCCAATGGCAATTCTTGAAGGACAGTGAAGAATTACCCATACTGCTATTGTTCAGGCACCAGATTTAACATTAGTAGTTCATCCTCTTGGATAGTTACCCACACACAGATCTCCACAAAAAGAAATTTGATACTTACAGTTTGAACCACCATTTCTCTATAAGTTCTTCATGCTCTTCTACCATGTTGTTACATTCAAAGTTACTACTGTCACACAGATTCTCTATGATCTCTACAAGACGAATTTCGCTACAAGCAGAGAAGGAAAATCATAAGTTTAATTTAAACATTTGACACCACTCAAGACATGACAGAGAAGCTACACTTCAGCCTTGAATACTTTTAAGAGTATATGATGTGTTCTGAATTAGTTCCAAAACAATGCAAGTATCAGAATAAAGAACCAATGAACTTTACTTCAACAAAAAAAAAAATCAGGATGACCACAAGAGCCACTTTGGCTTGCTTGCACTTATGTCTGCAGATTTTAGATTTGATAGATTTTTAGCTTCCCAGCAAACCTGGAGTGCAGTATTTTTCTCTTAAGTTCAACAATAAATTTCACATATTGTTAATTTGATACAAGCGTAGGAAGCTCACAGTAACTGAGGTTCAGAAATCCCATCCTTACAGCTCAATGCTCCAACTAAGATAAAGTGAATTTGAAATTCGGAAGAATGATACCAGATCACTTTGCTCAGTAATCCAACATATACAGAAAAGAGTTACAGCTATGTGCACCTCTTCTAGTTTTCTGTTTGACACTGAAATAGTGATCACTCTAGGGAAGAGATAAAGCTTTAATTCTAAAACAAGTATCACAGTACTTCACACTTTTTATGGCTATCAATTAACTATTGACCATTATTTAAGATCATTGCTTTAATACTTTAATGTGTAAATAGAAAAAAATTACTATGACCAATGACGGTATTAACTTTTATTGTTTTCAGAAACAAAACAAATAAAGACATTAATAAGGGGTTTCAGTCTTTACTGTAATCTTTACTTTACAATGCAATGTTATGTGTATCAATAAGAAGGTAAGGCTTGGACATGTGAAACTTTAGCTGGAACATTCAATATTTAAGTTCCAGACGAACTGGTGAAATGGAGATGAAACGTAGCCAAATGAGAAATGAGACAGCTTACCTGGACTCATACTTTGACAGCGTCTTCTCTTCCCAAGCAGTGTTTCCACCACCAAAGTTCTTTTTAGCTGTATCTGCTAATCCCTACAAATGAAAAGTACCAAAGGAATTTAAGTTATATGGAGTTTGCTTCTAACAAGGGCAATAGCAAATGCTTATATGAAAATTGTGAAGAGCGTCATGCAGAAACTTTAGTAAAGCTCTGAAGCTGCTGATCAAATTGCTAGGTGAAAGAAACAGCTAGTGACAACATGAAAAGCGAGAAAGCGTAGGTTATACCATAACATGACTTGATTTTCATGATGCATAAAGAAGGCCTGTTACAGTCTTCATTTATGTCAAAAACATACACGTATAAACTTTATTCCCTTCTCATTTAAGTTTTCAGGAACTTCACTTACCAGTTGAACAGGACTTTTACTTTGTTCAGTTTTGATAGTACTTAGCTCAATCTTCACCATGTTGTAACTTAAACACACAACCATACAACAAGGTAATTCATCGCGATCAGCACAACTTCCCCGAGTCAGAGCCAATGCCTATCAAATCATACCTTGCAAAAATCTCTGCAGTGCGTGATCTACCAACCCTACAACACTGAATACACGTACAAAGACTATTAAGTATCTGTCAGAAGTGAAGCAGCCCCTCGCTGCCTACGCTGAATTTACTGTGCCACAACGTAGGGCTGCTGCAAGGGGCAACAGACACACAACTTCAGGGGACGATGTTTTCCGTCAGCACTCCTCACGGACGCTGGGCAAGCTACTGCCAGCACAGCCAGTCTTTTCGCATTAAAGCGCAAAAATAACTTTAATAGCAAAGCTCGAGGAGCTTTGTAACCTACCGACCTAAGGACTACAAGTGTTACCGAAGCCGGGAGCAAACTGCTGCCGTGTACCGGCTTGATCAGACGCGGCCAGTAACAGCACACCGGCGGAAGAGCTCCCAGAGCTTGGCCAAGGGGCTTGAGGAGCTGCGGGCCGGGGAGCCGGGCAGCCCCGGGGCCGCAGACCCGCACGGCGCCGTGCCGCCGGCTTTCTGGGGGGCCCGGCCCCCCTCCGCACCCGCAGCTGCTGACCGGCCCGGAGACCGGGGAATGCCCCTCAGAGCGGCAGACGCGGAGCGGCCTGCGCCGCTGCCACCGCACCTCGGGCTGCCCGGTGGGACCCCCCGCCCGCCTGCCGCCCCACAGAGCGGCCTCCCGCCGCCGGCCCCCCCCACGGCCCCTCAACACCGCCGCCCACCTGGTTGAACCTGTCCACGATGCCCCGGCAGGTGGAGCACGCCAGGCGCCGCCGCTCGCCAGCGCCCAGTGCGGGCAGTAGCATCAAGAGGGCAGCGCAGAGCGCCGCGGCCAGCGGCGGCCGGCCCGGGCGAGACGCGGGGCTGTGCCCCATGGCGAGGGCGCGGGGAGGCCCGGGGAGACGGAGCGGGGCCGCCCCAGCCGCGGCACCGAGCCCGCCTCAGCGACGGCAGCGCCGGCCGCGCGCAGCGCGCTCGCCCCGCCCCGGCCCCCGTAGCAACCGACCCGCGAGCTCCATTCAGATTTCCGCGTCAGCCCCACGCACGCTCCAGCCGCAGGCGCTTGTTGGTGGAGGCAGGGGAGCGGAGGAACGTGGTCCAATCAGTGCCCGCCACGCTCCGGACCAATTAGAACCCCCCGCGTGCGCAGAGAGCGGGGGGGGGGGCGTGGTGGAAGGGTGTCGAGGGAAGCGTTGCCCGTCGGCCTCGCGCGCCGCCGCCGTCGTCGTCGTCGCCATCGTGAGAGCGGGCAGACACAAACTCCATATGGGCTTCAGATCCATCCGCCATTTGTATTCGGCAGCCGGCTCGGAGCCTTTTGGCAGCCGGGGGCGTGCTCTGCCCTCACCTAATATGGCTGGCCGGGGAAGTGATCACGTGGTCACGGGGCTCTCTCCCCCGCCCCCCTCCTGCGGGCGCCCTCTGCGGTGCGGCCACGTGGGCGTCTGGGCGGTGAGTGTGGGCCGGGCCGAGGGCGCTGTGCCCGTGCCCGTGCCGGCGGGCGGGGCGGGGCGAGGCGCGGCTGGGCGGGGAGGGAGCGGCGGGAGCTAACGGCTGTGTGAGTGCGTGCGCGCGCGCGTGAGGGGGAGCGGGGAGGCCGGTAACGGCCGGTTCGTTCGCCGCAGCCCGGCTGCAGTCGGGCCAGAGGGCGTCGCCGGGAGCTCCGTCTCCCGCGGAGGCGCCGGGCTGCGGCTACAGCTGCGCAGCAGGCAGCGGGGCGCTGCCAGGCGGCCCCCCCCCCCGGTCCTCCGCCTCCCGGGCGCGGCAGCTGCGGCGTGGCGGGAGGGAGCGGGGCAGGGGAGGCAGCCGCCTGCTGGGCCTGTCAGCGGGCGGGCGGGCCTGCTTCTGCCGCGGGGTCCTGTGCGGCCTCGGGGACCGTGCCGGTGGCTGCAGAGGCGGCGAGTGATGTGCTGTCGTCTTGAAACACCCCGGGGCTCCACGGGAGCGGCCTGAAGGGCAGTAATTTTAAATCCGCCCCGAGTGCGCACGCATCGGCGCACGCTGTGACGTGCGGCTAACGGCGATCTCCGTTTCTGAGCTCGGTGGGTTCGGCGTCGCCTGCCCGTTAGCTGAGGCGGGGGGTGGGGGAGGGACTGCGCGGCCAGCGGCCAGCCGAGGAGGCAGCGCTGCCGTGGAGACCCGCCGCCGGGGTGGGGGTGTGCGTGTCGGGTGCCCTCCGCGGGGCCGGCCGCTAGAGGGGGTCGGACACACGCCTTGGGCCGGCGGCGTGCTGGGTACCGGGGGGGTGGGGTGTGTTTCGGGGTTTGGGTTGTTTTAGTCGAGAGTGTTCTGTGTGTCTTCCCCCGTCCGAAGAGTGACATTTTCTACATAGCTTCGTAATACCGTCATAGCTGGTGTTGTCTCAGGCTTTGTTTCCTGCCTCAACTTTCTCCTCTCTTTTTTGTCTTAATTTTTTGGGGTTTTTTTTTTTTTAGCCAGTCCCCAAACTCATGAGGAAATGTGTATAAGGATAGCAACTGTCATGTTCCTTCTTAGAAAAGAAGAAAAAGCAATACCAGCAAGTACAAGATTTAAATCTGACCTCGTTCAGAAGTTAGCTTTAGAGCAAAGTTGGAAGAGCTACTAAAGCATAGGAAAAAAACATGAAAATTGAAGATAATACGACATAGGTTTTACCAAATCTAGATCAAGTCAAAGAGGGAGGATCTTTCGGTGAGATGCTCTCAGTGTGGTTCTGCTTACATGTTTCAGTACAGATCGTGTGAGGGAGTGAAATGTGGTCTCTGTAGACAGATTCAACATGCAGTTTGCCTGCCAAACTCTAATATGTTTATACTGAAGTGTGTCTGTAAAACATGAGCCAAATGTGGTAGATTTTTCAGGGGAAGAAAAAAATCTTGGAACTGACACCTCCACAGAAAAAGTACAGAAAAAAGAATAAATCATTTCTGGTAAAAGTATTTCAGCCTTTTTTTAATGTGAGAAAACACTTTATTTTCAGCCAGTTTAATCCCAGGAAAGGTGAATTCCTTGTGTTGAAAATCTCTGCTCTTCTATAATTCAGTCTTGATGCAGACTTCTAGGGATCTAGAAGGGTACAAGTCTGAGGACAACTCTTCTGAAGTCATGAGAATGTTAATGATGGATAAAACTATTTGTATTTGCTTATGATACTCCTCTAACCTTCGTTATTAAAAAATTTTTATGAAGTGAAAATCTGTTTCTGTGTTTTTGGAATTTAAAAATAAAAGTTGCAGTTGCAAGCATTTTGCCTTTATATAGCACATTTATTTTAAACATCAAATTCGGTGTCTACCTGTCTTGATAAATCCCACTTGAATTCTGACGTTTGTCAGCATCATTTTTTGACAGAGCGTGTTATCTTGAGTCTTGACAAGACCACTAAATTTATTAGGCTTTATCTCAAAAACCTAGGTGTTGTCTTGATGCTTTGTTTTTTTTTATCTTCTAGAGTGTTTACCTTCAGGGAATTTCAGTATGTATAATGCATATGATTATCTTCAAAATCTATGAGTATGCTGGCAAGCTTGATTTCTTCAGGCATACAAAAGGATTGGAGTCAACAAGATAAAAAAAGCCTAGTGATAAACTGTGTATGGGATATTTAGCTTCACTGTCATTCCGATGATTTAGGAAGTTGGGGATTGATTGTTTATGTGGTGATCAGCTAAAGATATCAGGAGCAGCCTATACTACAGAGTGATCCCAGTATAATGAATGTGATATTTATAGGTGAAGGTTAACATCTTTTCATTATACAACTGATATAGTTAAGAAGGAAAAAAAAGAGCTTCTTGACGCTTGGGTCCTTTTGCAAGGATTCATTGGGTCCTAAAATACCAGAAATGTTAAGAAGCTATGAATTGGGAATGAGGCATACCTGCCTTGCTGGCGTATTACATGCTGCTCCACATACCACACAAGCTACCCAAAAGCCTGTGTCGCTGTTTGCAGCAGTGGATTGGTCCTTCAGTGTCTTTTTTTCTCTTGGGGAAGTTTGGCCAGAAACGTGGGATGCCTCTATATTTATTGGAAGAATTCAGCAAGAGAATTTTCTAGTCATGAATTTGTACCAGATAAACTGCCCTATGCAGTTCCTGCCAAATGCTTCTTGAAGCGCTCCTGATGGCAGTCCCATACCTATTTTACTACCTCTGTGGAAAAAGGATTCTGTCGTAGCATCACCTATTTTTATCCGTCCTCGTAAAGAAGTAATGCAAGGCACAGGTTAAAAGACTTCTTTGTGCTTCCTGGGATGTTGTCTTTATTTAGGCTCTTAACCTTGCAAAACAATCCAAAAATTATAAGGACTTCCCACAAAACTCTGAGCTCAGGGTTAGAGCTCCAGTTACAGCCCATAACAGTGGCAATCATGAGAAAAAGAGATGCTGTCAGTGAGATACGTAAAATAATATGCAGATACATGCAATTTACAGAAGTACATAAACCTTGGGGTTTATTTGTGTTAGCTGTGACAATAAGGAAACATTAGCTCACTTCATTTTTACTAATGAGGAGGACAAACATCAATTCAGGAAAAGGTAACTCTGGGCGGCAGTTGCTAAGTGATCCTAGCAAATCTGCCAACTACCTTACATCTGTTTCATGGACATATTTAGACTAAAACATGGGAGAAAACGTCTCTAGCCAAAATCCTGGTTGTACCTTAAAAGTGCTATTTTTAAAGTTTTGTTTCTGTGAGAACAGAATGAGAATAACAATAAGCGAAATGTCTTTTTTATTAAATTGTAAACTTAGAAAAAGTGGGAAGCTTAAATTTAAAGAACATGAGAGTACCTTGTTTTTGCTGGAAATGGTCATGGAAAAGAAATTTCTTTTTTAATACTGGTTTATAATCTTAAACCAGAGAAGATGGACTGTTTACTCATGACAGTACCTATGCTTTATTTGCTCTGGCATCATCTGGACACATGATTTTATCATCACAATAAAATACATCATAAATACTACCCTAAGAATGGCTGTTGTGAAACCGAGCAGTTGGGAGAGGCAGGCTTTGTTTCTGGGTAGCAATGCGAAGGATGGGGCTCGGACCATCTCATGCCATAATGACACATGGTGTGCGTGCCGAAGGGGGTTCTTCCTTTGCTCACCAAGTCCAGACCTAGCCGCTGGCAAATGCAGGAGATCAAAGTGCTCTATTCTGAGCAATTTCTCATCCTCATGCTTCCTCTCCCACTAGTTTCAGAGTCCTAGACAAACGAGAGAGTGTGTTCTAAAGATCATGTGTAAACCTGGTGAGAGTAAATTTCAAAGCTGCCTTTCCCACAGCATGCAGACATAATTGAGGTGGCACTCTCAGCAGGGGTGACAGTATGGAATGTAAAGGGAAATACTTTCTTAAGTAGGGTCTATGTTTGAGGGGTTTTAGGTGAAAACTAATACCTTCATATTTACAGAAGATGGCATAAATCCTGAAGTGCTGCCTGAATGTGTCTTTGGCTATCTACTTTATTCAATATATGTATGAAAAAAAAAAAGGATGGATTATTTGATTTAGTAGCCTTTGTTTAAACTTTTACAGTACTGTAGAATGTTTTCCTTGTGTTATTAATCTCTGTTTCTCTGTTTGTACACTTCATGCCATGTTATTAATGTATTTTCTTTTAATTTTCTTTTTAATAATAATAGAATATATGTGAGTTTTGAACCCAAGATGGCTCAGAAGAGGAATTCGAGTGGGCCGTCATTCCTGCTGCTGCAGCTGATTATTATTGTGGCCTTTGTTCATTTAACTGTCTGTCCTTTTACAAAAGTGGAGGAAAGCTTTAACCTGCAAGCTATCCATGATGTGATGTACCACCAACTGGACTTGGATAAGGTAAATTGGAAATAAGGTGTTCTTTCTTGGACACTGTTAAAGATTGCAGTTCCCTGCTATATGAGTAGGATAAATACAATGTGAACGTGGTTTATGTCAGTTTTCCTTTGTTTCTGATTCGCCTGTCTTACTTAGATTTTCCTTTTTGCAGTATGACCACCATGAATTTCCCGGAGTTGTCCCAAGAACATTCCTTGGACCAATTTTTATTGCTGCTCTTTCCAGCCCAGCTATATATGTACTTTCTGTATTAAGAATGTCCAAGTTTTACTCCCAGCTGATAGGTATGAGAACTTTAAATCATCAGAAGAGAGATGTTTTTACTACTGGACTAATGGGTGACATTATAACATTCAGTGTTCGGATCAATGATTAAAATGCGATATACTTTTCTTTAATGAGGGATTTTGCGAACTGTAGGTACTTAGAGCTTGCATGGCATTTCCACCCTCTCTTTGGAGTAACTGACAGCATAGAGAAAGTCTGTGCTAACAAAAGTCAGACAGTGTTGCAAAAAGCCAGTGTCTTCAGAGGATACATTCCCATGTGTACTTCCATGTACGCTTCAGAAAATATTGTTTAACTTGAGCATAGAAGCATTGACCTTTGTGCAAAAGTATCAGACAGGTTAAAGGTGGATTAAAATAGATAAACTACTGGGGAAGTTTTGCTTTTTTCCTTTGAAGTGGGTTATATTGTGATATCTTCAGTATTATTCTTCATAACTTCTTTGCATTACATTATGTAACATGGTTTGTCAGTGATCCATCCGATATTATTCTTACTTCCCGTTTTTATTTTTCTAATAGTCCGAGGAAGCTTGGGGCTCAGTGTGATTTACACGTTATGGAAGTTGCAAAAAGAAGTTAGAAAGCAGTTTGGAGCAACTACATCAACAGTCTTCTGTCTCATCACTGTTACTCAGTTTCATTTGATGTTTTACTGTACGCGAACCCTCCCTAATGTGTTTGCGCTTCCTATTGGTAAGTATTCACATAGAAGAATTTTTATATTTTAAAATTATTCCTCAAATGTATCAATAGTTAAAGCACAGAAAATGTGTGGTCAGACCAAATTAATGTATGTGCTTGACTGAATTGTATGATAACAAGACTAAAAAACTTAAGCAGTTGTGAAGATCAGGTTCGAGAATATCTAAGGAACCTGAAGGTGCACAAGTCCATGGGACCTGATGAGATGCATCCACGGGTCTTGAGGGAACTGGCGGATGAAGTGGCCGGGCCACTCTCCATCATATTTGAGAAGTCCTGGCAGTCCAGCAAAGTTCCCACTGACTGGAAAAGGGGGAACATAACCCCCATTTTTAAGAAGGAAAAAAAGGAAGACCCAGGGAACTACAGGCCAGTCAGTCTCACCTCTGTGCCTGTCAAGATTATGGAGCAGACCCTCCTGGAGACTATGCTCAGGCACATGGAAAATAAGGAGGTGACTGGTGACAGCCAACATGGCTTCACTAAGGGCAAATCGTGCCTGACAAACTTGGTGGCCTTCTATGATGGGGTTACAGCATTGGTGGACAAGGGAAGAGCAGCTGACATCATCTACCTGGACTTATGCAAGGCATTTGACACTGTCCCGCACGACATCCTTGTCTCTAAATTGGAGAGACATGGATTTGATGGATGGACCACTTGGTGGATAAGGAACTGGCTGGATGGTGGCACTCAAAGAGTTGTGATCAACGGCTCAATGTCCAAGTGGAGAACAGTGACGAGTGGCATTCCTCAGGGGTCGGTACTGGGACCGGCACTGTTCAACATCTTTGTCAGCGACATGGACAGTGGGATCGAGTGCACCCTCACCAAGTTTGCCGACGACACCAAGCTGTGTGGTGTGGTCGACACGCTGGAGGGAAGGGATGCCATCCAGAGGGACCTTAACAGGCTGGAGAGGTGGGCCCATGTGAACCACATGAAGTTCAACAAGGCCAAGTGCAAGGTCCTGCACGTGGGTCGGCACAATCCCAAGCACAACTGTAGGCTGGGCGAGGAATGTCTTGAAAGCAGCCCTGAGGAGAAGGACTTGGGGGTATTGATTGATGAGAAGCTCAACATGAGCCGGCAGTGTGCGCTTGCAGCCCAGAAAGCCAACCGTGTCCTGGGCTGCATCCAAAGAGGCGTGACCAGCAGGTCGAGGGAGGTGATCCTGCCCCTCTACTCCACTCTTGTGAGACCCCACCTGGAGTACTGCGTCCAGCTCTGGGGGCGTCAGTACAGGAGAGACATGGAGCTGTTGGAGTGATTCCAGAGGAGGGCCACGAAGCTGATCAGAGGGCTGGAGCACCTCTCCTATGAGGACAGGCTGAGAGGGTTGGGATTGTTCAGCCTGGAGAAGAGAAGGCTCCGGGGAGATCTAATTGTGGCTTACCAGTACCTGAAGGGGCCTGCAGGAAAGATGGTGAGGGACTGTTTATCAGGGAGTGTAGTGACAGGACAAGGGGTAATGGCTTTAAGCTGAAGGAGGGTCGATTTAGATGAGATGTTAGAAAGAAATTCTTTACTGTTGGAGTGGTGAGGCACTGGAACAGGTTGCCCAGAGAGGTTGTGGATGCCCCATCCCTGGAAGTGTTCCAGGCCAGGTTGGATGGGGCTTTGGGCAGCGTGGTCTAGTGGAGGGTGTCCCTGCCCGTAGCAGGGGGGTTGGAACTAGATGATCTTTGAGGTCCCTTCCAACCCAAACCATTCTTTGATTCTATGATTTATTTCTTTTTTTTTTTACCATATATGCTTACAATGATTGTTGAATCAAGCTTTATTGAATGTGAGTATATGTGGAGTTTTTCAGATGGCTTTGATTAACTAGAGGCTTGGGTACACATATCTGATGCATAAACCATAGAGCTATTGAAAAGGCAGTAGTTACACCTGCAGTTCAGAAAAAATCTGTGAACTTGGTCTGCATAGGAAACAGCTTTCTCATGAGACTGTGGAACAAACTCCCACTGCAACCTCTCCACCTTCCTCTTCTGGAGTTATCTACAAATGTAGCAGTTTGTACATTTAAAGGGGAGAAAAAAAATCAAAGTTAAAACCTTACTGTACACATACAATTTTTTCCCCATAGATGATGGGAGGGAAGACTAACCACATGTGACCAATATTAGCTGAGTCACTTAAGGCTTCAATGCAAGTTTTTCAACTAAGAAAATTGTGAGGTTGGTTAAGAACCTGTGTAGAACAGAACTGAGAAAACAAAAAGCAGTTGAAATGTCAGATAAACAACATGTAGTAATAAACTTCTCAGATAATTTCTGCAGGTATTAAAAATACAAGTTCTTTCATGTTTTTGTACTATTAATATTTCACACATTTTTCTTAGGATCATGACCACTTTACTATGTAGTCAGTGTTGTAGAGATAATGATGTGTCTCCAGCTAACCATGCAAATGGATTTATAGTTCTGTAGTCTCTTTTTCATATTTGAAATGGGGTGCTGTTGTCATGAACACAGCATGTACTCAGCCAAGAGAATAAATTAACTCTTCAGCTGATACTGAGCAATAATAATTCTGAATCTTAGTTTGAAAGGCTTTTAGTATTTCCTTAAGGTTTGGGTTTGGTTGGTTGGTTTTTTGTTTGTTTTTTTCCAAGAAAGATATTAAATATACTGTCTAGGAAGAGTTCCCATGTTTTCTTTCTCTGGTTATACTTTTCCTACTTACTTAAGCATCAACAGTAGAAAGTTTTGTGTTATTCCAAATTACATTTCTCTAACAGAGGAAGAATTTCTGGACTAGAAATTGTAGGAAGACCGAGAGAGGATTTGTGGGAAGTTAGAGGATCAAGATGCTAGCATTTAGAAAAATGTTGCCCTTTAGAAAATGAATAGTTCAGCGTGTCAGACATGTGCTTTTTTATTTTTTGCAGTGGTCCTAGCATTGACATTTTGGATACAGCAAAAGCAGAAGCCATTCATTTGGTTCTCAGCTTTGGCAATTATAATCTTCAGATCAGAGCTCTGCATATTTTTAGGCCTCATGCTCCTGGTGACGTTATTAACTAAAAGAATCTCCATTTTCAAGGTGCTTTCCCATGCTGTTCCTGCTGGAATTTGTTGCTTGGGTAAGTGTTTGCTTGGAAAAAAACAAATGCCACATATTAAATTCAACAGAAGTCTGGAGATTTGCCTGACTTCTCTGGTGACCTGGCCCTTAGGGCTTTTTTTATCCTTTTCTTTCTTTTTTTTTTCCCTGATTCCATTTGCTAATAATATGACAAGGTTATTTATTTCTTTGAAAATTTCCATGTGAGGAAATAGAGCACAGAGCAGAAGATACTGTGACCCCCACCTTTAGATGCTTACAGTATAATGTCCTGATCTTAAAAAGGCTTAGATGTGCAAGTTGACTTTAGTAGAATTAGTACTTGGCTATAGCTACACATACATTATCAGCTGTAGTATCTATTGCCATGATGATAAGCTGAATCCCAGGATAAAATACAACACTGTGACAGACGGGGATACCGCACAAGAGGATTGTGGGGAGAGTCACACTTCAGCTCTGTTTCTTTATTACATTAATTTTAATAACTTAAGTGATTATCCATGCTAGAGAGGTTGAAAAATCTCCTTGTCTCTACCCATCCGTGGAAGGCTCATGCATAGGCACGTAAATACTCTAAGCTTCTCTGCCAGCCTACCTAATTGAATATGCTGTTGCCAGATGCCTGATGATGACCTCTGGTAGTGTGCTGTCCCTTCCACAGCATGGACAATGGAAACAATAAAAAATCATGCCATGTGCATTTGGAGGCACCTCACAGTGTAAGAGTTTGGAGGTCCAATGGAAATTAGTCAGTGCTACTCCCGTTCCTTCTCTGGGCAAACTGCTTAAATACCAGAGCAATTTTCACAGAGCTGAGTGGAGGAGATGGGGCTGATGGATTTGCTGCTCTTCCAGTCTTTTTGCCTTTATCCCTTATCCTCCTCCTTCCCTCCCACCTAATAAATAGTAGCAAACTTCTAGAAATTGTTCTTCTTAACTTACCAGCTTTACAATAAAAATCCATTTAGTACCATTTGAAGTTAACCCGGGTTTCTTACCTTTCGTTAAATTTATGCTCTAATATTCTTTTAAAACAAATTGTAATTAAACCACTGCTTTTCACACCTGGGGTTGGAGTGGGGTGAATCTCAATCAGATTCCTATCTAACGTGCTTCTATTAAGACTTCTGTTAAGAAGTGCCTCCCTACCCTGCATTTCCACTGCGAGACAGATTCAACCTTCTCTGTGGCTTTGGGTGAGGCTTACCATGCATGTTCCGGTTTATGTTGATCTCATCAGTAAATGGGCAATTTGGATGTGCTAGTTTGCTTTTCCCTAGTTTTTAATTCACTCTGCTTTGTATTTCTCTCATTCTTTTAGGGCTAACAGTTGCTGTGGATTCTCTATTTTGGAGGCAACTTGTGTGGCCTGAGGGGAAAGTGCTCTGGTATAACACAATTTTAAACAAAAGTTCCGACTGGGGAGTATCCTTTGAAATGTCCTGAGAAAAAGATCTATTGAACACTACCCACCAAAGCAAAGACTTGATGTAACCTATTCCTGAGCCTCAGTTATGGTGTTAAATTCTACTTTTCATCTAGTATTTCATTATTTAAAGCTTACAAGACAATGCCTGTTTCTTAGATCTTTCTGTAAATTTTAACTTTCCTCTGCTGACTGTTTCTTCTTGTTTCTTTGTGTTCTACCAAGGTAGAGCCAGGTTTCTTCCCCTTTATTTTTCAAGTTGCCCATTATTAGTGCCATTTGCTGTGCCTCAGTTTGGCTGATGTGAATGTAGTTGGGCAACTGCTTTTATTTCTCAAAGGGTAAGGCAGAAAACCAAATGCCTGGAAGTGCATATTTGCAAAATTTGCGTGTACTACTGTAAAGAATAGTTACTTTACTTGTCAGCAGTGAAAGATCCTTAACTCTCCTTTTTACCTTGAAGACCTCCCCCTTCTTGTGGTATTTCTATTCAGCCCTGCCTCGTGCTTTGGGATGCAGCATCATATTTGTACCTTTAGGTGTAGCAGAAAAGAGAACTCGGATATTACTTTTGCCGGCACTGGGCTTTATTTTCTTGTATTCGTTTCTCCCACACAAAGAGCTGCGTTTTATTATATATACTTTCCCTGTCTTCAACGTAGTGGCTGCTAAAACATGCTCACGAATGTAAGTTAAAAATTCTGCTTATTTTTTTTCTCTGACGATGCAGAAAAAAAGCAAAAATATTATTATTATTTTCATGCGCTTCTTCCATCTTGGAATCTGGATCATCATGAGATCTTCATATGCTTTAGAAAGGAGGTCTGTGTCACTGTACCCATTTGGCTAAAGAGGGAAATGGAGAAAAAAAAAAGTTAAATGACTTGACAGGATGATTTGGCAAGTCTGGGGCAGAGTTGAGAACAGAGCCCTGATTTTACTGTTACGCTGTTACAATTCAGTTTATTTTATCCACCAGAGAAAAAAGACACATTCCAGTGTACTCCTGCGTTGTTAACATAACTTACCTTAGGGGATAGTTTAATATACAGGTGGGGCTCATGAAACACAGAGTTGGTATTAAATAGTTAAACTTGACTATATTGAGTAAACAAATTGAAGTTAAACTCTGAAATTCTCTGAAAGAGACTACATTCATAGCTAAAGGTTTTAAACACAGAAATACTTAACTTTATTGATGAGCTTGTATTAGCTTTATTAATGAGAATATTCTAATTTAAATGTCACTAGAAGCTAGTCTTTTGGAAATGGATAATAAATGTATTCCATACACATGATTGTAACAGAGTTTGCATTAATCTCTATTATCTAGCAGTGGAGTTTTCATAAAAGTTCTGTCACAAGAGTCAGTGACCAGTATGAAAAAAGAATGAGTTTATTCTTACTCATTTTTCCCTCCTCAACAGACTGAATAACTACAGGAAATCCTGGCTGTACAAACTTGGATCTCTCTTTGTTATAATGCATCTCCTAGTTAATGCTGCTTATTCAGGAATATCTTTATATGTTTCACATTTCAATTATCCTGGAGGAGTGGCAATTCAGAAGTTGCATGAGTTAGTACCTTCAACAGCAGGTATGTAAAGCTGGCTTGAGGTACGTTCACCTAATTTCAATTGCTTTTTTTTTTCTGCTAGTATATCTTTGCATGTACTGGACATTACTGCTTCACACTATTTTTCACACTATTTACATGCATCTTTTGTGTTACTGCTTTGTTAATTTATTAATCAGAGTGTTCCTAGAAGAATTTTGAAATTGTATTTTGTTTTCTTTGTTTACATAGATGTCTCTGTTCATATTGATGTGGCTGCGGCACAAACAGGAGTTTCTCGGTTTCTGGAAATGAATTCAGATTGGAGGTATGTTATGAACAACGTATTTTGATCTCAAGGCAGGAGCCTACTTTTTCCTTTCTTGTATATGCACAGGGGCAAGCATGACAGATATGGTTTCTGGTACAGCATATTTATTAAGCCAGATCAAGAACAATGTGAAATGTCAGAGAATTTTGATGTGGGCAGCGCTACAATTTCAGAAATAGAGCACTGCAATGTTTTTTGATTGTTTTTATTGGTGCTGGTTTGCCTAAATAGTATAGAATCTTTTAAAAACATCAGAAATAGTGCAAAAAATCGTTAGCTTAGTAAAACACCAATATCTTTAATGCAGCTATGTTGGATGTCTCACTAGATCTTGTAAAACTCAGCTGTAGATGAACATGTTTCTGTTCTTGGCAGAACAGTGTATATAATTGTGGGAATATCTTCTCACTTTGTTTGTTTTTAAATGATTTCTGGCAACCTGAGGCTTAACCTGCATATTCATATTCAAAGTCTATTTTTATTTGGAACATTTTTCACACAGAAAGCATTGAAGCTGCTGTTGTGGACTATCCGTCAGATTCATTAGATCTGAGAGAAAGTAGGTGAATGCTTTGTTACCATGACCAGCAGTCATGTACAAACATTTTTAAGAATCAGAATATTTAAATGAATAGTAGGAGACATTTGTGGGATGGCATTGTTTGCTTTTCAGGATGCAGACCAAAAAAGGGCACCTTTCTGATTCTTAGGTCTGCCTCTTCAGCTGAAGTGTAGGTTTCTAATTTAAAATGTCACCTTAATGAAAATTATTCAGCAGAAAGTGACACAAAGCCTTACTTCATACTTGCACAAACCAATACAAGCAGACTTTGGTTTAAGAAGTACTGTGAGCATGGGGTTCTTTTTCCTCAGTTACAGTCTTCAGGATCAGATGAACAAACATCACTTAATTATTGTTTTGTTTAGAGATAAAAGTTTTTCGGAAGTAAAGAGGAAGAAGGGAAAAGTATGCTTCTGGGAGAATTATAAAAAGTATTGAGGTTGCTATGCCTTATTTTATGTCCATGCTCTGTCATAATATTCTGATGGTATAGATAGTATAAAGCTGAATTGCCTTCACAGTTACCAGGCCAATGTTTATTTCAAATTGTTTTTTCCATGTTCATTCTAGAGAAAGTCTTAAGCCACGAACAGTCAGGAGGAGACTTGAAACTATTAGAGTACAAGTGGCAGAACACACGTGATAGCTAAAATGTTCCAATCTCTTCACACTACTCTAAATACAACTCTACTCTTTAAACACAATGCTTAATTTCAATGAGCTTTTTTAGGTCTTGGGTTTTGGATTGTTTTGAGCTTGCAAGGCTGTAGGGTACTGGAATTGGAAGGTGAACGAATAAGATCCCTGTCGCTGATGGATGTTTCATAGTGTTGGAGCCACAGACCAGTTTGTCTCTCTCACTTTTATCTTTACTTATAAAAAAACCTCAAGGGAGGGCTGATTCATCATAAAATTTCACATTAAAAAAACCAGGCAAAATCTGCAACTGAGCATCATGCACAGGAATACCACTTTGTCTGACAGCACAATAGTGTGAAGTTTAGTGGCACCGGCTGTCCCATTTTCCCTTTATCCAAGGAAGTGACAGCCTTTCAGATGGATGAAAACTAATTTACTGTCTTCATAGACTGTGTACCTCAGGTGAAAACAGATTTATGGATGGAGTGGCTATGAAGGCTGATGATTCATCAGGATAACTACAATCCATAAATAAAAGTGTCTTAAAGTGAACAGCTTTCAGTGGCGTGCTTAGATTAGATCTGTTTGCCTCAAGAAAAATGCAAGTGATCCATTATTTTTCTTCAAAGGCTGATTGAAAGAAGCGTGATGCAGATTCTTACGCAGGACAGGTGTTACAATCTTGTCTTCAATTAGTGCAGCCTCTTTGAACCAGGAATAAATATGCTGTGTAAGCTTAAAGTATTTAAAAATAATAAATTTGAGAAATGCTTGCAGCCAGATGAAAGGCCCTTTGTTTGCTGATGAAGAAAATGCAAAATTAGTAGTTGGTAAAGTTGTTATGAAGTATGCCATTCCTTCTGCCAGTTTGGACGCATGTACCATCCTAAGTGGTATTGTGAGCTTTTTGGAAATAGCAGATGAAATCAGCGTGCATTTTTTTTTTAGAAGAAGGAAACACTTACTCAATGTGCAAAGTCTAATTCTACAATATATGTTGTATATAATCACACCTCTGGATTCTGTCAGCCTGGGGTCTGTTCTGGATTGCCAAAATTTTATTTAATCCACACAAATCTTCTAGTTTGCTGTAGAGTACTTGCTTTTAATATCTTAAATGTTAATGACTGCTGTGTCAGGGAGTGTTGTAAAAATATATACATTGAGATTATCATTTACAGTTTTTCACAGAGAATTCAGGCAGATGAAAGGCTAGGTTTGCAAAGATACACGTGGCAAAAGATGCAGCCTAGATTTACTCCTAGGTGCACTTAAGAGTATGTAGGGTTGGGATTGTACCGCTTCGCTACCAGCGTTCATGCCTGTAAGAAAAGCCACAGCTTTGAGTAAGTTGCTTGTGAAATGCATGGGAAGGATCAGGTGCCTAAGAATAGGAGCTCTACGAGCTGGTAGAAAACAGTGCACAGAAAAGGGCAACAGAAAGGGTGAAGAACTGGGCACTGCTTCTCACCTGGGTTACAGAGCATGGACAGTCTTGTATAGTTAGATGCCCAAGGCTACCTGCTGGTAAATAAACTAAAGGTAAGTAGCCTCCGTCTTAACCTCTGTTTCTGGACTGTTACCCAGCATTAGTGTAGAATGTTTTTTCTGGAATATAGAGCAAAGATCTGAATTCAGGTCTCCCACTTTTGAAAGTACACTAAACAGTGCTCTACAGAGTGTTTTTGGGTGAACTTATCTTATTTGATACCTTTGAAGTTGCTGGATTTAGGACTCAATCGGGCTGCCATGTCCAATATAAACATCCTAACCCTTGGGCTATAAATTCCACCTGGCACTCTTCAGTGAATGGATAACAATTGTGAAGTAGAACGGTGTCTTCATGACACAGTGAGGGAGATCTACCTCACTTTGTAGAAAATTGGAGAGGTTCATGCAGCTGTGTGAGATAACAAACTTCAGTTCTGGGCTTGATAGAGAGAGAGTGGCTGAACCTAGATCTTTCACATCCCTGCCAAATGCTTAAGTTACTTGTTTCCTCATCCTGTAAATTTCCTCTATGGCTACATTGAATATAACTCCTTTTAAGAAATAACTGTAAGTGTACATGTTAAATAATTTTAGAACTCACTAGTTATTTTTATATAATTTTTTAATATATAATTTATATATATATAGGTACCTAAGCAGGTTTATAAAAGCTGACCCAAAGTGACCTGCCCAAACATGTAGTAGGTCAGGGAACTGAACTCAGAAGTGCCAAGTTAATACTGTAATTGCCAGGCTGTTATTTCTTTCCTACAGTGTTCAAGGAATTCTTTTCCTTGCTATTCTCTGAGGCTCCTACTTTAATGTGTGACTACCAGAAGAGAAAGGTTTCTGCTGAAGTGCCTCATAACATTTTTTTTAATTAAAAAAGCAAAAAAAACCCCCAGCCAAACCCGAACACAAACAAAAAAAACCCCCAAAACCCCAAACCCACACTTATCCAAACCACAATTCTTGTAGAGTAAAACTTAAAAATTAATCCAGTTTTCTACAGTCTTAGGATTTGGTGTCCTTTCTCCACAGAACTCAAGTAGACAACTGGTGAGAAATGTTCTAGGAGTCTTGATTTATATCACAATAGCAGCAGAAAGATTTGCATAGAATCCCTAAACTCTTCAAAAATACTATTTCTTCCTCCAGTACTAGTTAATTTCATCAAGAGATATAACTGAGAATGTTACAGTTCCTTTTGTGTTCCATCTTTGACGCTACATGCCCTCGCAATAATGGAGATGTTTAATATGTGAAGAGAGGAATGTAAATAAGCTTTCTTTATTTTTTACAGGTATGACAAAAGAGAAGATGTTAAACCAGGAGACCAGCTGATGTTTTCTTACACACACATTCTGATGGAAACAGACCCTCTTCAGATATCACATTACAAGACAACCCACAGGCCATTGGCAAATATACCTGGCATCAGTAAAATCGGGTTGAACCTTACTGCGCTACCTCCTTTTACTTTAAACTTGAAACCAAAATTAGTACTGTTGGAAAAACTTCCTCTATCATCTTGACTGTGAATTCTAAGTAAGTCTTTTGATGTAATTTTGCTGATGACTGAGCAATCTAAGATAGCAGCAAATTGTCATTCCAGCACTGCAATTCAGTTTCTGTGGAAAGGCACGGAAAATCGTTGTGCCGATTGGTATTTAGCTCCGTCCTGTTTCTTACATAAATATTACAATGCATTCCTAGTCAGTATATACTCAAGTACTGAGTTGTATTGTTAAATATGTTTGAGAGGCTACCTGCAAGTTTAGTGGTATTAAGTAAAACCTGTTGACTTGGTTTGGGTAGCTGTTTCATAACGTAGCGCGGGTATGTCCTAATTGTCCTATATAAGATACATAATGGAACAAGTTTGTGCTATGGCAATAATTTGATATGTAATCTATGTGTGCAAAGATGTATTACTTGATGTATCTGCAGGATTGTAACCCCATCAGTTGTTAGATTGCCTGTGTGAAACTTCAATGATGTTATCAACATAGGAAAGCCATATTCATTGTGGCTTCATCACAATAACTAATTGTGCCCTGTAGGCTACCAACTAATTAAAGAGAAAGATTCACTTAAAAAGCAGTTGGACCTCTTGGCAAGCACTGTCTCATAACAGATTTGAGTATTAAAGGATGGTTATCTTTATCCCAACAGCTCATGAATAAGAAGCAACTTGGATTTCACAGAAAAAAAAAACTTTCTAAAATAGTGCTTCCCTCTTCCCTCTTCTGCAATGGTATTATTTTAATTTGCAGTGTAAAAATTTACCTATGAAAATATTCACTTGAATACACTTCAAGAAGATAGATGCTGTTTTCCTTTTTTTATTAAGTAGTCCCTTTGGAAAGGAATAAACTAATGTGCCATGTGTTGTATTCTATAAACTAGAATAAGATAGCATGCTCTGTAGTCTCTTTCTTAGATGTTTTTGCTAAGGATGTCTGCCTAGATTGCTGAATGGAACAAATTAAGGGGTAAACTAAGAAAAAAAGTTAGAATTTTGGTTAGGACCAGTTGTAATATGACAGGAGCTCCATTACTGTAAGAAATCAGTATTGCTGAAATAATCATGGGCAGAAAACTATTCCTTGCTGACTGCAAACTCGAGTAAAAAATTCTTATTGAAGTGGTTGGTTTTGTTTTTTTTTACTCTTAAAGTGTGCTTCATTCAGGAACTGTATTTATCCGTGTACATTTCAGTTTTTAGGACCGTGTTTTCTTTTTACCTTTTAGATGATGTATCTGAGGAACTGATCTGGTGGGGTGGAGCCTGCTCCCGTGGGTGGCGGTGGCCGTTGGGCAGGCTTCCTCACCCTGAGCAGGTCTGCAAAGGCAGCCTGCAGAACTTGTTGGTCCAGTCTCCGGCTGCTCTTGAAATTGAAATCGCTCAAGTATTATCTATCTGACTTGTCTTTAGAAGAAAACTCAGCTTCCTCCTGAGCTAATTTGAACATCAAACAGTTCACATGAGACAGAAGGAAGTATGTGTGCAAATAGCTGAGAATTTGGAACAATACAAAGGAAAATTTTTGAGTAATGATGTAGGCCCTTGCATTAAGTCTAACCATTGACTTTATGTAACTCCCCCACACTGTAATCCACAACTCAAGAACCTAAACTAGAATTTATCCTGCCCTAGTATTGACAAACATCTGCACTCCAGCTTTCCAGATCCCTGGTTGTCAGAATCCCTCTGCAGAAATTTGCTTGTATTAACTACAGAGAAAACGTAGGGCTATTATGCTTGTCACATAGGCATCTCGAGCTAATGCCTAAAGTAGCACAGAATGCATGGACATGAGGCATCTGAAGAGTTAAATCTTGTTGAATATCAGACACACTTAGCTGACTTGGTCCTTCCACAGACTGTGGTTCTGGTGTCTGGGTGCTACCTGTTGGACTTTTACACTAGTGATGGTGTTCAGCTGCGGTAGTAGCATGTAATACTGCTCACGGCCCTCACCGCTGATGAAAATAGAAGCTATCAGCTCAAATTGGCTGTTTAGTCCACTTGTTCGGGGTAGAGAAAGGTAAAATGCATACAAAGCGACAGGAAAGAGATACTGGATTGCAGTTTTGAACAGTGTCTGAAGTTTATTTATGTCCTGTTGCATCTTGCTCTGTATGTGTGGTTCTTGAAAAGTGCTTAGTTTTAAGATTGGCAACATGATTGAGTTTGTGGACTAAGGGCTAGATCGCGACCCACGCAGTGCATGCAGCACCGCAGCACCGGTGGCTGTGCGACTGTGACAGCAGGGGTAACTCCCTCCAGCACAGGCCAAGAGTATCATGGTAGCCCAACCCTGGAGTAAGAAAGGGCAGCTGTCAAACTGTGATGAAGATTACTGCAGTTTTTCCCCAAAGGCTGTTTTCAGTAAACAAGCAGTCCTTGGAGTAGAAACAAAAGCTAGCTCTTTAATTAATCTTCTCATCTCTAAGCCCTGTGCAGCCTTTCTTTATCTCCACAAGAAACAGAGCTTATTTTCTCCTTTAATATAATTAATATTCAGTGTACTTGCATGGAAGAAAGTAAGTGCGGGTTTAAGTTCCTTCAGATACAAGAGGGCAATAAGGAAGTCTCTCACCCCTTCTACAAACTTGAAGTGGGGTATTAGAAATTCTTCTGCCTTCGAGGCACATGGGGGAAGCCTCAAGTTACTGCATGAGTGGTGCAGGTAGGAGACACTGAAAAGTTGGTGGAATTTTTGAAAGGACTTTGAAGTACTAAACTGTTCGTGAATTCCTTTTGTCTTGACTGATCATAAGCAACCCTAGCTTAGAGTATACTTAATAAAAGCAATAAAAGCAGAAATAGGGTGAGCATACTCAAAATAACTGAATTAACCTGAATAAAGCAAAACATGGATAGTACAGCCTATTTATAAACTGTTATATCTATGACATTTAAACACAGAATGGAATCATAAATAAAATGCATTTAACGTATCATGCTGCTGTAGAATGAGATTTATTTTAGGATGTCTTTAACTTCCCAAAGGTCAAACGTAGTGTAGCATCATGCATTGCCTTTTGAAGTTTGATTCAGTTTCTTACAAGCAACATTTGTTCCTGTAAAGAGCAAGGCTAACAGATGATTTGGACACAGACATGTCACCGTGTCATTTCACCCAGAGATGGTGAATAATCACTCTCTTACAGCACGAGATTAAGACACCCTGTGTTGTAAAACTAAATAAAGTAATTGCATGAAAAAAAGTTGTGGAACTTGCTACGAGGACATTTTTGTGTGGATGCTGAAAATAAAAGTGGCTTCAAAACACAGTTGGACAGATTACTGGAGAACTGAAAGAACCAAAGGTCAAGGAACAATTTGCATCCAGTTCACAAAGTCTCTAATCGAGTGTCCAGAGCTGGGAAAAATACCAGACTGTATTTACCTTATACCTGCCCTAACGCTTGCTATGGGCAAGACTCATCTGTCTCGAGTGAATTTGGGGCAAGGAGGCCTGGAGAATGGTTGTATTGGATCCAACATAAAATGTATTTATCTTTTAACACTGAGAAAAACCATAACGCGTCTCGGGTTCTCCCCTTTGCCATCCATTTCACTTCATCCGTCAACACCACCTCAGTGCGATGTAACTGCATGACACATTTTGAAACAGTGGTCCCGGCCCATTTCTTGCTCCCTGGCCATTTCACACATCCCCTTGGTGAGAGAGGTGACACATTCGGGCAAGTAAGACTGAGATGGTGCTGCCTCTCCTACTGCAGCTACAACTGTTCCAGGACCGTTCCTATCTTCCCGAGTATTTACAGTTCTTTCCTGAATGCTAAGGAGCTAGGAAGGTGATAGTGCTTTCCTCGCTTTATTACCTGTGCTCGTTCTTAATTACTCCCCTTCCGCCCCCCCCCCCGAGAGCTTTCCTTGTAACTTCGTATTCAAAGAGTCTGCCTTGTACAACTGACTTCACTTTCTATTTGCAAGAGAAGAACAAAACCACAAGCTGAGTTTATCACCAATGTAAGCAAGACTGTTTAGCCACAGCGTTTTGTTAGCTGGTTACATAATTAGTCTCAGCTATGTCTTAAATGAGATGTATCGCTATCTGCTTCACATGGGGCACAGATTAAAAGGGTGCTTGCAAAAATTCCTGAAGTTAAATGATGAAGAATACCTCTCCGTGAAGGTTTTCTTCGGTTTTTATTTAAATACGTATGTTTCCTAATTGTAATTGATCCATTTTGTATGCAACTACTTACTTGAGATCAGCTCTTTAGATAAGCGTGAGCAAGAACTGCTACTGGTGGTTCATTTCAGACCTTTGTGATGGTAAGGACAGCCAGTGTTTCTTCTGAAATTCTACATCTTACTGTCACGGGCAGTCTTTCACCAATTCTGCTTTATTTCAGCTGCAACTGCCCTTGGTTCTGGATCCAGTTATGTCAAGTGTAAGGTAAAAATGCTGCCTGAAATGGAGTCCATCTTTTCCTTTAAAACTGACGATTAAATCAGGAAATTGGAAGAAGGAATTGGTTCATACAGGAAAAAAAAAAGGCAGGCAGGCACTGCTTAGGCATCGATCTAGCCCTTGGAGCCCAAGTGGATACCCAAGTTGGGGACATCGCTGTGGTTACCATTTCTGGTTGGTATACTCATTTTATGAAACAAAGCACTTTTGGGTCAGTTTTGCAAGGAAACCAAGAAGGTAAAGAATCACTCTTGTCACTAAGAATAAAGCAAAGGATGAATATATTTGTGGAAGACTAAAATGCTTAGTTTATGCAATCTAAATAATCTGTAATTAGAAAGTGTTATTTGCTAATTACATGTTTCTTTTCTCTGTGTTTGGACATAACTAAATGCAAGTTTGTTATGGTCAGCTCTGTATAGTGGTGGAAAACAATGCTACTTTAACGGACAGATCTCTCAACAACTGTAAACATCTACTTTGAGCTTGTAATCTATATTTACATTTAATCAATCAAATCCTTATGCTGGAATTTAAACTGCTCTAGATTGAGATTTCGGTTCTTTGTAAATTCAGAAGCTGCTCTTGGGGAGCAAGGAGAAGCTATGAGTATTCCTAGTAAATGCTTGCTGGCCAAATTCCACAGTCAAACAGGTTTCCTTCACTTGTACTTGGTGAGTAGGGAAAGAGCCCAAATGGAAAGGGGCAATGCGGGGGGAGCATCAGCACAGGTTTCTGGAGCAAACATAGATCTCAGTCGATACTTTCCATTACACACCCTTCACAAGACTTGAGTTCTTCGAAAAGGCTGTTGCAGATCTGTACTTCTTCCCCTTCCCACCTTTGGTACTACAAAGTATTTCTCGCTGCAGCGTGTAATTAGGTGTTACACTTGCCAACTCTTAAAAGAAGCAAAAGCTGTAAGATTCTTACAATGACACAAAGTATCACCTTAGTATCCTCTACACTTTTTACCGTAAGAGGAAAAAACACCCCTCTGCTTAATAAATTTATTTCCAAAGTTGCTAATGTACTGAAATTAACTGTTCAAATGAAACAGATATCACTGCTGCAGGTCCACTGTACCATTATGCACTGGGGAACTGCTGCTGCAGAGACTGTTCCAGCACAAACGCAGCTCGATGAAAACTCCCACCGCTAACAGAGCTTCTGCTTTACTACAGTCTGACAGGGAGCAATGTAAAAATAAGGGAGTTTCTCTACATTACAAATATGAGAAGGGTTGGAATGAAAGGTTTAGCAATCATGAAGATTTTATATTAAAAATCATAAAGTAAACTCGACACAAACCCCACCCACTCAATAACTTACCTCAATACTTCAGTGAAGGCTTTCAGCCCTTCTTTTGAAGTCATCCTTTCCTCAAAGGCAACAGTGCCTGAACTGCAGATGCTCCCATAACTCCTACAGAAAAATCAAGGCTTGCATCCAAAACATAGCAGCTTTGTGCTTTCAGTCGCTCCTATTTTAAGTTTTTAAGAATTACATGTTTTTATTTTAAGGCCTTTTGCACCTATTAGCTTAAAAAAAATTCTAACCTAATTATTAAATCTTATCCAAGCTGATACTGAAACAGTGTGGTCTTAAGAACTAAGCCCTTAAAAAAAATTTAAAAAATTGCAGGTACAAATAAATAAGACTAACTGATAATATTTTACTTTTAAAAATAGTGACTATTAATAGTGACTAATAGCTCTCAGGAAAAAGTTTTTAGAAAAAGCATGATTATACAATTAAGTATCCATATGAATAAGATGCAAATTGGGGGCTGCAAAATGCTGTCACTTCAACTTTCCACATGAGAGTTACGTAGGAGCCTTCAGAGCACTGAGCTGCTTGTTTCCAGAGACCTGGGATTTTCAGGTAAGCTTGTCCACTGCCCGCACTCCTGCTGGCATGATGTGGCTCCACAGTGCTTTAAGCCAAAGGCCGTATTTACAGTCAAGCCTTGAGTGAAAATTGTATCACTTGTTTAAAAAGAAAAAAGTTTCTTCATCCTCTATGTCCCCCTCTACTGATTCAGAAAGATTAAACATCTCCTTTACAAAGGTCAAGGTTATATTCACAGTTAAAATGTAGGGGGAAAAATGGAGATAATAATTAACCAGTAACCATTTGAACATGTTTCCCAATAAGCTGCTTCAAACTCACCTAGTTCGAACTATACATAAACTAGAACAAATTGTTTTATTACTGCAGAAAAAGCATGTGCTGTTCTCATTTAACCCTAGAAGAACAAAGAAATGCTGACTGTTGATAGAATTAAAAGTTACCTTTTAAAATACTGGAGACAAAATGCACTATTAGTTTCTCCCAAGTACACTATATAATAATTTACTTAAATAGTACAGATGTAAACATAACTGATGGAATAACAACTGAAAGACCTGAAACCACAAAATGGTTAGAGAAACATCACGTGGAAACCAAAGCCACCTGGGAAAGAATTCAACAAATTTTCCTGAGGTTGAATAGCTTGAGTGAAATGAAAAGAACCAGAATCCAGGCTTAAGTCCAAAGAGCTAAGTGGAAAACCAATCTTTTCAAACAGCATGTTCCGTGGTATATTTATGATTACAATCATATCAATTTTTATTCAATAGTTGTCTTAAATCCATCTGAAAATAAAAGGCAGTGTTGACTACCACTAGAAAATTGCAAATAAAATGTTTAATTTCAGAAACTGAGTTCACCATTTATAAATACACTAAAACATAGTAAATGCAAAATTAGATTAGGCATAGGTACAGTATTTTAACAAAGCTACAACTTTTCTAAAAGGTCATAAGCAAATGATGACTTGTTTCCCAAAAAGTATTCAATGAAAACTGAAATGAGAAGATCAATCTTTCTAGAGTTAAAAACCATGGAGAATGTTCCTTTCAAATTAAAATGCTGGCTATTCCTTTTCCATTTCATTTGAAGTTTTGAGGGCTCTACATCCCATTTGCCTGATGGACACCAACAGTTAAGAATCAACCCTACTACATAAAATTCTAAGCAGTGCACCATATCCATAAGGCTATTACTGAAAATCAGAAGATCAGTTATTTCTGAACTAGGAGCTTTAAGACAGGCTGTTCTACACAACTGAAATTACGTTAGGGGTAAGGGCTCAATTTTTACAATAGGGAACCTCATAGTTTCGATGCACTAAAGATTAGAATAGGCTTTATAATGACTATTAGAGTCTTCAGGGTAAGTTTCTTGCCTTTTTTGTACACGGCATTAAATAACAAGCATTAATTCACAAACTTTGATAAGACTTCCAAAGAGCTTTTATAAATATCCAGAATATTTCTGTAGTTCAGTTAAAATGTAAAACCTGAACAGGAGAACCCAGAATGGGAAGTTTTACTACCGATTGCTGTATAACTGACATTCCATATCATCTCAAATTTAAGATTTTTTTTTCAGATACTAAGTCAATAGTATAAGTCTCCTGTAAACACATCTTCTTCAATAACTCTTCTTAATCCTCTAGGTACTTTAGGGCTTGCAGTTAAAAACACCACATGATAAAAAGACAGCTTGAACCCCCATCTTTCATGTACAGCTTTCTTTTGACAACTACAAAAGCTGTTTTCTTGCAATTAAAGCAATGTTTCAACTAAAATACAGTACCTGGTTTATGGTTTTTTACATAATAATTGAATAAAAAACTACAGAATAGAACTGTTTACATCTTTTTTTTTGCCATTCTATTAAAACAAACAACTGAGCTTTTTTAAAGTTCATTTACAATTATGGATTAAAACCTACATAATTTTGTATAATTTGACAAGACAGGCTATCTCTAGTGTGAACTTTTAAAAAACATATATACAATATCTGGCCTGAAGTACTATGAATAAGGCACATGTAGACATATTGAAAGCTGAAAAAAATGAAACTAAAATTTGGAATTACAGTCACTGATTAGATGTCATACATGGCCCCCATTGGAGCAATTTAAAAATTGAAGTTATAGATAGTTAATATCCAGTGAGCAACAATAGATTTAGTCTAGCAGTTTGTTCATTAGTTTCAATACTGGAAGTATATTAAAGGAAGATTCACTTTCAAAAAGATAAGCTTTTCAAAGTGTTCAATCATTAACCTTGACTGACTAAAGTTGTTGCTTTCATTGGATGTACTGAACAATCTCTCTGAAGGAACAATGCTTGGTGGACAACCCAAGAACCTGACAGCCAATTTTGACAGTACTGGCCAAGATGACTTCTTAAAATTCCAGTAAGTTAGAGGATCACAGTTATGCTCAAGCACTTCTTCTTCCAAGTAAGAAAGCACCATTTCCTCTGGTAACTTTGCTCTTTCTTTCAGGTCTTTTGTTTTCTTCATGTCACCCATGAGTGACCAAAGATTATCTTCCCCATATGAGTTTGTAGATGGTGAACCTATATCACATCCATTGGAAACAGGTTTATCATCATCTGAGGTAGAACTCATTATTTCCAGCTCCCTGATTAAGTCTTGTTTATATTGTTCAGCCTCCTCTTCTGAAAATAAGGATGTTTTATACCGGGGATCCAGAAGTGTAGCAAAAATGTACCTTGGATCATGAAGCGTGGAGGACAATCTACTCACCATAGCTTCTTTCAAAGATTTCAGCATAGTATCTATGCCCATTGTTTCCTCAAATAGCATTTCTATTTTCCTGTTAAGTATATGAATCATTGGAATCACTTGGCTTAGAGTAGACATGTGTGTGCTCATCTCCCTACTTGCAGCTTCAAAAGGTTTGAGAGCATGACACACCGACTGCATGACTTCCCACTGATCACAACTAATTAGCTCCCGAAAGCTGCACTCTATTGACATTTCATCAATTGCTCTTTTCTGTTCGATAAGACGTTCAAGCATATGAAATGATGTATTCCACTTTGATGGAACATCTTGTATTAGCTGATGCTGAGGCAACTCATACTCTTTTTGCAATTCAGCTAACTTCTCTTTTGCTTTTGCTGACCGATGGACGCGTTCACAGATCTTTCTTGCAATACTAAGCAAATTCTGAACCATTCTCTGGCTTTTAATAGCCTCATTTACAATGACATTAACAGTGTGACTAAAACATTGTACACTTGAATGATCACCTTCATTTAAAGTTTTCTCTATACTCTGATTATCAGTAACAGTAATCCCAATCTGAAGGCCAATGGAAGTAATCCATGTTTCCCACCAGTACTCTAACTGCTTTTGAATACTGATACCATTGTAGTCGCAATCAATCTGTGATACATTTAATAGTGCTGAACAATGGTAATCCTCACACTGAGGTCGAAACGAAGACTCAAATGTTACCCAATGAGCTGTCAGGGTTAGATATTCTCGTGTTTGGTTGCTCATCCATATTCCGGATGTAAAATGGATCACTCCACTTTCAGCTTCTTTAAGATGTGAAATAATTATTTGTTTTACATTATCATACATATCTGGAATTGCTGTCCTAGAAAAGTAAGATGGAGAAGGTAAAGAATACTGAGGTTGCAAGTATTCAAGCAGCCTGTTAAAGCCAATGTTGTCTACAAAAGAATATGGCTGAAGGTCAAGTGCAATCATTTCAGCTACAAGACTTGTGATTTTTTTGGCAACTGGGTGAGAGTCACAAAACTTGTCATTGGTTTCATCAAAGTTTGAAGATCCTAGTAATTCTGTGCTCAGTGGCACGTGATTATCCGTAGATGAGGATAATACGGTCTCTGAGACATCAGTTTTCAATACATTGTTATGAAACCGCTGCAAATGTCTTAAAAGGCAACTTGTGCCTAGATTTGTTGGCTTTTTCCCCCTACTTATTGTACGTCCACAGTGCATACATATCACTTTAGTTGAATCTGCAGAACAAATTGAAAAGTGATTCCACAGTTTTGAGGTCTTCTTACTATTAACAGGAAATATAATTTGATTATCATGTGTAACCATTGTAGGCAAGTCAGTCAACTTTGAGGACGAACATTCTGCAGAAGCCAAAGTGGCGTAAGGAGAATTTGCCAAACTCATATCAAGAAAGCCCTTTTGGTTTCCAATTACATCGGGATGGCGTCTATACAGATGTCTCATCAAGCAGCTTGTGCCCACATCTCCTTTCTTACCACGGCTTATCATACAACTGCAGTATCTACATACTGCTTTTAGACTGTCTGCAGGTGACAGTGAAAAGTGGTGCCAAACTTCAGATTTAAGCCTTTTCATAATCCTTTTATTTTGCTGAAACACAGCAGTAGGTTCAAATATTAGTGGACCTAATCCCTCACACTGTTTCTCAGGAGATGAAACAAAGGAGACTTCACCTATATCATCAGAAGATGACAGCATTGAGTCTTCCACTAGAGCATCTCCAGAAGACAGATTAGTATGGATCTCCTCAGAGATTCTATCTGGAGAAGAAGAAACAGAAGTTGATTCTTTCATTAGTTTTCCAGGAGAGGATGACATAGAATTCAGATCACTATCTGAGGGTAGTAAAGAAGGCAACAGAGTTGGAGGTGCGGTGTAGAGAGGTGGTATGCTGGTACCACCCCCATTCTCTTGCAGGACAATGGAACGATGGGCTCTCCACATGTGTCTTATTAAACAACTCGTTCCCAGGTCTTTTCCATTTTTTCCTCTACTGAATTCATTCATGCAGTGGATGCAAACAGCTTTAGAATTATCTAGCGGCGACAAATAAAAGTGTTTCCAGACAGCAGATCTCCTTCTGGAGCCTGATGTGCTCTTTGGAATTACAACAGTTTTTTCTGCTACATTCTCCACCGTGTCATCATACTGGTTGTTGGGTAGCTGTGGAGATGACCCAACCATGACTTCTTCTTTGCTGCACTTTTCAGAAACTGAGAGATCTGATATTTCTTCAGAAGAAACAATAGAAACAGATTCCTCAATTATTCGATCTGGAGACGGTATTTTGGAAGCCATTTTCTTGACCAGTTTTATGGGGGACAACATGGAACTCAGATCTCCAACATCTGCGGACTGAGGCTGCAGTAACAATGTAGGTGAAGAAAAGGAGGATATACCTGGCATACTTCCATTTTCTTGAATTAGTACAGTCGGGTGGGCTCTCCTCACGTGTCTCATGAGACAACTTGTACTCAGGTCCTTTTCATTTTTACCCCTGCTAAATTCTTTCATACAGTACATACATATTGCTTTAGTGCTATCTCTAGGAGATATAAAAAAATGGTTCCAAGCAGGTGACTTTTTTCTGGAGCTTATGTTTCTGCTAGAAAGGAGGCTTTGTGTCACAGCTTCCATTGCTACATCATACAGCGTACTACTATACTGAGAAAAAAGAGATCCATAATCATCTTCACTTTCTGTAGATAAATATTTGCCAGGGTTGTTGGTAATGAAGTTCTTTTCTTTGTCTTCCTGTTCATCACCGCTGTCCGCATTTTTGAAATCATCTTGTTCTGTCTTTATATCCATTCTTTCCAGAGTACAGTTAATGCCGTCTTCCTCTTGCTCTACTTTTAAGTTATTGATTTTACCCAATACAAAATTACCATCCATTCTGGGGGAACCTGCTCTACTCTTGTCCATGGATGACAAATTCTTCTTGCCAAGTCTTCATTTATTAATAAATATAGATAATTTAAAAGATTATTTAAAACTTGATTAAAATGATGTATCTTGTATACTGGATGCACAAACACAAATGTGCGTATGTGTTAAAATAATCTCTGGTTTATGAATTCTGTATCCGTGTTGTGCATAAGCAAATATGATTAGTCATAAAAATGCATTAAAAATTATAGAATTAATTAATGGAATCTCTTTTTTTTCCCCAGGATCAGGACATTTCAGGTCATAGATGAATGTTCTCAAAGACAGCTACTGTTAAATGCTTCACGTTGTAGACATAATCCTAAAAAATGAATGTTCTATTTTCTTGTTGAAGGAAGCCATTCTGTTCATCTTGATTGGACAACTGCAATTCTTTTGCACCATCTAGAAATAAAAAAAAACCAGAAGACAAAGTTGACTAACACATTTTAAATAACTACAGTAAAGGTGAACTGAAAACATGCACTAAATATTCTGTAGGGCTTTTTTTTCTTCCCTTTGAGATAAAAACAATTCAGCATGCTATTGAAAAAAAAGAAGAAACTCCAACATTTATTCAACACATGTTGTGAGCAAAGACGTGTCCACACATGCAGCTCTGGTTCAGCTTTGACAAAATCTAGAGTCCAAGCATCACTTTTGTACTTGCTTGGACATCCTACATCCTAATTCAACCACTGCATAATTGTACATACACATATATATACAAACATATACTATGTAAGTCTCTATATCTACAGATATATATGAAGACAAGCAGGCATTTAATCACGTTAGCACAGAAATATGTACTTAAACCCAAATGTTAAGTTATACTCTCATACATGCAAGCCCTTCATTGCTGACAGCGGTGTGTAAAAATACAACATTTTACAAGAAAACTCTGAAAGGGTGTCCAGTGTTGTCACACTAATCTCTCTTCCTCTGACCATAGCCTTACGTGGTTGTATTCATGCCATAACACTCCCAGACAACACCATGCTACAGAAAAAAAGCTACTTTTAGAGTTTCACAATTGAAAACTGAAATGCTTAATTTAGGCTAAGTGGACTATACAAATGCCATATATAGACTGAGGTCTCCCAAAAGCATTACATCATCACTCAGAAGGAAAGGCACATACAGTTGCATACGCTTGTGCGTAGTGCAGCACTGCCAGCTCAGGTTCCTCAAGTACCCAAGGGTTATACTGGAAAACCCATTTACACCAAGACAGCTTGTTCTCTTCATGGGTGAAGATTTCCCCCACCAATTCCAGTACAAAGAGCAGGTTTTGGAAGTACAGCTGCATATAAATCACAGGGCAGCAACGGGCTCAAAGAATAGATACTTCTCACCCACCCCATACAAACCTGAAGAAGCTATCTGCAGTTGTCAGCCACTTTTTTCTTTTTACTGCAGTTCTATCAGAATTCTAAATTTTACCAAACCCTTTCTTACTTATTCTCTTGTGTCACTAATACAGTTATTGGTACCTTCATTCAAGGTAACATTTTCTGACCCTGCAGCTTATGCTACACTATGCACTCCAATTGTGCAAACTGGATTTTATGGGACTCTTTCTCCCCAGCTGAAGACAAAAGAAGTTTGAATTGGTTATTTTAAAAACTTCTCACACAATTTTCATGTGTTACTCAAACACTAGAAGGATTTCAGCACACAAAAGGTGAAATTAGCCATAGCCACAAGACACATAAAAAAAGTCTAGGTTGTACTCAGACATTTCCCCCTGTATCAAGATGAATGTCATATTAACTTCGTAACCTATTTTAATTAATATTTCTCTGAGGTTTGTTTACAAGAGAGACCAGAAACACCTATTTTCTGTGGATTTCAGACTTCCAGAAAGGCTACTGTAGCACTAACTTACTTTCTTTTCCAGTGCAGGGGGAGGGGCAGGGAAAAGCAGAGCAATCAGTTTATTGCAGCTATTTTCATAAGAAGGACATGGAGCTGTTGGAGCGAGTCCAGAGGAGGGCCATGAAGCTGATCAGAGGGCTGGAGCACCTCTCCTACGAGGACAGGCTGAGAGAGTTGGGGTTGTTCAGCCTGGAGAAAAGAAGGCCCCGGGGAGACCTTAGAGCAGCAGCCTTCCAGTACCTGAAGGGGCCTACAGGAAAGATGGTGAGGGACTGTTTACAAGGGCATGGAGTGATAGGACAAGGGGTAATGGGTTTAACCTGAAGGAGGGTCGATTTAGATTAGGTGTTAGGAAGAAATTCTTTACTGTGAGAGTGGTGAGGCACTGGAACAGGTTGCCCAGAGAAGTTGTGGATGCCCCATCCCTGGAAGTGTTTAAGGCCAGGTTGGATGAGGCTTTGAGCAACGTGGTCTAGTGGAGGGTGTCCCTGCCCGCAGCAGGGGGGGTTGGAACTAGATGATCTTTAAGGTCCCTTCCAACCCAAACCGTTCTATGATAAGATTTTAAGAAAAGGGAGATGGAGCAGTCAGAACTTACAAAAAGGAAGGCAGTAACTCTGGTTTTCTTTCTGTTAAAGTTTTAGTATTTGTGCTCTGCCTTCCTCTCTCCTCCTCAGACACACCAAAAAAAAAAAGAGTTTTCAGACACCAAAAGATATAAGGGTTGAACATGAAGAACATCAGTTCTAACAAAGTGAGAGACTTGAAGAAAAAGAAAAACCTTAAATTTCTAGAAGAAATTTAAACACAATACTTTCCACAAGTTTGTGAAATCACATCTAAGAACAACTCTGGCAACAGAGACTAAGGTTACATCACTCAGTAGAAAACTGAATGAAACACAAGTTAGTGATCACACACACATTGATGATATGGAAGCTTGTGCATCTAGGATGAGAGTGTAAGATAAATTTTTATTAGAAATCAATCTAAGAGGATTTTTTTTTCCAATCTTTATTTCGATCTAATCTGCAAATTTGGAGCTTGTACAGCAAATAGGAAGAGCAAGAATATATATTAAGCTTTTGTGACTTCGGATCACAAAATAGAAAGGCTCACAAGCAAGTGACTCCATGCAGAGCTTACAAAACATAAATTATGCATCTAAGTGCCAAATTACAGTAAGCACATTACAGATTCCTAGCTAGAGTTGCACAAGATACATGTACGCATCCATGGCATCAGGTTCTGTGAAGTTGTGCACAATTTCTTTGCCTCAAAACAGGTAATCGCATCTCTAGCCTGCAACTCCTCTTATTTCTTAACTATGCAAAACCAGTTCTAGGCTTTGAACAGAAAAATCCGTGGAGATGCTTCACTTGCCCCTGTCCTGATATGCAGTTAGTGCTTAACACAGCTAAGCATAAGGTAGCTGTAATGGGAAGATTTGGAAACCTGATAAATGAGACCAGTTGCAAACTTCGTAAGGATACTTAACTAGATTGACATTCATTAACAATACACGTTGCCAATAGTTAAGTTCTTAACCTTTATCAGCCATTATCACTACATATTCAAACAGTTAGGCCCTAATCATCTTATCCTAAATTAGCTTTGAGTACACACCACCACTGAGATGATGCCATGTAGTTAAATACTGATGACTGTGGTCCTTGATGGTCTTAGGTGCTGAGTTGAGGTGAATAGGTGAGAGCTTGTGTGGACTCTGAAGCAGGAACTGTGGTGGTGGACTTCTTTCTTCCTTATTTCTCCTTGCTGTTGCTGGGTGCTCATAATCTCCTCCACCAAAAAAGGGTATGGGAAGCACTCTCATCTGCTCCTTACGTTATTTATCTTCTTTTCTTTAGGACCAGAAACTGTTCTGGTTCCACCAGAAATCTTTTCTCCTTATTCTGTATCCTTTGGTTTTGCTTGCAGATTTTACTACTTGAATTGTTGAGTCATGTTTTTCTGTCCCCTATTTGTGCAATTAAATATCGGACTCCCTCTGCATCTACATATTATTTCTACACTTATGCTTAGCTGTAATATAAAATACTTTCATGCTGTTAGGACAGTTGTGCTATTAGCAGTGTTACAAAGTGCTTATATACTGTGGCCAGTGACACTACTTTAGTGTACTTATGATTGAGTTTAGGACACTCAAACATTAATTGTATCTTTTCAACTTTATGGCCATTACAGGTCTCTGGCTACACAGCACATATTTTTCTAGGCATTGTTGCTGCCTTCTTGGAATGCAGAATAACCGAGATTCTTAGAGGACACCACTCGTTAGGGCTGCTAGATCATTTCCTGGGAAATCCCCCAAATTGGATGCCCCTTAGAAGATTTAGCATGCATTTTTTTCCATTTTCTTTCAAACATCTAAGCATGGTATCTATTACTTTGAGTGTTACTACATCATAGTGTAAATTAAGTCAAGCTCCCTCCCTTCAAATACCCTTGAGGGTTCAACCCAAATTTTCTTTAGAATACAGTCCACAAAATGCTCGAAGTTAGAAAGATAGATATGTTTTTCATCTCCCCCTCCCATGCCAGCTCTATGTAAGAGTCAATCTGGTTTAAAAACAAACAAAACACTCCATCCTATGTTAAAATTTTATAGTAACCTAGAACAATGAGAATTTGCTGATGACCACCTTTACACAGCTTATTTACCCTTGGACACAATCTACTCGAAGTTAAGGACTACTGCTAAACAGGATATTCAAAGAGAAAGAATGTTTTCAAAGGTACAAAAGGCTACAGGCAGTGAGCTCAAAATTAAAGTGATTTATGCCTTTGAAATCTCCTCAATTAGATACAGACAAGCAGGGAAACAAAGAGAAGTAAGAGTCACCTTGCAACAAAAATCTTCAAAGAAAATAAATGGAACTAGAGAACAATTATCTACTCAAATGTACTGCTCTAGACTATTAGCTCCTAAGTGGCTGTAGACAGTCAGTGGTGTGCTGTGGTAAGAAGCCTACAGAAACATTTTATAGGATTTTTCATTCAAAATGGGATTACTGAAAGCCTATGGTGGTTGACAAGAAGTGTTAGGAGAACGTCACTGATTCAGAGTGCCACAGCAGACTGCCATGACCAGAAGATGACAGTGCTGAAGGAAGGAGGTAAAAAAAAAAAAAAGAGAAACACTGGTGTCTTCGGATTGCAGAGACATACATTAACATACAGAGAAATATGGAAAGTATGCAAGAACACTGAACCATGAACAGACTATGTTTGTAAAGGAGATAGTAGCCTGCAAGCTTTAAACATTTTTAGGTTGAGTAGTCAGGAAATAATCACAGACTTGACTATACCACAGAATCTTAGAGCAAATAATGGTCTAGAGAAAGTAGTTTAAAACAACAAAAAAAGTTATTATACAAGTGCATAAAGTATAAATACAAACACACACACCTGCAAAATGTAGGAGTAGTTGTTTCAAGAATGACACAAAATGTGGACAAAGTGAAAGCAAAACTATTTACTATTTTGCAAAAAAAAATCAGAAGTAGTGACAGATTTTTTGTGTAGGAGGTATATAAAACCACATTAAAAACAATTTGCACAAATGGATGTCAGTTTTAGAATGAATAGTGCTAATCCTATTTATTTTTGGCATAATTAAGAATATAAAGTAAAAAAATCCCTAAAAGCAAGCTATCTAAGCAATAAGGAGGAGATATTTTAAAAATTTATTATTAGCTTCCACTTCAATGGCAGGTACTATGCTAATTAAGGAATACTTGCTAAAAAAAAAACAAACAACACAAACAAACAAACCCCAAAACACATCAAACAAAAAAACCAAACCCAGACCTCCAAAAAATCTGAAAACAAAACACACCTCCAATAACCTGTAACAAATAAGCAGAACATATTTTTATAAATGTATAGCCTAGATGAACCTTACTGCTTTTAAAAGTTACAAATCCCTTGAAGAAAGAAAACTAAGAATAGTGACATATTTTTTATATAAATTTCCTATGACAAAGTAGTACTAGCTCACCCCTGAAGAACTGCAGAAGTTTGCAAGATACTGAGCGATTAAAGTGTGGTATTAGAAGAGACTGCAAAATTAGCATGTTAGTCACACTCTGAAACAAGGTGAGTCCTATGCTCAAGTCTCACTGAAGCTCAAAGGAATCTGCACAAATGTACAAGCATGAACTAGTGGATGTAATAGTGTAACTGGGATCAAAGTACAGAAAATCAGGCTTAATACCAGAAACAAGTTGTTTTGGACCTCATGGGAGGTACAGTTTGTAGAGGACTGTTGGGAGAGGAAGTGAAGATGACAAAGCCACCTTTACTATTCCACTACTTTTCCAGTCACCTGAAAGGCAGATCTTACATTAACTGATAACTTGTGGTTTTACAAAGGTATTCTCTCCAACTTGCAAACTAACCTCTCTTATCCATGACCCCAAATGCTCCATCTGGACACAAAAGAATAAAGTGTGGAAACAGCATCACCAACACTGTATTTTGCTCCTTGTGGACAGAAATAGCCTTCACTTGGAGCAGAATATAACAACTAGGACAAGTAATAGTAGACATTTTTATTAATCTTATACAAAAGAGTTGAAGTTTGTAGGAATCTGCGTACTTAACAGAAAATATGTAAAAAGGTTAAAAAAAAAGGCGGGGGGGAGAGGAGATTATTTCCTCCAAGGCTGGAGCATTTCACAGGTGTGTGGCCAGCCACGCTGGATGCCATGCGCAGGAGCTGTAACAGGCTGGGAGGCAAGAACCAGGCAGCTCCCGAGGATGCTGTGACTGCTGGGCTTCAGCTGCTGGAAGAAACGGGGCAGCATCCTGGCAGGGCAGCTGATGCCCTCAACTCCCTCATCCCTGAGGAGAAGTGAAGTCCGGAAAAATTACAAAGAGAAAATAACATATTCAGAGTAACATATAGGGAAGGAAATGAAAACGTGCTTTGAAAAGTAATGGGACTAAGGTACATGCTCAGAAGCTTGACAGACAAGGCAGGAAGAATGAGAGCCCTGCAAGAAAGGTATGCGAGCTCCCCAGTGTGCTCACACTACTTGTCAGGACACGACCCAGAGACCTCCAATTTATCCAAGTATAAAGATCATTCATGCCTCTTCACGTTGCTGAAAAACTCAGTGCTTGGTGTAGGCTAGGGCCTAAATCAGTCATCCCAGACAGAGAAAAAACAAGGTGTGGAGAGCCTATCACCATTAGACTCTGGGTACTCAACCCTAGTTACAAATGCAGGAATTTAGCTGAAGTAGAGACTGAGAAGTTAAAAAGACTACCAGCTAAATGTAAATATTCCCCCCCCTTCCTTGCCTCCTGTCCCCCAAAATATCGAATTTTACTGTGAACGCAGACTATTTTATATTAAGCAGTAAGACAGACCTGCTAGTGCTAAGTTAAATAATTTTGCTTTAGCGATCTCTGGACTCTTTTCTCTGTCTTCTGTTTTCCCCACCACCACCAAGTTAACAATAATGCAGGAAGATAACAATCAGCAGCACAGCTCAGAAGTGACAGTTTTAGTCTTAGACTCTTGCTAAAGGGACAGCATCAAGTTCAAATCTAACCAGCACACGGAAAACACCTAACATTGCACACACACAAACTCCTCAAATTCAAATTTAGCCTCTTAACTCTTTTAAAAGCTAGTTTATTTTGCACATCTGTTTTCTCCTCTTGCTGCTGTAAACATCAAAGTCTATAGGACTGTGTTTACTGACCATTTTTCCAATATTCCCTGAAACCTCAGGAAAGAGTCAAGAACTAAAAGTCCCACCTTGTACAAGTATCTCCGTCTCAAACCCTAAATCATCTGCTTCATGGTGTATGGAAGAAAGCGTGCACAATAGCTCCCCCTGCACAAAACTATACTAGCTCTTACACCGATGTATAAAAGGACTGAAAATAATTCATGGCAATGGCAAAACTGGAGAAACAGTATGATTTCCAGATTAGCACTATTTAAAAAAAATACTTTGAAATAGACACAAAGCAGAAATTAAGATTTCATTTTCAAAATCAATGTGGGTTTTTTTAAAAGAGGATCTAGTTCTTAATTAAGTTCTTACACCAATATATCCTCAACCATAAAACTTCTTAAAAAAATTGAGATAATACTTTTTTAACTATTATACATTTCATACTCATTATTTTTGAAGTCTGATATAAATAAGGATGTTTGCGTTAGCATGCGTATTATTCACATCTGGCTGACATTAAGTTCTGGCATCCTTGTTCAGTGCCCAACCAGATTTGCTAAACATACTCAGTACCTGAATGTTTCATCACACCTCAATGCCACAGGCTAACTGCTCAGAACATTTAAGAGTAAAACAGGTGTCTGATATAGGGTAGGGAGTCAAAATTCAAACTTATTTCTGGAGAAATCAGACTTCATAATTTATTTGACAATTTATTAAGCATATAACTATTGGAAGCATCATCCTCCACGTCCTAGGTTTAAGCAGCACCATTAAACACTATAAAGCCCATAGCACAGAACTCTCCATTCCATGTGATTTCCAACAGCATTTATCTTAGAAGTAAAATAAAAATGCAAAGCTAAAACAACAACAAAAAAATCACCTCAGCCAAAAAAAGTCACTCCCCAGTTTTATATAAAAAAATAACTATCACTGTTGCATGTACCACCATACATAATATTATGTATCACCACAAATAGTAACACTACTCACACCTACAACCACCTCATAAGCGTTTAATTGTTACTTTTTTCTCCTTAGTGCACTAAAAATACCATCAGATCTCAATGGGGCTATCTTCCTTCACAAGTCTTTTGCTAACTTCCCATAGCAGCATACTATAAGAAAGGAGGAGGAAAAAAAAGGAAAAAAAAAAAAAGCAGGTTGTACACATGCTAATCATTTCTGTCCCAGCTTTTACAAAGAGATTGCTCATAAAAACTGGATCTGTCACTGTAAGTAAATTATGTCAACATTTGTCTGGGATCCAAACTGTCTCTTAAGCACTGAAGTGTTCTTTCTCATTATCTGGTATGATACTACCGTAGCAATACTTGCAGGCTACATTTCTATGCTATTGTTCACATCTACCAAATGTCAGATCTGTCTGTTATTTGTTAAAATGCTGATGTTTTAAGCAATAATTTAATTAAAAACTTTAAGCAGGATTTTCCTAAGTCTTACACATCAGTTCAATGTTGCTCTAAGTAGAAGTTATAGATTATACTCTTATTTTGATATTTTTTCATTTGCATTTTTTGACAAACATCATATACTAATAAGATGGGGCAATTCTCAATGTTACATGAGATAAGGTGGTTTTCTTAAGGAAAAAATTAGATTTTTTTTTTAAACAGCTGAAGCATGTATTGTTTGGTTTATAACATTTTTAGTGCAGAACACGAAAGCTGCTTTTAGTATCTTGTGCTGCGCACTTTAGGGTTGAGGGGAGTGGAGATGAACAAAGGTTGCAGTAACACAACATGAGGGTAAAATGCAGAAAAGAAAAATAAGAACAGAGAAGGGAAGATGCATAAGTATTATCATGGAACAGGAAACAACACACAACCAAAAACATAGTAACAACAGATAAGTTCTGAAAGAATGAAAGACAAAACATTTACTCCACGTTGCTAGAGAACAGAAGCCTGCTTTCAGAAAATTCAAAGCAGAGCTCCTCTGACACTTCTCTTCCTCAAGTGATCAATTCCTCTCCCTAGCCCATTACATCCTTCTCTTCCCCCTCCTTTGCAGTCCACAGCTGATAAAATAAATAGGATAGGATTAGGACAGGAGATTCTTCTGACTAGCCCATCTTTCTAGCTTGCAACATACTAGAAAAAATACGCTTTTTAATTTTAAAATCTATCTTTAAACTCAGTTACAGTGAAACCTTAAGCACTTTAAATACGGTTTCAAATAGTTAAATTTGAGACACTTGTAAGGAGAAAGCTGAGAGTTACAAAGTTGAATAGGCAGAATGACGAAGAATGAAAAAGCAGTTAGGAGAGGTATGCCATGTCTTGTGTACAGTAAGTCTTCCTGGAACTCTTGCTGAAAACATCCATGTAAATATAATGTGAAAAAAACCCCTCACAAAACGTTAACAGGGTCCTTTACAGAATGTAATAGTATATTAACCTGTTTGAACTATAATTTTTCTAAAATAAAAAAACTGAATGATACCTGTTGAACTGCTAAGACTATCATATACTAGTATCTAGTTTGATACTAACCAGATCACGTCTGAAGAGGTCTGTTTTAAAACCCTTCACAGCTACACATTAATCCAATTCTGTGTTCATATTGATATCAGTTAGTTACACGTCCTCAGATAGTTTCACTTGTGCTACAGAGAAATTTTCCATGATTTACATATATCATATTCGTATATGTGTAATATGACCTAGTACTGTGCTTATGCGTTTGTATCCTGGAACGTTTGTGCATATAAAAGCAGGTTAGAAAGAGTCATAGTCCCCAAAAAGACAAAAAATATTTTCAAGAGGATAAACAGTATTTTAAATACTTCGTAGGGATTTTTTACAGCTAAGCTAAATCATTCTTTTGTCACAAAACTTTATTCAAGTCAGAAGATACCTTCAACTGTAAATGATTCTCCAAAGAAATCTGTTTCTTCTCTGTACCAGGTATCTTCTTTCTTCTTCATGTAATAATTTGAAAAAAATACATCTAGATTTTACTTGAAGCAAGGAAGAGACCATTCCTTTACCAAATATAACAGAAAATAATATTCACAATACCATCCAAGACAATTTTTATACAGTTCACAAATACTCATTTTCATATTGCCAATGAGCACAAGAACGGCAACAAAACCAACCAGGAACTTTAAAGCCAAGCTTCCATATCATATGCAGGCATGATCGATCATGCCCATGATAGGGGTGAACTTCTTATGCCCCTGTCAAGTACTTTTTGTCATTCGGTATTTTCTAAGTAAATTGTATGTACATCAGTAGCATCTGACAGTTTCACCTGATATCCCAATTTAAAAACCAACAACCTCAACTCTGTCTCCTTCAAAACAAACATTCCTATTCATACAATGAGGGGGAGAGAAATGAGTGTACAGATCTCCCTATTCACTTGCCAACCAGCCTGTCCCTAGCATCCCTGACAAGGGATCTTTTCCCTCTTAATCTCTTTTAGGGACATACTCTCTTTGCCTTCTTCAAGGCAAGGTGAGACTGCAGCAAAGACCCAGCCGACATGCACAACCAAGCCAGGAAAGATGACATTGTTTCCACTAGCATCACACTGAGCATTAGCAGGAAATCCAAAGAGACACTCCTGTCCCTGGTGAACAAACAACTCAGTCTTCTTCTCCCAAAAGAAATGATTTATAGGAGAACCATCCTACTGCCATAGACACAGATTTTAATTTGAGCAAACAAGGTTGTGCTTGAGGAGCTAACAAAAAATACAACAAAAATTGTAATTGAGAATAAAGCTTTTTGTAGTACTTATTCCAACCAGTGAAGTTCATGAGCTTTAATTCATGTAATCAACGTGTAATTTAAGTTTTACACAATAAGGTTACACAGGTGTTTTATTCAGAGCAGGATCCAAGACATTTTTAGTACAAGAGCAGGTAAAGAAAAGGATAGCCCTTGCTGTTCTTATTTGCTTGATTTCTAGTGTTATACAGCCACCACAATAATTATTTTAATAAACCTAGTATTTTGCAAGGTATAGAAAAGGGAAATAAAAAAAAACATTTAGAGAAGGGAAAAGGATCAGAAAGCTCCCTGTTCTTTATGAGTATCATTGTATTTCCTGTCATAAACGGATTATGGTCTCCCCACCACACAGTAAGCCACAGAAAGCAACTTAAAATGACTAGGAAAGGAAAAGAAGAACGGAACCTCAGTTCCTCCCACTTCCCAGTGTCAAATGCAAAGATGCTGCCGACAGCATGGTCTGCACACCATGTGGCTCCCCGAAAGCTGGCCCAATCTTCTTAATATTTCAGCAGCTACTAATGCAACTCACAAAAAGTGAAAACCTCTCATGTAGTGAGTATTACCCTGTTGTCTTTTGGGTTTGGTTTTCTTTTTCCCGTCTGTAGATATGCTCTAACAGTTACTAACATATCTTGTTCCCACCTTTAACACAGAAGAAAGAAGAGGAACCACAGAGTAAAAACAGAAAATACAATGATTGCCATTATCTATGCCACATTTTAGCTAGGATTTGCAGTCCCAAATCTTAAATAAGAAAAGCTCTCAAGAGCTGGGAGCACGTTGTTGGGAGTTCCAAGCAGGCACCAATTTCCACACTGCTCTTTACTCTCCCACCTCCTCACAGCACATCTAACACCACTAGATCCCTTTAAACAGGAACTAGGTTTTCTTCAACGATCTAAACTGCACATAAAAGCTACTGCATAGCATATGCACTGGAAGACTTTCTTAGAGTGGATGCTAAAGGATGTAGACCTATAACATTTCTGATCTACTGAAACTTAAAATTTTAACAGAGAAAATACATCTGGACAGCAGAATATTCCCATCTGTTCTCAGGACACTCCAGCTCTATACAAGTACCCATTCTATCAAAAGAGTCTTCTTAATCACAAATGAAGAAAGCATCATGGACAGAAGGAACATTTGCAAAATGCTAGCTCTCTGGGCTGCACTGCTCAACTCCAGGAGCTTGTATGCAATAGCTTGTTTATAATACGGTGCATGGTGCAATCTGTACTGGTGAATACCTCACGCATTGCATACTGATACACTGAAACACAGATGAAAAACAAAGTCAGCTTCAACCACCATGCCATGAAGGAAAAATACCCCAGCAGGAAGTAGTATGAGATCACTTAAAATATTATGTATTTGATATATTCCTCACATTTCATATTTCCCAAAATAAACATGTAAAAATGACTGTGTTCTATAAAACCGTAACAAAATAGTCAAAGAAAAAAAAAAGTCACAAGGAACTCAAAATATGTTCTATAAATGCATTTGTTAGGCTGACCAAATTTATCTAAGCTCTATTTCAGGGTGCTTACAACCTGAATTTCAATGAAGCACATGAATATGACCAAAAAAACAGGTGATAAAATGTATATACTTTTCTGTTACAGCCCATATTGGCATTCAATTTCTTCCCATTTACAGATTTTATCATCTATCAGAACAACTGAACTTGCAGTCAACAGTTATTTCATCTGGGATTATAATTCAAGAAATAGTTCTTGTAGATACTAAGACCAGATACTCATTTTCAGTAGACAGGTAGTACTGAAGTGGATATTTTCATTGAAGGGTTTTAACCTCAACAACCACATTAGAAAGGCACTTTAGGTACAACTATAAAATGTTACGGTGCTTGACATCATGTAATAAAATGGTGCAAAGCATACAGTGACTCTGAGATGAGTATATTAGAATTCAGCATTAAATACATGAGAGTGAATTTTTGGATATTCTGGCAAAAGCAACATCGTCCCTTTTATCAGATTTCTTTACAGTGGTCTAGAATTGACTTGAAAAGCTGTTGCAAACAACAGCTACTCTTTCCTGCTCTTTGGTTATGCTACGGACTTGGAAACACTAGCAGTTCATTTTTGCTTAGACTAGTGAAGAACGATCCACAAGCAGATTTAGTATGTAACAAAATCCCCCACACCTTCTGTATCTGTTACCTAGGAAAACTTTCCTTCAATAAATGAATCTGAATCATGTTTTTATTTTTCTTTTCCTACAGAGGCCAGAGTCTTATGAGGAAAGGCTGACAGAGTTGGGGTTGCTAAGCGTGGAGAAGAGAAGGCTCCAGGGAGACCTTATTGCAGCTTTTCAGTACTTAAAGGGGGCTTCCAAGAAAGATGTGGACAGACTTTTTAGTAGGGCCTGTTGCGATACAACAAGGGGTAACGGTTTTAAACTAAAGGAGGGTAGATACAAGACTAGATACAAGGAAGAATTTTATTTTATTTTTTTACGATGAGGGTGGTGAAACACTAGAACAGGTTGCCCAGAGAGGTGGTAGATGTCCCATCCCTGGAAACATCAGGTCATGCTGGACGAGGCTCTGAGCAACCTGATCTAGCTGATGCTGTCCCTGCTTATTGCAGGGGGATTGGACTAAATGACCTTTAAAGGTCCCTTCCAACCCAAACCATTCTATGATCTCGCCAAGACTTGCTAGCTCAACATTTTACTTATCTCAAACATTTTGTCCATCTGTTGCTAACATGCATGTTAACCTATAATATAGGCAGCCTAAAAGTTGATCTATTGTATTTGGGGTGTGAGGGAGGGGAAATAAACAGAAATCTCTGAAACACTATACAAGAATAACATTTATTGTTAATCTGCATATAAATGCTGATCTGCATATGAACAATTTTTTCTACTGCATCGAAAATCTCAGACTTCCGAAAAATCGGTACTCAACAGCTCAAACTGAATATATAAAGAAAAAAAAAATATGTTTCAGACAAAAACCCTAAAAGAAAATATTAAAGTTTACTTTATAAGTGAGGACATGACATCTGAATAAGATGAGTGTAATTTGAGTATAGGATGAATGTAGCATGTAAGTTACTTCCCCCTTTTTAAGAAGTAGACTGCAGGGTAAAGATGTATATATGCCAGATGTTACCATAGAGTAAGAGATGCCCCACAAATCATAAACTAGTTACTATTACTGTAACTCTGTAAAGAAATTCAGGCTTCCAAACTTAATTTTTAAGTCTCAGGCACGCATGGAAGCCTCCTGCTAAATTATTAAGCTCCATACAAGTCAATGCACAGGCATACAATTATTCATCACCTTTATCCATTGGATTACTCTAAATTAGTAACAACGACAATGACACAAGACCTAAAATAAACAAGCTGCCCACTAGTTTGAGAAAAACAAAACAAAACAAAAAACCAAACAAAAAACTTACACATCTGTTCCACTGCATGCAGGCGGCTTCATTTGAAGTTAAATACTTGCTACTCAAACTTAATGATGATGATTGTATCTAAGGAAAAGAAGAAAGTAATTCCTTTTAATAAATATTTTTAGTTATGTTATCTGTCAAAGTGGCAAGTCATGGGATGTTTCTCTTTAGGTTTCTCTTTAGCGGACAGCTCCAGGAGTTGCACTTACATGATGAGCTCTTGCCTTTTTTTCAAAATCCCTAGCCCTCATAATTGTCAAGAAAAAGTAGATATTTTCAACTCTAGAGCTCCAAAGCAAAAAAATAAAATCCTCCCCTGCCAATGAGTACTAAAAAGATTTAAAAGTCAAATTTTTGTACTTGTCTTGGTGCTGCTCCATTTATTTTTTTTAATGCTTAGGGATGACTACATCTCATGATGAATGAAACCAAGTCTACACTACATGCAAGATTTCAAAGAAGCTTGCCGACACCTTTCAGTGCACTACAGGATTCATCTGGCAGCTTGTTACACCTTCTCTTCAGGAGCTAAACATACTGCTTACACACTGCACCCAGCACGTGTATTAATCAACATGCAATAGCATGGGACCAACACAACATTATCATTCCCCATGTATGAGAAAGAAATGATTGCAAGCAGAGCATGTTAAGTCAGATATTTTGACTTAGCAACAAACCAGAGCAAAACAGTCTATCACAGGATGTATTTCTGGAGTTTTGCAACTCCAGTCCCACTGACCATTATACAGACATGAGGTTCATTGTGCAGAGGCCCCAGGTGTTTCACTGCCCCAGCACACTGAAAACAAACAAACAAACCAAAAAACAGCCAAGAAATCTTTTTGCCATCCCATAAAACCTGGAAAGTAAACTTTGACTCCAAATCTGAATGCAGAAAGTGCTGGACTCTGCAATGCTTAGTGGTTAGGATGATGCTTTGACCTCTTCTCTAAACTTTGCATGGATCAAGCATCAACAGGGGTTAAATCGGCAAAGCATTCTCCCCACCAATCAGTGCTTACTGCTCTTACACTGAGAGACAGTGATTGATATATACACATATACACACACTTTTTTTTTTCCTTCTCCTTGAGAAGGAGAATGCCTCTTAGAGGGTGGAAAGTCCTGATTGCTAGCTTACTGTGCATTATGGAATGAATTATATGTAACTTCTTTTACTGACATTTTCATTTAAAAATACTTCCATGCTCCCTCTTGAGCAAGTGAAAGCATCTCCAGAGCTGTGCAGCTGGCTAATTTGACTCTTAAGATGAGACACTTCAGCTGTCCCTACTACAGCCAACACTTAAATAATGCATACAAAGAGGAAGGTGTCAGCCAAGGAGACAGAGATCCACCCGTGCAGGGTGCTCAGCAGGAGCAGTTAGGGAACTCTCTGGAGATGTGGATTCAGTTCCTCAGGCAAAGCAGGGAAGTGAACCTGGCTCTCCCACATTCCTTGCAAGTGCCAGAGCCATCAGACTACAGGCAAGATAGAGTACAAATAATGCATCTTTATCCTCCCCGATGTCTTTAAAAAAAAAAAAAAACAAACCCCACAACACCAAAACCCCACAACCCTTCCATTCCCATTTTCCCGTTCTTTCATTTGTTAAAGATGACTAGAAAACAGTTTCAAGCCATGCCAAACATTTCATTCAATTCAAATTAATGTTTGGGTTTTCTTGATTGTTTATTTTAGTGAGAAGAATAACAAAGAAGAAGTCATTTTAGCTGGATCTGAGCTTATTTTCTCTAGAGGCAAACATTGATTCAGAAAATAGCATACAGAATTACAGCAGCAGGTAAGCAGCATAATTATTGAAATGCTAATTAAATGAACTTATTTGGGACAAAATTGGTTCAAATTGTTTGATCATTGTCATATAAGACACATACATTATTAATTTTAAATACCTTTTTCCATACATTTTCCAAAAAATTGCAAAAGAGTATTGCTAAAGTGTCACAGCTGTTAAACCAAGCCTATTTTCAGCCATAATTTTCAAGCTACTGACTACTGAAATCCAGAACTGGCCTTTGTATTAAATGTACAGAAAATCTGAGCACTCAGTGCAAAATTATTTTACCACAGCAAGATACATATTTTATATTTGTGTGTATATATATCTGTATAACACTAGCAAATGTAAACTAGCAGACATTACCAAAAAAAATCCAACAAGTTTTCAGACAGCTGTAACAGTGAACTAGTAACCTTCCAAATCTTTGAAGAGGGATCGTCCAAGCCTGCATGCCATTACAAAGCAAAGAGAGAAGGGAAAGAGGTGAGAGATGGGAGGGAGGCAAGCCTGCAGTAATAGCTAAACAGAGCACGCAGGTTGCAAGTTGAAATAAAGATTATGGTAATACCATATTTCTTATGTCAAGATCCACCGAAAACCAGTCTTACACAGGTTATAGGGAAGGCTGATACTTCACTTCTCAATATGTTCAATATAAAAGAGTCACAATTTTTTTCTCAATTATCACACTTGAATGAAAATAAGGACCTTAAAAATCAAGCTATTTCCCTGCTGTTGCTTTAAGAGACCATCATATTATGCTCTGTCTTATCACCAAAAAAAAAAAACCCCAACCCCCAAAAAACCCAACCCACCAAAAAACCAAACCCTACCACGGTTAAACTATGTATCACACTAATTTAGAATGCAAGTTCCTCCACTTCGGGGCGGGGCGGGGGGGGGGGAAGCTCAACACCACCTCTTTTTTCTTGTTGTGTGTGCTTTAAACTCTAGATTTCACTTGACAGCTATCTTTAGGCCACAGAAACTACTCAATTTCTTTACTAATTGGCTGAAATCAAACAATCCCATAGCTGTGAATTGACAGATATTGATGATGCCAGTAGCAAATGCAAAATAAACAGCCAAAGTTATACAGAAAACAACGCCCATCTGCCACATACGAGAACACCTTTTTTGAAGCCTGTTTTGAAAGTGCAGGCTAGAAAAGAAAATATTATGTAAATTACATTAATTTATGTTGATATTAGTAAAATACCTAGATTGTCCCTACTTAGGAAAAAAATGACAGTCATGATGATGAGTTAAAGACAATGGTCTACGTTGTGCAAAATCCCCAAGTAAACTATCTATAATACTGTTTTCTATCTAAACGTAAGTTAATGTACATGTATCATCACACCTATTTGCATAAAGCTGATTATTTTAACTGTACATTACAGTGGCAGCCCCATAGTACAATATGCTTATTTTGAAGATGAGAACTACAAATCAAAAGCGAGCCTCAAAAGACAGAATTTACAGAATCCTCTCATAGAGAGTCTTCACTGTGAATGGTAGTAAAATGCAGCAAGGTGTTAGGAGACAGACCATTTGCATTCCTTAATTCAAATTTTCTTAGAGACATAAAAAAAAAATCTCTAAGAATTTACAGTATTTAGGATTCTAAAAGTTAGAAGGTAACAAATTCCAAGGAAAAGGGGAGAAGAAAAACACAACAGGCTCAAAGGCCACACAAACCAGCAACTATTCCCTACAACCTAAGAGTTTGCCAGGACTTCCTTCTGTAATACCTAGTTCTTAATAATCTTTGATAGGAGGATATTCTACTTTACACGGATAGACAATTTTAAATAAACGTGTGAAACTCAGCTGCCCTCCTGTATTTCCAAAGGACCTGTTATAAGCCTTAGTGATGTATTATGTGTACTGAAGTAGAGCCCCTCTGCACTAACCACCCATGACCCCATGACACTAGCAGCTCTGCAAACACAATTCTTGCTCAGGACGTTTGCAGTCTAGGTTTAAAATGAGCCAGAATAGGTGGAAACACCAAACAGAGAGAGAGGCCGCAGCGGACAAGGTAACAGAAAGACGGTAAGCATTACTTTAAGTTCATCACCTGTCTAGCCTTCTGCTATTATATGCTTTGCCTTTCACATTATCATTGAGGATGCAGTACCTGTCACTATTTTGCTTTCTACAGCATAACAGTAAAAGAGTTATGGTTATTCCAAAGTACAAACGTTTAGAAAAGTTTTTTCTGAGATGCTTACTTTAGATATTTCATTTTACTTTCATTTTACTTATTCTCAATCAATTCTTACATTTGTCTGCTCTGGAGAACTTCTATGGAATAAATTCTTCAATATCTGTTAAAGTTGAAAGATACTAGCAACACTGTAAGTACCAAAGCAGACAGACATCCAACCATACAAAAAACTTTCAGCAACTTGCCTGTTGGTCTTATAACTAGCAGACAGCACTCAAATTTCTAAGAGTCCACAAAAGAATTTCTGCTGCTTTTAATATACAATGAAGACATATAAGATTTTTTCTCCACAAAAGCAATCTCCACAGTAAATAACTATAATGCCCCTGCCCAGTATTAGTACAAATATAGGCTTTCTAGTAGCAGCATTGTAACTTGGGGATAGTTGATAGTCTTCCAGACTTCACTACCCCCAATATGTACTCCACGAACATCCTCCCAAGGGTGCACGGCTGCACTTTAAGTGAAATGTTGCATTACTGAAGATAACCTTTTGAAGAAAAGAACTGCACAAAACACATGCACAGTGGGCTATACAGACAACAACACATAAGGAAAGCCTGAGAAGTATGTTTATGTCATGAAGGCTTGAAAGTCCTTCTCTGCTTGGCATTATAGGCATAGCATGAGATGTCATGCTAAAGTACTGAAATCTCTCAAAGATAGCCCCCAGAAACAAGACATGACTGCTTCTAACACAGAAGCACCAGGGAAAAAGGACTGGGGAAAGAAGACTTCTTTTCTACGCTGTAAAGTCAAACACCACTAAACTTAGGAATGATAATTAGAATCACCATTAATACAAAAGAGGCCTTTTACCTTACATTGCATTAAGAAATGTTTTTACACTTTTAGTAGACTGTATGTGCAGCAGACAATTTTAGGTGCATCAGACACCCTCCGAAATTCAGTAAGCATTATAACATACCCGGTGTCTACCATCAGCAGCCGTCTCAGTGCAGATCTAGAAGTTACACAAGACGTTTTTAAGCAAAATTACCACATCCCAAGTAAAAAGCAAGAGAAGTAGTAGAGGAAAGTTAAATTCTGCAGTTTTTCCACGCGCACCTCTCTTGAGCGGCTCTGCCCAAAAGGGACGGGGCTGGGAACTTCACCCCACACAGGAAGAGATGCGGTGTTTACGCCGCGACCGAAGCCGCCGGCGGGAGCCTGCCCCCCTCGTGTCCCGCGTTCTCGAGGGGGCACGCTTTTGGGGATTTCCTGGGTTTTTCGGCCCCGGCGCCCAGCTGGCAAGCCTGTACCCGAGGAGCTCGTCCGCCGGTCGCCGCGCAGCCCCGGCCCGCACCGTGAGCCCTGCGCGGAGACACGGCCGCCCGCTGTGGGGGGCGGCGGGCTCTCCGTCCCCGGGGCTGCCCGGGCCATCTTAGCTCGGGATGGCAACGGCCACATGGTCACCGCTCCCCCCGCGGGCCCGGCTCCCGCGGCCCCACCAGGTGGGAGCGGGCGCGGAGCCCCGGCGGGTCCCGCCGGCCCGGCCCGCGCCGCGCACAATGCCGGGCGGACTCGGGGCGCGGCCAGCGCCTCGGCGGGCACCCCCCCAGCCCGGGGCGGGGGGGGGGGGGGGCGGCAGAGCCTGCCGGGCGGTCCCGGCAAGCGCCGAGCCCCCGGGGACCGGCGACCCCCGCCCGCCAGGCCGGCCGGGCCCCCTCCCGGGGCCTCGCAGACAATGGAGCCAGCACCGCAGGCCTAGTCCCCGGATTCCTGCACCGCCCCGCCGCCACACGCCCCCTCCCCGGCCTGGCGGCGCTGTCCTGCGGGCGCTCCCAAGCGGGACGGGGCGCCGCCGGGCACGGGGCGCGGGGCCCCGGCCGCGCGGGCACCGGCGCTGCTGAGGCAAAACCCGGCGGCAGCGGCGGACGTGGAGGGGGGGGGGGGAGGAGGGGGGGTCCGCGGGAGGGCGAGCCGGACCGCCCTGCCCGGCCCCCTCCCGGTGCCGGAACGGGGCCACTCACCTCCCCGGGCGGCCGCCGCAGGGCAAGCCGGAGGTCGCCACCGCCGCCCGGCCGGGCCCGAAGGAGTTAAAAGGAAGGGCCGGGCGGGACCGTCCCATTCATTAGCCAGGCGCTTTGTCTCCGGCCGCCGCCACCGCCGCGGCGCTAAGCAGGCTGCCCCGGCTCGGCCGCCACGGGGCGCGGTGCGCAGGCGCCCGGCGCGGGGGGCGGTGCGGTGCGCGGCACGCACGACGCGCAACATGTCATCCGGGCCGCGGGCCGCAAAATGGCTGCCCCCGGGGCCGCGACGTACGAGGGGCGGCCCCGGATCCGGATCGGGCCGGCGGCGGCCGTGGGGAGCTGGGTGTCCTGCTGCGCCGCCTCCGCGGCGGGGCCGGGGTGAGATGCGAGCCTTCTCCGCAAAGGTGCGGCCGCTCGCCTTCGCCCGCTTTGTTTGGGGGGCGGCTGAGGGGGGCGGCAGCCGCTGCCGCGGGAATTGCCGCGGCCTCGAGGGCGGCGGGGACGGGGCGGCGCCGGCCTGGGGGGTTCCTGCGGCGCCGCAGGCCTCGAGGCACTGCCGGGGCCTCTGCCCGGCCGGCAGCGCCTTCCCCGGGAGGGGGCCGGGCAGGGCGCCCCGAGCTTCCCCCGGGCTGGCCGCGGTCGGAGCGGCCCTTCCCGTCCTTGCAGCGGGGCCTGGCGGGCGGGTCGGCGCGGGGAGCTGGTGCCTGGCTGGCGGCTTCAGGAAGGGCCGGCAGCATCCCCAGGCCGCAGCCCCGAGGGGAGGCCTTCGTGGGCATCGCTCGGCTGGAGCGCGGGCACGCCGCTGGTCTGAACACAGCCCTCACCTTTTCAGGAATTTAATCCCCGTTATGCATATCTGCATTTAAAACAGCCCACCTTGACATGTATGGTGGACTAACGCACACTTGACTTGGTTCTGGGCTCAGTTTTGCTGTGCTTGCAGCTGCTGTCTGTCTCGGGAGGGGCACTTCACATGACACTTCAATCTGATCTCCTGTGCAGCCATTGCAGGGAAAGCCGTTCAGGGATGGAGGATGTGCATTGCGTCGTTTCAGCGAAGTGGTGGCCCGCTATATGCTCAGGATCTTGGAACTTTTCTGGATAAGGCTCCTGCAGTTTTGGTGTTCGGTTGTGGGTCGGTGGTTGTCTTCTCTGATTGAGAAAGATTAGTCAAGGTCGTCAAGTGGACTGAGTGATTCAGGCTTTTCAGGTGGGGTGGGGGTGAAGCAAGCAGGGTGGTTTGCTGGGGTTTTTGTTTGTTTGGGGGTTTTTGGCTTTTTTTTTTTTTTTTCAAATGTATGTCATTTTTACAGAGACCTGGGTAAAGATATGATCTGGTGAGACTTTGACATTTATTGTCAAATTCCCAGTGGCAGTCATAGATTTCTGCTTCTTTGACTCCAGTGTTGCTGGTCATAATAACTTGCATCTTACCTTTGGGAGGGGAAGCAGGAGAAAAACATTAACAGCACTGGTTTGGAAGCAATGCTGGTTTAAATTAAGACAGTGTTTAGACAGAGAAATAGTGCTTGAGCAAGTACTTGGGTTTTGATCTGAGTTGTTTTCATCAGTTAATTGACTGGTTTTTGGTTTTTTTTTTTTTCCCTAATTGAACAGATTTAGTCAAAAAATGCTTTGGTGGATATATAAGTTGATTGCTTTTTGATTTAAAATAGTGGAGCTCTTGAATATTCTTCTATAGTATTTGTATGTTTGCACTTCTATAGTACTGGTGTGGTCTTCTAAATGAATGGTGCCAGTCAACAGAAAGTAAACCATCTGTTATGGTTAATACTTGCTTTGGAAATCTCATATCAAGGGTGGTTTGTTTTGGTTTGTTTTTCATTCATGTGCTACTCAGAATCTCAACAAAATAGCTATTACACTGTGTGCTGGCAGTTTTTCTTTGTTCCCTATTACAACTTCTTAACTTACAGCGTATTGTTACTGATACAGTTGAACTTCTACCATAGGTGACAGTAACTGAGGCCAAAGTGATTTGAGGTGAAGTTACTTTGACTCGCCCAGTTTCCAGTGTTACAAAGTGCATGTATATGAATAAAACTACTTAAAAATGAAGTTTAGTCTTGGCCTGATCTGCCAACTAGACTCAGTAATAGACGTGTGCGAGCTTAGTTAAGAAGCCTTTATCACCACTCTGTTGACAGGAAATTTTGATGATTATTTAACATGCAATAATAATAAATAGAAATATATTATCTCCCAAAGCATCTCTTGGAGAACTATAAAATTGTAACAGTTATGTTAAATTTTACTTGGAATTACATAGTTATATTTATCACACCACAGAAAGCCTGATAGTAGAATATGTAACTTTATTAACTGCTTTCTGTTTTTTAACAGCTGTGACTTTGAAAATTTGTAGTTGAAAATTGTACAGTAAATTAAAAAAGACTCAAAAATCACTTAGTGCTTTCCCACTCCATGTTGCTCTTTCTGTACGCACCTCTCTGTACCTCTTCATTTTTTCATACGTTCTATTCTGAAAATTTCATTAAGGGTCAGTGAAAGTTGAGATTAATGAAAGTTAATTATTTCTTTAAAATATCTTCTGAGTGGCTTAAGAGCCAGTCAGTGATTCAGTATATAATCTGTAGATGTATATCACAGATTGAATGAAATAGCTGGAACTTCTTTCTGTTTTAAAAGAATACACCAGAAACTTAAGAAAATAGGTCTTAAAAATCTGAGCAAAGCTGGAGCCAGAAAGTCTTCTCGCAAACAGCCAAGTAATATGAAGAATGAAGAGATGATGGTGATCTGGTGCCAGGCAATGGAAAGAGTAAGTAACTACAATTCCTAGAGAAGGCTCCAGACTGCCAGCTTGTGGTGAATGTAGCAGCACTGGTGTAGCGATAGTCTAAAGATACAGATTCTCCATAAAGCATGCAGTCTGAGGTGTAAGTATGTGAAAGAACATAGTCATGTGGCAAGGTGGATATTAGGAAAGTCGGTGCAAGGCACCTTGACAGGAAGAAGCCAAAAATTTTCTTATTTAACTTCAGAAGAGTGATTTTTTTTCTTCATTTTCCCCCATTTATGCCTTTATAAACTTCTTATCTGTTTCAGATATTGTGAATAAACATCTTTATTTGCATGTTTAACTGAACCTGGCATGAATTAAAAGTTATTTGATATTAAATGAACATAAAAAAGTAATTTCTCACTCCAGTCCCTGGATCGAAGTACAAGCATCTGTCTCCCTGTTATGTTTTGTAGAATATTGGAAAGCTAAGAGAGCATGCTTCTAAAGAGACTGGGTTCTCTGGAGAATAGTGTTACAGGTTCAGAGAAGGAAATGTCACTGCAGTAACCGTAAGTAACCAGCTCTCTGTCATTGTCAATACTGGGGTGCACATCAAACTCAGAAGGCTCCTAGGGAGGCTATAAGAACCTAAAACCAGTTGGAAACTAGACTAAATCCTTGTATCCCTTCCTACTGTGACAGAAATTAAAATATGCCTTAAATATACCTATTTCTCTGTCAATATTATGTTACGTGTTATTAGACAATGGCAGATGTTTAGTTGCTGCAGACAGAGTGTTGTGTTCTGTGGTCCCAGAGTCTCTCCAGTCACTGAGCTGTTCATCTTAATCTGATTTTTTTTTTTTGCTTCCTTCCATCCCTTTCTTTCTAGGTAGTAAAGATAACATTGATACTGCAATGATAAAATGGTGTAGTTCTGCCTTTCTGAATTTGTATACCTTTTGAAATATTAAATGTTATAGTGGCATATTGATAATATTCCATTGGGAATATTAACCATTTTATTGCTGTTACCTTGTTATAGCAGAATTGGGCAGTTAATGTATTTATCTCCAAACCTGCTCTGATAAGTTTATTTTCCTTACTGAATCACTGAAACCTTTGGCTTCACCTCTAGCAACTTCTGCATCAGCGATGCATTTTCCATATGAAATCATGAAGACAAAAACTATATCAAGAAATAATAGTTCTTAAGTCAAACACAAAGAATTGCTGCCTTTTGTATGCACTGAGGTAATATATTCAATAAAATTATCTCTTTTCCTCTTTGTCTAGACTCTAACCTCTTCCAGGACCCTAACTAGACAGTGTCAACTTAATGATCAAAACCTTAAAACAGAGGTCAGAAGTACTAAATTTGGATGTCCAATTTAGTATTATAAGGGTACGATTTCTAAGAACACTTATCATAGGAGAGTACTTATATATTTAGCATACATACCCCATTAACTTCAGCGGGCACTTGGCCCTGCTCATCAGATTCAAGGTGTCAAGTTAGGTGCTTAGAAAATAAAGAATGAGCAATTACACAGTAGTTGTGAGCAACTTTAAGTGGCATTCACTGCCAAAAGCATGATGCCTTTGTGCTTTTATATTAATTAGCTCATTTGTTACAAACACAACTGTCTAATCGCTTTATCATCATGGATTTATAGCACATCAGAGGTGTACGTCAGTGATTTTTGACTTGGAGTTGAGCACATGGTAAGGATGTTCACAGGATTTATTCATACTTACCCTTTATGTGGAGTGAGGATAATGCTGGAATACATCTTCAGGAGTCCTCAATTTGAAGTTTTTATTTTAGCTTTTTTTTTTTGAGTCTACTGAGATTCTGTCTGCATTATGAAGCCATATTATGTATCAGAAGTGATTTATATATGTGTGAGTTTGGAAGATCTCTTTATTAGCCAGCAAGCACTGGCCGAGGAGGTAGACGTGTCTGAGGCGAGGCAAAGCAAAGCAAACTTGTGTAAGGTTCATTACTGTTTGTTAAATGATACATACAAGTTGGATTTCTCTGAACAGAGGAAGCTATGAGCCATGTCTGATTCTCTTGTTTGTTTGGGGGTTTTTGTGGATGTCCTGTATTGAGTCTTGCTTCTGACTTATTTTTTCATTTTATTTTTCCTCCCCAGATTTGGATGTCACCTTGCTTTGTAGCCCTTCCCCATGTAGATGAGGAGTCAAGGTTTTAATTCCGAATAAGCCCATCTATTTTGGGATTTCTTCTGCAGCAAATGACTAGGGATTCTAACAGCAAAACTTCCTCCATTGCATACAGTCTTAATCATCTGCAGACCAAGTTTGTCCTCTAGAATGAATGAGGAAGAGGTAGAAAAGTAATTAAGACTGGATTTGTGTCTCACTGCTGATTGAATTTTAACTTAATTATACTAAGGCTGAAGTATTAACTCATTGTAAACATTGGAGATCGTTTCTTGGAGATACACATTTGTGAGTGACCTAACTAGGAAAACCAGTATAAACTCACCCAGAGTTTATACTTTATTGCATATTACACTTGCAAGTTTTGATACTGACAGCAGGGAATTAAGAATAGAGAAGTCACTCTAAGGGATTTAATAAATAAACTAAACTTTATATATTATTAAAATTTATGAAGACAGTGAGTAACACTTCTTTGCTTGGATGAGGGATGTGTAGAGGATCCTTTTCAGTGTTGAGAAAAGGATCAAGGAGTAGGAAAGGGTTATCAGAGAAAGTAATAATGTATTTGCAGTAATATTGTTTACATGGGTTTTGCTGGCTTAAGCAATTACCTGAGTTCATGCTAAACAAAGTATCTTCTGAAATCCAAACCTGATGAGAACAACCACAGAGAGAAATTAGAAATAAAAGTACTGAAATTTATGTTTGATTTGAGAAATATATTGTGTATTGGATGTTTGTGTGGAGAGCACTTTGTTTTCCCTTTGCTGTGGCTGCCTTTGACAAAAAATTTCAGTTTAAATAGATGCTTTTTTTTTGTATTAACTTTCTATAAATTCTGTCTTCATCTGCTACTGAGGTTTCCTTAACATGTCTTGCAAAAAAAGAAGTCAAAATGCAACGTAAATTGTTCAGCTACAGTGTTTTGTAATTCTTTGCTGTGCAAGTATGATATTTTTAGAACTTTTCACATAGCGATTATTGTTTTGCTTTTTTGATTCCTACCCATTACCAGTGACATTTTGTCTTTGCCCGTAACAGTTAGTTATACTATGTGAATTGACAGAAACTTCAATTCTAAACATGCAGCTTCTTTTGTCAGCTGAGCTAATGATGGCTAATAACTAGGGATGCTGAAGGGGCATGCCAAAGAGGCAATGATGGGAGAGAAGGAGAATATTATTCCCTTGTTTATGGCTCTGTCTGCTCTTTTGTAAAAAAAAAAAAAACAAACAAAAAAACCAAAAAAACCCAACAAAACAAAACCATAAATATCATTGTACATAAAGTGTAAATAACTCTGCTCCAAAGGTTTGTGCTCAATAAAATAGTCTCCAGTAGACAGCAGTTTTGCTATTTAGAAGACCTACAGGTGAGTAGATGGGCAAGCTTTGTGCTTTTGCTGCAGCATTTTGTAATTTGGGGATTTTTTGTTTTGTTTTGTTGAAGTGTAGTTTACATATGCTTTCATGTATATGCTAATACCAAAGATTTTTTATTATTATTATTTTTGCAGTGTCTGTAGGGGTGAGCTCAAGCTCCACCTTCCATCATGCAACACTTATGAACACGTATGGTAGACAGCATCCTGTAACTGCAAAATCCCAAAGGTACATGATGTTAAAGGATTCAAGCTAGATAGTGGAAGGGTAAGTAAGGCAGGAAGTATCTCAGCGAAGTGCTTAACATATCTTTCTGTCTGCAAGTGACAGTCTACATAGTTCTTCTTTCAGTAGTGGCTCCAAGCAGTAGTTCCCACAACTGCTTAAATGGAAATGGGGTAAGGGCCTTTGCATAGCAGCTGTATAGCTTAAAGACCACTCTGTCAAATGGTCTTTAAATATTATCTATAGATAACATTCCATAGGACTAGCAGATGCAACTCACAGAGGTATTTCTTAGCAAGCACACTGATATAGCTTGAGTTCTGGTGGAGCTCTGATGATAAAAGGGCTCTGTCTTTATCAGTACCATAAAAGGCATTGACACAGCCTCCGGTCTGTTTCAAAACTCATGTTTCAGTGAAGACCGTTCATTTGGATCAACATGAACTGTTCTGGAGATCTAAAGAGTCTTCTTACCAGTTTTATAGAGAACAACTTTGATTCTGAGGATGAGAAAGGTGGTACATGCAGGAAATAAGAGTGAGGCCGTAAGAAGCAAAAATCTTTGATTCCTTAGCAGTTGGTGAACATGGATGAACACCAATACTATTTCATCTTTACTCACTCTTTTGTCATAATACGGCTAAAACTTCAGAATCGGAGGAATGAAAAGGAAAATGCAGACAATTCTTCCTAACCAGAGAACAAGGAAGATAGCAAACATGTGGAGGTAAAAAGGGCCAAGACTTTTCTTTCGTATTTGAAGCCAAAAGGTTGATCCCCATTCTGGAACTGTCATCTAGGACTTTGGACCACATATCCCACTCAGTCTAATACAAAAAAGAAGCCAGCCTTTCTGCCAAAGTGTCAGTGATACCTAGGAGATGGATCGATGATACGTGGGTTTTTCTTTAAGTACAGTAGTTAGCAAAGATCAGCTAGAAGAGGTGGAGGGACACTACACCACCTCACGGACTGAAGATACACAGTTGTGGTTTTGTTTGTCAGCACACTGCCGTAACATGTCTTTTGATAGGGTTGCAGCATCTTTTCCACAGTGCGTGCTGTTCTGGCTTCTGTGAGGTTTGAGAACAACCAGCCTTGCACAGTCATGCCCACGAGTGCTTTGCCAGCACCATATACCACGACTGATGAGGTAAGTGAGATCAAGAAGCATCCCCTTACAGGATGAGAGGACCATGGTAATTTTGTATCTTATGAGGCAGTATTCTAGAGTGGAATATTAATCATGCATAGATGAGTCTGAAGGTGTAAACCATATAGTGGGGAAACCAGACTTAACTGTGGCTTAGGACATCATACAGAGGCATCACGTAATGCACATTAGGCAGATTTGTCATCGTGATGGGAAGAAGACCCACACACGTGTTATAGCAGTCTAAAACATATCTTGAAATGGAAAGATTCTCACCAGTTCTTTAGAACGTGTGGAGTGGGCTCTGCCTCTTGCTTGTCCCTTCACTAGCCAGCTATTCAGGCCAGGGGAGGGATACAGAGTTCCATCCAGGGAAGAGCAGCACCACTGCCAATATTTAAGTGCTGCAGCAAGTCTGAGTTGATCTTTATTAATTGTAAAACAAAGGTGATGCTGTGTAGGTGATACACTTTATCAATGTAGAAATGTGTCTCATGAAGTTTGATTCTGCAAGGAAGGAGAGGAGGATGCCAAAGCAGATAAATAGCATTTGTGTTTGTTTACATGATCCTTACTTCTTGAAGTGTTTCTCTTAATAATTTGATAATTAATGCAGGTGAAAGCTGGTAGGCAGAAGATACTCCTTCTATGGAAGTCTTCCATGCAGGGTGAGTCAGCAGTGGCAACTTAAATAAAAACTTGATGCTGCCAAGTACAGGTGTGAAGATTCTGATGGACTTGGACTGAAGCCCAATGCATGTGTTGAGACAGTGCCAAAAAAGGTGGTGAGGGTCCTGTTGCCATCAAACCATGGTTCAGAGGGTCAGTTATTTTTTACTTGAAATTGTACAGTATCCCAGTAGAATTGTTTCCTCCTTGTCCAAAAATAGAAAAAATACTATTTTGAGGCACGAAGTCTCACTTGTGAGATGGAAAAGGGAAAGGAAACAGATCTTTGAGATTATAGAAGCATGTGCTGAGAACTGTTCAAATGCCTCAAACAATACTACATACTGTTACAGTTTGAAATAATACAGGCTAATGTACTAATATTTAACATGGAGGGTGGAGGATCCTGATCTCAACCTGTCATAAGGTCAATGAGAAATTATTTGGAAGTGTAAGGTTCCTAATACTGAACTGAGCCTGCCCTGATCTTTGTGTCATGGCTCTGAGGTACTGTCACAAGGAATGACGTGCGTTCTGTGTCAGAGCCTGGACAGTCCCTAGCGAAAACTCCTCATGCTTTCTTAATGAGAGGATCTAGAACACTGATAAACCTGGTCTGCATGCTATTCATTTGAGGTGGAGACACTGTCTTCAGTATGGGCACCAGGAAATGAAGCTCAGCAGTTCTTTGAAATTCTGTAGAGAATCTGAGGAGCAGGGACGTCTTTCTGCATTAGGCTGACATGGATCAGAAGCTTTTCATTTCAGATCTGCTAGGAGAGCAGGTCCTTGCACCATAGCGTGCTGTCGGCATTGATTCAAGCTGTACTATGAGTCCTTGGTCAATAGGTTGTGGGAACTGATGGTGCTGCCGCTGAATTTTTAATGGGATCATTTTGGACCTGCCACTTCCTGTTTTTATCAGCATGACATTTAGGACCTTGCACCTTATGAATGGAGTGTTGTTACCTAATGTGCCCTGTGCACAGGGCAGGTGGAGCTGGAAGATGAATGTCAAGAAAACTTTTGTGTAAGTAGAGCTTACTAGGGAGAATAAAGCATGAGTTTAAACTACAAAAAGATGGTTAAATGATGCAAATGCCCATAAGGAACACTGCATTATTGAAGGGATGTCCAGCTATGAAGTGCTGTACTCCACCTAGCAGAAAGAAGAAACTGGAAAAGTGCCAGACATACATGCGCACCAGACACGTGAGAGTATGGACACCAAGCTCTCTGTGGAAAACTTGTCTCCAGTTATAAAGCATTTGTACAGATGCAGGGCAGATACACACATGGATTATCACTTAAAAGATAAACCAACATGTTTTCTATCATAAATTAGATATTATTATTATTAGCTTCTTGACATTTATCATTTCTAGTCATTTTTATATTTTGTGCACTAATGTATATGATTTAGTATGCTGCTCCCTCTTTAATCTTTCTTTCACAAACTGAATTCTAGTGCAACAACAGTAACTTAAATTGGCACGTTGTAAGACTTCCGTTCTGAGACGGATGGTGGGATCACTTAAGTGATACAACCAGGGAGTAATTCCTCACGGGCAAGTACACAAATGACCAGATGGCCTCTACATTTGATACATTTTTTTTTTTTGTATTGGAAATTGAAGTTATGCGGCCTATCTGATCCATAAGATCTGTTTCTACACTGAGGGCGCTGCACAAATTTTACTGTTTTAACTAAACAGAAGCTATTAAGAGATCAGCATGCTGTGGATGTTCCCTGACGGGGAAGGGGTTGGAAAGTACTTTGCCTATTCTACAGGATTCTGGACCTTAATTCACTTTCTACAAGTAATGACAGGTGTATCTATTTCTGATTTTCCTAGTCATAAATTTATTGTAGAACTAACTGCTGTTTGAGGCAAGGAAACACAGTAATGCTAGAGAAAACATGAAAATGAATTGGTAAGTCGTTTTGAAGAAGGCTTTACTCAGTGGATGGTTGTTACAGATGGGCAGAGAATCGTACCTGCTCGTGACCGTTGGCTTTTTACTGCATGCAGGACTTGTTCTGTGTGATCGGCAAAGGCAAGTGTTTGTCTCAGGCTGGGCTAGCTTAAAGTTGGTTTTTTAAGCATGTGGGTGCAGCTGCCTAGCAGAAATGTATTGCAGTAAAATCCTCCAGATGTCGAATATGGTTGTAATGGGCGTCTAAAAATAATACCCAACAAGGGGTGTCCTTTGCAGGCAAAGCCAGAAATAACTAGCTTTTGCTTTGCCAAAGTGCAAGGCTATTATCGGTTAACTTAAAAGCAGCAGCCTCACCCGGACACCACGCAAGAGCTAACTTTCAAGCAAATTTTCTACGTCCGGCTCCCGAGGTTGGACTTCCCCCAAGGAAATAATAAAAACCACTCGCTTGTAGTTTCGAGCCTTGGTTTTGTAACAAGCCGCGGCCCGCCCCCGTTCCCCCCTCCTTCTCCCGTTTCGTTCACCCTGCGCTGGGGCGGTTAAATGTTCTCGCTGGGGGCGCCGCGGTGGCGCTCGGTGGCCTGGCTGCCGCCGGGCCCGGCCGGCCCTGGGCGGGAACGTGCTGCGCTGCTCCGGCCGCCGCGTTCCCGCCCTGTCCCCCGAGGCGCGGCCAGGCCCCGCCCGCTCTCCGGAGCGCCCCGTGCCGGCTGGTGCCAGGCCACCCGGCCCTCCGCTATCCGGGGGCGGCGGAGCGGCGGCGCGCAGGCCCCGCCCCGCGGCGGCGGCGGGGCTGGGCGGTGCCTGGCGCCCTCACGTCCCTTCCCTCCCTCCTTTCCTCCTCCCTCCCTCTCCTCCCCCCCGTCGGCGCAGCGCTGTGGTGAAGCCGCATTGTTTGTGCCGAGGGGGGAGGGGAGCTTCTCAGCCCCGGGAGCTGAGCGCCGAGCCCGCAGCCGGACGGCGACCTGCGCCGCGCCTCACGAATGCGCCGCGCCCGGCTGCAGCAGCAGCCCCGCACCCAGCGCCGGGTCGCCGCCGCGGGCAGCGCGGCCCTCTCAGCGCCTGCTCGCCCGCCCGCGGCTGCCGGACGCGGGGCTAGACGGTAGCACCGGCGGGACCTCCGCCATTAAACCGGCCGCAGCGTCGGCCACAGAGGCGGAGCGGGAGGTCTGTCAGCCGCGCTTCGGCGGCTCCCACAGCGTGAGTGAAGCCGGGCGGGCGGCGGTAGGCTGGCGGGTGGGGGCTGCGGGGCCGGGAGCCGGCGGGTCCCGCCGCGGCGAGACGGAGACCGGCGGGGGGAAGGGCAGGGCGGACTGGGCACGGCAGCGGGGGAGGGCGCGGGGGGGCGGTGGAGAGGCGGGCGGGCGGGGAGGCTGCGCGGGGGGGAGCCGAGCGCGGCGGTCTGGGGGAGGGCGCCGTTCGAGCTGTTTTGTCAGCCGCCATATTTGTGGGCCGAGTATTTTCGCGGAGGGGAGGGAGGTGACTGTTGGGAAGGGCTGGAGATGATGGGCCTGGGCAGGAACCATCCTCCCGGGGGCCGGGAGGGGGGAATGCCGGGGCCGGGCAGGAACCATCGGCGCGGAGGGGTGTGTGCACGCTGGAGGCTCCCTGGGCGTGGGCAGGAAGTGTTCGCGCAGAACCGGCGAGGGCGGGCCCGTGGGCGTGGGCAGGCCCCGTGCGCGGGGCGGCGGGGGCGGCGGAGCCGCGCCGGTAGCCGGGATGGCTGCGTGATCCCGGGGGGCGCGGGGGAGGGGAGGCGCTGCCGGCGGCGGGGGCAGTGGCGAGGGCGGTCTTCTGCCGGCTCGGGGGAGAGCGGTTCTGGGCATCCCGCGTCGCTTCGGCGCCTGTGGGCCGCCTCGCTGGGCTGCGTGCACCCCGGTTCTGTGTATTGCCCTGAGGGGATTGCTCCTGCTCCACGGCCGAAGTTGGGGGTGGCGTCCGCCTCGTCTGCGTGTAAGCACTGTTTGCTTACCCTCCCGCATTGTCTGGGACTAAAGAGCATTCCTGTGTCTTTCTCTTTTTAATGGTCTGCATGAAAGTGTCTTTTGAGAATGAAATTCCCTTTTCCATTGAGCAGGGGATCCAGGGACCAAGGGCAGTTTATTTGAAGAGGAGGAAGGTAACCAGGACAGAGATCGTAAAAGAAATTTGTAATCAAAAAGTATACGTTATCATACTCTTCATGTTGGTTTTAGCTATCCTACATGTCGATAAAAAGTATTTTTCCCCTCATACTGTGCATTCCACACAAACAGCTGTCTTCATATATTTTTGTTGTGGTGAGGGAAAGCGTCTGCTGGTGACTTTCTTCCCAAGCAGCTGATGTAATTCCAAGAGAGGAAAGCTGTGGGTAACTTCCCTGTTTTATCTCCTGCAGCCTTTGAGTTGCTGTAAGAGGCAGAAAAGTGCTAACAGAAGTATATTAATTTTATTTTGCTGTTAGTGTAGTATCTCTATTAGTATTGAATGGAAACTCTCTTAGTTTACTCTTTTTTAAAACTTCAGTCCATGGTCCTCATTCCTGTGGATCTACAGGGGGGAGGGAAGAAAGATGTCTGATAATTAACTAGGAAAAGCAAACCAGTTGCCAGTCATGAATTTGCTGTGCAGAAATCTGATCTTCCTCCGAATATTTATAGGACATTTGCAAGCAGAAGAATTTAGGAGAAACAAAACAAAACACTGCTTTGGTTTCCAGAGCATTTAAGTTATTCACACTAAGTTTATGAAATTTGGCCAGGGTACTACTAGTTCAATTCTATACTCGTTGCATTGTATTTGTAGGGTATCCATTCTGCATTTAACTGTGATTGTAATTTGCTTCCTAATTTACCTTTATTTACAGTTGAGTATTACAGGGAAAATGCCTAGATGTTAGCTCAATTGTTTTTATCATTCTGCTTCAGACAGTTAGTTTGACTTTTACGATAGTAGCCCTAAATCTTAAAGCAAGGCTACTTGTGCTTTTAAGTATTTTCTTCCATGCTTGCAGCCATGCTTAAGAATCTCAGGAACAGGGGAGTGGAGATCTTGGAAATGTGTTTTTCTGTAATACTGGGTTACGTTAGATAGTGTGGACAAGTTGCACTTTTTTTGTTTTTTGTTTTTTTTTTTAAATTTCTGAAGGCTACCTTTCCTCCCTCCCCTGGTATTTTGTTCAAAACGGTCACTATCTTCATGAGCCACTATGAACAGATACACAACCAGCCAAGATGTAGGAAGGGACATTTTTAAAAAAAAAAAAAAAAGTGCAAACTTTTACATCTACACAGAATTAAAGTGCAATTATATGAGGTAAATATAATGTAAATAATTTGTTTTTCTTGATTGGTGACTAAATTAAAGACAGATATAAAAAACCCACATAAAATGAAACCATCCTGATCTGTAGTAGGTTGCTGTACTTTAACACATCAGTGTGTTTTAGCTGAAGAATTCCTCATTATTTGTTCACAGTAATAAATGGGAATCAGAGTCACTGTGTTATCTTTGGCCTCTAAATTATAAAATCTATAGTGAAACTGGAAACTAACTTTATGTCTTTGTTTCTAGTTATCGGACCTTCTGTAGCAGTATTAGCAGTTTAAACTTTTTCTGTAGTTAAGAAATCAGTATGATTTAATCCTATGTTGTTTTACATAATTAAATTATTAAGTACTGCTTCCAAACTTCTTGGAGGAGGTGGAGCCTTTTTTATTCATCTGTTGTTTGTGTAGCACAGATCAGAGGTCTGTCATGATTAAACACTGACCGTTGTCCGGTTTTGTGCTTTTGCTATAAAAACAAGTAATAAGAGTTAAGGATTATTTGTGTAAAAGTCAGATCTATGAGCAACACAATTTTTACATGAGTAATAAAACCAGCTTAGACTTTGTCTTTTTAATTTCTCTGGGAAAACAAGGTCATTTTTAGAGAGCTGATAGATCAGACCCTCTCAAGAACTAGTTTTAACGCTAGCTGCTTAAATTATTTAGTCTTCCTGTGAAAGGAGTTCCTTCATTACTTTGAAGGTGCACCTTTAGAGATTGGCATCATAGACTAAGCAAAAGGCAGGCTACATGGAGTCGTTTATGTAATGTTCCAGTCCTTGCTATTTTCTTCCTGAAACAGATATACTAGTCTCTAATGATAATTGTGTTTTGATCTTTATATTTCTCTGCTATTTTGAGAATACATGCTGACACTAGTTGCATTATTTTAACTAATACACAACATTGACTCAAAGTGCAGAATTTCTGATTGGTCAGAATTCAAACAGTGAGCACCTAATAATCCTTTAAGCCAGCGATTAAAGATCAAGAGTTTTTTCTGTAGCTGAGGTTGAATTTTGCTATTTATTAATGATTTATTAGGAAGAAGGAAGGAGGGGGATAGAACTTTTAAACTTGACTTTATCAGTTGGTTTTATATTTTTAACCCTCATAGGAAAAAAAACCCCAACATTAAAATGTCAAAAGGCATAAGTATGGAAGCTTTTAATGAGAAATTTTGTGAACAAAATGCATGCTTGTCCTAGTTGTGGTGCTTCATGGGTGTGTGGGAAAGCTATCTTTTTGTACGGTATATGGAACGATCTTTTTGCAGTAAGTAGTGAACTTGAAAATTATGTTAAAGAGCTTGGGATTGGATTTAAAGACAGGTAGATTTTATCTACTCCAGTTGCTCTGAGAACAACTCTTGAAGAATCTCTTGAGGGAGAAGGGTATATATACATGCACACTTCCGTGCACAGAGCATGTTTTTGCTGTAAGTCAAATTGCTGTATTCCACTTGTAAAAGTGGAATGTTTCCTAGTTGCAGTCCATGCTGCACCATACTGGGCACTGCAGGTTAATTGTTGTCTTGTCATTTTGTAAAGAGTAATAGGCTCACTAAGAACTGAGAAAAGTAAAAAAGAGCTGTCAAACTTCAAATTTCCCAAAGTTAGAAGTATGCATATTTTTCTGTCTTTCAGTATAGCTCTAGTAATTGAGCTGTTAACATGACTATTTCTAATTACACTGGAAAACATTGTTTTTCTTTCACAATGATGTTCTTTTGGGGAGAGATACGGAGAAAGTAACTTAAAACTGCAGACACCCTTAAGGTATTAGGAAATACTGTATTAAAGATTTTCTTACAATGTAACAGGTGTAATTTTTTTCTGTGGCACTTCTGAATTTTTTTTTTTTCTAACATGGAGGTCTTACAGATAGCTTTTCTGTAGGATTTTTGTATCAGGGATTTTGTATAGCTGTGTTTATTTAGAGAAGCTGTTATTTAGGAGGTTTGTTTACCATTAGGGTAAATTTGTACAAAACAGTGTGAGCGGTCCTATTAAATAAGGGTGACAGGCTTTTTTTTTTTATTTAATTGAGTAGATAAGTTGGGGGCTGTAGAACTGAAGGTTTTTTTTTTTTCTTGCTATGGTAAAACTAATATTTTAATGTGATTGTTTGGAGTTCATAATATTAACTGTTGCTCTAATTTTAGGTAAACATTACCAAATGAGGAGAAAAGGAAGATGTCATCGAGTATCGGCAGCAAGGCATTCTTCTTCCCCATGCAGTATTAAGCACTCCCCCACACGAGAAACCTTGACATACGCTCAAGCTCAAAGAATGGTTGAAATAGAAATTGAAGGTCGCCTGCATAGGATCAGTATCTTTGATCCTTTAGAGATTATATTAGAAGATGATCTTACAGCCCAGGAAATGAGTGAATGCAACAGCAATAAAGAAAATAGTGAGAGACCACCAGTTTGTCTAAGAAGCAAACGGCATAAAAATAACAAAGTGAAAAAGAAAAATGAAGCTCTTCCAAGCTCACATGGCATACCTGCTACAGCAACTCCTCTTCCAGAACCAAAAGTACGGATTGTTGAATACAGTCCCCCTTCGGCTCCTCGGAGACCTCCAGTTTATTACAAATTCATTGAGAAGTCAGCAGAAGAACTTGATAACGAAGTTGAGTATGACATGGATGAAGAAGATTATGCGTGGTTAGAAATAATAAATGAGAAGCGGAAAAGTGATGGAGTGTCAGTTGTTTCACAAAACATGTTTGAATTTCTTATGGATAGGTTTGAAAAAGAGTCTTATTGTGAGAACCAAAAACAGGGTGATCATCAGTCTTTAATTGATGAAGATGCAGTGTGTTGTATATGCATGGATGGTGAATGTCAGAACAGCAATGTAATCCTGTTTTGTGATATGTGTAATTTAGCAGTACATCAGGAATGCTATGGGGTGCCATATATACCTGAGGGCCAGTGGCTCTGTAGACACTGTCTGCAGTCCCGTTCTCGGCCTGTAGACTGCGTGCTGTGCCCAAACAAGGGAGGTGCCTTTAAAAAGACTGATGACGATCGTTGGGGACACGTTGTGTGTGCTTTGTGGATTCCAGAAGTTGGATTTGCCAATACAGTTTTTATTGAGCCAATTGATGGTGTCAGGAACATTCCCCCAGCCAGATGGAAGTTAACGTGCTACCTCTGTAAACAGAAAGGTGTTGGTGCCTGCATCCAGTGCCACAAAGCAAACTGCTATACTGCATTCCATGTGACGTGTGCTCAAAAGGCTGGTCTATATATGAAAATGGAACCTGTGAAAGAGCTAACTGGCAGTGGGACAACGTTCTCTGTAAAAAAGACTGCCTATTGCGATGTACATACTCCACCAGGTTGCACACGGAGACCTCTAAATATTTATGGAGAAGCTGAAATTAAAAACGGTGTTTGTAGAAAGGAGGGATCAGTGAGAACTGCTAGGTCTACATCAAAAGTCAGGAAAAAGACAAAAAAGGCCAAGAAAACAGTGGTTGAACCCTGTACAGTTATGCCAACAGTATCTGCTCCTTATATCCCCCCCCAGAGGTAAGCAAACCATCCAAGTGAGAGAAACCTTTACTTAATTATCTGTTCAATATTAAACCAGTGCTTTTAGATGCTGACTTGAAGTTTTTGTGCATTTCTTAGGTGCTTTCCCTAAAGGCTATACTCAGATGATTAATGTAAATTATGTATGTTGTACTTTTGTGAAATTGCATTAAAAATGCAGTAACTTCCCCAGTAAAATTAGTAAGTGGTCAAGTGGTCTATCTTGTCCTCAGAAATTTTTTTTGTCAGACCAAATCATATCGTGTGCTCCGTTGTTGTCATTTGCTGTACTTTTGAGAATTAACTATTGAATTCACAATAGCATATGTAATTGACCTTCATAGTTAAAAACCAGCCAAGCTCAAAGTTAACTATATTCATAATTTGGGAATCTGAACTTCTCTTCCTAGTTTTAAGAGCCTCAAACTGAAAATTACATTTGCAATATAAGACTTGAATCTTGTTCATCTCACCTAAATTAAGTATAAACTTGTACTGTAAGATCTGTGTAAGTAGTACAGAGAAACCCTCCAGGAAGTATTTTCTTTCTGGGGCAGAGTAATTTTTCAGGAGGTTTTTCCTAAATCTACATTTTTCCTTCTGCAAATGCAATAGTGTTTATCATGGCTTGGATGAATTTGGTACCTTCCAGACTTTTTTTAGAAAAGTTAGCAAGTAAGTGATGGTAAGTTAGCTGGTTAATGTATTCTTTAGTCATGGAACCTGAAATGAATGTGCCCTCCCTTTCAATGATGTTGTCAAATATCTGTTCTATAACTTCAGTAAAATGTTTATGTTTGAGCAAAAATGAATTCACCCATGTGACAAAGTCTTAATCCTAATCTTGTCTTTGCTTACTAATATATACTTTGTCAGAAGTTCTGTTTAAGCTGATTTTTATAGTGGTGTGTTTCTTGCAGTTCTTGCAGGAACTTTTGTCATGCAAACACAAAGCATGAATACCAGAACTGTAATTGCTCTTTCCATTTAACATGCAATATTCTTGTTTTTTAACAATGGTGATCGGGGGGCTGGCAGATGGCTCTAGATCTGGTGAGGCTAGTGAAGTGATCCATCAGAAAGCAGGGGTGTTTCAAGTGGTGTTTCCATAAGTAATAACAGAATTGGAGCAAACTGAAGATTTTAATCTTTATTTCAAGAGTTAAACTCAGCATTAACTTCAGTTAGCTTAGCTATATCTTAATTTAAAAGAACAGTAGCATCTCTTTTCAGACTTCTTTCAGTTAAACAGAGTTGCAGTGCATTTCAACAGTGGAAATAATTTGTTTCTGGGATTTGAGTAATGACAGAAGGCTCTGGAATAGAAAGATATAGTTTTGGCTTTGCTGAACATTTGAGATACAATATACTGGGCTGAGAAGTGCAAAATTGGACTATTGGGACTAAAACCAAGCTTGTCTTTATGGAGTATTTGTTTTGTTTCTAGCATTTACAACATCCATATGTTTGTTTACTCCTTGAATTAAATTCTTACTGATTTAAGAACAGTAGTTTAGAAAGTTTCTTCAAACAGGCACCCCTTCCATGTGCAGGTTCATTGTACTGTGACAGGACTCTGAATGCTCAGACAGTGAGGCCTCTTAAAATAATACAAATACACCATGCTTTTTTTAAAGGTGACTCCCAAGTCTCAGGCACTGGACAATTAAGGCTGGTTAATTTAATCTAAATAAATATATGTTTTGAAACTGCAGTCCTTTCCCATAGTAAGTTTTGTTAACGCAAGTAGCTATTTATTGACCGACTTTGACAAACAGCCGTTAGCTCCTATGTGGTGTTTACAAACATCAGATTGATTGCATTGTTCTCTGTTATGATTTGCTTGGTAAAATGGTATTTTTATTCAGTGATGCACTGCAGAAAAGCTTAAGTTGACAGTAAGCAACTAATATTGTTATTTAAACAGGTACTGTTGTCTGGGAGCAGGGAGGGGGAAGAGTTCGTATGAAAGAATTTGCTTTTGTCTTAATTAGGACAATCCTGATTACTGGTGTAGTGTGTTTTGGTTTTTTAAGACAAAGTAAGAAAGAACATGAACTAAGTGAGAGTTGAGGATTAGAATGCACGTTCTCAGTTCTACTTTTGGCAATTTTTTCCATTAGTAACTTTCATAAAAGCCAGACCCTAGAAGGCTGTTACCATAGCCAAATCAATTGTCAGATTTTTTTTTTAGCAGTGTCAGATGCCAGGAACAGAAATATAAAGACTTTTTTTTTTATAACAACTAAATTTCTTTTCAAGACTGCAGAGAGATTCAGCTTTCTTCTATTTATGCTTGGTTTCATGTTACTGGACACAAGTATAGTTCCTATATTCTATGTCAGAAGTGTAGAAAAATGGACACAGTTTAAAACTATTTTAAAGTTGAGCTTTATTATGAATTGCTTGCCTGCAGCTGAAGGAGACTCTTATTTAAGTACTCTTTGTAATGTGAATTAGAAAACTAATACCTGAATTAAAAGCAAAACAGAAATGGGCATATTAAAAGGAAAAGTCATTATGCTGCAGACCCAAATCTCAGTTGTCTAATTTTCTTCGGCTGTCCTTCTTTTAGAACAGCTTGTGTGTGTGTTTTAAATACATACCCATACACTGATAATGAATGATGTGGATCATTTCACAGCAGTCTTCATTTAAATGATCCCTTTAATCTGTTTTTTAATGCACATTTTTTCCCTTGGAGCTGAAACATGATTTGCCTTTCCAGAGATCTCGAGAAAGAGCAATTAAGCTATTTAAATTATCAGAGAAGAAACATATACGTTCAGTGTTTAAACACTAGTACTTTTTTCCTGAAGAATTTGAAATGAACATGTTTTCAACATCTCTGGAAATTGAGGCCCATGTGGAGATGTTTGGTGTACTTTCTTACTCATTACTAACTAGACTGTATGTTTCCTTGGCATATAGCTGGTGCTTTAGAATTGGTGGTTGGAGAAGTATAGAAATATGAAGATTGTAGTGAGGAAGAAAATAAGTGGTGGACGTGGCCCCTGAGCACACCTGCTGAAACTTGAGGAAAACCCTCTTGCCATTTATGTTTAGTTTAAGGTAGAAGGATTGTATGCTGTTTCCTTATCTGGATAGTGAGTGTATATGAAAGACTGGGCATTTTAATAACACCATTTTTAATAATTCTGTTTTTCAAAATGCCTGTCTTAATGTTCAGGATATGTTAAAAAGACAGGTGCAGAACAACATATGTCATAATTTCTACACAACTTTCTGTAGCTCATGAATTTCTGTACCAGGTTATCTGTAGGTTTCTATGCTACTGCCTGGAATGATTTTGAGCTGTACACTTTTCAGTTACCAGCATTTCTTACACAAATGTCATACTCTAAGCTTTTTGCTGTTAAATTACATAGATAATATCATTCTGTAGGTCATTTGTCATCTAATTATGTGGCCTCTCAGACTATCATCTGTGAACTACTGATTTAAGAGTGTAGGATTAGAAGTTTTTAACCATTGATGATAGGAGATGAATGCTTGTTTCCCTGTCTCTTCTTTTTTCTTTTCTTTCTCTTTTTTACCAAAATGCTGAACATCTATCTGTCCTGTGGCCTAGGTGTTTTAGAAAGTCTTTACCCAAATATCCACTTCCAAAGGTGCAGTAGGTCATGTTAGAACCTTAAGGTGAGTTCAGTTTTCAGTGCTGTCAGCACTGACTACTTAGTAACTTGCTTAGCATTCGGAATAGTGTATGGGACCACTGGGGAACCTCTTATGCATATATGATTTGCATCAGGCCTTCTGTGTGGTGTCTCTTTACTAGGAAATTCCATTCAATTTTTCTTGAAATATAGAACTGTTGAAGATTGTTGCTTACATTATACTGCTTGCATTCATCAGCTTTTTTTTTTTTTTAAGGGAGAAATGAGCTTAGTCTAAAAGTTAGATATTTCTGGGAAGTATCAGAGCAGCTGTGTTACATGGGGGAGCGAGTGGAGAAGGACACTCCCTCAAACTGTACTTCTGTATGGGAGGGACAGACAGACAGTACCTGCACCTGCTGGCAAATGATCGTCAGAAAAGTGGCCTCCCGCTGCGACCAGCTAGTTTGGTTGAAGACAGTGGCAAATTTGTTCTTGTGGTGTTCGTACTCTACTCATGATGTGTGATGGTTGAATTTTGCCTTAGTAGATAAATGATTTTTTTTTTTTCCTTAATATTTCATTTAGATTGTAGGTCCAAAATTTCCAAGTTAGGAGATCCTAACTTTTAGGGCTGACTTGACAATCTAAATCTAGCATTTTGTCTGCTAGTTGTCTTGTACTGGCTCTGTGCTCAATTTCTTGTGGATTTTTTTTTTTTTTTTCCCGTTGCTGCTCATCCTTGTCCTTTATAACAGCTGCCTTACCCAGTGAGTAGGATGGGTACACAAAGGAGAAGAGTTGCAGTGTTAGCTGTGAAAACTATGTGGTTTCTCTTACTTTTGAGTGCTTGATTCTTCAGGACATATAACATTGTTTTGGTGTAGTCTCTTGATCTTGTGTGTTGAAAGAGGCATTTAAAATCTGATTGCTTGGTGAAAAGCAAAGCCAGTGTTAATATTCATGCTCTTCAGAAATGTTGCGAAACTAAGATATTGTGGCTATATGCTTGGGTGGAAATGTAATGTGATACAAAATATTTAATCTTCATTATTTTTAATGTAAATGCAGTGTAATCTGCTTTATTAAATTACCATTTATGCAAGTACTGCTCTATGAAGTGGAAGCAGATATTTTAAAATATATAAATACTTGCTTTCATCTTTAGTTCTGGTTTCAACATGGTATATTTATAGTGTCTGAAATTAAGAAAGCATTTGAAATGCAGTAATTGTACAGAGAGCAAAAAAAATAAGCAAAGCAAGCCCCACTTTCATAGTAAGTAGGAATGAGGTGTTACACGTGTTTTCCGTGTTGTATGCATCAGTTGTGTTGCATTGTATTATTGAAAGAGAACAAAAATACCCTTATGAAAGTAGGTAGTGGGCAGATAACTGAGAGCAAAAATTCCTCAGACTCTTAAAAAACAATTTTCAGCTGTCTTTAGAAATGAACATTTGTGCTGCACATTAACTGATTTTTCTATATTGACCTTTGCTTTTATTAGAAAGCATGTTGCTCTGGGTAGTAAAACTTGATTTCTGTTACTGTATGTCTCAAGGCAGAACTAGTATTTCCTTTTGTTTTATAATTTATCCAATTGAACTATCCTGAACTATCTTACCAAATAATTAAATGTAGTCTTGTTATCTCAACACAGAAGTATTGATTGTCTCTAAAATGGAGCATGGACCAGAAAAATAAATGAACAGAAAGTGATGAAACACAATGTAAGCGGAAAGGAACATTTACAAGGCCTTTGAGACACTGTTAGTCTGCATTCACAAATGATGCTTCTTAATCATACAGTGGCTCGTGGGTTTCTTTTGGGGATTTGTTGTAGTGTTTTTTAGGGTACTGGGTTTTTTTTAATACCTGCAGAAAGTTAAGTGGGGGAAAAGAATAAGAAATGCTCCTTAAAAATCAGCATAAAAAAGTCATTGAAAAATACTACTACCAGTGTTGCAAAAAAATTGAAAGCTGAATAAATCCAGACTAATGTCTGTTAGCTGTTTATCTTTGAATATATGTGTATGTATACTTTCACAAAATCATGTGGAAATATTTTAATTACAGGAGAGCCTTAAGGCTGTACCCAATAATTAGATGATGGAATCATGTATGTAAACTGGAAGAGGATGCTAGCAGTCATCGTCCAGTGATGTTTCTTGTAAGACTGATTGACTTTGAAACCTTTCTGATACATGCGGAAATTACTGCTGATGTCATCCTGACCTCTTTGCTTGCATAAAAAAATAATTTTCCCTAAATCAAGAAAAGAGCTACTACAGTGTTCACTAGCTTTGCAAGCTAGTGCGTCTTGACTCTGGTCAGCTTATTAAATAAGAATTAACTAATGTGTTTGAGAAATTGTGACTTATTAAATAGGTTGTAAGAGTGGATTTTGATTTTGCTAGTGGGGAAGATACAGGTGTATATGTGGTATTAAAAGCCACATGTTGATTGATTGATGTCCTAGTGGTGATTCCCCCCATTAAAAATTCAGAGGATGGAAGTGCTCTCATATTTAAGTATGACCTTTTTACAAAAGGGATATAAGAATATGCTTTACATACAATTCTCTTTTTTTTTTTTTCTTCTTTTCTGTCTTCTGTTTATTTTGCATGTACAGGGCAAAGAAGCTTAAAGCAGAAATTATTACATTAGATATTTCTGTAAGGTGCATCATTAGTATTCTGTGCATCCTCCGAGAGTTTTCGGTCCACAGTGACTATATATGTGATAATGTGGTTATGATCATAATTGATGTGTTTTTATTTTTCAGTACTTCTGAGTTTCACCAGTTACGTGAACTTTCATTACATTTTTTTGGTGGCAATTAGACGGTGTTATGTCTTCTAAGTGCCATACAAATCATGATTTACAGAACACAGTGTCTGAACTGTCTCCTGGCAGTTTTTTTACTCAATAGTCAAGTTAGAGTGCACAAAAAGAGTAGATAAATACTGAGTTTTCTTTTATTACAGATAAAAAGGCGATTTTTGTATTAATACTGCATCTTCTGCTGATGCGAATTTGGCCTCTTGAGATTAGATTTGAAAATCATGTGTGGTATGGTTATGACTACTACAAAAAAAGAAGCACAGAAAAATATTTTGAGTAATTTTAAGGAAAAGTCATGACTCAGTATTCTGTATACGAAGTGGCAGAAGTAAATCTATGCATGTGATATTTCTGAGAAGACTAAGGAGCTTTTCCAGTATGACAGGGTGGGATATTTTTATTGTTTTGTTTTTTTTCCTTATCCAAAGCTTTGGAAGAGCATGAACTTCATTGTTAGAATAGGAAAAAAGTAACCTGTTATAACTAACAGAATTGACTGCAATAACATAGCAGTTTCTTAACTCTTGAGTTCAATGTTCTATTTTCCTGTCCGAGAAAAAAATTTACTAGTTGTTTTTGCTGAAGTAGAAAAATAGATGCTTGGTTTCACAGTCATGTGAAGCAAAAGGTGCTTCCTAGATGTTCAGTCAAAACAAAATATTATTTAAGGTCCAATAAATGTAGAATAAAAAATAGGAACCTACAGAGACTTTCAGGTTTCAGAATATGGATTAGTAGATATACTGTTGGATTCTCAACCTAGCAGAGAAAGGCAAATTTAATAACTAGAATTTTAAAACGTACAGACAAAAAGGAGTAACTGTGAAGGTGATTAAACACTGCGTTAGACTAGTAAGGGAAGTGATTTGGGAACGGGACATTCCTGTTTCTTCAGATCTTTAATGCAAAAGCTGGAAAGTAGTTAAAGTTAGGAAAGTGTGTTTTGTCACATGAGGATTCTTCAAACTTGTGTTGCACAGAAGTTTAAATGAAATAATTGTCAGTCTTTTCAGGATTTGATATGTACTGTGTTGGGTACATAACTGGCTTCTGTTAGTTGCAAAAGAAAACTTATCCTTTTTTGAGAGGAAATGAAGACACACAAACCAACTCCAGTTTTTACATAGGTACTCATCTACCTGTGTTGATCTTAAAGGTGATCAGAAGGTAGGGTTGGTTTTTTGTTCGTGGGTTTTTTTTTTTTTTTTTAGTTAAGAAATCATATAGTAACTTGAACTTTTTATTGAGAGGGAGGATAACATACAGACACCAACAAAACTGTCTCTCTCCATTGTTTTTTTGTTTTGTTTTGGTTTTTTTTTTTTTTTTGAAAAAGGTATATTGAAAGATGAGTTTTACAGACACTGTTTAATAGGCAGCTGCTGCCAAAGGTTCAGTGTGGGAAGAACACGGTTTCATCTGTCCAGGCTTTCTCATCTTCGAAAGCTGAAGTTTTTGGATACAGAGCTAGGAGGAAGAGTTGGCAAGGCCCCAGTATTAATTCCAATTCCCAAAATAGACACTTTCATAGCTTTTTGTTCTATTTTTCTGCTAATTCTCTTCTGTTTAGTGCCAGTGGAATTACTATAATTGTCTGTCTAATTTTTGTCTTTCCTGTTTCCTATGAGTCTTGGTATGTTCTGTGGAACTTTGCTGAGCAAGGCTTAAAAATTCAAGTGTTGTTGAAACTCAGTTTACTTTGTTACAATTTATTCAATTTAGATTTTTTTATGTTTTGTTCTGACAGGTTTTAGAAACATATCTACAATCTTTGTGTTGGAAAATAGGGATATTTTATTTGCCCAGTAAAGTGGAACATCATTTGATTGTTTATAGGTATTACCATGAGTCAAGAGAAACTAGTATTTTAGTGATAATTTTACAGAGTGTAATTTAGTTTTGCTAGTCTTTTGCATGTACCTTTAATACAGTTATGTTGGATAAAGGAAGATTCAAAATAACAAGTTAATGAAACTGGAGGCTCAGGACAAGTATAGTAATTAAAATACTAGGTTTAGTTCATGTTTAAAAATTGTTGGATTTAGTGGGTATTTGATCTTACTTAATCTTACAGATTTTCATATTATTTCCTTTTGCCTGAGTTACTACAGTAATACTGGCAAAATCACATACTTTGTTACGGAAATTTTCTCTCCAGTTTGTATTTCGAAAACTTGAGAATGGGGAGGTGCTATAGAAGTCTTCATATGTTATAATACTAAAATAATATCTGTGGGGTGAAAAAGCACGTATGGTCTGTGGAGCGGTTAGTGGTGATTAATAGAAAAATGGCTCTTTATCTCTCGTTGGCTTTCTTACGTTAAACTGCCGCATAGTTAGTCACTAAAAATATCATTTTCACTTTTTCTTGTAACCAGTTGCTGTAGTTGCCACAATGACATGTAACTGAAACTGAGAGAGGAAGGCAGTCGTGAGTAGGAAGAAGGAAGCTGTGTGTTTGCTAATATGACAAGAGCGGATGTCTTATGTTGGTGAAAATAATTTTATGCATTTATCTAAAAGTTGAGGAAACACAGGACTGAGTAGCACAGCTTTCTCTGAATGCTTTCACCAGTGCACTAAGAGTATCACGCTTTGCAGGATAGATTATATATCAGATGTCTCCATGTGAGGACACAGTGTAGATCAGCTGATAAATTACACTTTCTCATCAAAGCTGTTGTATATTAACTTTCATTTTAAATTAAATTATTTGTCTTACCCTTTCAAACCAAACCAGTTTCCTCTCCTCCTCCTGTTGCTTTTGTAAATGCAGCATAATGTTAATGCCGTAATTTACACTTTACCCTAAACTATGGTTTCAGTCTGGGAACTGCAGGTGCTGTTTGAAAGCTTCAGTTGAAAAGGGACCTTTCCCTTTTTAAAAGATAAGCAGGGAATTGTACAATACTTCTGTATCATGTTTGTAGTGCGTGTCACAGTGTTTCACAGTCAGATACAAGTGGGGCTGGGGAAGGGAAGTAAAACTGGCTTTCTCAGTTGCCTGTGGCACAAATAAAACATTGAAATTTTGAAAAATGTTTTCATATCTCTGTAGTCTTGGAATGTAGCCAAAAAAAAACCCCAAAAACCCCAGAAAAAGCAAGAGGGAATATGACTGGTGGTGCCAAAACATCAAAAGGTTGCATTGGTTATCAGCTTGAAACCTAATGCTTCTTTTATGAGACCAGTTATATAACAGCAGCTATTGAATTTCATGGGAGCACAGCCACCTATTTAAGAATTCTCAAATTCTTCTTTCAATGTACTTTATTTTACATAACTGATGAGGGAAAAACAACATACTGTGAGCTACACTGAGCTGTTCTTAAGGCTTCAGAACAGTAGTTCAGGTTGCAGCAAGTTGCAGTGTAAGAACTGTTCTGCTCTGAGTTTAACTTAATTGTGTTAATTGTTTAAATGTTTTGAGAGAACAGTATTTAATGCTTAGCGTGGTTCATTTCAGGTCCATTTTCCTTGGGAATTTTGTCTTAACAAACTCTCTGTTCCATGCAGAACCTAGACAGCAAGAACACTTCTCGTCTCCGTGCTTGCTTTCTGTAGTCCTTACAGTTGTGGCTTCTTTTCCCCCCTCTGGTGTATCTAAAGTCAGTTGTGATAGGGAAGACAGTAACTCTGGCAGTATCTTCCAGATGTATGTTCCTACATTCTCTGTAAGCTGTCTTTAATAGTGGTCTTGCACTTATTTTGCAGTCTTAACAGAGAGATAAAAAAAATATTAATGAGATTGCTCATTGCAATGAGATTGATCTATTTTTTTCTGAAGAGAGAGCACAGGTTTAATTGATACACTTGTGTTTAAACATGTGTTTTAAGTATCTGTTTCATTTTTTTTTCTCCTAGTACTTACTTTACTTGACTTGCCATTAGAAAATAAACCATTACAGAAAGCTGTTCTTTCCTGATATTCTTATACATGGAAGAAGTTCTAGAGTGGACCAATACCTTAGTAAAAACGTGCCTTTGCTGAGGTGTTTCGTGAAGTTCTGGGAGGTGACCTAAGTTCTGTAAACCTTGCCTCCGCATGAGGGATTTGTCAGTGTAGTGTAGCAGTTAATCCTGTCTTGTGTTAAGTCAGATCCTGTATTGCAAATCTAAAAAGTCTTCCAAATTGTTCTCCCTTACCTGCCTCAAATATATACATTTTGTTTATTCTTCAGTAACTTCTTTTACAGTACATCTCTCTATTAAAAAAAAGGAAGTGGAATGTGTAGCAAGCTCCTTGAAGACCTCAAAAAATTCAAAATTCTAGTTTGAAAATTTAGTTTCAACATTTACAAATTTAGTTTCAAGCTCAGGTAGCAGAAAGGAACTTACTCAAGACTGGTGCATACTTATGTGCCTTATTTCGTGCTTGTGTTCAGCTTCACTGCAGATGAATGTATCTTTGTGAGCGAGGACCTCTTTCCCAATATGGTAGCACTCTCAAGGGTGGGAGCTTCAAAATCAACATCCAGCCTGTGCTACTTCTAGGGTTCTACAGCAGTGGATAATTTGTATCTTATTTCCCCAAAGTGATTGTATTGTCTGTCAAAATTTAGAGCGTTTCAGACAGTAAAATTCTACCTGGGAGTATCTGACTAAGCAAAAAGATGATCAAAGAACTGTGCTATAGTTAGTGGGTTCTTAGGGTCTAACAGCAGATGTAACATCCTCATCGTATCAGTAAGATCATAGTGTAGAGGCTCTGTAGACACATGCCATGTGAAGAGCTTCTGACCTCTGTATCTTGAGAAATTAAAGAGGGGATTGGTGGTATATTGCCACTACCGAAGTCTAGTGTCTAAGTGAAATATGAGCAGCCAGTATTTGTTTGGTTTTATTTGGAGGCAAGGCAGAGAGGAGTAGATTCCTACACCTTGTTTCTGCACTCCAAATTACCTTCTGTTTATTTGTATTTTGAAAGTTGCAGAATATCTTCTATGAACATCTTTCCTGAGCTTATTCTAGCACTTTACTATCGTAATTATCTATGAATAGAATGGTTTGTTATGTGCATGGGCAAATGTACTTAAAGCTGTAATTAAAGATGTTTGCTTAGTCTTGCCACATCTGATGGGCATGAAGCCAAGGCACCTTTCTTTGTTAAGTGACGATTCTCTGATCTTTCCAAATAGATATATATTTGGCTCTACTTTTTTTTGACTCGGTTCAGTAGGTTTTGCTTTTTCCAAGAGAGAGATGTGAAAGTAATTATTTGATTGTAATTGTATTCTATGATTAATTGTAGTTCTGTTGTGTTTGAAGTTTAATATGGTCACATCAAGGCCTGTTCTGCATTGAGTAAGTCTTTGTGGAGCCTGCCTCTGCCCTTCAGTCAAAGACTTATGAGACAGTCCTAAGTCCATCTGCAGACTTTCTAAGCTTTAAGTCAAGCTAAAATTTTTCAAGAATGCCTGACTTAGTTGTTCATTGAAAAACAATGTCACTGAAGAACCAAAGGACACAATGGCGCAGTATTTTGAAGAAAACCTGTGTTTGCTCTGCCTTTACCCTGTGATGACCAAAAGCTCTGTAGTTATAGTTACCATAGCACTGAGTAGACCTATTGGACCTTACCTTCTATGCAGCCCAGAAAAAAACACCTTTGGTGAACTCTGGGTAGACTCATTTGTATGTCTGTCTGAGAAATATCATTCAAGTTTCCCAGCTATTCTTAAAAATCATTTTACCCAAGGTTTACTTATAGCTTTACATTTTGTTTAGGTATTTTACTACTGTTTTTCTATCACTTACCTGAGAAAATGCTTTATTCCTAATACTAAAAGGGAAAAAGCAGAATACTACTAATATGTGTATATGATTGTGATTTTTATTTAAATGCCACATGGTAGTGCTCTACAAATCAGGCATTTCTTGAATTTAATTTTGCTTATTCTGGTATTAAATTTCATTGGAGAATCTCTGATAAACCTACTACTACTCATTGTAGAGTTTTGCTATGGATAGTAATATACTGAGTGAAGAATTAACAGATTTCTGTTCATTGATATTATCCTTTCTGTAATTGGTTTACATCCAGCTCAGGGAAAGCCTTTTCTCTCTCTCCAACTCACTCCTGCACCCTAACGAATGAACAATCCCCCTAGGTTGTTGGTGCCTTGGGGCATCTTGTGTTAATTTTGGAAGGGCTGCCACCAGTGACAAATCCCTGCTATATCATACAAAGACAAAGCCTTTCATTCTACAACCATCAACTTTTTTTGGCTTTTTTTTTTTTTTGCTGTGATTTCAAGATACAGGGAGTTGACGATATGTTTCAGATAAACTTGTTTTTGAAAGTAAGTTTTGGCAGGTTAGTGTTGTGTGTGAAACTTGGACATTTTAACATGTCATTATTTAAAAAATAGGAGGCAAGGTTCTTGCATGTGATTTTCATATGGCACTTTCCTAGAGTATTTGTAAACAGTATTGGCATCTGTTAAAGAACAAGTTTGGTCAAAATACTATTTATTTATTCAAGATACTTTGCTTAACTGTTTGTATCATCCTCTCGCATCTTTTCTGTGTGGATCTTTTCATCATATGTGTGGTGTAAAACCATAAGTGTTCTCTTGTTTTGCATTTTACGTTTGTTTGATTTACAAAAAAATTAATATTAGTAGATGAGTAATAAAGCTTTTTGTTGCATGTTTTTATGTAAAAAGTTTGAAGATCTATTCTCTTTAAAATAAACTACTAATTCTGTATGAAGATGGCAACATGATCTGAAAACTTTTGTAGCATTTTAGAGCTTTATTTCTGATTTTATTTTCAATAGGAAAATTATTCTAAAATGCACATAAAGCTGTCTTCTCAGTCCTAATCTGGCATTGCTCTTGAGATAATGAAAAAAAATGATGCCCTTAGCTTTATAAAGTACTTTAATGTGAAACTACAGTGTTATGTGGATGTATTTGATTGTAATCTATTGCTCAGAAATAATTGTACTGAAAAGGATGTCACTGAAATAAATTAGTAATACGGTGATCATTGCTGTTGTTACATTATACATTCATAGATATATGTGATTTTTAACTTCCATAAACAAATATATTTTATGCTTTACTGTGCAAAATACAATATCAGTTTTTCCATATTTTAGATTAAATAAGATTATGAATCAGGTGGCCATTCAGCGGAAGAAGCAGTTTGTTGAACGAGTGCACAGTTACTGGTTGCTTAAAAGACTGTCTAGGAATGGTGTTCCTCTGTTGAGAAGGCTGCAGTCCAGTTTACAGTCACAAAGAAACACACAACAGGTATGTGCCACACTTTTTACTTATAAGTAAAGAAATCAGAACATGTCTAGTTTTTATAAAGTAAAAAATTAACCAGGAAACATAGCACACAGTATAAACTTTCTTTTATTCAGTACTGAGTAAATTCTTTACCTTATTCTTAAGTAATATGACCTATATTGGAAATTGGGCATTATCTAATCCTTTTTAATTTGTGAGATATAAAAAAAAAAAGAAATATTTGTGCGAGTTCTTTTGTTTTGCTTAAATGTTTACAAAAATACTGCCGTCAAAACTATCGTAATACCATTGTTCATTGACTAATATTTAGGGTTTTTTGTAACTCATTCCTCAATGTGCTATGAGTTCATAAGTTAAAAAATAAATTTTATTTGAATTTCATCAAAAGATGAAAAGCAAATGTTGTCTTTGACACATAACTGAGAAAAGTGGGGTTTTTTACAGAGTAATGGTTAGACATGCTAGTTTACAGTTTTCAAATTCACATGCTTATTGCTCACCTTAGTCGGTAATAACAGAACAAAGAGGAAGTTGTTGATGAGGTTCAAAGACCTGTTTCAACTTTTAGTTTCACTTCTGACGTAGCTAAGTGGGATTGTAGACAAGCGTAAATTTATGCTGATATTTTGTTCAAGTAAAACTCATCCTATCTAAAATGCATGTAGGTTGGGTAAAGTCATACACATTTACCAGTCAGAATTGCTGAAAAACAGAAAAACGGTCATTCCAGATGTGTATCAGATGCAGAAAGTGGTATTCTTCTGCTTCCCATTTTTTAAATGTAAACAGTTTCCTATTTTTTGTAATATTAACAGCTCTTCAGTGACATTAGGTATTTTGGCAGGTCTTTTTTTTTGGTTTAAAGTCACTGGGTAGCTTCAAAAATAATTAAAAATTCTGTTCTGAATTCTGTATATGGATCCATGTGTGTAGACCTTGAAATGCTCTGAAGCATCATGATGTGGAAATTCTTATTGCATCGCAGTAACCTTTTTTAATTGTGCTGAAAATGTAGTTGGCTCTGCTTTTTCCATTCTCCAGCTGTTTGACTACCAGTGGAATTGTTCCTGCAAAATAGCCTCTAGAACTTAAGAATGCATTTTATAATCATTTACTTGTGTTAAATTGAGATTTTTTTTCCCCTTTAAAGCTTAACTATTATTTTTGTTTGAATTGTGTTGCTATTTGCTGATTAAGTCATTAATTGATGTAGTCATAAAAATACCATGGTCAACACTGCTTCTTAATTGTTTGATCTGTCCTTTTTGTGTGTGCTTCTTTTCTTAGCTGTTCATGAGAAAAACTAATTAATAATTCCTAGAACAGTTGAGGTTGGAAGGTCAGACCTCTGGAGTTCATCTGGGCCAACCCCACTGCTCAGTCAGGGCCACTTAGAGCAAGTTGCCCAGGACCATGTCCAGACAGCTTTTGCCTATCTCCAAGGGTGGAGGCTCCACAGCCTCCCTGGGCAACCTGTACCAGTGCGCTGTCACCCTCACAGTTAAAAAAGAAAAAAAAAAGTGTTTTCTGATGTTCAGAGGGACCCTTCTGTTTTTCACTTTGTACCCATCGCCTCTGGTCCTGTCACTGGGCACCACTGAAAGGAGCCTGGCTTTGTCGTCTTTGCGCCCTCCCTTCAGGTATTTATTATATACATTGATGAGATTTCCCCCACTGAGCCTTTTCTTCTCTGGGCTAAACAGTCCCAGCTACCTCAGCCTTTCCTCGTAGCTGAGATACTGGAGTTTCTTTTAGGTGGAATTAATGTTGAATATAAATTGGCCATTTGTTTATCTTTCTTTCATTGCTTCTGTATTACTCCATTTTAACAGTATTTTTTGGGTTGTAACTTCTCTAAAATATTTTGTATTCTACTTCTAATGTTTGATTAATATTTTAATTCTGTATGAAAAGTTTCTATTCTGAAAGCGATGTCTGGCAGTTACCTAATAATAGCTGAAATTAATTTATTCAGATAATAGACTTTTTTTTAAAATCAGCTTGAGTCCTTAAAAACAATAAAATCAAACACAAAAGTCTGGGGCTCATGTGACTCATATAGGCAGTGTCTAAAAAAGTTATACTTGCTAGTTGGTAGTTGGGAAGTTTTCCTATTGAGATGGCATGATGAGACTGCAACATTTCTAAATATTTAAATAGTAACTACCAAGATAAAACAATTCTTCTAACTGATGTTTGATTATAATAAAATAAGCCTTAGGTAGGAGCTGTTTAAAATCCCTTTGCCTGTTAGCACTCCTGTACAAATGCTATTTCTTTCTTTACTAATTTCAGAACTATGCACTATTCTTAAGAAAATAATGAAAATATTTTCTAAATTAATTGGAAACTATTTATATTGGTTTATTAAAAATAGGGGCACTTCTGAGACTTTATTCTTAAAAATTTATAATTGAAATTAACTTTGTCTTGAAAAGAAAAAGCAAGTTTCAAGCAAAGCTGAGTATTAAATGATTCTGTTGATGAAAAATGTGTAGGTAGTGCTTTTCCGTGTCCTGTGTATGATGATGTGTCTTCTCCATAGTATCTTCAACAAGTATTTATAATACTTATTAAATTAGTCATAACTACAAAGCATTTGATGCCTTAGTCATCTTCGTTACCCCAAGCGTAAGCCAAACCATAATGAAAACTAATAAACAGGTGTGGGATAGCTGTTGTGGAATGCCTCCATTTTTGAGATATGGATGATTATTTTGTTCATTTTGGTCTAGATGGCAAAATTCTTTTTACCTTACTTTATGTGAGAGGTCAGAACATCAAGAAGCCTAACTTGGTTTTCAGTCAAAGGAACATAAACACTGATGTAATACAAATTCAGAGGAGATTTTTTAAAAATTATTACTATGATTATTAAAACTGAAAAGAAATGTTAAGATGAGGAACCAAAATGCTGAAAATGGTTTCAAGATGCCTAACTGAAGGTGGTTTTGATCTGTCTCTAATGTTTGTTTACTAGAACAAATTTGGCAGGGCGGGAAGCCTTCATGATTTAGAATTACATCCTAATGAACGTCTTTCAGAGCTCAGTTATGATATGCTTTTGAAGGTGATGTTGTATCAACTAACAGTTCTAAACCAGGCAAGATGGTCTTGGCTTATATACTACCTCACCGTCTTCAGGAACAAGGAACTCTCTGAAAGAATGGTTTATACTATCACTTCTCTCTCCACCTAGAAACTCAGGAAAGGTATTGGAAATACTCTAATAAATTTACAACCCCATTATTTTAGTTTTTTGCTGTACTTGGAACGCTTGAATAAAAACAAGGCGTGAAATTTAAGTGTAGTAGCTTGCTGCTGCTGTAGTGAGGTTGGTTTAAAACTCCCGTTTGGAGAAGCAAAGTGGAAGGTGCTGGTGACTAATGTGATACATCTGCGCTGAAGAGTTCAGTAAGAACACGAGTTGCAACCAGTAAATGGTTTTGAGTGACTGGCATACAAGTGCCATGAGGATTTTAATAAAACTAACTGTATTGATCAGGATCCAATTTCAGCACTGTAATTCTATTTTTGTTTGGCTTATATTAAGTTACAGTCCCTGTAGGAAGCGAGGCTGTCCCTATGTATTCACATCCAGCTTAAGGAGTGACCGGTTGGTACACTGACAGTATTCTTGCTAGGATGCAGAGACTGGTACCATGCTCATGGTGGGAGTTGGAGCTGAACACCAGTTCTCAGTTAATGCAAGTTCAGTGTATGGACTTGGAAGTGTTTTCCTCCAGTATTAATAAACGTGTCGGGTTTAGCTTTTCTAGATAATATTTGGTGTTCAGCAAGAACTAAGTCCATCAGAAAATACCACAGTCTCTAAATTTTTTTTATGTCATCAGCCAGAAGAAATTTTCTGGCTTTGTTATAGAAAGAAAGATTTGGAAGAAGTCCTTTCCCAGGAAGTTAATAGAAGCTTTCCTTGTCAGAATGCTATTGAAAACTAAAAATTTTGAAAGGAACTATTTTTATGCAAGAATTTACTGGTTAGATATTGGAAACCAGTGCATCATGCTTTTCTCAGCTTGCTTGGATCTTTTAATCTAATAAAGGTACATGTTGTATGTCAGGTAATAATTAGGTTAGAGTGAAGGGAGTTTGTCTTAGCTATTAAATCCTCTGTGTCGACATTACTTGCATAGAAGTGTCAAAAAATTTGAGGCTTGGTATTAATCTTCAAACCCAAGTAACATTAAAGAAGAGAGTGTATGTGTGCATTAAAAAAGCAAACAAGGTGTTCTTGATGCTTTAGGTCACATCTGCAGATTTACACCTACCTGCCTATTTTATGGAATGAAATTGGTCAAACAACTGATTCAACTAAAAGAATATTTTTTTTCTTAAAAAAAAAAAAAAATTAAAGGTGCGCTGCACCTTCAGATTTAGCCAAATACTTAAGTCTCTAGTGAACTTCCCCAGGACCTGGTGTAACAAAGTAACAATTTTTTTCTTGCTGTATTTAAGTTTCCTGACCCACCCTAAAACTAGTATGGTTTTATTGACACAGCTTTCAGCAGGGTCAGTTCCCCAGTTTCGTGAACTATGCAATTACATAGGGCAAAAGAATGGCCTCTGAATGGCTGCAAGCAAAGGGAGGACAAGCTTTCCACTTTTAGCAATAGCCACAACATAATTTTGGTCCTGAAAAACGTTAAAACTATGAAAAAATTGTATAGCTATGTCAGTTAACAGTTAGGTTGCTTTTCCACACATAGGATCTGTACTTGGAGATGAAGGGGTGTAGGAGACCAGCAGTTAGTGGCAGTGTAGCCTTTAGAAATCAGTGAGTCTCTGAGAATTTTAAGGACTTGAAAATCTGCATATTAATATTCTGTCAGAATTTACTTTGTACTGTTCTGGCCCTCAACAGTTAAATGATTATGTGTGGAAGTCAAGACTTAACTCCTTAAAAGAAATTAGAACTGTCAGGAGTAACAGTCATTAGGAAAGGGAACTAGAAGTTTCTAGCTACAATTTTTTGGTCCTTTTTGCGGGGTGTTTTTTTTGTTGGTTTTTTTTAAAGAGGAACAAACTCGTTTCAAGATTGCTTTATTGTAATACAGAGATAGTTGATAGTTAAGGATTTTCAACTTCAGTGAAGTCAAGAGATTTGAATAAAACTAACTTCACAGCTTCTATGGGTTCAGTTTTAAAAAGTGTATAAAGCAATAAAATACAATGCAGAACATAGAATCATAGCACTTGTTAATATATTAGATATTTTTTTAAACTGCCAGTTTTTGCAATTCTATTTCTAGAACCTTCTGTCTGAAAAATTGCACAAGCTTTCCTTTAGAGGACCTATGATATTTCTAAATTATCCTTCTGTTAAGGAGGTTTTTGCTTTGAGTGTAACAATCTGTAATGTTGGTTATTGTTCATCTGCTTTGCCAGTTTTCTTTATTCCTCTGTCTCCTATTTTTTATAACTTACGGAATTTATTGTTTGCTTGTGTTAATTTTTTTTAAAAAAAAAAACACTACATGATGATTACTTATTAAGTGTATATTGCATTATGCTAATTACAGGCAAGCATACAAAGCTTTGGATCTCTTTTATAAAATACTCATTTTGAATGTAATTTTCCAAAGCAGATGTTTCTTTTGTGTACTTGGTACTAATATCAGGACTTTTACTATTTTATGGCCTTGTTTCTGGTGAATTACCAATACTATTTGAACACTAGTACTAATATCAGGACTTTTACTATTTTATGGCCTTGTTTCTGGTGAATTACCAATACTATTTGAACATTATAGGTAGTATTCCAATATCCTGCTTTTTCTAATGAAAAATAGTAAAAACAAACAAGAAAGGCTATTTATTGTATATGTACAAATCAAACTACATACTGCAAGTTTTTAAACACTACTTCTTCCTAAAAATGTGTGAATTAAATTCTTTCATCCATTCACTGAAAGGTTGTATTACTGCATTACCCATTTGCAGTACTGTTTAAAGTTCCTGTATTATTTAATAAACTGTTTTTCATTTCCTGTCCTCAGAAGTGGTAATGATTTTGTTCTGTTACAAGTGTGTCCTAATTCTGCTGGGTGTGGGGGAAGTGGACTGTGTTTAGCACAATTTGTTTCTACCAGGCTTGAGTTTCTGAAGAAGCTGATGATGTTCACCTGGTTTGCATTTTGATGTGAAAATATCAAATCTTATTTTGTAGCTTGTTATACTGCTAGGTTGCTGTTTGCTATATTGCTTTTTATGATGTAAATAGCCTTCACCATAGGATTGCTTTCCAGTTTATAGATTTTGTTTTCAGCTAGACAGTTGAGAAACTCTATAAAGATACTCTGACCAAAGGTTTTCTTTTGTTGCAGTATGAAGCTTATAACCAAGTGACATAACTGTAAGACAGTAGTTTCTCCTTTCCTGTGAATACGTTCTGTAATTGCATAAAAATAGCTTATAAAAAGAGGTTAACGTTTTTCACTTCATGAAAACCTTTTGGTTCTTTCTTAGAGAGAAGATGATGAAGAAATGCAAGCCTTAAAAGAAAAACTGAAGTACTGGCAAAGGCTGCGCCATGATCTTGAAAGAGCGCGTTTGTTGATTGAACTTATACGTAAGCGTGAAAAATTAAAAAGAGAGCAGGTAATTGGAGTACCTTTTAATTTGGTGAAACTTTCTGGAAGGAAAGATAGTCTAAGTATTCTCACACACAGTTTTTGTAATAGAAAGACTGCACTGTTTCTTTTAATCGTCATGTAGGATCAAGAAACATACGTGCATGCACGAACTCATGCAAACTGTTTAAAATATATAAAATTGTCATATAACCATAGAGTGGTTTGGGTTTGAAGGGACCTTTGAAGATTATGTAGTCCAAGCACCCTACAATGAGCAGGGACGTCTTCAACTAGATCAGGTTGCTCAGGGCCCCATCCAATCTGACCTTGAATGTTTCCAGGGATGGGACATGGGCAGCCTGTTCCAGTGCTTCACTACCCTCATTGTAAAACGCTTCTTCCTTATATCTTGTCTGAATCTACCCTCTTTTAGTTCAAAACCATTACCCCATGTCCTCTTGCAATGAGCCCTACTAAAAATTTGTCCCCATCTTTCTTATAAAGCCCCCTTTAAGTACTGAAAGGCTGCTACAAGGTCTCCCCGGAGCCGCCTCTCCTCCAGGCTGAACAACGCCAACTCTCTCAGCCTGTCCTTATAGGAGAGGTGCTCCAGTCCTCTGATTATTTTTGTGGCCCTCCTCTGGACTCACTCCAACAGGTCCATGTCATTCTTGTACTGGGGCCCCCAGAGCTGGATGCAGTACTCCAGGTGGGGCCTCATGAGAGCAGAGTAGAGGGGCAGAATCACCTCCCTTGACCTGCTGGTCATGCTTCTTTTGATGCAGCCGAGGATACAGTTGGCCACCTGTGCTGCAGGTGCATATTGCCAGCTTACATCCAGCTTTTCATCCACCAGTACCCCCAAATCCTTCTCCTCAGGGCTGCCCTCAATCCCTTCATCCCCAGCATGTATTGATACTGGTAGTTGCCCCAACTCAGGTGCAGGACCTTGCACTTGGCTATGTTGAACCTCATGAGGTTCACATGGGCCCACTTCTTGAGCTTGTCCAGGTCCCTCTGAATGGCATCCTGTCCCTCAGGCATGTCAACCACACCACTCAGCTTGGTGTCGTTGTCAAATTTGCTGAGGGTGCACTCTATCCCACTGTCTATGGCATTGATGAAGATATTAAACAGTGCTGGTCCCAATACAGACCCTTGAGGGATACCAGTCATCACTGATCTCCATCTGGACCTTGAGCCATTGATCACTACCATCTGGATGCAACCATCCCGCCAATTCCTCATCTACCAAACAGTCTATCCATCAAATCCATGTCTCTCCAATTTAGAGAGAAGGATGTTATGGGGGACCGTGTCAGAGGTCTTACAGAAATCCAGATAGATGACATCTGTAACTCTTCCCCTGTCCACTGATGTAGTCACTCAGTCATACAGTCCATCAGGTTGGTCAGGCAAGACTTGCTCTTGTTGAAGCCATGCTGGCTGTCTGAAATAACCTCCCTATCCTCCATGTGCCTTAACATAACTTCTAGGAGGATCTATTCCAAGATCTTCCCAGGCACAGAGGTGAGACTGACAGGTCAGTAGTTCCCAGGGTCCTTCCTTCTACCCCTTTTAAAAATGGATGCAATGTTTCCCTTTTTTCAGTCGTTGGGGACTTGACCTGACTGCCATGACTTTTCAAGTATCATGGGGAGTGGCTTGACAACTACATCAGCCAATGCCCTCAGGACTCTGGGATGCATCTGGTCAGGTCCCAAAAACTTCTATATGTTCAGGTTCTTCAGGTGGTCTTGAACCTGATGTTCTCTTACAGTGGGGAGGGACATTGCTCCCCCAGTCCCTACCTTGAGCTCCATCCACTCCAGAGATGTGGGAGGAGAGGTTGCCATTGAAGACTGAGGCAAAAAAGTTGTTGAGTACCTCAGCCTTCTCCTCATATGTTGTTACCAGTTTGCCAGTTGTGTTCATCAGGGGGGTGCGCTTTCTTTAACCTTCCTTTTCTGGCTGACATACCTGTAGAAGCCCTTCTTGTTGTTACTTGCATCCCTGGCCAAGTTCAGCTCCAGCCATGCCTTGGCCTTCCTGACTTCCTCCCTACACAACCGGGCAGCGTCCCTGTACTCTTCCTAGGATACTTGTCCCTGCTTCCACTGCCTGTGCATTTCCTTCTTGCCCTTTAGTTTGACCAGCAGGTCTCGATTCATCCATGCCAGTCTCTTGCCTTCTTTTCCTGTTTTCTTACACCTGGAGATCAAGAGCTCTATGGAAAGCATCCTTAAAGATCTGCCAGCTCTGCTCTGCTCCCTTGTCCCAGAGGGCAGTTTCCCAGGATGTCCTATTGATTAAGTCCTTGAACATCTGGAAGTTTGTTTTCCTAAAATTCAGGGTCCTGATTTTACTCTTTGCCTGACCCATATCCCTCAGGACTACAAACTCCACCAGTGCATGAACACTGTAGCCTAGGCTGCCTCCAATCGTGATGTCTCCAATTAGCTCACTTGCGTTGGTGACCATCAGTTCCAGTATCACATCCCCTGTGGTAGGGCTGTCTGTTACCTGGCTTAAGAAGTTATCCTCAATGCACTCCAGGAGTCTCCTGGATTGCCTGCAGCTCGCCATACTACTTTTCCAGCAGATGTTGGAGTGGTTGAAGTCCCCCAGCAGGATGAGAGCCTGCAAGTGTGATACATCCTGTAGCTGGAGTAAGAAGGCTTTGTCAACAGGCTACCCTTGATCAAGCGGCCTATGGTAGACAAGAGCTACAAAGGTTCCCTTTGTTGCTTTGGTCTCTGATTCTTAACCATAAGCTTTCAGCGTGCTTGTGGCCGTTCTTCAGAGACGGCTCTTCACAGTCTATGTTTTGATGTAGAGGGCAATCCCTTTGCCCCTCCTTCCTCGCCTGTCCCTTTTGAATATGTAGCCACCGACAGCCATGGGTTTCGTCCCACTAAGCTTCAGTAATGGCAATTAGGTCGTAGCTTTCTAGCAACATGGTGGCGTCTAATTCCTGTTTGTTGCCCATTCCTCATGCATTGGTGTAGAGAAATTATTTAACAAGCCGTTCTGTTAGACTTGTAAAGACAATTGGTTTCTGAAGAACTGTAGGAAAATTTGATCTCTTCAGGTTCTCCCAATACGTGTGCCTATACTGAGTAGCACTTTTATTCTTGTCACCAAATAAAAAAAAAGCTGTATCTAAGTCCTACGATACTCTAGAGTTAACACTGCTGTGAGAAGAGATTTGAGGAAAGCAATAATGCAGAAAGATAACATTTTATATGAAAACTGTGAAAGCAAAATGTTTGCACGTAGGAGTCTTTAATTGTCCTTATTTATAAAAAACATTCAATTTTTACTTTTTGCAAGCTGTGAACATTCCTTGCAAGCTAATATAGTTTGAAATTCTTGAGCGCTTTCTGGAATTCCATGCATCATTCCTGTACATTCATATATCACTTGCTATACACATGTATTATGTATTATTATTGATACACATGTATTTTATGTGTGTGTGTTTCTGTATACTTTTACATGTTTGTATTATATGTACACACACACACCATTAAGGTGTTATTAAGAATTTATTTTTGCCATAACAAGACTGTTTCAATGTTGATGACTCTTTAAATGGCCTGAAAATAAAAATACAGAGGAGTTGTAATATTGTCAAAAATAATGAAAAGTATGAAGGATGATGAAGTATTTGAAGATGTTGTTGATCCTGGTTTCTCAAATTATTTTCTTGAAGTTTACATAGAACATTGTCTTTAAAATATCTCTTTGTTCTGGTCTTAGGTAGCGCGTATATGTTCATCAGATTCTCTTTTCACATTTTGAACATGACACTACAACTGAAATTTATTTTTAACATTACCTTTACATTCTTGTTCTTATTTTCACATTGTTGGCAAAATATAAAGCTGTTATTATGTAACGTCTTTTAAAAGAAAAGAAATACAGTTAAAAATGCAACTAAATTAATTTATAGTTAAAATATAAATTTGATTTCTGAGAAGCTGGAGTTGGAGTTGGGCCTACAATGAAAGGATGAGAATGATTTTTCTTACAGAGTCATCAGCAGAAAATTATGTCAGAAAAATGCCAACCGGTTGTATGGAAAGTAGCACTGAACTCATTTACTTAAATATATTTATATTGTGTTTCGTGTGTAAAGTACTATTGCTGCAAAACAATTTTAAAACAGTATCTTAATGACAAATGCTCAATTGGATAATTATTACTTCTTTAGGTCAAGATCGAGCAGGTTGCTATGGAACTTCAGCTTACTCCATTTACTGTACTTCTGCGATCGGTTTTGGATCAGCTGCAGGAAAAGGATTCTGCTCGTATATTTGCTCAGCCAGTGAACCTTAAAGAGGTATTTTTAAGCTGTATTTCCTTACATGTAGATATGACTTAGTGGCACTTAAGTACAGGGAACAAATCATTGTATGAAGAATTGGGAGCAGCGTTCTTTTAATCTTTATTCTGGTAATTTACATTATGAGTTATGACTTACTGTAATGGAAGTCTATTTATGTTCATATACCAAAATAATTTCTGGGAAATACTTGTATGGAATAACACGGGTACATATTGGTCTTTTGCAATAAGATTATTTGATAAAACAAACTCGAAGGGTGTCTTAAAAATTCAGATGTGGATACTGTGTTCTTACTTGCAGATGAAATTCCTGTTCATTCACTGGTAAACTAGATAGTGTACGTGTGTGTGTATGTGTACATATACATGTGTATAAATAACATGTAGACATGCATACATGTCTATATAAATTGTATATATATGTGTGCATATACTACATACATGCGTATATATTATGCGTATGTATACATTTATTATGTGTAAATACATTTATTAGTGTGCATATGCGTAATTACATGTATAATATGTACATAAAAACGCAGAATGCTAAAAATCCGTACTTTCAGCGTCTGTTAGTAGAGCTCAAACTTGTTATCGAAGATGCAGAACCTTGTAATATGGAAACTTCTGTTGGGGTGCAAATGTTTGCACTATCAAGATGTACAATTCAAAGCTATATTTTGAAGTTCTTGATTTGAGGTGTTACAAAATATGTTCAAAAATGTGGATCAGCTAGTAACTAATGTTACTTTGTCTGTAATAGGATAATTTTACCCATTTGTGTTTTAAATATTTATTCAAAGGTTCCAGACTATTTGGATCACATTAAACATCCTATGGATTTCTCTACCATGCGAAAACGGTTAGATGCTCAAGGCTATAAAAACCTCAGTGAGTTTGAAGAAGACTTCAATCTTATCATAGATAACTGTATGAAATACAATGCAAAAGATACAATATTCTATAGAGCTGCAGTGCGGTTAAGAGATCAAGGAGGTGTAGTTCTCAGGCAAGCTAGGCGAGACGCTGAAGGAATCGGTTATAATAATGAAACTGGAATGCACTTACCTGAACGGCCTAAACTTGAGTCACCCCAGCCTTTCTCTTGGGAAGATGGTAAGATGTTTCTGGATTATTTTTTAAAGTTGCATTTCTCATTATACATTGTGCATACATTCCATATAGATGTTTGTTGCTGTTCAGTTTACTGACTAGATCCCGCCCCCCCATTAAAAACATTGCTTGAAAGATTCACGTGTTTCTATTCTATTAGATCTGTCATTAGAAAAAGGTGTTAATCCGGATTATGATTTTGACAATGCCAGAGCCTAATTTAACAAGATACATGAAAAAGGTTTTTTAAATTGAGCATATTCTTTCACGTGATTGTATATGCTTGTAAGTCATGGAAAATTACTATCAGTGCATATAAACTTAAGCACATTCTTAAATAACCTACCAAATCAAGCACATTTGTAATACTACGAATTAAATTATTTGGATGTACGAATCAGTTTTCTGAGATTTTGGCAGTGAAGGAGAATAATTAACACATTTCTTTTATAACCATAATCTTGCCCTTCTCTTTGACAAGGAGATCATTTGTTAGAGTGGGAAGGATTAATTAAGTCTTCCTTCTGACCTTTTAATTCTTTGCTCTACTACTTAGTTTTCTTGAGCAAAATGCTGATCAAGAAGAACAGTAATTATATAGCAGGAATTCATTTCAACATTCCTTCACTGGTAACAGTGAAGCTACTAAGACTGTAATCTTAGTAGCTTTTTTATGACATTTTTAAATTCTGGCAAGTGAATTTTATTTTTTTTCCTCCTGTTGATGATATTATTCTGGGAAATATGCTGGGAAACACTAACACATTTTAAATTATACATATTTTGACTTCAGTGGATAGGTTACTGAATCCTGCAAACAGAGCCCATATGTCCTTGGAAGAACAGCTGAGAGAATTGCTAGAAAAGCTTGATCTCACCTGTGCAATGAAATCCAGTGGGTCAAGGAGCAAAAGAGCAAAGCTGTTAAAGAAAGAAATCAGCATTATTCGCAACAAACTAAGTCAGCAACACAACCAAGCTCCTCAAATAGAATCAGGTATTGGAAGTTTTGAAGAAGAAAGTGCAGCATTAGAACAAGATGGAGAAGAAGAAGGTAAGATTTTAAACTATGTTTAAATCTGTTCTGAACCTCTTCAGTCAGGTGGTTTACTCATGTGAGTTAGCGTGTAATAAATGAATATTATATTTAAATTTTAAATGGACAAATAGCCACTTAAATATTTTAAGAATATGAGAACGATCTTTATAAACAAAACCTCCCTCCATTATTTTCCACAGTAGTAAGGCTTTTTAAAAATTTAGGTGTTAAGAAATGAAAGTACAAAGAATCTCATGCGAAAAGGAATCGGAAATGCCCGAGTGGAAAACATGTTTGTACTTTTGGAAATTCACTTAAATGCCAAAATATGTATTAGGGATCATGTGACCCTAGGTCACTGGTGCTGAAAGCTATGGCTATTGTACTGTCTTTGGTAGCTTTTTTAGTCTCTACTCCAGACTCCGGGGAGGGTGGAGGGTAGGTTTGGGGGTTTTTTTTGGGGGGGTGGGGGTGGTTGGGGTTTTTGTTGTTGTTTTTTGTTGTGTGTGGGTTTTGCTTTTTGTTATTTTTGTGTTTGGTTTTTTTTTTTTTAATAAAGCTAAATACTGATAGGCCTTAACAAACTTCATTTTGTAGAATCAAGTCAGCTGTATCTAACCAGCCCTTCCCCTTGTGCTTCTCTTCCTCCTCAAAACATTGGCCTCACAACTGCATCTACTCTTGGCTAATTCCCATTGATTTCAATGACAGCAATATACTAGAAAGACGTAGCTTTCTATTTCAGTTGAATATTATATTTGCATTTTTAGTTTTTAAATCAGTTACTGAGGTCTTTATTGCTCATGTTTAAATCTGGTCTCTCTAAAAAAAGAATAAAAAAAAATCTATTGAGTTTGTTTCACAATCAGCTCTTCTCTAAAAAGCTAATGTATTTTTCTTTAGGTGAGTTAGAGACATGTTTCATTTTGATTACATGTATTGAATAGAGAGAGGAGGAAAGAGCTCAAGGGAAAGTGGAAGCATGGTAATACATAAAACCATCTGGGTCTGGTGCAGCTTGATGCTATCAAAATTTTTGAAAGGTGAAGTCAATAAAATGACTGTCCTTAACTGCCATTCAAACAGCAACTTGGTGTTTAATTCTTAGTGTGACTAAGAGAATGCTTTTCAAACATATACCTTACTTGAGATTTGAATGACAATAGTAGAAAAAGTGTACATGAATCAGCATGCTTATCTTGTTCTGAGGCCATTAAGTATTCTTAAAATGCTTAATGGATTTTTTTTTTTAATTTTTTTTTTTTTTAAATCTTCAAGCAATGATGCTACTGAATGTAGTTCTTTAGGAATGTAGTTTCTGGCAGGTAATGGATACACTAACTTTTTTTTACTTATAGTTTAACATTTTTATGACACAGCCTTTCACTGCAGTGGTTGTGCAAAAAATAGTCCAAAAGCGAGCAGTAGCTGTTTTCTTCCATTTAAACGAAGCATAATGAAGAGCGTGAGCCAGAGTTGATTGGCATTGTTGTTACAATTCTGATCTAGTGAAGAGTAATAGTCATTAGTTCAGATTTCAATTCTGAAGTGGGAAGGTACTTAAGAGGAGTAAAGAAAACAAATTTCCAAAAAGAAAGATGATTAAAGTAGTGGAATCCTGTGTCCAGGATCTCTACAGGAGCTGACTTTAGAAGAGCTGTGAATTACCCCCTTGCAATTCTGTTGTCAGTTTCTGATTATGTGAAAAATACAGTACCAGAATAATGAAATTTGGGGTTTAGTGTCTAAATAGGTCTCAAGTGTTTTTCTGTGCTTAAATCTTTTGTGAATATTTTCTAATTAATTGTAAGAAAATCAGAATTCATAAAGAACAGTCACCTTGGACATTGTAAACTGCAGGCTTTTTTAATTGGTGATACTTTAAATGTGCTTATCTGACTGTAAATTTCATTCTAAGTGTCTTCCTGAAACATTATTTACCAATTCTACTGCTTGTATGCCTTCAAAGTATGTGAGCATAGTGATGCTTTAACTGTATTTTTAATATGAACTATGCTATTGTTTAATTAAACCTTAAACAATGGGGCAGAGATCTTTCTGCACTTAGAAGTCATGGATTTCCAAATAAGCATTACTGAGCCAAAACCAAAACAATACAGAGATAATATTTAATCCACTACAGGTACAGGACTTAAACCCTTGGATATTTTACACCTTTTTTTCAAGTGGCTTAGAAAAATTCACTAAATTTTAAAATTTCATGTGATAGCATAAATATTAGGTTGGTCACATACAGTTAGTCTAGCATAAGCATTTTCTTTCTTCTTATTAATTTATATTTACACAGATTCTTTTGAAAGATAGAAGGTTTTAACATCTGTTTGGGTTGATAATTATGGAATAGGAAGTTCTTCTACTTGTATTTGGTAATGCTGCAACAGTAGAATGTTTATTTTCTTTCCCATCACTTGGGATGGAAAATTGTAATTAGTTTCATATGCTCGAAGTTATATCTCCATTGTCTTTTCCCAGCATGGAATTACTAGAACTGACTGGGACATGATCATGTTTAAAAGAAAAGAGGGGGGAGTGGTGGGGGGAGGAAGGAAGAAGAAACTGTAGAGGGTGCTTTTTCTGATTTCTCCTATCAAGTCTGTATTGTCAAGTGCGTATTTGCCAACTAGTGGCTAATGAAGCTGTGAGACTTTGGGTTTTGGGTTTTTTTGGGTTTTTTTTTCTTTCTCCCCTTTTTTCATTTCTTTTTGGGTAGATAAACTTCTAGCCACAACTGTAAAACAGCTTTGCAAATCTTGCCTTTCTTTAAATTTTATAACACACTTTAGTAGATCAGGTTACAAATACTTTTTTTGTTTTTAATGCTTATCTGATAAATTTTATCTTAGGCAGGTAAGGTGAATATTAATAAGGTGAAATAGATAAAAATGTATATTATCAAAAATTTTACTTGAATGGCAGTGTAATTGCATTTAACAGATAATCATCCACCACCCCAACTTTCTATTTAAAAAAATAGATTTCTTAGTTTTTAGTTAATGAAACTAACATAACTGCATGAGAAGTAAAAAGTATTTATCCAGGTGTAAATTGTTAACACCAACTATAAACATCTACTTTTCTATCCCTGTTACATTCCCAGTGTAAAAGTAGGAACTACTAACTAGGACAGATTGTTGCTAGACAAGGTTTGTTTTTAAAATGTTATGCTTTGTTTCAAAACAACAATTTATTTGGTGGGCTGCACATTTATAGTGAGTTTTATAATAGACTTTATAACTACAGGTTTTCAAAAATCACACTCTATTTATAATTTTTTCAGGAGATAAATCTCCCCCTAAACTTGAACCATCAGATGCATTACCTCTTCCTTCAAACTTGGAGACTAATTCAGAACCACCAACCCTCAAACCAGTAGAACTCAATCCAGAGCAGAGTAAGCTTTACAAAAGAGTAAAATTTGATAATGAATTATATAGCACTTCCATTCAGAAAGAAATAAATGGACACACTCCAGAACACTTACTTGACAGTAATCTCAATGAGTCGACTGTTTCTGCTGTAGCTGAGTCATCAACTGATGTAAACAGACGTACATCCATTCTCTTCTGCAAATCGAAAAGTATAAGCCCCCAAAAGTCTGCAAAGAACACTGAAACCCAGCCAACTTCTCCACAGCTAGGGACCAAAACCTTTTTGTCTGTAGTCCTTCCAAGGTTGGAGACACTTCTGCACCCAAGGAAAAGATCAAGGAGTGCATGTGGAGATTCTGAGGTTGATGATGAGTCCCCTGTAAAGCGCTTGGACACAGGTAAATGTTACAAAACTTATTTGAATGGATGCATCTCGAAAGTTAACATACCTGTTAATTTTTTTTTAACATACATGCGATTGTTAATCTTCAGATGTTAGCACTTGAACAGTTTTTTTCTCATAGTTGAGTAGTTACAGTTCAGAAAATTACTGATTCATTTTTGTCTTGGCCCTATACAATTAGACTTAGTGAACCATATTTTACTTTTTCAGAGTTTTCACTTTAGCAATGGAATCTTCAAATTTACGTGTATGGTTGGGTGATTATTTTTTTAAGCTATTTTCTATTTCCTTTTGTTGCAACCAATAGGAAAAGTAAATCAGCTCCTTTTTTGGAAATTCCCTGTTAAATTACATGGAAACTTCACATATGGTGCCAAAACTAGAACTCTTATAAAGAGGAGCATGGAAAATACATGTTCCATGTATGACTTCATTTTTGCTGTAGTGTTACTCCAAGCATATTTTTATGTTATTAAACTGATGGCTGTGTATGAGATGCTTTGTAGACCCGTGTATTTTATGGAAGTGGTAAAATCTCAGAGTATAATGTGTTTCTTTAGTCTGTGCACTTAAATAATGTTGAAGAATCTAAGTGTAAGATTTTGCTCTTAATGAGACTTTTATAAAGAACAGTAAAAAAAAAAGTTATCTTGATACATTGGTGCAGTACAGTTGAAGACATTAATTACACCTTTTGTTAGCGAACCACAGTTCTATTTATTGGAGAAGTCTGAATAAAAGCCTCTTTGAGGAAGAACAGCAGCATAAGGAAATGTCTACAGTATATTTCCTTAACATTATCCATAGCCATTGCTATGACTTGCATATTACCTTTGAAATAAATACTTAGTTTCATTGTCATGTTGATAATCCGTATACAGGTATGAAAACAGCATATGGGATTTTTTGTGTCTTTGAATGAAAGATACAGGAATTTAATTTGAACGTATATTGTGAAGTTATGTTTGTATTTTTGTGGGGTTTTTTGTGGTTTGAGGGGGAAGGAGGATTGGTTGTATGTTTGGGGGTTTTTTGTTTTATGTTTGGGTTTTGGGGGGTTCAGGGTTTTTTGGGTTTTCTTTAATGATCAAGTGAGGAGGAAAATTATTCTAATGCTGGAATCATGGCATGAGAAAATGATAAGTAACTTTTTTTTGGGGGGGGGGTGTCTTTTTGTTTATGTTTTTGTTTGTTTGTTTTTGCCTCGTTGGAAAGCCCCAGTTTCCATTCCTTTTCCTAATAGTTTGGAAAGACCATATAGATTTGATCTGGTGCTTTAGTTCTGAAGTAGGAATCATGTGAAGGTAGCGTGATGACAGAAATGAGTTAATCTTCATTAATGACATAAAAAGCTTTGGTTTCCAAATATTCCAATTTACCAGCCTTTAATCTAGGTAATTTCATTATGTACCTTTATACAGATTGCCTTTTACTGCACACACAGCAAATCGTTTTATGCTAGATCATACCACTAATTCCTTCAAATTTTTATCTTAAACATTCTGAATTGTTTCTTTGGGGGAAAATGTTTTTATTATATAGGAATATATATAAGAAGATTTTGAATACATTTAAAATCTGTCATTTTCTTTCTTTTCTCTCTGTGGAGTTAGGTGTATGTGAGGCAAATACGCTTTTGATAAAAACAAAAAAAACCCACCCACAATTCAAACATTTATGGATAGTTTCTTCTAAGTTTTGTACTCTTCCCATTTCAGAATTTCTAAGGTTTGGGGGTTTTTTATGTAAAATGTAGGCTAGAAACAGGAATAAAATCCAAAAGGTTAAAATATATTTATTTATTTTTTTTTTTTTTAGTTTTTAAATAAAATTCTGTAGCCTCTTCCTGAAATTAATAAAGATATGCACAGAATTAAATTTATGTAGAACTAATACTTAGGGGGCATTTATATTTAAACTTTTTATTTGTTCAAGAAGAAACTATGTATGTGAATTGAAATGGTTTAGCCATTAAATTAAATTCACTTGAAGGTGTTCTAATTATTTTTTTAATAGTACGAGGGTTTTCTTCAGCATATATTGTTCATACAGATGTGTCAGCTTATCAAATCTTACTCCTGTGATTCTTTTTCCATTTACAACCAAATCTTTTGTTTTCATGTTGGAGATTTTATTTGTCATGTTATTTTCAAACTTGTGTCTCCACACTAATTTAAGCAATTTGCATTTGGCAGCTAGTTTGAGCTACGATTCAGCAGGAAAACTGCACGAACCTCAGATGCTTTCCAAGATTTAAAACCAGTTGAATTATTTTACTTTTGCATATGCAGGCTGGTGTTAGTTCATGCAGCTGTCTGTCTTCTGATAAAAATATATGAGATGATGTGTATAGTAATATATTTTTTTCTATTTGGCTATTTTTCACAAAATTCTAATTTCAGGCTGCTGGTAAAAATGCTTTTATTCAAAAGAATTGAGCAGACACGAGCTTGTATGCCCTCCAAAGCCATACCATGATAGAAGAGGCATGCTTTAGGCTTGAATTCTTGTGAGTTAGCAACTTCGTGAGCAATCGCTGTAGTTGAAAATGAATTATTCTTGCAGTTTTCTTTGACTGGTATGAATGTTCAACACCTTCAAGTCTAGTGGATAGAGGAAAAAAAATTCTTGAAAAGGACTTTGCTTGATAAACAAATCATTGAAATTTTTAAGTGGTCAAGAGCTGCACTGTCACATCTGGTTTTTTTTCTTCCTTACCCGTTCATAACCATTGCAGGGTTTTTGCCGTTACTTAAGGATGCCTTATTGTTTTGTTGCTCACCTTACTCTGTCTCCTCAATGTTTCTCCCTTTCATGTCACTCATGTATTCTTAATGAAGAAGTTCAAAGGAAGACTCTAACCCTTACTTCGTTGGGTAAAACCACACCTACTTTGATGTTTCATTATTCTCATAGACTGCCTTTTATTATGCTTTCTTAAACTACATGTGAGGTTGGTGTGCTTGCCACTTAGTTTCAAGAAAGACGCATACAGGATCCGTTGGCACACTGCTTTGTAAGTATGGTGTCTCGTATGTTGTTGGTTTTCATATACAAAATAATTACTGAAATATTAGCTTTTTTCAGAAATAGGGGACTATTGTACAACATGACTTAACCTTCAAAGAGGAGTGAAAGCAGTTCACTTTAATACTCTGACCTCCCTTTATATGTGCATCTTTGTTTAAAAAATAAGCAGCAATAGTGTAATGTAACCTTAAAATTTAATTTTGTAGTGTTTGACTAGGACGTTATCACTTATAGCACGTCTTTCTCCATAGTTGCTATGTGGAAACTGACAACTACATAGTGGAGAGATGTTTAAAAATTTCCTAGACATAGTTGATGTATCTTGGTTTTGCTTCATATCTTACCTAGCAATTTCAAAAAGATGATAGGTTGTTTTTGCTTCGGAAATTTTGGTCCTATCAGAGATCGATGTATGATTCTTGAAGACGTCACATCTTAACTGTGACAAGTTCAATGACCTTTTCAAAATATCCATTGTACACTTACCTTGCTCTTTTGTTACAAAAATTAATGCTTTTCAGTAGGAAATTAGTTGGTGCAAGTATTACATGTGAGAAAAATAAAGCTGATTAACGGATAGAAGGTAGATGATACCGACCATTTAAAAATTTACTTGTATCAGTTGTGTATAGGTAAGATAAACTCCTGGAACAAATGACTGTTTTAAGACACCTTCTGAGCATTATAAAATGCTAGATGATGTTCAGAGTAAATTTTTGTGTTCTTGATTTTTATCAGTCACCTTTTAAGCTTTCATAAATTTAGGATAGTAATTCACAGTTACTGTGTTGGTACCCTCTATTTTAATTAGAAACTTAGTATTCAGAATATACTATCCCAAAGCAATCACTTCAATTTAAGATTGCAAATAGTGATTGTTATAGTGCAGTATGTTGCTTTCCTATTATTTCTTGGCTAGATAGCAGTAATAGAAAATTTCAGTGAAACGTATCATTTACTTAGTATTCTTGCTTCCAGCTACACAGATTTTCTCAACGCACTGAAACGGATGTAAACAAATATTTGTAGCATGGATCAGTGAATTAAAGTATTGAACACAGTAAAAAGCACAGTTTTTTTGGGGGCAGGGGAATTTATAATTTCTTAATATATACTTTGCCTGTAGTTGTCAGTATATAACAAACATAATTATACCTTATTAAATCTATTAGTAAATGTTGGGCTGATTGTGTTTCTGCCCTATCAGTATAAAATATTTGACGGCACTTAAGAACTGTCTGCAAGTAACCTGTATATGAATTCCACTTGCATTTGATATAATTTAATATTGTAGCAATGACCACTTTCAATTTTATTTGGTGTGATAAGGATAGAGGTTATATCTGGGATAAAATGGAACACCGGTTTGGGGTTTTTTTTTAATTCTTCAGTACTTGATTTCTAATAAATCCCTGGAAGTGTTCAAGGCCAGGTTGGATGGGGCTTTGAGCAGCCTGGTCTAGTGGAGGGTGTCCCTGCCCATGGCAGGGGGGTTGGAACTAGATGGGCTTTGAGGTCCCTTCCAGCCCAGACCATTCCATGATTCTATGAAATCTTTGGCTCTCTGGAGCACAGGCCAATTTGATTAAAAGTTAAGCTTCATATGTGCAGCATTCAATTACCATTCTCTAAATGGAAGAGACAAAAGTAAAACATGCTATCTACGAACGTAACTTATGTCCTCTGAGTAAATAACAAACTAAACTAGAGGTTGCTCTGTGAAAAAACCCATTGACATAATTACTCCTCTGGTTAACATAGGAATGATAGTGTATACATATATTAATGAGTAAAATGCAGTAATTTGACTAATTCTACTGACAGATCCAGAGCCCTTATATTTTGACTGAAAACTCTTCTTTTTGTTTTCTTTTTTTTTTCCTTCAGATGCATAGTGATTGTTTCCTGTAAAATCTGATGTGAAATTTAGTTATTTAAGCACTTAGCGATGTCCAAAAACTTCAGCTGCCTGCCTTCAGAAAGTTTCAAAACAAAACATTTTAAGGTGTATATGCAAACAAACAAAGCATTGGAGATTGTGAAGGCCTAAAAGGAATTAACCCCGGCTTGTTAAATTTGTGAGTGTAGAGACTCGGGGACTACAGAAGCTCGACTGCTCAGTTGTCAGGATAAAGCCAGACTGCACAGGAGCGCATAAGTACCAGAGAGGCTGAGAAAGTGAAGTTTTGACTAGAACACAAACAAAATTATTGGGGGGGATGCTAGTGTGTTTTTGCTTGGTTTTTGAAAAGTTTGTGGGGGAGTGTGTGTGGAGGGGTTATTGGTTTTATTTTTGTTTTGTTTTTTTAATGGGATGATAGACCACAGAGAGACTTTGACCACTTCCTAAGAAAATCAGGCAAATTAAGGAGAGAAATTTTTTAAAAAAAACCCTGAATGCTGCATTTCTTTATTCGTATTTGGCCCGCCCAACCTTTAGACAGGAATTCTGTCTGTCCTGCTAAAATTTTTGCCAATTTAATTTCTGGAAAAATTTTGAGAACTAGAGGATTTTTGTAATGTAGAATTAAATAAGTGCATAAGGCAGAAAGAGGGGGAAGGAAACTATTTTATGCCAGTCAGCAATTGCAATGACATTTAAGAGAATAAATGTTCCTTTTGGTTTTATTTCATCTAAAGAACCATAGTATTAACTTCCCCACCATTTAAAATCCTTTGATTACTTCTTGATTTATATAATTAGAATAGAGGCAATTTTGAGCAACGTAGTCAAGAATGGTGGGGCTTGATGAACAACTCTATATGGGGATTTTGTCCTTTTTCAAGGCTTGTGAAGTGTATGCATGCATAACTTACAATATGCATTAATATTTTATAATTTTTTCTTGGGTCTTAAACCTGTTAATTTCTTTGAAAGTACTATCTTTTGGTTATTTTTAAGGGATTCATTATTAGCACCCAACTTAGAATTGTTGTGTTTTCTAAGATCAGTATAACTGAATCTTCTGTAATAATAAAAAATATTTTGTAGATGCCCTTCTGTTTTTCTTGATGCTGTAGGAATTGTGGAGCCTTTTACTGTATTCGGGCATTTCATTTTTTTGGAATGCTTAGCTCATTTCTTGGCCCAGGTTTGGCTTTCTGAAAAATAAAATGTCATAGTCCTTTGTGTGCTTCATCTGTGGCATTTAACACTATTTTTTCTGTGTGGTGCAAATGGTAAACAGACAACTGTGGGATTTATCGAAGGTATTAAAAATAGTGAATTTGGAGATCTCACTATGCTTATAAATTAAGAACACACTTGCCATGGAGTTGAGGCTGAGTATATATGACCTACCTTCAAATTCACAGGCTTAGATATCATGAAGTCCCCTGTATCAGGTACATAAGGTACTGGAGTTGATCAAATCACCATTGTATTTGACCTGTTTGGAACATCGTAGAATAGTTTGGGTTGGAAGGGACCTTGAAAGGTCATCTAGTCCAGCCCTCACATAGTCTCCTACAGGTCTGATTTAAGAGATGGATGATCATAAAAATGAATCCAATGACTCCAACACTAACTTCAGGCACTGGACCTGGAAGTCAAAAATACAAGTGACTTAGGGCTCATTCTGCTGTGAGTGGAGAGAGAGGGAGACGGTTCCCACAGTATGATTGACTGCAAGATGAGTGTCTCTCAGAAGAGGTTTGTGTTTGTTTTCTTTTTTTTCCTTTCCACTTTTTGTCCCCCTAGATGAGAATAGGTTATGTAGTTACATGCATAGAGGGAGGTCCTCCATAGAGAGTAATTATGGTAGCCTGTACTCTTTTAATGTATCATACATGCAGCCCAATATTTTGGGACACTTTTAATTGATAGCTCTCTTCTGTGTTGCCCACTGTAGTACCCATACATAGTTTCTTTGGTGTGCATAGAGGAAGGGTACACATAAGAAGGTATCCCATACAAATAAAACCATCTATTACTCAAGAATAGGTAAAATACTTGAAACAAAGTTGCTTTTATTTTATTGGTACCAAAACAGTGTTCTTTGGTCATGCTGGCACTTGAACTTGGTCAGGCCATGCTATCCTATTTTAACTCTATCCTATTTTAACTCTTCTGAGTTCAGTGCTGCCTAAAAATAGCAAAGCTGGGTTGGTGTTTAATTGTCCTTGATTATCTTCACTTGACAACGCTTCGAGCACTGTCAGGTTGACTGCATGAGCAGTGAAGCCTCCTGTTTTGTCTTTGCAGCTCCTTTGCTTGAAGCCAGGAAGACAATCTTAGGATTGCAAGCATTGTTAATTTTTGCTAGGCTGGAATAAATTCACAGTGTGTTGCTAGGGTCTTTTAAAGGATTTGGATCATGCACTTCCTCGAGTACAGTGCAAGCTGTCATAGAAGGAGGCTGTTCCATGCCTATAGTAAGCACTGGATCTTTTATACTGAATCGCTTGAAGTTTTCATCTCCCTGTGTGAAATACTTCTGAAGGTACAAAAGGCCTGGAAAATTAGGTCCAAAAATGCAGCTGTGTAACTTAATGAAGTAACTGGCTAATTCAAGGACTTGCAGTTTACTGTGTTGTCCTGTATGTTGTCTTTGCAGTGGCAGATCTCTGGTAAACGTTTCTGCCTTCATCTTTCTTTCAGATGCCAACTTCAGTTTCAATTTCTGTTCCCTCTCCTAGCATGAGACACAAATTAAGAACCAATTTTTCTAAATAGCTGTAAAAGGCAAATAAATGGTAAATGATTTGTTTCCTTTTTAATAGAGTAGGATTGCTGGACATGCATCTCTTGTAAGAGAGCTCTGAAGTTCATCTGTCTGTTTCCTTTTCTTTGGATAAAATTACAGGGAATGTAATAAAAATCTCACAATTACAGGGAAACATTTACTTTCAAAGAAGAAAAAAAAAAAGTGTTGGTAAAAGCTCTGTACAAAATCCTTTAGATAGTAATGTAAGAAAAAGAAGTTAGTTCCATTTAGGAAATGGAATAGCCTGCCTTTGTAGGTCCTGCTGGGCTGCTCTAAAAGACTGCTAGGCACTAGGGTCTTGATGCAATATATTGATAGATAATTATCCTGTTTTTTCATTATATAAGTTGAGAATAAAAAGAATCTTTATTGGTTTAAGTTTTTAATAACTCTTTAAGCTTTCTTTGAATTTATATCAAGATTTAGTAGGTGATAAAATGGAAATCTTCAAATGGAAAATGTCTAAGACTATTTTTTCTAAAGGATCTTTACTGTTTGTGTTACTGCATAATTCAGAAAAAATGTTTGCGGTAAAGGTTCTGATCTTAAATCCTCATAAGTAGTCTTTGCCAAGATAATTAGAAGTAAATGGCTTTAAATATTAATGACTTCCTGTGGTCATATTTCTTGGATCCTGAATGACATACTATTGATCTATGTGTGATTCAGGCACTTAAACAGATGATTGTAAAACACAAATCTTATGTTTTACATGTCATCATATAAACTAGAACTGACTGAAGAATTCAATTTGTAAAGTTAGTTTTAAAGTCTTCAAGTTTTGTGCTTGTAATTTTTAATGGCATTTTCTACTACACTACTACTGTCATCAGTCTTTTCTATACCACTGGAACAGCTGATGTTCTCTAGAAGTTTTAAAATGTTTTTTTTTTTTTTTTTAAGAAACATTTCTGCTTGTATGCTCTTTTTTTCCTTTCAGATTTTTCTGGAATGTTTTCAAACTCCTCCACTAGTGTTGCCTCCCACTTGTATATTTTAAAATGTTTTGAACAATTGTCTTACAATACAGTGATCCTATTGTTGCAATGCACAGAGCAACAGAAAATCCTTATCTTGGGGAAGCTGTAGTCATTAAATGTTGATTAATTTTCTTTTCGGTTGTGCAATTCAGATTCAGCTGTTTTAGCAGACTCTCATCTGATTAGCCAGAGACATTTCTTATTCCCAGATTTTGAAGAAAATTAGTAGTTACAGGATGAATTCTTAAGCATTCTTTTGAAACATACCAAACGACTATTCGGTGAGCCACCAAGCTGTATTCATTATGTGTTACTTAAACCAGCAAAGATGGAATTTTTCTGTTTAGGATCTTGAAAGCCACTGCTGTTTAGTGTATAGGTGCTGCGTCATGGGCTGATGCTGAGCTTTCTGTGCTGTCTTTGGCCATGACCAAATTTTAAGCACTTATTAAAACCTTTATTTCCAAGGGGACTCTTTACACCAAACTTTATCATCTTTGTGAGTCACTGGCTCCCATTTTGTCTGCATACTGAAGACTGTTTAAAGAACTGTAAACTTTGACATGCTCAGATACTCATCTGTGTATTCTAAAAAGAAGGATTGTGTCTAATACTCTTACTGCACTCCAGAATTTGCTGTTGGAAGTAGGCATTTATAGGGTTACTCTAAAGTTCACTTTTTAAAAACTTTATTGATACCTTCCTTTTGCTGCAATACACCCATTTTCAAGGTTTGCATATTTAAAAATACAAAACTTCTGATTATTTATTACCTTAAAGTAGTCCTTTATCCTGTCTGTGCATACCTGTATATATAAATCCTCTTAAATTAGGTTCATCCCCCTCCTTATTCTTACTGGAGGGATTTTTAGGTAGATTTCGAAATTATGTTCTTGATGCATATCATGCATGTGGAGGTTGTATTCTGTGCTTTCAATGGCTTGCATATATTTTCATTTTCAAGAAAGAGGACTGAATAAAAGTGAAACTTTTAATCTAGTTTTGCCCCTTTTGAAACTTTAGCTGAGTATTAGTGTTAGAATACATGGAACGCTTGTATCATTCTCACTGTCTCTGGACGCTGCTGTAAGGATGGCTTATTTATTTGAAAGCTCTTGTTTCCTTTCAGAGAGACTTAATGGCTTTTTCACTGTCTTCCAGGTTCTCATATTAACTAATATCATGCTGGGTATTTATCTCTTTGGATCCTAATTATTTTCTGTTATCCTCAACATGGAATGGAATTCAATTAAATGATCATTTTGGAACGCAGAAAGACAATTACATTTGAAGTAATTATTTTGGATCATGTTGGAGACACCAGCCATCCTTAAAACAAAAAAAATATGAACACTGTTGGAGGAAGTCTTTGACATATATGAAACTATGCTCTTCATTCAATATATTGCCCCATTTCCGTAAGTTATAAAGTTGTACATGTTGTAGTATATGTGACACAGATTGGTCGCAGATTTTTACCAATCCCAGCATTCTTATTCCCAGAACATGCTCTGTGAGAGCAGATTAGTTAAGAATGTTCCATCTCCATCCTCTTCCCTTCCCCAAAATCCAGTCTAATCTTCCTTGGAGAAGTAAAGTGTACAAAAAATGTTTTACCTATTTTTGTGCATTGATGTAGTTTTAATAAAATACACATTTTTCTTTATATATATTTTAATGAAGACTAATGTCACTGGTGCTGGGTAAGTCCACAAGTCAGGACTTGATTAGTCCTTGCTTGGTAAAATGAACCCAAATAGTTGTATATGGGTGCTGGTGCGCTGTGTGCAGTTGTTTTTTTGAATGCTCCCACTTTTTTAGTGGTCGAAATTATTTTAACATTTTTCATTATTTCTCAGCTCTTCAACTGTGGTTTTAATTGAGCACTTCATCTTACATTTGGATATGCTTGGTTTTGCATCAAGCAATGCATAGTAAAGTTTTAATTGCTTTACAATAATTTTATACAAGTTCTGCTTCTTTATTTTTGTTTCAGCAGAGCCGCAAGATGCGATTACAGTCTGAAATGCACAATTCTGTAGTCTGTGGCAGCATTTTGTACGTTTCATGGAGCATGCTGCTCCTTGGATTATCCTGAGATTTGTTCCTCTGTCATTTTTTCCAACTTCTGCTGTCTTTCCGGAGTTACCTTTTCCTGTTTCCATTAATTTGATATGGGCAACAAGATTCTAACTTACTTGATACAGGTTGTCAGTGAAAGTTTTAATTGCAGTTCAAGAACAAACTGCTACTGTTGAGAAAATGTTGAAACTTTCCCTGAAAAATAAAACTTTCAGGGCAATGAGAAACATGTGAAAAAGTATCAAGCTGATCATCTTTGGCTTACTTTTTTTCTTCTTAGTTTGCAGTTGTTAGTGTTTGTCTATTTTTAAAATGGTTGTGTGTTATATGCCATGATTGATATGGCAGTAAACTTTCTATGTAAATTGAAGTCTAGAGCTGGAGATTGGAAATGGCAGTAACCCTACATTTAAGATTGATTGCAGACTTCACTATTTGTGACTTCCTTCTTCTTGTTTTGGTTTGGGAGTTTTTTTATGAAAAAAATTTGAGTTCTTCCTTTTAGAGTGGAGTACTTTTTGAAGAACTTAAGAACAGAGGTGAAAATAAAAAGGAATCATCCACTAATGAAAGGTTTTAGTTTGATGTTTGAGATTTTTTTTGGGGGGGTGGTGGTGTTCTGAATCCGAGGTGTTGGTGAGGGGGTATGTGTAAGAAGTTCAGTACCTGACCTAATAAAGTTTCTTGCCATGACTGTAGAGAAAGCTTGGTTGATCTAACAAAAAATTTTTCTGAAAATGTAAATGGCTCATGTAGGTTTGTTGCAGGCTTACCCAGGCTACTAATCCGCAAAAGCAGGATGAGTTTCTTCTCCCATGGATTTTCTTTATTTGACCTTCTTAGTAGTATCTTTTGAGTCAATAAAATGCAAATTCCTTAAAGCAAAGAGGGATCTGCTTTAATCTCACTTATTCTAGTAGTTACAGGAGATTGGGTGTTTCTTGATTCATGGAAGGAAAAAGTTTTGTAATGATCTAAAAAACCAAATTCCTGGTTATAGTATGTAAATGTAGATATCTGTTTAGTTTTTGCACATCAGTGATACCATAAGGCACTTACATTTTGTTGCCTGGATTTTTCTGTCAAGCAACAAGGTCACTTGGGAACTGCTGCATCTGTGACTAGATATGAGTGGGTGTCGTTTAAAATAATCATTGAGGTCTTCCTTTCTTAAAATAATGCCTGTTCCTTACAATTTATGAAAAGTAGGCTGTATAAACTTGAGTCCCATGGATTGCATAAGCTCATGTCATTCAGGGCTTGATATTCAAGAAAGTTACTCCTGCTGATAACCTGCATGTTCTTTGTTTTTCATACTTCCACAAGCAAGAGAGAAATGTGTCTGAGCAGCTCTAAATTCTTTTGCACTTTAACATTCCTTATTTCTCAGAAAAGGGATTTTTTTTTCCCCACTGTTGGTAACCATTCTACAAATGGAAAAGCTTTGCTTACTGTAATCTTAAAAACCTACATTAGTGAATTAAATGAGTCATTAAACTCGTAGGTTATGTCTAAACTAGTGTAAGACTGGAGTACCACTGCGGAGAGCTGTTTCCATTGCTATAGTTGCATGTTTCTGTTACATCCGTTGTTTCTCAGCATCAGCAATCAGGCAGAAACCATTGCAAGGGACTGAGAGTGCAAAAATGTCCATTTCAGCCGCAGCACTATCATAAACTGATTGAATCAATCAAAATGTGAAGCTACTGCCTATTTTTTTTGTCCTGGATATACATATATGTACAGAACTGGTGTAAGTAGAGATACGTAGCCAAGTCATGTTTGGCATACATATGGTTAAATGTTTTATGCATACTCTTACAAGAATAAACAGATACTTCCTTCCACTTTCTTAGTCCATTGGGAAGCTGAACTGTGATCTGGTTCTGGTAGCAATAATTACTTGATCTGCCTTTAAATTTTAAATTTAATCTGTGATCTAACTTGTTTCTGCTGATAGCTTATTTATATTAGCTAGATGCCTGAATGATAACTTGAGTAACATGTCTCTGGCTTGTGGCAGGATGAAAACAAAACAGTTTCTACACCTCACTTGAAAAATAGGTCTGACAGGATATCTAACAACAAAAAATAGTTATTTGCAGAGACTGAAGAGATCTCCTTTTTATCTTTGCAGAATGTTTTTTCAGCTTTTCATTTCAGATGCTATGTGAAGTGTACTGCGATTGTTTATAGGGGAATTTAAGCTTTCTCATAAAGCATACTGTGTTTTGACAGATCTTTCAGCATAGTCTAGGACTGAACTCCTTAATTTGTACTGACTTGCTGAGAACAGGATTAATCAATACCATGTAGTTTGGTGCCTGAACACTCCAGACAATGCAACCTTTATCATGTTTTTCTTGGATAGGAAATCAAAGGCACATACAGGAGTTATAGAACAGATGCTCTTAAATGAATGTTCTACAGTGTCAACTAAATGACAATGAAGGAGGATGATTATCTGTAAATCTTTCAGACCATTGAATAAATTTGCCATTTTCTCTTAAAAATCTAAAATTATGTTAATAATACAAATGGAAGGTCTCCTGGGGGTGGAGGGGGAAATCCTTTAAATCACTGTGTGGAAATGCCTTGAAATACAACTGGATTGTACAAAGTAAATTGCTAAGCTCAAGTTCCTTAGTTGTCAGCCTTCTTTGCAGAGGTCTTAGTAGCAAACAGACTGGAAGAATTAGAGCTTAATAAAGGGAGTTCTGCCATGATTGTCTTACAGAATAATGCTGTATGGAGAGGCACGTGAAGTTACATAAGCTTATTTGACTATGTCTGAATGAAGAAAGATCATGATGACCTTTAAGACTCTGATAATAGGATGGCTGGGATGGGTAGCTCGCTCTTGCATTATGAGAAGTATGCTGGTCGTATGCCTTAAGTAAAAACTTTAATTTATTGTAAGGAAATAAGTGTGCTCAGAATTGAATTTGTGTTAAAATTGTGTTCTCTTTGTAGTCTACAGCTTGCAGTAGCTGATCACAGGCTAGTACTGTTGTCTTTAGCCAGTCCATTTCTGTTGATACTCTTGAGTCTGTGTTGGATTTTTTTTTTTTTTAGCTCTAATTCCACCACCCACCCACCCCCCCCGCCCTTCCCTTGGGAAAGTCTTCAGAATGCTGTCATAAACCTCTTCTTTTGTCTCTTTAATCAAATGTGGAAATGGCTTAAGAACTATACTGTTTGTGAATTAGCAAACCCGGAGCAGGATTGGTGGCAGCCCATCAAATCAGTAGCTTGTAATATAAAAGCCTTTTTTACTTTTTCATTACAATTACAAAATTTAAATATAATATCCTTAGACTTATATAAACTTGTGCCAGGGGAAGGATAGGCAAAAATAGTAATGTGCATATTATTGATTGTTGATCACAGAAAACAGACATGATGTCAGTCTGAATTTACAGAAATGGAAAGGCTTTGAGGAAGAACTAGTTAGCAGCAGAAGGGAATCCCTACCACTCTTTACCTCCAGTGTTTGAAAAGGATTTTCAGTATTTCTTGGCTTATAGTTGTAACATTGTATTCAAATGAGTCTTATGTTGACTTGGTAAATCTGCCTGGTTTGTAACATTTTTTTTTTCTTGTTTTTTCTACCCAACATCTGCAGCCTGTCTGTCTTAATAGTTGAAAACATTACGTATAAAGACTGATTTGATATTCCATTCGGCATTTCCCATATTATAATCTTAACTTTTCTTTAATGTTACCTAAATTTCCATCCTATCTTTAAAATCTGGATGACAGGAGCATCCTATTTAAAATACTATGTTTTGAAATGAAATATTTTGTTAATGTTCAAGTTCTTTTTCATCACATCAAAATACTTGAAGTACAGAACAATGATGATAGAATGTGTGAATACAAAGAATTGTTAATGAAAATGATGTGGTTTCCAGTTTGATGCAGTTTATTTTTGTGTTATGCTGTAGGTCTGTCAAACGGTTTTGGAGATGGAAGCAAAGAGAGAGCATTAGATGATACTCCAGGAAGAAAAGTTGAACCTCGTCGCCGCTGTGCATCAGAATCTAGTATTTCATCTAGTAACAGTCTTTTGTGTAACTCAAGGTAAAACTGTAAATCTGAAATATAAATTTCAGACTGAATATATCATTTTTCTATGTTGCTTGTGACCCACATCGGATAAATTTTAGAAAAAAGTACGTTTCAGTTTTCTCAGTTGTGTCAAATCTGAGACTCTTTTCAGGATTGCTAGTCGTCTTTTGTTGAATTCAGGTTATTGCAGATCCAAGTAGTTATGCTTTATACTTGACTATGCTGCTCTTGCTCTCTATAGATACATAGACATGTTTGTGAGTATAGTATCTTGGTTTAATTACCTTCCTAATCCTGAACACTAAAAATGAGTGTGTTTATTTTGGTGAGGGGAGGAGAGAGGTAATTTCCAAAGCAGAGTCTTCTACACAGGGAAGGCAAATTCAGTAGCTGTGGAACTGTAGATTATCAGCCTGTGATTTGGATTACTGTCTAGTTACTGTGGTGATGATAGTATCTGTAAAGCAAGTATTGACCTTCTCTTTGTGAGGTCTGTTGTTACAGATAGGACTGTCAGAGTGGTCACTTCTGCCACCATTGATAAGTATTTCTCCATCACCAGTGGTGCACATCTTCCAAAAGAACACTAATCTCTGAGTAAAAGGTAGCTGTCTCCAGTCCTGGGCTATGAGGATGGGGCATACAGGAGTATAGGGTAAATCTGTTAGAGAAAAAAAGAAGGCTTTATTCATGTGTTTAAGATCAGTATTAAACTGTTTAAGGGAATGGTGTTAATGCACTCATGTCAAACAGGCTTTCAGAAACAAAGAGAATTTAATATTGCATCTCTTATAAATGATAAATATTGAAGATTTGATCTAGAATAATTGCTGTTCAGAGTCTATGATCTCTTAAAGAAAGCTCAAGTGTGCAGAAAACAAATTTCCCATTTTGTGTATAGACATTCCACAACTGAAAGACTTGAATTTGTAGTGAAAACATGAAAGAGAAAATAATTGCGTTTACTATGTGCTGGAACTGTTGGAGCAGAGGGAACATGTTTTCATTTGGCGAGTATGCACTGTAACACTGGAAACAAAGCAACTTCTGTCATTTGCTCATGTATAACCTGTACAGCAGTTGAGGTGCAGGTGCATACTGTTTGTCTTTTGCTGATAACCAGGCAATTCTGTGCATGCAAATAATCTGCTTTTATGTTGTTGTTTGTTACATAAAATTTGTTAGAGCTTGCTGCTCTGATTTTACTGTGTACTGATGACTTTTTAAAGTCTTGATTTATAGTGAACAATGTTAATTATCAAGTAATGGTTTTAATATTAATACTTTTCGTAGTTTCAGCCTACCGAAGTGTGGTAAAGGTAAACCTGCCCTTATACGAAGACACACACTGGAAGACCGAAGTGAATTGATATCGTGCATTGAAAATGGAAACTATGCCAAAGCAGCAAGAATTGCAGCTGGTAAGTATAAATAATTGTATTCTTAATAATATTGTATAACTGTAATTTATCCATTTGTTTGACAGATTCTAGTGTTCTTATTTTCACTGCTGAAATACATGAAACCTTCTGAAAGTGGTGTTAATAGCATTGCAGAAACTACTGGTTTCTGCTTTTGACTCTTTAAAGACTTTGAAGAGAAAAGAATAGTACCTGAGTTTGTTTTTTTGATTACTAAGTGGTATTTAAAGTGATCAAGCAACTCCAGTAGTACAAGCAAAATTTGGCCTGAAGTACTGCTTACAGTTCCATTAGTGTTTTTCTTTGTTGGGTGTTTTGGTTTAGAGTTTACTAATCTCATATTGTTCTGCATAAATGTGTTGACAGACAGGTAAGACATGGTCTGCTTTGATTCAGAAAAAAATTGAAATTACGAAGTGGAAATTCCTAGGAATGTAGAGGATAGGTATTTCCCTAAAATTTGTTAACTTACAGTGTTCTGCTGATACGTTTTCTACGTATTTCAATATTTTATTTGCATTACAAGATTTAAGTAGGTCATCTCTTCCGTAAGAACAACTGTGTTTGTGTAATGCAGTGCTCCCACACTGAAGTTAGGCATCAGACTTGCAGTGTCTAGCAGGCGTGTCTTTGGTTTCTGACCTTACAACTCTTCCTCCCCTCATCCTGGGTGTTCCTTGTCCAGGACTCTTTCATGTCTTTCTAGTGCTTTTATCTGAGTCTTTGTTTGCCTTAGTCTGTTCTTTCCTCCCCATATTACCAGTTTTGTTTTTCTTTCTTGAAGCTAATCTGTTTTCAGCTACTGCTTCATTACTCTCAGGTTTAGTATCTTTTATTTTCTGTATGGTAATCTCTTATATAGGACTTAACCTTTTCCATTTGCTTTTCTTACTCTGTCCTGGGTAGTCTTATATTTAACACTTTCCACTTAGAATTCCTGTACCTGTTTTTTCAAAGCTCTCCTTGATCTGTCTTGATTCTGTCTCTGTTCTCAAGGCACATTTGACAGCTGCTTACAAGGAGGCATTTGATAGCATTATTTTATATATTACTATGTATTCTGTCTAATTTGAGCTTTTTTGGCTGCCTTCTGCACTTTGTTACCTCAATAGATCAAGAAGAGGAAATAAGTAGGAGTGAAGTGAAAACTCCTGCTCACGTTCTGTGCATAACTGGAATTTTACCATGATTTATCAGTAAAATCCCAGATTTTACAAAGAAACTTAGAGTTGTTCATTCCTGGCAAAATGTTTCAAACAGATACTCTGTTTGACAGAGCATATATGCTTTAGAAATAAACACAGTGCATACAGTTATGCTGTCTTTAGGCCCAAGGAATATCTTGTTTCTAATTACAAGATGCTATCTTACAACCTATGGCACGGTATGTTGTAATACTGCAATTATGATGAGATGCAGTTTGGAACTGATAAATGGATGTAATTGCTGTAATGCACACACACTGAAATATGTTAGTTCAAATGCAAACAATGTTACAAGAGTGCTATTGAAATCACAAAGACAAATGTGCGAGTTAGGGCATGCTGTTTTTTGTAATACTGCTGCCACATTCAGCATTTTTGACTTGTGAGACTGAGGTATGCTATGTCCACTCAGTGTAGTGGACAAGTTAAGACTGTTAACGGAAAAATGTGTTCTACATTGAAATATAAAGATTATATTGAGATATAAATACAGAGGATGAATTAAAGTTTCAAAAGTGACTCAGAATTCTGTCTAACTTTTGGGGCTTGGACTTGTAGGCTTGATAGGGTTTTCTTTGTTTTCTGGTGGAATTATCTGTATGTAATAGCTTGTTGTCCTTGGTGTGCAAGAGCACTGGAAGATGAATAGACATGTGCTATAAGTGGTTTTCATTAATAGCTGCTCTATACAGATATGTGCTTGGGATTGTAGGTCTTGGATTCCTTTATAGGGCCAGGAACTTGCTGTGCTGAAGTGGCTATGTATTATTCTGCTTGTCCCTCCTGAACCTTGCCCAAGCCTTTTGCCTGGCTATTCCTTGTTCCCTGATCCAAGATTTTTATCTAGCTCTCCTGTTCCCAGGCGCTCTCGTGCTTTTTGTCCCAGTTTTCAATTCTTTGTCCCCATCTTTGTCCAGTCAGTTGATCCACCTTCTTGTCAGATATTTTTTTTCTTCCCGTCAGTAAATCTTAGTGACGGTATTTTTTCCAGCAGTGTCTAGATGCTGTATGCTGTCTTTCCCTTCAGTCACATCAGACTGGTGAGCAACAGTGGGCTGGGGACAGGTTGTAGGGGAGCATTTTGCTGCATTTGACTCAAATAGCTTTTCCCTCTGTATGGTCTTAATTTCAACAGGTAACATTGACAGCAGAGAGGACGCTTTGTCCAGCCATGAGTTACACAGTGAAAGGAAAGAAGGAAAGTCTTGATTTGTCATTTGTGCTAAAGAATGATCCATCTACGATGCAGATACCACAGTCACCTCTTAGGTGGCACTAGTTTTGGAGCTTAAGTATGCTCAGTGTCAGTGGATTTGTCTACAGACTTAGGTGTTAAAATCACAGTTTCCTTTATGTAATTAAAAAACAAAAAAGAAGAAAACACCACTGTGCACTATTAAGTCGGTCATCTTTCAGTAAAATAGACTTTGCTGTTTGTGGCTAAAGTTTCTGGTTTAAAATAAAATTGGCCTATGAAGAGCTCGCATTCCTTGCTGAAAGCTATGCAGATACTGGGTTTTGAAGTTCTTAGCTCTGTCTTTGAAGACAGAAGTGCCTTAAAGTTTTGAGGCTTGTGACTCTGGCACCTAATGGATGTTTTGCTCAACTTCCCACAAAAAATTAAATGCATTGACTTTATTATGAGAATGATACCGAAAAAACCAGTACTTCTTAAAAAACTATTATAATAAGTAAAAAGTCTGTAAGGGGAGGAAAAATGTAACGAGACATCCTTATCTTTACCCTAAACTGTGCAGGATCTTAAGTCTGGTTTGTGGTATTTCAGAGCTGTTGGTTTTCAGCTAGTGGATGTACTGTTATTTAAAATCTTTAGCAGTACATTGTCCTGACTGCTAATTTAAATTCGTTGTCTCTCATAGCTTGAGGAAATAAAAGGGAGTTTATGTTGTAAAAGAAAACTAGTAACCATATGTGCTAGTGTAGTAACCCCCTATCACCACATGGAATAAATTCTGACCAGGAAGAATTCTGAGACTCTTCCCTACTGTGTATACATACATCTGAGAAGTCTCTGAGGGAATCTGTCTGTGTGCATCCTGTCAGATTGTGTAGGACCTTCTGCTCAACATGAAAATACCATTTTCTGTTCCATATCAACTCTGCAGCTAAGAATAATGTAGGTTTCTTTTCTTTCTTGTTAGCTGCCCTGAAGAAGAGGACTTACACTGTTTTTATGTACCTTCATGACTCTAACTGGTGTGTTAATATTTAACATACTGATATCAATAGAGCAAAGAAATAAAGAAGTTGTCTAAATTGGTTTTTCTGTTGTGTTAGCATTTGCTATGATTGTTTTATTCTGAGATATTACCAAAATGGTTCATCTGGATTTAACATCTTTCCATAATACTCAGTATTTTCTGTATTCAGCTATACTCTTAGAAGTATAAGAATGCCTGTATGTACTATATTTGTGTGTATTGTATGTTTGTAAATCTGAAGAATATTATTATGGCTTTTAATGAGAAAGTGAAGAATGTACTAGAACGACCTCTCTAAAAATATACAGAAAGGAAAAAACAAACTAGTAAATAGATTTAGTAACTGCTTTCCCAAGGTTATGTAGTCCAAGTAAGAAATAGTGTAAATAAGACAAATTATTTTCATGGTTTTGTATAATGGAATCCGCTAATTAAAGATCTATTCTGTAAAGCCTGCTGGGATTGATAGCAAAGATCCTTGTTTTCTTTAGGAGACGCGTTCAAGGTCTTAAAGACACTGGAAAAACTGCATTTGTTTCTCTTTCTCCTATGATACCCACACATATAATGGAACATATAACAACTTTTAGTTTCAAAAACATCTAATTTCTTTGTTGTGCTGTGGTAGCAAGTTTTTATGAACTTTTTCATTTTGATAACTGATGTTACCTAGTTGTGAATCTCTGAAGTTAGACTTCCCAATGAAGTATTTTCTTGAAATGTTGATACCATTATAGATTAAAAATAAATTATAATTGAATTAATTAGTCTATGGCTGAAAAATGACCTAGAATATATTGTGGAGAATGATTGGGTTTGGGTTTTGGATTTTTTTTGTGTGTGTGTGATCACCATAAACACTTTTTCCTTGCTATTTCTACTCTTACAAGGTTAGAAACCACTGTTTTTCCCCAGTACTTTTTTGTGATGTTGAGATAGAATGTATATCTGCATGCCACATTTCATTTTAAATAAGCATTGCCCATTTTAAATGGGAGCAGATTGGGAATAATTGAGGAATAAATTGTATTTTGGCAAGTAGAGAGCTACTCCTATTAAGTATCGCCTTATTGTTGAAAAAAAGCACAACTGCAACCTCTGAACCGTATTTTGGTAGCACGTTTCCCCATACAAGTGCCACCTCAGCTTGTGACCTTCCATTACCTTCTTCCTACTTTTTCTGCCCCCAGTTCCATCTTGAGGGGATAACTCACTGTTTTTTGCCCAGTCTCTTGAACGTATCCCTGCATGTGTAGGGGCCAGTTGTGGTTCTGGTTGACTGAAAGGCTTAAACCTATGCCATGCTTCAATCTAGTGGTGAGCAACAGAGAAGAAAACGGAGGATTCTGGTAGAAGCGATCAGTGTCATAAACTCAGTTTTCTGTTATGCTGTCTCCTGAGAAGGAAAAAAACACCATTTCAGCTGCTTCCTTGAGCCCTGTTGGTCTTTTTGAACTTTGCTGCCTGAAAAGGGCTGGGCAGAGAGACCAAGAAAGCTGATTAAAAATAAGTAAATAGAAATTACAATACAGATTAGAATTTATGCATAAGAATAGAAAGGTACACCAGACAAGCATTGTAAGTTATCAGGTGCTAATCCTACTATGGATATCCAGCGTTTTGGAAACGTACTGTGCAACTTGGGTCTTCAGTATCATCACTGCTTTGACAGGATTGTTGTAGTTTCGAAAGAAACTGGTTATTTGGAGTACCATAATTTTATGTTTACTTTTGAGCTTTTTCAAAGGGAAAGGATTATTAGAATTTGGCAAATGCTTTCTGAGAATTAAGGTGTTTTAAGATATGCTGTTTCTAGAAGTGTCTAAAAACTTCTTTTTTATCTGTAGGCTTGGATTAAAGCATTAGTATAATTTAAAGAGCTGTTATGAATATTACCTGCTTTTTATTGGTATGTGCATGAAAGGTGGTGTTGGTATTTGGAGTCTAATAATCATGAGATATTGATGAGGGAGCATAGAACTGCAGATTTCGCTGAGGTTTCATTCTTTAACATTATAATTATTATTTGTTCTTAGAAGTTGGGCATAGCAGTATGTGGATTTCAACTGATGCTGCAACATCTGTTCTTGAGCCTCTAAAAGTAGTATGGGCCAAATGCAGTGGATATCCCTCTTACCCAGCTCTGGTAAGTACACAGCTTCCTGTCAGTACGCTAGTGATGGTGTTTCTGGTCTGAAAATATTGGTGCATGAACTTAAGGTAATTGACAAATTCCCCTTCACATTGAATAAAGGTGGATTATTCTGCCCTCTTTACCATGCATCCAGTTTTCAAAACTATTGCAATATCAGATGTTGAGTCAATAATCCGTACTACCCTACCCATCTTTTGAGATGTGCAATACCTGTTGTTGTGGTTTAACCCCAGCTGGCAACTAAGAACTATGCAGCTGCTCACTCGCTCCCCCCAGTGGGAGGGGGAAGAGAATCAGAAGAGTGAAAATGAGAAAACTTGTGGGTCAAGATAGACAGTTTAACAGGTAAAGCAAAAGCCACACACGCAAGCAAAGCAGAACAAGGAATTCACTCACCACTTCCCATCAGCAGACAGGTGTTCAGCCATCTCCAGGAAAGCAGGGCTCCATGACACATAACGGTTACTTGGGGAGACGAACACCATCACTCTGAACGCTCCCCTCTTCCTTCTTCCCCCAGCTTTATATGCTGAGCATGATGTCAATATGGTATGGAATATCTCTTTGGTCAGTTGGGGTCAGCTGTCCCGGCTGTGTCCCCTCCGAACTCCTTGTGCACCCCCAGCCTACTTGCTGGTGGGCTGGTATGAGAGGCAGAAAAGGCCTTGACTTTGCAGGGAGAACATTGTTGATAAAGTGTTTGCCTTCAGGCATTTGGGGTTATAGAAATAGTTCATACACTACGTCTTGATTTATATAATAGGCTGGACAATCATGTCTGTTTTAATATGTGTGTGCTCAGCACATCAGGAAATGTAATCATACAGAGTCAGGTGAAAACAAGTGCCCTCAGTGGGCGACTCGAACACTCTTGGGTCAGATGCTGAAAATTTGATGATTTGATTGTCTCTTGAATGGTGTTAGCACTTTAGTGTTAGATTTAAGCTGATCATGACCAAAGGGCTACTTTTCTACCCGCTCCTTTGTGTCTGCACTGGTGTTTCTCTGAGTGTGTGATGAGTTGATTGAGGAATTAAACCTCAGTCAAGAGAAGAAAGTTGTTCTCCTGATTTCTACAAACTCCGCACAGTGTTAGCTTTCTGTTGATTTACTTCCCATAACCAGTTTACTGTGGATTAAGATTGGTGCCAGTGTGGATGCTAGAAAAACAACAGGAGTTTGTAGGACAGGAGATGGGTGGAACAGGCATGGAGTAACATAACCCTTCTTTGGTGGAAGATGAGCACTTGATAATGCTGTGATCTGCCTACAAAGGAGCTTTCCCATTAGTTTCATGCTCCCCCCTTCCCCAACCTCTGTTTAGAAAGAATTTCTGATTGTAACTGCATGTTTTGCTGAAAAATGAGTCATTAAATCGGATATGCAAGATACTTGAAAGTAATTCCTGATTTCTTTTTTCTGTTTGGGTTTTTTGCTTGTCGAGAGGGTTATTTGCTCCAGATTTTGAATGTGGAGCTTGTATTTTGCAGAAACAAATATTTATACCTTAACATAGGTTGTTTCTCTAAGGTATCTGAAAATCAAACCCCCAAATTTGAGGTCAGTTACGGCTTTTAGAAAACTCTCCTGAAACCTGCTTGTCACTCTGCAAAATTGTACTAAGTGAAATCCAGATGTGACTTTAAGAAGAGCTGATATGGGTAAAAAACGCTCTAGAGAGAGTTTTTTCAGTTAAATCTACTGGTGTGCCTCCACTATGCCTATTCAGCTTATGTCAAGAAGTTATGTAAGTGTGTAACACAAAGCCAGTTTATATGCAGTGGCTGTTTACTTTATGATTCTTTTCCCATTAACTTTATTTGTAATACGTCCTTAAAATAAATGATGTAATTTAAAAAATAAGAACTGTCCTTTCTTCTCTTTTTGTAGATCATTGACCCCAAGATGCCTCGTGTTGCTGGCCATCACAACGGTGTTACTATACCAGTGCCACCTCTGGATGTACTGAAAATTGGAGAACAAATGCAGACCAAATCAGATGAGAAGCTATTCTTAGTACTATTTTTTGACAATAAAAGAAGTTGGTATGTTACTGAAATGTATTGTTTGATGCAGTGACTTAAAATCTTAAAAGCCTGTACCTTTAGTCTAAAAGAAAATTGAAACATTATCTTTCCATGGATATCATTCCTATGGAAATATCAACTGTAATGTTAAAATTTCATATTTGAGTCTATTCTTGGACCAAATATATCATCCCTGAAAGATACCTTTTTATGGTCAGTTTGGAAGAAAATAACATAAGTTGTTAAATAGTCTTTTGGTGTGATTTACAAGCTGGTTTCATTTGTTGACCGGATAAAATTGCTTCTTTGGCTAAACAGATTTTTTTAAAGGGTAATAATCTTCAGTATTTATCTGTATCAGCCTTCACCTCATTGCTTTCCGAATGACAACACTTCCCCTACCCCCCACCGCCACCCCCCCACCCCCCCCCCGGTCAAGTGCGTTTTCTTGAAATCTTTAACCTCTCTAGTTAAATGCTTTATTAACACTCTCATTTGAAGTTCTAGGCCCTTTCAAAATGTTTGTATGAAACTTTTTTCCTTTTTCCATTTCTTTCAGTATCAGCAATATGCTGTGTGGAGCCTGAAGGGATAATTCATGCAATAAAACATTCTTTTCCCCTTCCACTAGCTCTTTTTTTTCTCTTTTTTTTGTAGTTTTTTTGTTTGTTTAGTATTTTTGTTTGGTTGGGTGGTTTGGTTTTTTTCTTGCAGATACAGAAACATTTGATCTACCTCTCTCTTCATCAAATTATGTATTTCTTTCCTGTGTTCTTCTTAATCCCTTTCTTTTCCAGGCTTCCACACAGGTCAAGCTAGCTTTAAGTCTTTTTATATCTCAATTTTACTCTTGAATTTGCTTACACTTTCAGATACCAGTGTCTTCTTTAGCTGATTATATGTGATGTCTGGAAGTGCTGCCATTCTCCTGACTCTCTCTGTCCCAGTACACTATAGCTTAAATAACTTCTTGCCTGAAATTTAGAACTGATGTTTGCTTTTCTGTCCCCATAGATCCTTTGCATAATCACGATTCTTTGGCTTGCTTTCTCTGTTCTTCAAATCTTTTCTTAATTAATTTGTACTTTTTTATTGTCATCTTTGTTCAGTTGTACAGGATTCCATCAGATCCTGCGTTCTTCTGCCTTTGTTTGTGGAGAACATCCACATTTAAACATACTCAGTATTCTGTTTCTCATTTTTCTCTTATTGGTGTCACAAGTGTCATGCATGCTCTCCCTAGCCACTTTCTTCATAATTGCTGTGATTGCTTGTTGATCTTGGGAGTCCTCTGCAGCTTAAACCTTTCTGATTCATCGCTATATGCAGGTGGTCCTAAATCTTGAAAATACTATGCAAAGCTCTCTGTAATGGATACTCTGCACAGATGGACAGGAAAGGATAAATACTTTTCCATCACCTTTCCCCTCCTCCCTGCCATGCCCTCCAACTTTTTTTGGAAATGGTTCTTTTATCCTGATTATTTTGGCCCTCATCACTCTAACTTACTTTTGTCTCTTTTACTCCTGAATCCATATCTGTCACTTTCATTCACTTGCAGGGTATATGTCATCTTCAGTCCGTGATACCAGCTTGTCACCTATGGATTACCTTTTCAGATAGTCACATTTGTTTCTTGTCCTTTGCCACTTGCATCTGGAGAACTTGGCAAGCTTTCTGTTGAAAATACCTTCTTAAAACTTCCCTCTCATCTGTATTAAAGCTGATAATTGTTAGACTGCTGCTTGTCATGCTGATGTTACTATTCTTTACTGTTCTGTCTGTATCCTTGTACTGACTCTTTACATTTTTGTTTTGTTTCAGTGCATGTGATCAGTACAATAGGGCTGTAGTTTAGAGTGCTTTAATAAAAAATAATATTTCAAGAGACCAATTTATTCAGTTAAAATAATCTTTGAATAAAATGTTTTATGTCAGACTTTACTGTCTGATTTGAGGTTTGTTTGGCTCCAAATGAACTCCCAAACTGAAGTTTTTCAACAGAAGCATGGCTTCTGCCTTTTGCAGGGTTAGAATTACAGGCTAGAGTAACATACTTTAATAGATATTCATTAGTTTACCTGATTCTTGTTTTCTTTAACATCTGTAACATAAGAAAAGAGGATTAAGATAAACATTTATGGGAATGAAGTAAATTTACTTTGTTTTTTAATTATATATGTAAAATACTTTTCCTTTAACTAGAAGAATGGGATGTAAAGCTTTTTTCATTATCACTCCTCTATGCCCAGCAATTAATGATAATCGTGGAGCTTAAAATGGGGAAGTACTCTGAATACTGAGTTAGTGGGATTTCATACTGCGGGGTAAAAGCATACTAAGCAGAACTTCCTTGATAGTTTAGCTTTCCGCATAAAGACCAAATTTAGATACCTTAAATGTAAAGCAAAAATTCATCATCTGCAAATTCCTTGTAATAATGGAAATGAAAGAATGAAGAGAAACAATACTGTATCAAGTGAATCTTGAGCCATGTTTGCTGTCAGTTGCTGCTGCTTATTCTTAAACTAAACTGCATCAGTATTTCATGCTAATTTTTATTCAGTTGATACTTAATGATTAAGTGTCATTGAATTGGAATGTATTCTCTGTTCTGTGGAAGAGGCTTTCTTAAAATTTCATGTTCTAAAAATACTTAAGGCAAGTAAATACTATCTTAAAAGCAATTTTATCACTTTTTAAGATGGTAAAGCTGATCTGCTGTGTAAGAAACACAGTATAGCAGCCCTGACATTTCTGGACAAACTTCTTGGTTTTATTCTATATTTAACATATTTATTTCACCCTTTCTTACAGGCAGTGGCTTCCCAAATCCAAAATGGTTCCCCTTGGGATAGATGAGACCATAGACAAGTTAAAAATGATGGAAGGACGTAACTCAAGCATACGAAAAGCAGTAAGAATTGCTTTTGATCGTGCTATGAATCACCTGAGTAGAGTCCATGGAGAACCAGTCAGTGACTTCAGTGATATTGACTAACAGAGATTCTACCAAGGCGTGAAAAATACCCCACAGACTTGAACTCTACTAATGAACCTCTTTGTCTAAAAGAATGTATTGAAGATACAACCCCTTAATTGTTGATTTCAGTGGCTGAGTTCTGCAAACTTGAAATAGTTGAGCAATTCTTCTAAATCACCATTGCCATATTGATTAATGATTTTATTGTGTTGTAGTTTGGAGGATTTTCCACTAAACCTGTTAAAATGTCTTGTTCATAGTGTTCATAATTGTACATAAATGTATATTCAACACTTAACTTATTCTGATTTTAGAAGTAGTTCTTTAATTCCTCTTATAATTTTGCTGGGGAGGGAGTTGGTTTTTGTTTCCATGCGTTTTTTTTTTTTCTCCTTTCTTTCTGAGGTTAAGTTACCTAAGCACCATCTTCCAGCTTAAGGTGTTTAGTAGATATTAAAGCCTAATATCAAAATGGCATCAAATATATGTTTGCCTAAATCATATACAATATGGTGCTGCTTGTATCATTTCTTCCTTGGTCTGTAGCTTCTGAAAAAGACTTCTGAATGTTTGTGTAAATCGTTGCTCTTTGCACAAAGTACCACATATTTAAGATTGATGTAAATTTACAATTACAAATATGTATTTTAAGAAAGGAAGTTGCATTATTTTGGAGGGTACTTTGTGAGAAAGACATCAAGAAAAAAAATTATACTATGTACATCACTTGCAAATCACCAAAAACACTCCATTGTTGCCCAAAATAGCTTACGATTGTTTTTGTTTTAAACAAACCTGGCTTAAAGCCTTGCAAGCACATTATTTCTTTCAAAACCATATCCCATTTATCTCCCATTGATTTAATTTTGTTGATATGTGTGCCTCCCTGTGTTTTATTTATTGTAGAAAATGTATTAATTTGCTTTATAATGAAAAATAAAATTGACAAATATATTGATATGCATTTTTATACAGGCACATGAGAAGACAACTTGCTTTGGGAGAAAAATGTATTGGAAATTGTATAAAATAACTTGATGGTTTGTGTGTAATTTGATTTTTTTGTAACTTGTAATCTTCTGTTTCCAATGAGGGGATTTATGTAACTTTTAATTTAGAACACTTTGGTAGCAATAGAAACTTTGGATACATTTTTGTATGGTACATGTGATGTATATAGAATTAGTACTTTATTTTTATTTTTAAGAAGTAAAGCATTATGTTTGGGCAGGGGGAAGAAGGAGGGTGGGTTTCCAGAACTGCATTTTTATATTAAAATGAAAAAAAATAAAGTCAAGATATTGATTGTTGTAGCTACTTTATTCCTACCTTCACTGAGATACTGAATTTGTAACAATGAAAATGGCAAGGTATGTTTGCAATGTGATTTATAATGACTCCATTATTTATAAATGCACTGTGTTTGAACTCTTTTGCAGTGATATCTTAAATACTGTACCAAGTTATATAATATGAAACACCAAATAATGCATATGAATGCACGAAGTATTTATGCCCAGCTTTTTTATAAAGGATTAGCAAATACAGCAAAACCAATACTTTTTAAATCTTTTTTTAAAACTTCATTGAATAGCATACTTCATTGTTAAACCTGCTTGAATCTTTATTTTAAAGGGACAATTACTTTTTAAATAGTTTTTAATGTTTTTATTCTCTATTGTTTGTAATACCCCCTTAGAAGCTTGAAATAAAATTTCTTTCTCAACTGTTAATTTTGTCCTGAATTTAGCCCCTGAGATTTTGCTGTAGTGCCCATTTTCTTACTCCATGACTGACCTGTACAGAGGTGCTAGTTCAAGAACCTGACTTCTTTTCTTGCTGTGGCATGCAGTGTCATCCTTACTGCGCATTCTGCATGGTAGGTATTCTGCTTAGGCTACACTAGCTGAGACCAGTCACCTATAGTTGACTGTAATAATTACAAAGATAATTGGATAAGTTTCACAAATGATCAAGTAGATAGTTTTCTCAGTCTTGACAGTAAGCGGAGCTTTAGGGGGAGTAGTGATGGCAGGTTATCCTGCCATTGAGGTGCGCGGCTGTGGTAGAAACAACAGCCACATCAGGTAGGGAAAAAAATCCACAACCAAAAGCAAAAATTTGTTTCTTTGCCTTAAATAGGACTCGTGTGTAATGACTTGAAGGATCTGCCACATAACCATGCTCACCTTTGAAGGGAATGGAGCTTAATTTGTGCAATACTGCGGCAGTAGAATCACTTGCAGTCTTAGGACTGCCTGTTAAGAATCTTCAAAAAAAAAAAAAGTAGCCTGCATCAGATTGTGTTTCAGACTTGTTCCACTAAATATACTCAGATTTGGTGTGTGTGAAACTGGGTAATGATTTGCAGCCTCACTGGCAAGCAGAGAAAATGCTTGGTGGTTTTGTTTATTTGTTTTAGTGTCGGATCCTGGAAAGCCAAAATCGCAGTTACAGTAGGAGTAGCAAGATGATAATTTGGTACTTGTAAGATCAGAATTTTGATACCTGTAAAGTATGAAGTCCCAGTAAAAAAAAGATACAGTTGCAAAATGATTGATTAGAAGGCTTCCCAAGTTCTCAGCTGCTTCTCATGGTAGCAACATTGGAAGGGGCACAAAGAGCTTGGTTGTTTTGGTTTGGTTTGGTTTGGTTTTTTTTTCCAAAACAAGCTGAGCATTAATTTAATTATTCTGTAACATTGTTTAATCATGTCTTCAGTGAAAGCTTTAGTTTGAATTTTGCTTAGGCTTCCAAGTTTCGTTGTCTGGTGTTTCTCTTCAGAGACAGCTGCATCAGTTCTTGGAGAAGGTCACTTCGCTGCGTTGATCTTACAGGTGTCTGCACTGAAGAGAAGTCTGAGCTGGAAAACTGTACAGATTAAAAGAGGCCCATTAAGCATCCTAATGAACCACACTGTGTATTTTGATGAAACCAGCATGAGGTTTGCAGCGGTGGCCACAGCTGTTACCGTGTTCTCACACTGACGTATCGTCCAGTGGCTCTGCAGACTGGGTTAAAGTCTAAAATAATTCCTGTCTTCAGTGTGGCTTGGGTGTTTTTAAGGGATTTCATACCTATTTAGGAAAGGAAGTCCAGACTCCCTAAACAGCTTTATTTCCAAATTCTAGGGCCTAACCGGGTACAGTAGTCAGATGAATACGTGCATATCAAAGTGTGCTTCACTACATTTTAGACCAAGTTCTATGACACATTAATAACTGTAACATTGTAATAGAGTGGAAATCAGTATTTTAGTGGAGGGGGGGACAAAAAGGGAACACCACATTGTATCTTACTGATTTCTTGGGGAGCATGAGAACAGTAAATACAGGGTGTAGATCTGCGTATTCACTACTCCATTCTGGTACGGTCATTTCCTGCTAATAGTGTGAGAATCCTGGATCAGAAGCTGAAACTGAGTTAAAATTTGTTTTCTCTTGTATTAAAATGTGAGAAATCATGTTATAAATATTTAGGGAAAAAATGTGGATAGAGAATGACCTTTTTTTAAAGAAAACAGTTTGTTACCAAACTTTGTGATTTTTTTTTTTTAATGTTTGTTGATGGTGATTTTGTATTTTTTACACTAGAGGGAGCAATACACACAGACCATCATTCACAATATTTTCAAAATGCTATTGAAACTTTTTACTGGTAAACAGTCTTTTCTGCTTCTAGTATTTGTAGTCCATCAAAACTAGTTTTCTCCAATGTTCTTGCTGCAAGTGGGCTGCTTTGGGAATGCTTATTTTTATCTGTAGAGCTAGCACATAAAACGACAACTCTGGATTTTCTGGTTCTCTTTGTGTCTAATTGCTAGTGACAGGCGAGTTACTTTTTACACTTTTATGTAGCTGTTGGTTTTCTTTTCACAGGTGTACTTCTAGGGGTGCGTTCTATAGCATTATAAACAGAAAAGTACTCAGAGCTAGTAACACAGTGCAAGAAAAACACACGCAGCAACCCCCAACAAAAATACTCCAGTTTGGAGATGAGACAATTGCTCTGTCCTGCAGGCTGGTGAAGGAAGGTTGTCTTGGAGATGTTCACAGGGGATGGAAATAAACTTAGCTCTGAGGTGTGATTGTGTGGGTACAGGTGGTTATCTGCAGAAAGAAAACACATTCTTTTTGCCAAGTCTGTACCACAAATAGAGCAGTGAAATGTAAATGGAGGAAGCATTCACTGCCTGCATTCTGCTTAACACCTTTTGGTTTTCTTGTTTACGTTTTTGTGTAACAACTTTCAGTTATGCTGACTTACCTGGTTTATCAGTTCTTCCATGAGAGACTTATTTCCTCTAAAACTTCTCTTATATGGTAGAAAAAAGAGTAAATTCAAGCTAATGCAAGTTTATAAAGTTGAAAATATTCTTCTGGAATAGCATGAAATTGATAAGAATTGGTATTTGATGGGGGGGCTATAAATTTATTTTTATCTGCCTACTTCATTCAGCAATTTTCATCATGAGCTCATGAAGGACTTTGGGGCTTTCTAAAGAACGGGAGAAGTGCTGAAGGAGTGCCCTCATTTAAAAAGGGGGATTTGGAGAATTGTCCACCAGCGTTGCTGAAGATAAAGCCACTGCAAGGACATGGTGAGAGAAGCAATGGTGGCTGGGTTTTGGTGGAAAGGTAACAGCTGAGAGGTGGGCAGAGAGAGGGCAAAAGTACTTTCCTACTTAGATAGAAACTATGTGGATTTATAAGTAGTTAAAGGATATGGAGAACTTAAATATTTTTGAATTAACTAAAAATTATTACTTGTGTAGGGTAGGATAACAGTCCTAATGGTGGGTAAAAGGAGAGGAAATAGTTGGAATTATGCTTGACCTCACCAATGCTTTTGATGTTCTTAATCATATTTTCTTAGGCAAACAAGAAAAATATCACCTAGAACAAACAGGATTTTCAAAAACTGCCAACAGTTCACAAAGTAATTGTCAATGGTTTGATGTGAAACTGGGGGAACACTTTCAATAGTCTGCCTTTTGGGTCTGCACATCTCTAGTGAGCAGTATTGAATACTTTCATGCCAAATAGCACTGCAAAACTCTGAAACGCTTGTCTAGATTTTTTGTGTGTGTATCTACATCTGTGTTTTGAATGAGCTTTTATTTTGCTTTAGTAGTTCTTTGGCTCATACTTTGCTTCCTACTTGGTGTGACTTTCCTATTTATGACGTGTATGTCCCAGAATTAGTTTCTTTACAGACTGACATGCAGACTTCACTGAACTAGCCATAAAATGTCATGCTCGAATGCAAGTAGGGTTTTTTTTTCCCCAGCACAGAGGGAACTTGGAATTAAAGAGATGTTATTTGTCAAAATGAGGACAAGATGATGCATTTGGGTAGCAGTTCCTTTAGAATGTAAAGACAAGACCTGTTGTGTTGTTGGTTTGGGTTTGGGTTTTTTGTTGTTTTTTTTTTTTCTTTTCAGTGGAAATTGCTGCCTGTGCACAAGGAAAATGACTCTTACAAGATAAACAGAAAGCAAGCAAAACTACAGTCAGGTGGAACATGATCTTAACTGGGAATCTAAATTTTATGCCCTTTCTGTAACTGCCATATTTATGATGGTAAAACTGAGTAGTCCTTAATTCGTGCATTTTAGAAGAAAAGTGAAATTGAAGTTACTCCTCCACACTTCTGCCAGATGATGATCATGGGGAGAATGTATACAAGATGCTGATAAGACACTGATGAACCATGAAGATCAATTTTTCAGATCAACTTCATCAAATAATTTGAACCAAGCTAATCCAATTTGCTGCATAATTGTCTGCTGCTTTCCACAGATGTTTATTTCTTCTGAAAATGTCTAATACAGTACTTGTCAGCAGGTGTTTCCAGCTGATCAAAATATGGGTCTTGGTTGCATTGTTGATGATATTAGAAAATAGTGCTTTTAATGAAAACGTTACTCTAAAAGGGCATTTCAGCAGTGTAGAAAAAAGGCTCTTTGTAGTGTCTGACTGGAAGAAGAAATGTACATATACATTTTGTGTTGTATTCTTGAAACTCACAAGTTGGTATATTTTTGTCCTGAGGGTCCATTTACTCCCTTTTCAATCAAAGATCATTAAACTGACTTACTTTATAAGATCTCTTAAAATTCCTGTATTTATCTTGAGTGTGATTTATTACTAGTTACTTGTTTTTAAATATTTCAACTGCCATAAAAGTGTTGAAGTGTATGTAAATAAATTACAGTCTTAACTATAAGACATTTACAGTCTTTGGTACTAAGTAGGATCAGCAGCCCGGTGCGTGGCTTCCTGTACACAACAGGTTTCACCCAAATTCTTTGCTGGTTCTTTTGGGGAGAAGAGTAATACTTTCATCCAAGAGAACGCATAAAGGCATCTCTTAAGTGAACCCATCCCAGACTTCTTCATTCTTCTTAAGATCTTCCTCAGCTGGCAAATTAATCTAGGTGAGAATAGGCTCCTTCTCAAAATCTCCTAAGCCTAATGTTGTATTTCATAGCTCCAGGTTGTCGACAGGCAGCGCTGCTGAGCCTTTACCTCTTGTCACTTTGTATGCCACCATAGATATTCTTACTGTTACGAAGGCTTTCTTAAAATCTTCTGCTGACCATCAGATTTACAAATCATGCCCATGATAATTGCTATTCAATCCACTTTTCTGACTCTGGGAAGTGAGCAATGTAAAGTAAGGAAAGGTAAATTTGAGGCACCTGGTATAGAGTAGATACACTGACAATGTTTCACTTTTGGCCTTTGACACAGGGTAGATCTGGCAGTGAAGGATGGACCCCTGTAAACTGGATTTAAATTCCTGGATAGTACTTTGCACAAGATTAGTCCTGTTTCTTGGAGCTGGGGTTTTTGACTCTGAGGGTTTCAGATATGATAAGTGGAGGATTGTGTCAAACTGCTAAAAACATGGTAGATGCCCACAGAACAGTTGAGGTTGGAAGGGACCTCTGGAGTTCATCTGGTCCAACGCCACTGCTCAGGAAGGGCCACTTAAAGCAGGTTGTCCAGGACCATGTCCGGACAACTTCTGAATATCTACAAGGGTGGAGACCGCCCAAGCTCCCTGGGCAACCCGTTCCAGTGCTCCATCACCCTCAGAGTGAAGATGTTTTTTCTCATGTACAAATGGAACTTCTTGTGTTCCAGTTTGTGCCCGTTGCCCCTTGTCCTGTCACTGGGCACCACTGAAAAGGGTCTGGCCCCTTCCTCTTGACATCCACCCTTTAGATATTTATAAGTGTTGATAAAGATCCCCTCTCAGTCTTCTCTTCTCCAGGCTAAACAGACTCAGCTCTCTCAGCCTTTCCTCATCAGAGAGATGCTCCAGTCCCCTCATCATCCTCACAGCCCTCCCCTGGACTCTCTCCAGTAGTTCCCTGTCTTTCTTGAACTGGGGAGCCCAGAACTGGACACAGAACTCCAGATGTGGCCTCACCAGGGCAGAGTAGAGGGGGAGGATAACCTCCCTCGACCTGCTGGCCACACTCTTCTTAATGCACCCCAGGATACCATGGGCCTCCTTCCTGAAGATCGTCTCATTTTTCAGTGTGCAAAGTTCACAAAATTTTGTAACACTTTAGTTTAAATTCTGCAGCATCTTGGGGAGGGTACAAAGTTATGAGGAAACCAATCATGTCTTCCGTTGTTTTCTTAACTCATGTAAAAAAATAATTAAAGATTATGATGGTGTTCCTAAAGTCCTGCTGCTTAAAGTTTTCTCTTATGCACATTTGTATGTACCATTTTATAATGAAAATAATTGAGATAGATAATATCATTTTATGTTGCAAAACAAAGTTCATTTGAAAAAAAAAAAAAGGGGAGGGGGCAGCTTTATATACCACAAGTTTTTCTTTTACAATAATTCTGATGTTTAATGCTGCCATCAAAATCTGTTCTTCCTCAGCTGTTTCACTGAAAATGAGTACTGTAACAGCAGACCAATACATGTTAGGAAGCATGAAAATGAAGAAAATCACAAGGTGTTATGCAGAAGAGAGCAGACATCCTGGGGTTTGGACAATGTGATTCATGCAGTGTGTTAACGCATGGGCAAGGAAAGAAAAGCTTTCCACAATGGATTTGACACGTGGCCATTGAAGCAGCAGGGTAGAGGCAACCGGCCTTAAAATTTAATGGGGCAAATCAATGAAAAAGGTAGCTTAATAATTTTGTGACAGGTACTATGCAACTCAGTTGTTTGCAATAACAGGTGATTGCCTTCGATGGCCCAGAAGGTCTCTCCAACGCTGTGTTCTTACTTCCTAATTGTTAGGCTGTCCCATGACAGGTAAATATGATTTAGTTTTGGCTTTTTAGCTAATTTTCCTAACTCTAATTCTATTATGATTTTCACCCTCTCCCCCAATTCATATGTTAAAATAAAGCCAGAATAAGTCATCAGAATTAATGGTTCCCAAGATGAGAAAAGCAAACATGCTGGGTTTTTTGCTCTCCTTTTGTTTATTTACTCTCACATTCTGTTTATTATTTACTTCATAATACTTTGCATTCTTCTAAGGGTGGTTGTGGTGGTGTTTATACAAGGCATATCATTAAGATGTATTAAAGCTCTAGTTTATTAAAGATAATGATATTTGAGGTAAATAAAAATGTATAAACCAATATTGTGGGTTTTTTCTGTTTTCCAGAAGATGGTCTGGAGTGAAGAACACATCTCATCAAAATAAGCAGTAAGAGAGAACTGTTAGCAGTTAGAGATGTTACTGAATTATTTGCTTTATCTAAGACTATGTTTGTCAACAAGAAAATAAAAAAAAAGGCAAATAGAACTGAATTTGACAAACAACAGTAAAACAATTGTTGTTTAATCAAGTCCTAATTTCTAGGCAGGGAAAAGAAGGCTGCATAGAAAATGAGGGCAGAGTTCTCAGTTTAAAGTCAGAATAAAAATGAATAAGGTCAAAGACAATAGCATCAGCGGATAGTCGCATGACACCTCTTCCAGAGCCTTGTATGCTCATGCTGCTGTCTTATTATTGCAATTGCTCAAAGTGTCTATCAAATCTCCCATGCTTCATAGAAGCTACTAGCATAAAAATAAACCATTAGCATTTTAACACCTCAGCAATAAAAAGTTTTGGCTTTGAAAACTCTGGTCTTGTTTCATATTTAGCATTCAGTATGTTCATTAATCTTAGTTAGCGTGACACTATCTTCTATGTCCAAGGTTACTAGAGTTGACAGTGATGTATTCGATCAGTCCCAGGGTTAGGTGTAGTTAATGAACTACACAAGTCTCCTTTATTACCTGTCTTTCTAAAATTAGTTTCGAGGACAGTCTGAAGTTCATATTAGCTCTTGTGTTCAACTGTCTCTTTAATGTTAGTCATATGTGTACGATTACCAGCTAAAGAACAAACAGGCGTGGAAAGTCAAAAAACAGTTCACAAGGCTGAAGGTGAGCCTGCTTAGCTGTCGTGTTTGCAGTCGGAGAACGTGTGAAATCTTTGCACTACATGTTAGTTCACTCAAGTGCACATAATCAAATTACCACTATCTTTTCTGATCTTCATGGGATCTGCTATAAAGTGAAGCCAGAGGCTGTATAGCTGTAAGCTTAGATGACCACTTATTGATTAATTTGAATGCAACCAGGAGGGAAAACAGTTCTAGAGCAAGACAAAAGCAATACGTGGCTTAGTGCTGCTGTTGCCATTACGTTTTGGTAAAAATAGAAACCTCCTGTTGGTGGAAAACTATTTAAAGGATTGAGGGAAACTGCGTCTCAAAGGATGGGAAGGAAAAAACTTAGGAAAAAAGCCTCCTAACTGGGATCATGTGGCCACATGTTGACCACATATAGAACTGTGCAACAACCTGTGAATACTGCCTGTAGCTGACATCACAGGTGAAATCCTCTTTGGATCGTGTATCTAAGTCTGGAACAAGAAGTACTAGCTGGGAGGGACCCATACTTGAGTCATGTATGCAGAACTAATCAACAGAGTATCGTGTACGCTTGTGTGCAGAGGCAGATGTGTGTGCGTGTGGCACTATGAAGGTGTATGTGAAGGTGCTTGTAACGATCGATAAAGGGAAATGCACTTCACTGCTTGTGTTCAGCGTTACATGGTATTGCTTACCCTGCTGCTTGGGCTTCTGATCTCTCGCTGGTGTTTGGTCTGGTATTGCACCATGCCCCACACCCTTCTGGGGGCTTGGCTGTGATATAGATGTGAAGGAAGAATGTGATAGGAAGCGGTGTTATCTCTGGCTAACAGAGAAGGGAGTGAAGAAGAAATTCAGTGAGTTGTCCAAGGACAGCAGAAATTCAGCAACTTGTCCAAGGCCACATGCAGAGCTAGGAACTGAACTGAACACACTTCTGCCTCAACTGCCAAATTATGGCTTCTTTTTCAATCAGCTGGTAAATTTGGAACTTAATCACTATCGTAGCTGCTCAGTGAGTTTTGATAGAAACAGTGTGGTGGGCTGACCCCAGCCAGCGGTGAAGTACCAGCACCTCTGCTTGGTCACTCCCTGCTCCCAGCGGTATGCGAGAGGGCAGAGGAAGAGCAAAAGCGAGAAAACCCATGGGTCGAGATACAGACAGTTTAATAAGTCAGTATGGCATATGCCTTTGGCCAGTGAGATCAGCAGTCTTGGCTGTGTCCCCTCCCAGCCTCCTGCCCAGCCCCAGCCCGCTCACTTGAAGGGGCAGCAGGAAATACAGAGAAGGCCTTGATGCTGTGCAACACTGCTCAGCAACAGCCAAAACACTGGTGCGTTATCAACGCTGTTTTAGTCACAAATCCAAAATACAGCACCATACTGGCTGCTATGAAGAAAGTTAACTCCATTCCAGCCAGACCCAATACATAAAGTTTAAGTTTTTTCAATTTGTATTCGTCTTGCATCAGTCTTGTTATGATGCATTTTAAAATTTATTTTTAAGGCAGAAGTTCTCTAACCTCAGTCCCATTTGGGGATGACCAAAACAAATAATCAGCGCATGTAGTTAAAGAGTTGACATTCATCTGTACTGTTTTTAAAGTTACGGAGTTTTACCATTCTCTGCTTCTTCATTTAGAAACTGTATTTCCATTTCTTTACGTGCTGATTGAAATATGAATGTTTTAACTTTCTATGTAAGTTAATTTTATACTGCTACATCTCTAGGCAAAAAGATGTCAGGTTGTTAAGTATGATTCCCAAAATGTATGTTAAAGTAGTAAAAAGAAAAAAAAAATCCCTTATTTTGGAAAAGTGGAGGCACTGCGTATTAATCAACTGATAGCACTAAATTACCACAATGGTCTTTAAGGGATTTGAATACTTCAGTCTGATGGATGAGCTGCTCATTTAGTACAAATATACTACAAAGACGTAGGAGAACTACAGTAGGCATAATTTTTCTTGTGGAAAACTTTTCTCATTAAGACCAGCTTATTATGAAAACACAGTAAAATTATAAACTGCTTATATATCTTTTGCAAACATAATTAATTTTCACTAAATGAATACAACCTTAGTTAAATAGTTCTCCCTCAGAGGGAAGATACAAACACCTTTACGGGCTGAATTTTTCCCAAACTTACAGTTTAGGCTAAAACTCATTTATTATTACTGAAAAATTACAGCTATGGGCCAAAATTTTTTGGCACCAAAAGACTAAACCTAACTCTTTTACTCTGTTAAGGTTGTTTGCTTGTTTTAAAGGAGTTGTGAAAACGCAAGCACAGAAAACTTGTTCTCAGCCAGTTTGCTTGATGTAAGTGAACTGAATTGTGGGTATGCTAAAATGCTGAAGATACCATCACATCTTGGAAAGGTTTATCCTAATGCACAGTAGACCTCCTTTGTTAGTTAATAAGAAGATTTATTGCAATATATAGGGGGGCAGCTCTTGGGTAAATGGAGCCACTGCCGGGCTGCTCCAATGCTCACCGTTTTCACACTTTCCCCAGGCCTGAAGATGAAGATAGGTCTGGACATAAGTTGTATATGACCATGCTCCCCCTCCTTCTGTGCTCATCCCTTGTAGTTTCTGACAGTCTTTCTCAAGGGTGGAACTGAAAAGTAGCTGCCTGGAGGCAGAGATGAAGAGGGCTTGGCCCTGCCTTCCATTTTCTCTCTCTTCCTTCATCTTCCAGATTTCTTATGGGTCAGGTTTTTTTCTTTGTTCTTCTCCACTTTGAGAGAGGAAATGAAAATGTTAACGCTGAAGGAGGCGAACAAACAGCAAATCTTCAGAATGGGATTTTTACCATTGCACAATGTGACATTAAGAAGGTGCACAAGAAACAGTTCAGCTAGATCCTGCTCTGCACACCCCAACAGGCCTGCTGAACTAAGCGGTCTTAATTTTTAAGTTTAATGCTAAGGCATTAACAACTGCATGAAAATGCGTATCAAATAAGAAATTTTAAAGTAGGCATTTGATTGGATTGCTTGTATTAAATTTTTAAAAACAATACATATTACAGAGAAATACAAGTCTGGAAAGATGCTGATTTACAGATAATATGCTACAACTAGCAGTTCAAACAAAACAAATATACACAAATAGCATAAAGGTAATTAAAACATTTCATTATTCAGTAAATATGCCTACATTCTGCAGAGTAGAACAGACTCATGTTTAATTTGTTTTGGTAAATTTGGTCTAATGCTTTTTAGATAAATATCTCTTTTTGGATTATGGAAATATATTATGGATATTGGAAATATTATAATATGTGAAATCAGTTGTCTTTCACTCAATTTATTACTATTAGCCATGGTTTAATTCATGCAGTCCAGAAATGAGAGGCAGTTTGCAGTGTCCTTCAACTGTAACAGAAATCACAGAGTGGACTTACTGCTAACGATGTCTAAGGATCATATAGATAACAGCAATGTCAACAGGCCTTCAGCAGAGAAAGCTGATAATGCTCTAAGACTAAATTATGAAAGTTGACTATTCAGAAGATCATACGAAGCCCTAGGGTGTGATGCAATTAAATCCTGACTTGTGCTCCCAGGAAGATATTTTGGCAAAGGATAAATCTCCAGGGCATAAGTATTAAACAACTTTTCCATTTTAAAAAGTTTATTTTATCAAAAAAGGTCAGTTTGTGGAACCTCAAGCTTCGATGAAATAGATAAATTTTAACACTGGTTTTGTAAATGAATATTCTGGGGTCCAAGATAGAGCTTTTAGTTAAACCATTATATTAGGTTTGCGTGGCAAGGTTTTGGTAGCGGGGGGGCTACAGGGGTGGCTTCTGTGAGAAGCTGCTAGAAGCTTCCCCCTGTGTCTGATAGAGCCAATGCCAGCCAGCTCCAAGATGGACCTGCCGCTGGCCAAGGCTGAGTCCATCAGCGATGGTGGTAGCGCCTCTGGGATAACAGAGTTAAGAAGGGGTAAAAAACCCACCAAGAGCAATTGCAGCCAGAGAGAGGAAGATGTGAAAGAAACAACTGTGCAGACACCAAGGTCAGTGCAGAAGGAGGGGGAGGAGGTGCCCCAGCCACCTGAGCAATCACTCCTCTGCAGCCTGTGGAGAAGACCATTGTGAGGCAGGCTGTCCCCCTGCAGCCCATGGAAGTTGATGGTGGACCAGAGATTCTACCTGCAGCCTATGAAGTACCCCACGCCGGAGCAGGTGGATGCCCAAAGGAGGCTGTGACCCCATGGGAAGCCCACGCTGGAGCAAGCTCCTGGCAGGACCTGTGGCCCCATGGAGAGAGAAGCCCACGCCAGAGCAGGTTTGCTGGCAGGACTTGTGACCCCGTGGGGGACCCCACGCTGGAGCAGTTTGCTCCTGAAGGTCTGCAACCCGTGGAAGGGACTCACGCTGGAGCAGTTAGTGAAGAACTGCAGCCCGTGGGAAGGACCCATGTTGGAGCAGTTCATGGAGGACTGTCTCCTGTGACAGGGACTCCACGCTGGAGCAGGGGCAGAGTGTGAGGAGTCCTCCCCCTGAGGATGAAGGAGCAGCAGAGACAACGTGTGATGAACTGACCACAACCCCCATTCCCCGTCCCCCTGTGCTGCTGGGGGGGAGGAGGGAGAGAAATCAGGAGTGAAGTTGAGCCTGGGAAGAAGGGAGGGGTGAGGGGAAGGTGTTTTAAGAGTTAGTTTTTATTTTCTCCTTATCCTACTCTGATTTTGATTGGTAATAAATTGAATTAATTTTTCCAAACTGAGTCTGTTTTGCCCATGACGGTAATGGGTGAGTGATCTCTCCCTGTCCTTATCTCAACCCACGAGCCTTCTGTTATATTTTCTCTCCCCTGTCCAGTTGAGGAGGGCAGTGACAGAGTGGCTTTGGGGGGCACCTGGCCTCCAGCCAGGGTCAACCCAGCACACCCATCAAAGAAGCATCTCTCGTGGTCCCGACAGGCTGCCAGTAACCATCTGGGATGGGCACGTGAGATCAACTCTGTGCCCTTATTGAATGTGCCAAGGAAGCTGAATGCAGCTGTGCTTCATCTGATATAATTGTCTTCACCTCTGTCTTCATGGCTACAGTGCAATCAGATAGTTTTGGTTTGGTTTTCTGGTAGAGCTGCTCAACTCTGGCAAATTTTAAACTGTTTCTGCAAAGACTTGCTCTATAGGCCAAGGAACAAACATGAGATATAAGATGTTTGGATTCAGATTCCCTGCCTGATAAATATTTAGTTGCTTATTTAATGTGGGATAACTTCAGCAGCAGTGAGAAAGACCTTTCTCACTATAGGCAAAATAATTAACTGTGATGATTTAAGCTTATCTGTGTGACTTAGCTTTGGAACAAGGCAGCGATGCTGACCTGGACAGATCCTCTACTCACCTGGCAAAGGCTGTTCACTTCTGTCTTTCAGTCCTTATTTTATGTGATATATTGTATACTGGAGAGCCTAAAGAGTGCTCGGAATGGACAGGTCTCCTTGCTGAGCTTCTGAGGGTTTCCAGAATGAAGGTGGCCTCAGTTAAGCAATTAACTCTATAGATTTTAAAGGACTTCAGATGAAAAACTTGAGTTTAAATCAAACATGTAATGTAGCTATTTTCATTGTTTTAATTTCTCTTACGTTTTCTGGAGTCTTGGAGTAAATAACTAAAAGACAATTTTTATCTCAGATTAAAGATTGAATCTATTTCTGAAATAACTAAATTTATTTATTTGAAAAATGTTGGTTTTCTTTGTAACTGTCATTTTCCCTGCAACAGAAGTCTCATCTGGGTATCTATAAAAAGTATTAGTGTCTAATACTCTTATCTGCTACACCTTAAATGTACGGCCAGTTACCTAAATGCTATGGTATATTTTCATCACTGCTGGATCACTCCTGTTGCAGAATTAGCATAATTTGGGGATGCCATTTACTAACTTTTTCAAAGCTTTCTGAATTTTTTAGACCATTTGCTGAGCACTATTATTCCCCACTGTCCACAGTCTGACTAGCTAGAACTAACTTCTCACTTTCCTTGATTCCTGATCATTAAGCTGCCGTTTCTACATGCTGATTCATCACTACCCATCCAACATATCAAAATATATTAGCTAGAGTTTCTTCTAGAATTTACTGAAATTGTTGAGTGACTTTCCATTAAATCAGTGTCTGCTGGGCTGATGAGCTGCAGATCCACCAACGTGGAGTATATATGACCAACATAGCACAATTTGGAGGAATCTGATGGTAAAGCAGATACTGTAGGACAATTGTTCTTCCACTGTTAATGAAGACTTTAAAGTGACAACAAACCTCAAAGACTGAGCGGTTACTGTTTTATCAGATTAAAAACAGTACAGTTTCTCTTTTGTATTTGAATAATCAGTTGGAATCCCAAGGCTACAGAAATAGGTAGTGTAAAAATGATTCCTACTTCAAAGGGCACAGAACAAGAAACGATTTCAGATATCTTGAGAGTATATACTGAATTAACCTATGCAATATCTTTTTTTGCAATTATTTGCACTTCTTCTGTTGATATGAGTCTGCAGCAAAGAATTAAAACAATTCATTGAGGTGTAGGAATAAGAAGCAGTATCTAATGATGATCAGAGGGCTGGAGCACCTCTCCTATGAGGACAGGCTAATAGACTTGGGGTTGTTCAGCCTGGAGAAGAGAAGGCTCCGGGGAGACCTTACAGCAGCCTTCCAGTACCTAAAGGGGCCTACAGGAAAGCTGGAGAGGGACTGTTTACAAGGGCATGGAGTGACAGGATGAGGGTAAATGGCTTTAAACTGAAGGAGGGTCGATTTAGATGAGATGTTAGAAAGAAATTCTTTACTGTGAGGGTGGTGAGGTACTGGAACAGGTTGCCCAGAGAGGTTGTGGATGTCCCATCCCTGGAAGTGTTGAAGGCCAGGTTGGATGAGGCTTTGGGCAGTGTGGTCTAGTGGAGGGTGTCCCTGCCCATGGCAGGGGGGTTGGAACTAGATGATCTTTGAGGTCCCTTCCAACCCAAACCATTCTATGATTCTGTGGTTCTAATTAATTACAGGAAACATTCTGATGAGTCCACCTGTAAAATTCAGCTTCTGTGTGTCTGTATACATGTACAGGTAAACCTGTGTAACGTTATCCAGTTCACACAGGGACTGCTCATTCATTCTGAGTGTTCTTTATGTTGCACAGGCATGTGAAGTGTATCAAAGCTAACGCATGTTCAGACAATCTCTAGCCATGTCCCAAGACCGTTAAGTGAGGCTGAAGCATTGCTGCTGTTCCCCATCCTCCTTGCACATTGCAGTAAGAAACTGTGCATTAAGACATAAAGCTACTCAGAAAAGTCAGCAAAGAAGGAATAGTTTAAATATTTTATGCTCTACTAAGAGTTTTGCATACCCCTGACAATTTTTGCAGGTTTTTGACACTGCTGGTCTGGGTGACAGCCATGGTCCTGCTCTTGCAATGTGATTACAGGACAAGCCTGACTGCAGGATTCAGGCTCATCTAAATAAGATTTACAGAAAAAAAGGTATATGCTTAGCACATAAATTTTTAATAACAACTGGGTGAGAAATGTTTGGATCCAGAAGGGTCCAAAGACTATTTTCTTCTCATGATGTTACTCAACTAGTCCTTTCTTTCTTGTCCCTTTCCCGGTCTTAATTCTCCTAACAGCAGCAATAGGAGAAGACAAAGCAGCATAAGCCCTGCTATCTCCATCGTTCGGGCAGTTTCATGCAGTGTGAAGCTGGCTCTATTTTCAGACAACAGGACAGATTTAATTTCAACTTAAAGAGAAATGTCTATTCGTACATACTGTTGGTGGCGTTGAATTCTGGGAATTCAACAACTGGGAAAAAGTGAGCCTTCAACACGTAAAAAGTAGCTAAAAAAAAGAGTTTGTTTTTTTTTTCCTGCAACAACTTTTGTGTAGGAAGAGAAATATTGGACTTTAATTGCAGTCAAGATGGTTTAGGTTTGACATTAGGGAAAAAGCTCCCTAATAGTAATAACTTCACAGCTCACGTTTAGATGGCTGATGGATTTTGTGGAATTTTTGCAATTTGGTACCTTAACAGAGAAATTAATTAAACTATTTCAGGATGGATTTTTCCTTTTATCTTTTTGTATAGTAATATTTCAATCCCCTTTTCCTGCAAATTTCATTGTGATTTAAACTTTTACATCTGATGCAAACCATTTTTTCATTTTCCCACTTGCAGAGAGTTAAAAATAAACACAAGCAGTTTCTGAAGTAAAATGTTTCCAAGTAGAAAACTGAAATGGTACACAATAAAGTAGTTCAAAGTTTTTGAAATTTTCTGGCTGAAATTTCAATCTCTATGAGCTCACAAATATCTTTGTTGTATAAAAAAAGTGAAACCACTTTATGAGATGAAATTGTCACCAACATTTCAGTAATCAGTGGAGAGTTACACAAATAAGTAATTTTCTTATTCTTGTTGGGGTTTTCTGTGTTAAAAAAAGAAAACAGCAAAGCTAAATTAGTCTGTTGAAACTGCACTTATTCATGCTCAAGACATTCCATGTGACCTATTAAACACATTTTAATTTGAAGAATTTTTGCACGTGCCTGATGCTATCCATATTTATAATTTTGATATAAGCATTTATAATGAGTCTCATCACATTTATTAGTCTTTTAATTGTGAAATGTTTAACAGCACTGACATTTATAAGAAGATTATCAGTATTAGAGTTAACAATACTGAAATAAAGAGAGTAGTTGAAACTTTAGGAACAACTTTGTTCTACAATGACATTGTGTAGTGCACTTTATTATAATTTTAATAGAAAATTATTTCATTATTATGGGTTTGCTATCATCTGAACTCTCATAAAAGTGCTCTGAACAGGAAAGCTGTGTGTGGTTGAAGTGTAAAACTTTTTATCCTAACTTGATACTTTATCCTAACTGTAATTCTTAATTATCAGTCTGATAAAAAATGTGCCCGGAAACATTTTGGAGGCTTACAAACAAAGGAGAGCAAAAATGTCCTACAAATCTAGTTTAGATGTCACCAAAACCTTATCAAACCTCTTTTTTCATAGGAAGTTTCTTACAACTTAAAATCTATATCTTAAAACCAGGAAGTTCCTCTGTTTTGTACCAGAAATGAGAGCAACGCAATCATTTGTGGTTTTCTTCCTATGTCAATCTTGATTTAACTTCACAACCAAATCCTATTTTAATCCTTGTAATAAACATTCCCATTCTAATTGCACCCAACCTTTACCCAGAGAAAACTCCAACTATTATTTAAATAAAAACTCAATAATATTGACAACTTCGAAAAGAATTGTGTGTTTTCCCCCATGAAGGCCTGCTCTTTTTGCTGCAGGTATCCTCTTTGACGGATGATGCCACAGGGACAGTTTTGTTTTAACATAACATATTGGCTGTTAAAATAAATCAAAAAGAACACAGAGGTCATACTGAGCTGGTCCCAAATGTCCCTATAGACATATGTACAGACAGGTGGTTAACGCAGCCTCCTGTCCAAAACAAGATCTGGAGGGATTTCTTCTTATTCCTGACAGGTGGTCAGCTCTTCTCAGAGATCTCTGAATATGTCTGTTTAAAATATTCACGTGGTTTTAAGCTGGAACTATGGGTTCTTTGGGTGTGAAGCCACCATGCACCTTTCAAAGACGGTTTATGTGGGACTTTGAAATTAATTTCTTTTTCATGAAAAAATGAATTCAAAGTGCTGAGGACAGAACTTGGGTTATTTAGGGCAAAACCAGCAGAATTTAATCACATTGCATTACACTGTATTACTACTATTTTTCTGGAGACATCTGGGGCCCTGCTGAGGTGGCCCCTGTACAACTGACACTGCCTGAAAGTTTCTGCAATGTTGCTGCTGTTCGAGTGCGTTGTATGATGTGGGTGTCTCTCCATCGTGAACAGGACATAGACAAAACCTCTCTTCTGCAGCAGCATTGACACAGGGACAGCAAATCCCTCCATTTCAGCCACATTTCTCTGGTAGCGGCACATGTGCTTTGCTGCCGGGCCAATGATGTAATCACGCCTCGCTGTTTCATACGCAGTCTTTCGCAGACGCTGTAGCAGTTCCTCCTCCTTCAGCTGCTCCCTTCATCAGACATGAGGTCTGTGGTTAATTCTGTGGGAACGCAGCTGACTTGCTTTAGGGGTCTGGTCAGTTTACTCATATTACTGGCCCCAAAAGGATGGTGGAAAATAACACCCACATCTTTAACTTCTTTTCTCCATGAAGTGACTTACAGCAACTGAGAGGAGCCCAGAATCTTGTTCCACCAAAAGAGTCCAGCAAATGAGTCACAAAAATGTCTAGCAACAAAGTACAAAGAATACATATTGTCGTGCAGGATTAATATCTTTTCATCTTTGGGTTATGGAAAATTCCCATAATGTCATAGACCTGTGGGTAATAATGGCAAGGCTCATTTTGTTGCATTGTTTAAAATTATCTCTGTATTTCCCCCAAGATTATCTACTTACACAGGTAGAGAATGTAGGTATAAAAATATCTAGGCTCAATTTTCAACACAACATGAGAGAGACAGAGACTGAAAATACATTTCTTCATAGGCATATGTGGATGCATCACAGCCTTTGGCTCTTTAGATCTTTTATTCTGGTATAGAAATGTCTTTTCAAGCCTGTTCTAAACCACTAAAACTTAAAGCTGGTTTGCAAAGAGATTTTGCTCCATCAGCTTCTGGACAATCATGGTTCAATGTCCTTGTAAATATAGACTAAGTGAAGCAGACCAAATTTGTCTTTTCAGAAAGGCAGATTTCTGAGAAACAGCTGTGGCTTTTTTTTAGTCAAAGGAAATTTTAAAGTGAATTTGAGCATGTAGCTGCAGCAAACATATGGACCAGCAGGTGATTAATATGTGCATACAGAAATTCCCAAGAAATCCCTATTGCTTTGATAGATGAAAATGACTCCCAGTGAGCACAAGGTTCTAATCTGTGCCAAAATCAGTTTTTTTAAATCAGTTTGCATGAAGGAAGTGTGTTAGGCCTAGAAAGCTGTAACTGTTGATGTGCACAGCCTTAGCATTAACCTTATTGATTTCAGCCTGGAGAAGTTTAGCCCTTGCTTGAAAGGTAAAATACTACAGATGTATGCTGTTGATGACCAAGATACACATCTAAATAATTTCTACTGATATTTGATTTTTTCCGAAGGAGTAAAACCCACTTGAATTGTTTTCTAGTAACAGTTCAGACTTTTGACATTTAAAGATTACTTTTCACATGTACAAACAGTAATTCTGGCCTCATTTTCTTATTAATTTAATTGAGAAACTATTAGGTGTGGTCTACAGCAGGATTCCTTACATAGTACTCTTTGTAGCACCAGGTAGAAGGGCCACCATTTTCATTTAGTGTGGAATTTTCTACATCCCTGTATCTCTCTGGGCTGTAACATAAAATACAAGCTAGTAGCTGTATCTCAGGAGCTCATTGTATTTATTTCTTTATGTTCTTTTCAGTGGAAACGTTGGTCTACATGCAGCAGTGTTGCATGAAATAGCTCTTTATAGCAGACCTCACTTCATGGTTCATGTTGGAAGAAACATTTTGATACAATAGTAATTAGCACTGGAGCAGATTAAATACTTGGGTCTGTAGTGTTAGAAGTCACTTTCAAAATTTTGGATTTTGTCAGCTGATATATCCAGGGACATTAAAGAGCAGATGGACTTTTTAGCTACCCATATTCAGTTATTCTCTATAGGTACAATTATATTTTCTTTTTTATAATGTCTGGCATCACATCTGATGTTTTCTTCAAACCTGCGATTTAACAGAAAGGTGATAATGTAAACATGTGAAAATATATCACATGAGGAGATGTATATTTGTTATTGTTGTGACTCAAAATATCTGTTTCTACTCGCATATGTCATATGAGAAATTTGATAATAGCAAAAAGTTGCAAAGTTGCAGAATTCGAACAAGAGATAAATTAATAAAACTGACAAGCTTACTACAACAGCAAACACCAAAAAGAGATGGATGCTAGTTTTCTCTTATCTCTGCTTATGGCATATCTGTTCTTCTGTGTTTACAGCCTCAATAACAGCTGAGTGGAAGTCTGTGATTTTTATTCCTCTGAGATGTGATCATGTTAGAAAGGGAGTGCTTTTCGTTAGCCAAATCCACACCTTTATGTCTGCTGGGAGCTGGCCTGTTTTTCAAAGGACTGAAATATTCTACCCTGTTCTTTGCTCTAGAGAGTGACATGTTCACAATATTATAGACCTGAGCCTTTCAGACATGTACTGATCTTCACTGAGGCATTATGTTGTAAGTTTTCAAATACAATTATCTTAAATGCTCCATTCAAGACATTCATGATTCTTTTTTCAAAAGTGGAGCAACATTTCTATTCATTTAATTTGAACAAAAGAAAGTTAAGAGTTTCTGAAAATCAGGTATGAATAATTTCAACTTGGAAAGTCAAAATGAACATTTTCTGTTAAAATCAATCTGATTATTATGCACATTTGCATTTCTTCAACTTCTGTGATAGAAGTTGTGTGTGTTAACTTAGAATCTCCTCTGTGTATTACTACACCAAATAAATAGCTGAGTAAATAGAGCAGAGACACAGTTAACTGAGAATGAGTGATTATTATACAAAATTTTAAAGAAAATTACACCAGAACTCTCTTACAGTTAACAGGCTGATATTATGTATTTAAGCCATTGTTTAAAATGATTGCAGTACAATGTAAAATATTGAAGGAAAGTTTCAATTTAAGAAAATGAACCTGTAAATGAAATGCAAATCAGGCTGATTGATTGATAGCAATTGTTTATTACTGGATTGCTACTATGTAATTAGGCTTCAAACTTGTTACTGTTTGTTGTATCTCTGAAGTGTATATTTCTGAAATAAAATGCAAGAAGTTTAAAGAAAAATAGTATGTCTTTTTTTAATGTCCTGGTTTGATACCCTCTATATCCTGTATCCCCAATATATTGTTAATATTGATCAAGTGGTCCTTTCAACACTTGCTCATTGGGTTCTCAAATGAATTTGGCATTTTGAGGTCTCACTGTAAGCTACATATTAACGGTACAAAGAAGGAGCTGCACGTACTGCGGGGCCTTGGACACCACAAACCAACGCTCTTCTTAGCTTTATCTTTGGATGAAATAGTCTCCTTGATAGCGGATGACGGAGCAGGGAGCAGGGCTCATCATTCCCCATAATGAACCTGCATCGTCCAGATGTGCCCTGCTGTTGGGAGCATCCGATTGCCTGAGATTTCCAAGCCCAGCAATCAGACTCCAGGAGGACAGTCTGCTTACAAAGCAGGCTGTTTGAAAAAGCGTGGCAGTGGTAAAACTAAGTAAATCATACACACAATGCTGCATCACGTATGTATATTGGATATAGGCTATCTGATCCAGATAATGGTGCTTAAAATTTTCCCTTATCACACTCGTCTTTCCTTCAACACTGAACACTTTTTTGTAAAAAATTGACTTTCTAAATTATTTTTAACCAGGATGCAGATATATTAAAATATTTTGATCAAAATATTGAGTAAATAAAATACTTTACGTCCACTAACCTCTTCAAAGAAACCACACTTGTCTCAGTAACTCAGTAGGAGAGTGGTTTTCCTGTATTAAAGCTGCTTTCCAAGCTAACGTCTGTTGGGAGAGCAGATTTCTTTACCAAGCCTCTCTCTCTCTAAAAGATTTAATTAAATTTTTATGTCTGAATTTATAAACCATTAAATTATATTGAAAATTCTTGCACATAAAACTGTTCCCTGTAATTGTAAAACATTGCAGCTGTAAAATATTTATTATTAGATATTATTAATTTTTTTGTAAACTGCAATTTCTCTGATTGTTTCAGGAGTACTTAACATCCTTACTTTGCTCTTAAAGATTCATTAAAGAGTCTTTAAAAAAATAATCAATTTTTTTTTGAGTGCAGTAAATGAGATGATAGATACAAAAATTTGTCTTCACCACTGATGACAGGATTGCAAGCCTAGGTTTTAAAAATTTTCTTCTGCAATCCCAGTCCACAAGATGGCAATCTTGGACTGAGAGTGTCTCCACGATTTATTCCCTTAATAGTTCTTGCTGCTGTTTCCAACTTTGGGAGCAGTTTTGAAGCGTGATGTGCTGTGCTCATGGCTGGGGCTACACTGCAAGAAACTCTGAGACACTTTCAGATGGGCCCCCGTACCCTCAAAATTGGCAGCTCAAGTAAAGCAAAACCACGCTCCTTTGCTCTAACCAGTTTCCAGTGATACTGATTCTAATTCAAGCAGCCAGTTTTGAAATAAACTGTTCCAAAGTATAGGGGCCGTTTAGTAGTATGAATACCTCTTAATGGCTTCTGTACCTTTAATGCAAACAAAAGCCTCAAACAAAACCATATACAGTACATTAACAGCTGGATGTAGATGTTACCCTGTCCCTGCCAGAGCGCTAAAATCTCTGACAATCTTTTTAAAAACAGATAATATCCTCTCAGCAAGTTATGGAGTTGGAAGTGCTGTTGCTTCTTTTTACAAGTGATCTTTCTCTCTCAGGAAAGCTTAGAAGAGATCCATATGGACAGAGGTTTCTTGCAAACTTTCATTTTGTCACTTGTCCAGCCATGCTTCTCCAAGGATGTACGGGAAGAAACACCTGACAGGTGGGGGGCAGCCCTTCCTCTGGTCTTGTGGATATGGCTGAAGAGTAGGCAGGAGCACCACTTCAGATACATAACACAAACAAGAAATTCAGTGATTTTTATACTGCAGACTGCTGTATCACTCAAACGGCTCTGTACTGGGCGCAGTTCTGCAGCATAAAGAGCAGCATGGTTGCCCACAGCTGCTAGGTACCTAACACTTTCAAGCATGAGGACACATGGATTAAAGTGTCTAAATCCTACAAAAGCTTCACTTAGGACAAACTTTTGGACTAATCAGAGTCATAAAAATCTTCAGTAGAGCTGTGCTGACTTAATGTGAGACCATCAGTATTAGCAAGCCACCACGGTTGCAGCTTCTCAGCTTCGTGAACTAGTGTGGCTCCATTGAAGTCAGCATAATCGCCGTGGTGTACAGCCTGGATGGAGTTGCTCATCTCTCTCATGGGGCACTCAAAGGTTAGGCTGTTCAACACGGTGCAGTTGGTAGTGTAGTCCTAGGGGATAGTTCAGCCTTCCTGCAAACGATTTCACAAATGGGCAGCAGGATGCCCTGAGAAGGTATGTGGAGGAGGCCAAGCAGATCATAAGTGTCATGGCCATGTATGGGCCCTGGAGTTCTGGTAGTCTAGCTGTTTCCTCCAGCTTAAAGTATGATTTCAAAACCTGGACTATGACAAGCCCTCATCTGCAAGCCTCAGTGAAAAAAAAAAAAAAAATTTGTAATTTATTTGCATTAATTCGATGAACAAACTGTACCTGCTCATTACTGTTCAGGGCATCTCAACTTGCCACGGCTTGAATTTGGGATATGGAAATGACAAAATCCTGGAATTAAGTATGAAAAGGAAATTATCTGGGAGAAAGTGAACAGAAATAAGATGAACAATTTTCTCTTTTCTTGCATTGGATTTTATTCATATTTTCTGAGTTACTGAAGGCTTCTGAGGATCAAAATGAAGTGCTACTACCTTTCTTTAAAGCATAAATTATACAGAGACCATCACAACTTCTTTCTCACCAGGCTTAGTTAAAAGACTAAAGATGGGGGGGGTACCAAAATGAAGAAATCCAGCTTGCTCTTCCATGTCCTTCAGAAAAGAGGACAAAAGCCAAGGTAGCCTTCCTCTGGCCTGTGCTCATTCTCCGTGTAAATGGACAAAAACTCATCTGGGCAGCTGTAGTCTCGGCTTTGTCCTGAAAACAGTGGTGTAGGCAGCCTGGCAGGAGTCAATGCTATCATGGAGCTGTAGGAAATTGCCATCAGCCTGACTCCCTCCGATGTAATTGCTTTCCTGGTTTCTCCTCCTTTCGAGTTTTGATCTACATTAGTCTTAGAGGTATGAGACTGTACTGCCTTAAGCTGTACCACTTTTTGATATCACATTTCTAATTTCTCTAGATACTTTTGTTTTATTTCTCAAACCTCCTTCTATTAGCATCATGTTTTACTCCTACTTTCCAGATCTGACAGGGAAATTTTAAACAAAACTGGATCTTCAAATTTGCCCACAAATCAAAACTTTTATATTTATCGTTGAGGTGTATTTATGGCTATTCAGATAGTTTCCACTTTGTATGATTGTCTTTATTACTATTCCAATTGAAATTAATTTTGGGGATATTAAGGTTTTATGAAACATTACACAAAGTGTTTTAATAAATCTCTCACCTCCATTCATCACCTGCAATATTTTTTTGATTATGCATGTATAAGAAAAATTGTATTTTGCACTTTTCAGCTAGTATTTCGGGGGGGGGGGGGGAAGAAAAAGAAAAAAAGGAGCTTACCAGAATGCAGTATTACTGAATTATAGTGTGTTTCACTGACAGAGTTGATTGTGAAACGAATTTAGAATAGTCTATAATAATTGTCCCTTAGTATCTCATGCTTATTAAAGAATGGTCTGATTCAGAAATATCAGTAGGAAGGTTAGACCTGATCCTCACAACTGTGTATAAAGCTCATAAAAAAGACAATCTAAACACTAAGAAAACGTACCCATGTAATTTCTCATTTTATCTCTACTGCAAGCAAAAACCCAACACACCTAACAGTGTAGAAAGTTGACAGAAAAATTAAAGGTCTCTTCTAAGTCTTGTTAAGTAATGAGGAGTTTTTCAATTGCTTTTAATGAGAGAGAGAGAGATCAGGCCTTGAGAATGTAAACAGTCAACAGTTATTTGTTAATTGTTTTTATTCTTAAAATGTCCCAGCAGCTCTTTTTTAGTCCAAACTACCTGAAGAAACATTATAGTATTCTTCTCTTCTTTTACCATTCCTGATAACCTTGTGTACACTGCTGGTCTGTATTTCTACATGTAAAGCTGTACTATTTGCAGAATAATTAAAGGGAGAATATTTCTCTGCAGTAAACACATACATGATCAATATTCTCTTTTTATTTATTGCATAAACTAAGAAGCATAAGATAAATTATCCTTAAAATAAAAAATGCATTAAAAGAGAAATCATTTCAGAGGGCATGAAGTTCCTAACTGACTGTTTGGATTTGTTATCACAAAAAAACTATTATAGACAGTATTATAATTAAAAAAAAAAAAGAAAAAAGAAAAAAGCTCTTCTGAAATTAATTACTGTGCAAAAAAAAAATTGTATTGCAAACAGATTTGTATAGGAACAGCATGGAAACCATTTTTTCTTCTAAATCCAAACTGTAATATCACTTTGTTTTACATTGAGGGAAGCAGAGTTGGATGCCATTGGATGTTCATACTGCACTGCGGCTCCAAAGCATCTCTTGGCAGTTCTTCCCTATGGGACCTTGGTTCCCACTGTTAAATGGTGGGGTTTCACTAGGCGAGGAGGAAGGGGAAAAAAACCCAACAACATTTAATCATCTATTTTTCTCTCTTTCAAAGCTTATTGCCCTCGTCCTCACAAAGGGAAACAAAGGAAAAATGGTGAAAAGTGATAATCATTCTTGTAGGCTGTGTCCAAAAGCCTCTCCAGTGCGCGTTTTGTTTGTGTTTGCCGAGTGGATGTTGCACAGTCACCGAAATGGCGTGCCTGGTATGGAGGGGGCATGCTGCCTGTGTGTTTGCCCCCTACTGCGACTCCCAGCGGGAGCCGGGGCTGAGCCCACAGGGAACCTGCGCTTGTGCCGTCCTGAGAGTGACTTTCACTGGGGAGCCGTCAGCCCCCACGGTGGCAGCCACGGCAGCGCACGGACCCTGAGGGGCTCTGGTACCTCTGCTTGCCAAACCTTTCCTGCAATTCATGTCATCCCGCAGAGCTGAGCTAGCCCTGCAAAAGGAATTACTTTGCTCGAGTTTGGTATTCTTGCTTCTAATAATCTGCAAATCCTGGAGAGTGTAAATGTTGGTATCATCTGATGTGTTCACCATATGGAAATGGCGGACCAGCTCCCTTTCAGGACCATGGCTGAGTCAGGATCCGGTGACAGGATCTCATCAAAGAGGGAGGGTAGAAGCTGGCACTCTCACTCCCAGGCAGCATGGGAGCTGCTCCTGGGCCATGGGCTCCTGGCACAGCAGAGACCCTCTGATGGCAGGTTTTAGCTGGTGCCAATGCATGCATTTTCCCCAGAGGGTAGGTGCTCCTCCGTCGTGAGAAGTGACTATGGTTGGTCAGTCATGCAGCCCCTCTCCCGTCCGGTACACCAGAGTTCTATTGACCTCCTGTCACTGGCACTGCTATTCCTTCAAAACAGGGCTCGGGCTCATTAGTGGGGCAGCTTGTTCAGCTCCTGCCCCAGCTGTGGCCGCTTTTGGAGGAAGTTATGAATTATTGACATGGTAGGTCTCATGAACATTTATTCCTTGTTAAAAATAGAGGTCATTAAAACACTTTCTAATTAAAAGGTTTTTTCCCTCTGTCAGAATTGCTTCTTGCTGACTGCCAGTATCATGCTTAGTTAAATAATCTGTGAGGATTTGTTACATTATTTACACTGCAATAAATTATATTCCTTTCATACAAATTTGGCTAATCAACTGCTGCTATGATATTGCACTGGGTTACATAGCCTGGAGAACTGCATGCAGGGTTGGAGCTAAGGTCTCTGGCTTTCCAAAATGGAGCCTGTCACTACGATCACCCTGAAAGGACAAGGATTGATTAGTTTTCTCTGAGGCATCAGCTCATTAAGTGATGTTACAGTCGAACAGGTAGACGAATACAGCTTTTACCTGGGGCTTTGGGGAACCTCAGTGCTTCCTGCTGCCTCTGAACCCTAACACTCCACTCATTTTCAAAAGCAGCTCACCCCAGTTCATCCAAAACTCTACTTCAGTTTCTTCATTTGTCAAATGGAACGAACAGCTGCATTGCCAGTCTCAAAAAATGAAATATGATGAACAGTGTTCCAGAATACTACCAGTTTGTTTTCAATATTCAGAATTTTTGTGGGGGGTTTTGTTGTGTGTGATTTCTTTAAAAAAAAAAAAAATACTGTGTAGACTTTTTATGCCATTAAAGTATGAGAGACATCTTTTTGTGCTTTTTGCTGTAGCTCTAAAGGCTAGAACCTTCCTTGAAAATAAGAAATTAAGACTGGATATTTTCATATATTCAAAATACCATACTAGTAAGGTGCTCAAAAAATCCAGCAATTATCAGAAGAAAATAGCCTGCAAAGCTATCTGAGAAATAGCCTGCAAGAATGAAATGAATTATTATTTATAGAGAAATTAGCAAGGTGCCAGTCATGATAGTTTTAGTTTCACTTCCAAAGAATCTAAAGTTTACCATTTACAGAGAATATGGATATACTTACTTTAGTGTTTTTAATATTTTGGACATCCTAGAATCAACTGAAAAATATTTCTCCTCAGGGGTGCAAGTCTGCTGTGGCAAAAGATATTCAACTGGTTTCAATAACATGATTCTGTTGGCTTCAGCAGAGGCTTTAGATTGATTCTGGCTTGGGATCTGGCACAAAGTGAAGAGGACTCATCCCAAATTAACCTGCTCTTTCAGATATTCTATTTCTGAGATCTTCGCTTTCCCCAGTGAAGGTCAGGGAGTAGGAGGCAAAACACTGGTGTGATTAATATTCCCCACATCTGTGTGGAGCTGGATGCCTAGTGCAGAAAGCCAGCTGACCAGAGGGTATTGTTAAAGAAGACGATGCATTTGTATAGCTAAAAGCGCAAAGACACATGAGCACACTTTTCGGTCGCAAAGAATAAGCTCCAGGTCTTAGTCTGGCATATCAAATTGTTATAGATGCACCTTGTTCAAAGACAGAGGGAAGTTGGTCTCAAGTAGATTTTTTCAGTCACAATGAAATGTTGCCTTGTTTCAACACTAAAAAAAAAAAAAAGTCCAACGTGAATTTGTTTAGTAAAGTCATTAGAATTTGTGATTTTTTTTTTCTCTGTAGAAAATCTTTAGAATGGGAAATTTTGCAGCATTAGGAGGTAATACCGTTAGTAGTTCCACAGGAATGTTAGGAAAATGACCTGCAAGAATTATGTTCAGAATCTAAATTTACATGGCTTAGGGGTAAAAAAAGAAAAAGGTTGCATGGGACAGGGAATAAGTCTGCACACCACTTCTGTGATTCAATAGCATAGCAAATATTCTTCAGTGGCCTTGGAAATGCCATGACATCACAGTGCAGAGAAAGTCTCTTTCTGTTTTTTTTTTTTTTTTATGAAAGCTACCTTTACTTCAGTCCGTGTACACACTGAGTACTCCACTGCCTCTGAACAACTACTGATGTGTTAAGAAACTACAGTCATCTCTTAGATGTTTCAGATGAACTTCTTTCAGTGAAGTTTTTGATGAGAAATGAAAGAAGAATCATCCTCAATTTTTCATTTAATGAAGAAAATTTGAAATATCTTAAGCAGACTGTAAAATGCCATAAAGAGATACAAAATGTGAACAGGAACTTATTCAGTATTAACTTTTTGTTTTTCCCCTGTTCCTATTTCATAGGCTAATCAGTTTATCATCTTGATCAAAATGTCAAAACTCCTGCAGAATAGAGAGTTTCCAGCTCATGTGAGTGGCAGTTATTTTGCATTTAAAAATCTCAGGTAAAGGAAATATGACCTAGGAAGTCTGGAGAATAAGCTGAATTGTAACTCGGTTGCTGCCAGCTTCTCTTCTTCCTTGTCTGACTGGAGGAAGGTTTAAGTCTGCTACACAGAATGAAGCATTTTTGTAGGAAAGAATATTTATTAAAAAGTAGTATTTTCCCAGCTAAAGTCACTGCTGTTAAGGTCAGTGCATAAACCACATTAATAATATTTTGATTTGTTCTTTTCCCAGAATCTCAAAGCAGAAGTCATTATGTTTTGAGAAGAGGAATAAAGGAATAGTCTCTGGTGTAAGACAGTGCCATTGCACACTGGAAGTCGGTGACAACAGGCTGTTATGGGCTTCCTAAAGAATAATGACTTGTGTTGCCATTAGACTGAGAGAGGGTAGGACCAGGGCTTATGACGGTCTATCACTGACAAACCACATGCCTCAAATGTCATCAGTGACAGCCCTCACGCTTCCATACCCTCTTGCATTACCAGAATGAAAAAATAAAAGAAAGAGACTTAGCCTGAACCCATTTAAGTCATGAAGAAGGATAACAGTTTGATCACCTCCCTGAAATCTTTGGGCACAAAGTAGCATGTAATGTAAATTGTAGAAGGACTCAAAGTACCAATAAACATTGGTTGTGACTACAGTGAGCAAATGGTCTTTAATTAAATATCTGGAAAAACAAAATGTGTATTAATTAAGAATGTTGCTCTGAGATTCTGTTTCTTCACATTCCAGTTGTTTGAGGGGTGTTTTCCTGCTGCTAGAGGACTCTTCCCCATTTTGAGTTCACTTTATAGCAAAAAAAAAAAGAACAGAGATACTGTTAAATAATGCATCACTGGAATTCAGTAAATGGTTGTTTAGAGGTTGATTCACGCTGCAAGAAAATAACTTTTTTTTTTTTTTTAATGGTTGGGCATATATTAATGACTGTGGTCATGTTATGAGTCATTTTGAAATGTAAAGCACCCAAGCTAATTTAAGGAAATACTTAATGTTGTAATTGTATATCCTCTTTATAATGATGCTGTTAACCTGAGATTTTAGCCCCAAAGCTTTCCAGACCTATTTATATGTTTATTTACCCCAAGGTACTAGCCATGAAAATCCTTGAAAAAGCACCATCATTAGCACCCAATTAAAGAGAAAACTTATGCTAATAAAGCCAGGAGTTGCTTTTTAATGCTAGGAAAAGGAAAAATATTTAATGACTGTATTTCTGGAAACCTTTTGATGTTTGCAATAATTAGTTCAGTCCAGCTACTAAAGGGCAGTTTAAGAATTATACAGACATTTGAAGGTTGTTACATTCAGAGAAGACCTTTCATAATCCTCTGGCAATGAATGGCATCTTACCCAATATTCAGATTTAGTTAAACAACTTCAGCAGTGGAAAATCTACTCAACAATTCTATTTGGTTTTTTGGATGCTTTTTGTAAATCTTAGATGAGGAAAACAAACTAAAATATTTGAAATGGCAGCTGCATAGCTGCAGAAAGTTATAGTTTCTACATTCAAGATCATTGTTATCATCAGGCAGTCTGCTGAAGTATCTCTTGTACATCATTGAATATATTCAAACATAAGGAGTTTACGACTTACTTCAACCACAACACATTTCTGAACCATTCTAGTACTGTGCAAATATCTCTCTGTGCTAAGTGACTTCATGTGTCTGATGCTAATTTCAGAGGGCAAGCAAATATACATTTTTGAATAGTCTGGATGAGTTTTTGATCTTTTCTCAGAGCAGTTCAAAGGGACAAAATGCTCTGTTATGTAAGTACCGAAGAGCTTGCTGTGGCAGAGGTGATCTAGTGGAGTACAAAGAAACTATATCCAGAGGGTACAGCACTTTCCAGTCTCTGGCTGGTCATACAATCCAGAGGATGGACTAGTACAAAGTGGTGCAAATTAGGGGTAAAGTTGCTTTACATTGTATTAACTTCTGTGTGTCCCTGTGGCAGTCAAGGAGGCTTGCAGAGGTCTAAAGCCATCCTTGTCCCTCCTTTTTCAGTGAAGACCAGGGGCAACTTTGACAATCTGTTGCATACCTAACTCACATTTCCACCTGATATACCTATGTAGAACAGATGCAAATATAAATAATGAGACTTTTTTTATATATATAAAAAGCTGATTTTTGTTATAATTGGGGATTTTCTTCCGGTTGGGTAAGTGGGCATTTCAGTTGCTCTCCTCCTGTATGAATTCCCAACACAGTCAGCAGGTTTTTTGTATTTTCTCTCTCCTCTCCTCTTCTCTCCCCTCTCATTTTCTCTTCAACTCATCTAAATGTATTTCTATTTTTTCTTTTTCTTTTTTGTCTTTGACTTATTACACTAATTCTCCATGTGAGCACCTGAAGCAAAGCATTTACTGAAGTCAGAGCTGTTGAATAATGCATTGATACACATGGACCCACTACTGATACCTCTTAACCTCTACAGATCAGATTCCTTTGGGATCTACATAATTACAGTCCCTAAAACACTGCTAAAAGCAGTAAAAGTATGGCCTGTATCAAAATATAAAGTGGTGTAAATGCCACCATTACTGTAAGGCATTTGGATATTACAGTAAGGAAAGCTGCAAGAATTTTGGTTGTACATTTGTCAGAATATGCCATGGCTCATTTTTGATCTAAAAAACAGGACTGAGCTAAAACATCCTACTGACCTCGTAGCGAGCTAAACAAATCAAAGGGATGAAAATGTAAAAAAATGCAACATTTCAAGTAATAAGTATATCTGTCTGTGGTCATGGACAAAATGACAAAAACATCTAAAGATGTTTAAATAAATGTCAAGAAAATTTTGCTCGGCTGTGTTTGTGCATAACCCTGAACTAATGCGGCTGCTGCTCACAGTCCGCAGCCACAGCCGGTGTAAATCGCCCCGTCTGAGACCCGACAGAAACTCCTGCCTGACAACAAGCCATAATCACCTGCCGAGGTTGCGCTGTCACAATCTAAAGTTAAGCTCTGGGGCAACTCATTTAGCCTGTCCGTGTCTTTGTTTTCAAATCTAGACATTAGCAAATGGCACATTCCTCCACCACAGGGCTCACGTGATGAAATAAAGTGTGCTGGGTGTTGGTGCCCCCGCGATGGCAGCGGGGCTGCGGGGCGGCCTCTGTGAGGAGAGGCCGGGGCTGCCCCGAGCCGGACACAGCCGGTTCCAGCCGGCTCCAACCCACCCCCCCGCAAGGCATGGCTCAGCCCTCGGCCATGGTGGCGGTGCGTCGGGGAAAACAAAGTTAAGAAAGGGCAAAACGCTGCATGGCAGTGAGGAGTGAGGGAAAAAATGTGAGAAACAGCCCTGCGACACCGAGGTCAGAGAAGAAGGAGGGGAGGGGGCTGCAGAGCAGGGATTCCCCCGCAGTCCCCAGAACAGGGGAGACTGTGAGACGCTGGAGCAGGTTTATCCTGAAGGACCGTAGCCCAGGTGTAGTGGTTTTACCCCAGCTGGCAGCTGAGCACCACGCAGCCACTCGCTCAATCCCCTGCAGTGGGATGGGGGAGAGATTCAGAAGGGTAAAAGTGAGAAAACTCATGGGTTGAGATAAAGGCAGTTTAATAGGTAAAGCAAAAGCCGCATGCACAAGCAAAGCCAAGCAAGGAATTAATTCCCCACTTCCCATGGGCAGGCAGGTGTTCAGCCATCTCCGGGAAAGCAGGGCTCTGTCACATGTAACAGTGACTTGGGAAGACAAACACCATCATTCTGAATGCCACAGCCCCCCCTCTCCCTCTTCCCCCAAGCTTGTTATAAACTGAGCATGACGTCATATGGTATGGAATATCCCTTTGGTCAGTTTGGGTCACCTGTCCTGTGTGTGTCTCCTCCCAGCTTCTTGTGCACCCCCAGCCATCCCACTGGCAGGGCAGTGCAAGAAGCAGAAAAGGCCTTGGCTCTGTGTAAGCACTGCTCAACGATAGGTCCATAGAACAAAAACATCTCTGTATTGTCAGTGCTGTTTCCAACACAAATCCAAAACATATCCCCATACTAGTGACTATGAAGAAAATTAACCCTCTCAGCTGAAACCAGGACACCAGGGAAGGACCCAGGCTGGAGCAGGGGAGAAGTGTGAGGAGGAAGGTGCAGCAGAGAGGAGCTGTTCTGGACTGACCACAACCCCTGCTCCCCATCCCTCTGTGCCATTCGAGGGCTGGGGATGGGCGGAAGAGTTGGCAGTGAAGAAGTGAAATTGAGCCTGGGAAAAAATATTTGGAGGTGGGGGGAAGGTGTTGTTTTAATTTGTATTTGTTTCTCACTATCCAAATCTATTTGAATTGGCAATAAACTAAATTAATTTTCCTCAAGATGAGTCTGTTTTGCCCATGACGGTAATTAATAAGGGATCTCCTTGTCTTTATCTCGACCCATGAGCATTTTAATCTTATTTTCCCCACCTTCCTATTGATGAAGGGGAGTGAGAGAGCAGCTGGATGGGTGTCTGGCAGACCACCAAGGTCAATCCACCACAAAAATGCAGTAGAGGTTGCAAAGTGCTGTAATTACAGGAATGGTGGATTCACGTAGATACTGCAGTGTCAGGGCTTCATGTTGTCTGCCACACATAAGAATGTTTCTGTGATCGCGCTTAAGGAGACACTGCTATGTGAGTCAGTACTGAATTACGGACATTCTCCTGTCCTGTCGGGCAGTGATGTGTTGACATAACATATATACTATGCTTGGATAGGCACTACATGATAGTCAGTACTGTGGTGGAGCAGAAGCGTGGGAGGTGGTCCTGTGTTTGATGTGCTAGATTAGCTTCCTGGCATAGAAGGATGTTGCAAATACTACTACCTCCCTTGGATGGGGTTGATGAGTCTTGACGCTGAGGCACAGTTTGAATATTATCCAAAAAGGGATCAGTCTTCTGCATCAAAATTTTACAACTAAACCTCAAGGACAGATAACCAAACTGACTGAATGTAAAGTGGAGACCAAATATGAGAATTGCATTTCCCTTTTATGATAAGCCAGTACTTAGCGTAAGCAGCAGTACAGCACGACACAGTAATCAGTTCTTGAAGAAAAGGGATCTCTGCACATTTCTGCAGTGTTTGTTGCATCCTTCATATGTCACTCAGTGATTCCACTTATGCTGTCAGAATGGTTCGTTGTTTTTGCTACCAAAGATTCCTGCTCTCATCAATGTGATTGGCTGCTTGTCTGTAGATAACCTTTCATAGTCAAGTAAAACTTTCTAGATATTTCTCAGGATAACATAGTGAATTTTCTTCAACTACAGATTCTTTAAGACATTTTTTAAGTTATATTTTCCAGATGGAATTCAATATGGTTCTGATACATTCCTTGTCACACAGACAACCTTATTTTAGGGTTCACATATTTCTCAGGGACCCTGGAAATTCATGTTACATAGCAATAGTAAAAAAAAAAAAAAAAAAAAAAAAAAAAAGATTAAAAAAATCTCTGTATATACTTAACATCTAACTAAATATTAGTAAAATATTGCAAAATTACAGCAGTGTTGTTGGTACGGGTTCAAATTTTCTTCTTTTCAGGTTACAAAACCCCATCAACCACATTGCCAAAGAACAGCACAAGAATGGTTGTCCTTTGTCGTTTAAGGAGCCTAACTGCATCATGAGTATAGAGACACTCGGCTTAGGTAAACCTTCCGGCAGTGTCAGAGAGACTGGGGGGGATCCTGGGACCCAGAAGGAGTAAAGGATAGCTGTTATTCTGTAGCTCAATCATGCAAGGGAGATGAGTCTTATTTAGTCAGATGCAGCACTGTCCAGACGTAGTTTTACTGCTTCCAGACCTGCATGTCACCTCACTGAAATGTGGTCACTGCAAAACCAGGGAGCTACATGTTGGACTCTGATATGCAATGTAGACCTGCATCTTTCAAAGTTATCAAGGTCATGTATGTGCAAATCTAGAACTGAATGAAATGCAAGCAGTTGCACACATGTATAAGTAAAGAATACGATCTTTTTCTAAATTGCTGGTATTTAATAGGATATGTTTGAGATCCTCCCCTCAGTTGCTCAGTCATGCTGAAAATAATATTTATCATACCAAATGTTTGACTTCCTTATCTAAGAATGTTTTTTTTTTTTTTCTTTTTATTAGCTAGGAAATGGTTGACATCTTAACAACAAATTTGTGGTACATTGCTAATGTCTATTGGAATTAAAAATTAGGAAGCAGAACAGTGTAGCAGGAACAAGGGTGAATGTAATTCAGTAAAAAAAAAAAAAGAGGAAAAATAAATACTTGAAGTGCATGTTCAGAATACAAGATTGGATAGAAAATTTAGACAGGAGATTGCAGAAACTGAATGAATCACTATATAGAAAAGAGATGAAGAGCATAGGATGTCCTTTAGACTGGAATTGTAAAGAAAGAAAAGAGAATAGAGATGATATTATAAAAAGAGTGAAAATAACTAGAAAGGACACAACATGGAAAAAGGAGAAGAGATCAAATAAAGCACAATTGGATTTCACAAAATGAGCAGGAATGGTGAGAGAGAAAATGGACAATGGTAATAACAAGAAAATTGTGTGAGGAATAAATTGGTTTTATTTGATGATAAGTATGTTTCTTAATTTCTGTCTTGTTTCAGCAAAGTGTTATGGATTAGCCTTTATTGAAATGGCGGAGCTGACTATCTGGTTTTTCAGCATAATCATGCATTGGGATTATTTCATCTTGATGGCTAACAATTCCATAAAATGAAAAGCAAACCTGTGTTTTATTAATCCCTTCTGCAATGTTCTCTTTTGCATATAGAGACAGTTGAAACAAACAGCTCGAAAGCAAACTTTTAAAAGATATATTTAGTGTTTGCCTTGTAGTTGGTACCCCTTGTAGCTGAGGGTACCATCTTCATTGTGTTCCATGATTTGGTGATGTATATATGTAGCAAAAAAGATAGTCAGCTAATCACCAAATTATACCAGAAGTATCTAATTCAGTTAAGAATGCGGGCTGTATTGGATTGTTTTCTAGGGGTTCATCAAGTGCTTCATGGATTTTTTATGCACGTGAATTCATCTCATGATGCATCTTAAGCACTGAGGAACCATTTCAGATTTCACTAAAATTTTTGTCTCCTATGTCAAGGAGATATATATTGATTAAGAAATAATTACTGAAAACATTTACATCTGTGGTTACTCCTTTAAAACATAACTATATTGAAAACCTGTTTACGTTTATATATTTTTAGTAAAAAATTGATGTTAGAAAACAGGGACAGCAGAATATGAGGCCTTTCCTATTTCACCTGCCTTGAATGGTGTATCTAGGCATGGCAGGGACTAAATGTCACTCTCATATGACAACTGTTTGGTTTGCTGTGCCAGGCAGGATGCAGAGTTTCAGATGAGAATGGGAGAGGAAAGTTTATGAAATGACATTAATGGAACTCAGTCCACTTTTAAATCTCTGCTTTTCAGCTCTGAAGCAGCATCTGAGTCTAATGGTAAAGAATCATCTCCTTTCCCCCCTTTTGGCATTAGTAAATTGCCAAGCATATTTTACAAAGAATAAAATAAATGAGATTTCTTGATGTGCATGAATAATTCTGGGCAAGACTGCAAAAATCCAGATGCCCTGGATGCTATGAGCAAGGTTTGAAGGGAAAACTATGCTGCCCAGCTCCTCATTAAGCAGTTATTTTTCTATTCCTTTAGAAAGAACTATCCTTTTGTGAATTCACTCTAGCTCAGTCAGAAAGGAGTGACTCTCTGTCATCAAAATTTTGTAAGAGAAGGATCCTGAAATTTCGATACCCGAATGGGCTGAGTAGAGGGATGATGTGACACATACACACATGAATGCCTTCCCCTGATCCCAAAGAAATCTGTCACCTGGATGTTTCGTGTGTAGGTCAGCTCTCAAAACAGGAGCTGAGATTTCTGGCTGTGTAGAAACATTCTCTGTAACGACTTCTTGTTATTTTCATGTTTCTTTTATTGAGTTTGTTCACTCTGGAGGCTTCAGAGCCTTCAGATCTTATATTTGCATTGCATAGATGCTCTGAATGCTTTCTTCAATGCCTTTACATCTGCAGACCTTCTCTTATAAGAGTAGTCTGGCTTGTCATTTTGTCATTAATGGTTCCTCTTCTCATAACTCACATAAATATCTTTTTGAACTGTAAGCCTATTGCACAAATACTCTATAAAGGCTCTACATACAATGAAAACAATAACAATAAGAAAAAGCCAAACTAAAGTTTTTAAACTCTCAAAGCAAAAAGGTTTCTTTTAGAAAAACAGAACTGGCTATCTACCTACCTCTATATTTACAGACAGAAAAATCCTTAGATGCTTCTGTAGTTAAGGGACCTTCTCCAGAAAAGTATTAATTATTTCACCTTGTACCTGTAGTGGAAATTCCTGGGAACCCACCACGCAAACGGTGTCCACATGGGTAAGGTTTTGCCAGGTTGAAGAGTGTCTCATCAGACAATAGGAATTAGTCCTGAGACTTTATTTGCTTTTGGAGGGACTCTAAGCTCTAGCAGAGCAAACTAATGTTATTTTCCTAGAGAACTGAGATCTGAGGTACCCTTAAATGGGATTTGAAACCTTGCTTGAAAATCAGCTTTCTCTCTAGTTTTAATGGAGTGTTGCATTGACTAAAAAAGTCCATGAATAATAGGGGGATGAAAAATTATCAGTCCCCTGGATCATATGGTTTGTATTGCTTAGTGTATTGTAATTTGTGAAAGCAATATACACCTTTTAATTTGGTATGTTCGTTTCTCTACGTCATTCTTTTTGTGGTAATTTAATGACTGGGACCATGAAGAGATAGGGAGATAAGGAATGCAGCAGGGAGGAGGAGTTCTCCCTGCACACAAGGGAGAGTATGTGCTGCAGTGAAGGTGACTAGTCTATGAAGGTTTGGACAGATTTGCTAGAGCAGGCAGCAGGGCTCAGACAGCATTAATGAGATTGTTTATTAGTACCGGATGAACAATTCTGCAACTCACTTGACAAATACCAAGCAAAAAGCACCACAGGGGAGCGTCCCACTGCCTTTAGCAACTCCGTGATCTGTGGAATAAAATAATCACTGAAGAAAAACAATCTATTTTCCATCTATTGAGTTTTCTCTAACATATGAAACCGCTTCTATCAGAATTTAAAATCTAGGCTAACCCTGCATGAGATCAGGAGCTTTGTTTAAAAATCAGAAGTCTGTGGTTAAAATAGCAGCATAAAACAGAAACGTTGTGACTGGCTTAATAAGCTGTGTATGCTGTACTGCATCTATTTCATTTCTGTTTTTTTAAGTTCTTTGTTTTGATTCTTAAATTCAAAAATGTTACCTTAGCTCCTGCACAGCATCAGATTTTCTTACTCCTGCAAACTGCTCTGTTTTCCACAACTGTCTACCATTCCTGCATGCTACAGTGTTTGAATCTGTTTGAAATGGATGTTTGTCAGCTAACTTCAGAGTGCTCAAAAGCTTTCTCATTGGAGCACTTTTTTTTTTTCCTTTTTCTTTTTGAATGCATTCCCCAGGGGTCTGCCTGAACTAAGCTTTGTCTGTAGCAAATACACTTTTTGATATATATACACGCACACACACACACTTCTATGCACATGAAAGCTGTGTGTGCGCATATACTTATGCACACTCGCATTATCTTTCTCTTTCCACCCTTCCATCCATTCATCCATCCACCCACCCACCCAATCACTCATCTAGTTTAACAGCAGTTTCTTATAGTATTGGAAAAGCAATAGACTTTGCAGTTTTCAGCTTTTACTTTTTCGTGTCAGTGCTCCAAGATGATTAGAAAAGTGAACGTGAAAGGTTGATTCTGCTCCTTTTTTGACTAAGTCTGTGAAAAGTGACCAGAACAGAAGGGGTTTGGTCAATCAATATGTCATTTACATTTCGTATTAGTGCCCAGAGATTCTGTTTCTTCAGCTGTTTGCTAGAGTGTTTCTATGATTTCTCAGGTTATTTGTACTCAAAACTGAACCTTAAGATTATCAGTTAAGGGGATGTACTATTTTTGGGGGGATGTGTCTTTACCACATTCCTTATCTTGTCTTATGCTTGCTTTCTTGTGATGACCAGATGCTTTCCTGTTTATCTTGACTCCATCTTCATCAGCATCAGCTGTCATTGTGATGCTGATACGGTAAATGCTGACTGGAGTCCTCTCTTCCCTCTAGGTCACCTGGCTGTGCCTTTCCTTCATCATGCCAGTGAACAGCTATCTTGTATCTCAGCAGAAAAGTTGGAGCACACATCTGTACTCACACACTGTTGTCCTTCTACAGCCTTCAAAGACCCATTAATGATTCTTGATTTCTCATTTGATCGCTGCAGGGACACGTCAGATCGTACTGGATACACTTGAGTTTTATGGTTTTGAATTTAAAGTGTTCAATATACCACAACTTTCATTGCTCTCCAAGGTTTATCTTCCCTCTCACATGTATTGCAGAAATGAGACATCTTTCTGTTCAGCAGAAGAGCCGTTGTGATTGCTGACAACCAAATTGTATCTAGAAGGAATTTAATCCCTACAGCCAGATCTTTAGATGAGCAGAAATGGATTGGTGATAGCACCTGTGCTGGTACATGTAAGCCATCTATTTGGAAAGCTTTTGCTCTTATGGTAACCAATAACAGGGTGATTTTTCAGTTTCTTTTTTGATCTTTGCCATTACGATATGTCACTGAGGAATCATATCTTCCTGCATGAATCTGTAGTTGAAGAAATTTGAGCTTTGACAAAAGTGTTAAACTCAAAATTTTCTTATGAGCAAATATGAGATGCACCTCGAATGTGGAGCCAAGAATTAAGTTTTAGCTTAATTAAAATCTCAATAACCTAATCAAAATACAGTTGTCATTAAGCCATGACAATAATATTATCACTAACAGTCCAAATTAATACCGAAATGTCTCAATGTTAATAATATCCTTAAAATTGTTATTTAAAAAAACCCTTTCTAATGTCTACCGCTTTTTGCTGGTGCTGTGCTCACCTTCCCAGTGTCCCTCCAGCTCATAAGGTCACTTGGCACCTGGCTGTCACAGCGAGTCATTGACATCCTGAGTCCTTCCCTGGGGGAAATGCAGTGCTGCTGGCAGGGGTCCCCTCATCCTCAGTATTGGGGTCTACTTGGGTTTATTTTTATATGTTTCTTTGCCCCAGGCTGCTGCCTTCTGGCTGCTCCCAGCTGAGTGTGAGCATGGCTCCACAGCCTCCCCAGGCACAGCCCCCCCAGGGTCTCTTGTTTGCTGGGCAGCGACCCCCTGGGTTTGCCAGACCCTTCCCACGGAGGCACTGGCAGAGCTCAAGCTCAGGCAGGGGAGGCAACAGGCACTTGGCCCCGAGGCAGGAGCTGAAACCAGCTCAGCCCAGCTCCGGCCAAGGTGAGCCCAGGCCAGCCCTGAGACCTGTCGTCTCAGTTCAGGGCACAGCCTGTGGCCCTTTACGAGGAATTGTAAAATTATATCTGTCTCACTGCAGCTGAGGACGAAGGGATCTCTGTCACCAGAATCAAACTTATTAAGATTTTATTTAGCCTAAAATTAAATTCCTGGCTCCACATATGAGGGGTGTCTCATTTTTCTCATATGGATATTGTGAGTATAGCAGAAGTAACACTTAAAATTACAGTAAGTAATAGTTATTCCTTACAAAAATTCTGGGTCAAGTGCTTTCAATTTAATACTTTTTGCACGATTTTAAGCCTTATATGTATGAAAATCCTAATAGATATTTGATGACTACTTATTGAAGAGCTCTTAGACCTGGTCATCCCAGCCTAGATGACTAGGGCTATCAAGGCCCATAACTGTCAGCCAGCTAACTGTACTGCGTCAGTTCAATGGCACTGTCTAGTCACAGCTAATTTAGGATATGATTGTTAAGGACTGAATGTTTTGAATATGTACTGATAATGATTGATGGTAAGAAGTAACCACTGGGAATGTGTATTGTTAATGAGTGGCAATCTAGTTAAATGTTGTTTCGAAGTTTGAAACTGGCCTGGCTTATTAATCTTTTAAATGTTTCTATCACAATGATTTCTAATTTTCTGGCTGATATTTATACACATATTTTTATTTGCAAGACCAGTGTTAGGCAGCCACTGAGGGCGCAAATGAGAATTTTATCCTTAATCACATAGCTCTCAGATTTAGTCCACCTAGCTGTCTGAAAGCTGGGTGCTCAGTCTGTGCAAGGCATTTATGGTACACCATAGTCAGTGAGGGAGGAAGGCACCACCAAGCAGTGAATCATCCCAACTGTGCTGGACACCTAGCTTGGGATTTGCAGTCACCTCACTGGGATGCCCACATCTCTCATCTGTTTATAGAGAAAGCTTATGTGAATTTCTTGGGTTTGGAACCGACTACAGTCATTGGTGAGCTATGTCCCATCCCTGAAGACTGCCTCTTCTAGATACTTAATTTTTTTTTTAATTCTGAGCCAAGATGCCTAAACATAAAACAGTCAACATAGATTTTTCAGAGTTATGCACCAGCCACTTGTATCAAGAGGAATACTAATTTATTTCAGCGGACTGTTTGCTGGGAGTTTTACATATGAATGGTGGGAAGAGGAGAAAGCTTAGTCCATTATCCTGTGTGCCTGCAGCTAGGCAGCTGTACTCATTTTATTGAACCAAGTTCAGAGATTCATAGATTATAAAAGCCAGAAGGAACCATTGTGATCATTTACTGTGACCTCCTGCATAACACAGTCCATCAGAGATTTTTGAATTAATTCCCATATGAACTAGAGTGTTCCATTTAGAAAAATAACCAATCTTGTTGAAAGTGTTTCCAGAGATAAGTCTGCCATAATCAGTAGCAAATTATTTTAATGTTTTATTAGTCTTTAACTTTAGTGCTTTATAGTCGATCTGAATTTGGCTTGCTTCATCTAGATCATTTGATCACATTACAGAATTACCTGCTGGACTGATGACTCTTCTATTATGAAATGCCTGTTTGTCATGTAAGTACAGAGACTTTGGGCATGCAACCTCCTAACCTTCCCTTTATTAAGGCAGATTGAATGAACTAGTTAGTAAAGGGCATGTATTCTGAGAAGTATTTTCTGATCAATAGATCTTCTATAAATGTTTTCTACATTATTAACACCCTTCTAATATCACAGGCCTTGAAGCTGGACAACACAATATCCCAGTATGTGTTCGCACCACCGCCAAGTACAGAAATACAGATATCTGTTCCCAATAAACATCCTGTTTATTCAAACAAGGTTTATGTGACTGGTTTTGACCACACTGTTTCAATTTCATTTCATTTGGAGGTTGTTTAGCTGATTAGGTCTCTTAATGCCTATGTCCTCAGATAAGCAATAGGAAACAGATTCTTCTGTTCTGTAAGCGTGGTTGCATTTGGCCATACTAATGTGTTAAAAATTACTCAAAGCCACACTGAGTATTTACAGTAGTGGTCATTTTAGCAAGCATATCCAACCTTAGTATTAGTGACCTGTCCTTATTGTTTGCCTTTCACACACTTTCTATGGCCTCTAGAAGTACTTTATGTCCTCTAGAATTACTTACATCTGTGTAATCACAGATATATCATACAGCTTATGTTAAAAAACTAACTGCTGTCCCCTTCTGATGCAAATGATGATATTTATTTTACCTTTTCTGACTGGGGGATTGCAACTTTAGTTGCCTCAGTTACCAGACTCCAGAAGTTCCTTACAGAATTGTGGTAGTGGGTTCTTTTCAAGGCTATTTCTGAGCACGCCAGTTAGTTACATTTTTGCCCTCTGAAGAAATTTCCCTTTCTTTCACTCTGCTCCTTATAGAAAGAACCAAGGGAACCAAACAACTAGCAGGTAAGGTAGATTCTTGAAGGTGGGAGTTGCTCATACCCATTTATGAAACTATTACCCAGTTTTAATCCTTTGATAGGTTTCATATTGGTTTTGTGTTGCTTTAATTTCATAATCAAAGGCCTTACAATTGTCTAAGAACATTACTTCAAGAACATGCATCAGCTGCAATTACTTCTATCACTTTATTAAGATTTACAATGTGATCACAATGATATTAAGTTAGGTCCTTGTTATCATATACAAGAGGAAAGAGCCCTTTCTCCTTAATCTCATTAACTCTATATCAAACTGAACTGGGCTGTTGCTGAGTTAATGGGATAATCTTGGGATGTCAGCCTCCTTTCCCATTTCTGTGACATGCTAGTGAACAAATTTTTCAGTGCAGTGCTTGAGAGCTGCTGGAAGGATCAGGCAAAGGAAACTTGACAGTTCCTACCTTGAGCATTGTTTTCAGTGCAAGTCATGTTCTTTGTCTTCCACTCAGGCCTTGTTTCTTCTGGGGAATGTTATTGCATAGGAACACGCTGGCATAATTTTTCCTCTCTGTAGCATAAGTTGACTTCTCAGGATAATGGTTTGTGTGCATAACCTCGGGAGAGCTAGACTTGCAAAAGCCAAAGGAACATGCTACACCAAATATCTTCCTGGAGCATGTGTGTATGGTTTGGTTATATTTGTGCATGCAGCTTGAAGGCAGCAGTAAATTCTCTGAAGTGTGATTTTGACTTCTCTGAAGCTTGAATTGTTTAAGTAAGTGAAGCACTTGGACTTTGATGGGAGTGAAGAGGGTTCTGCACTCTACAATTAGTTGTGACACTTGTCAAAACCAGAAAAGTTTCCACAGTAAGTTGTGGCATGCTCATTACAGACTTGGCTTTCAAGATAGCATTCTCTTCTTTTTCTCTCAAATACTATGCTGTAATGAATAAAAGCATGAAGACTTCATGGAGATACTGGAAACAGGCTTGCTTTCATTAAAATTTGCCTATATAAAGATATTTGCATAACCAGAACAAGAATGAACAATAGAAACATCATAATAAAGTTCAGCCAAAAATCTGACTGCAAAGAAAAGCTTTAAGATGATTCCTTTTGTTCATCAGTACTATCTAAACACCAGAAGAGAGAAATAAAATTTAGAAATATGAGAAAAAGGGAACAGTGAGAAAGACTATTTCTTTTTGTTCAAGGATGCTATTTAAAAAGATTCAATACATGGCACATTGCAAGAATAAAAATTTTCCTAGGAAAATGTTTAATTAAAAAATGAAAGAACATAGCTACTAAGCAATTAAAATTTTCATAAGATATAAAGGAATCCAGGCACAAGGCATTACAAGTTGTATTTCAGCTAGCACATCATTCCACTTAGTACATAAAATACAACTGCCCCAAAAGAGTCAGTGCCAGGCAAGGGCAATAGTAAGGAATTTAACTGCAAGGCTTGATAGCCCAATATCCAGCTTATTGCCTTTATTTGTTCTTACCTGTTAGGCCAGAATTGCACTGGAATATCTAATGATGCAAAGGAATGAAATGAAGATAGTGACATATGTATTACTTGGTTGTCATCAGACCGGGGTGACGTGAATATTAACTACATTTAAGCAAGGTGTTCTTGAAAATATTTTTTACCTTTTTGGCCATTTCCTTCTGATCCTCCTTCTTAAATGCAGCACTTTGTTAGCCTAGCATAAAGGCTAGCAAAAGAGTTCAAAATCTCTTATTGCTACACGGAATGGGCCTGACTGTGCCACGAGATAACACTGAGTACACACCTTCCCCTTGTCACAGCCCTTGTGCTCGCTCTCATGAAGACCAATTTTCAGGGCTGAACAGGCAGCATGAACAGTGACTGATCAGATTTCATGATAGCGCTGCGCTTTTGCACCTCAGCTCTGAGCTAGAGACAGCTCCTTTATTATTTGCATTTGGAAAGATGCATTATTAATCTCTTCACACCCAGCATCCAGTTATAAATGTAGCATCTGGGCAAATAAGATGGCTAATGACCTCAAAAAGACATTCTTGTCTAGCGCTGCCATTATAAAGTGTAGCTGTTTGGTGCTGTAATGCTTGCGATGGCTCAGCCACTGCAGACATCCACCTCTGTTCTTTAGTCTCTAAAGGAGCTGCATTTACCACAGGCAACATACGGTGGCTGCTGCCCTTAATCGTTCCCCAGCGCAGTACAGAGCACTGGGTATCTCTGCAGAGACAATTCCTTTAGAGAAACAGCACAGAGCAATAGGCCTGTCACAGCTTTCTTCTGTGGTTCCAATTATGTAATTAACTTTGAGACTATTCCTCTTGCTGTGTTTAATTTTCACTAAATTTTCTAGATGTTTGCAAAACCCAGTCCACTTGACAGGATGATTTTTTTCATTTTAAGGAGTCTGCGTCTTTGCTCATTGCTGACTTTCAGTGCCCTTTGAGTGTGCAATGACTGAAACACTGGCCCACTAAACACATATGGACAATCATTCATAACTTTCACACTTTTTGAAAGAAATCCAATTTAAAACCTATAGACTTCTATTAGTTATTCTCAAAAAAAAAAAAAAAAAAAAAAGTAAAAGTTCAAGGTGGCCATGAAAAAGAATTAGTTTAAGCTTGCCATCAGGAATTGCTTTTCACCTGTACAATAATGTTAGAGTATTGTTGCAGGTATACAGGCAAAGTAGTTCACTGAACAATGTGTTTTCATGAAGCAAATTTTAGAAGTGATGAGAAAGTACTAGTAGAAGCTCATTTCTGATTTTGCAAACACAAGCAATTCTTCATGAACAATGAAGCAATCAGTGAATAGAAATTTCACTATGTAGCTCCTTTGAGCAATCTTAAGAAAATGTATAGTTTAAATTATGAATATTCAACAGTCCATAAAATACCACAGTTAAGAACTCTTCTAATATGTCTGAATTATGAGTAGTTCCAGGAAAGGTGGCTCACAATGTAGAAGGGGAATCTAAATTTGTCAATTCATTCTCACTGAATTATATGCTAATATTATTATATGTAATTTGAATATTACATTTCGTACTTCCTTAGCTCTTTCATTCCTATGATCTAAAAGCATTTAAGAAATTAAAAAATTGTATTTCGTGAAGTAAAGAAACTTGGCTGAGAACGAAATCTACAGCAGATGTTGTAAACTCAATTTAAACTATATAAAATAAATCTCTAGGTGGCAATTGCCACATAGTACCATGTTAGAAAAACATGAAAACATATTTCAAAGGACACAACGAATGGATAGCTACAAATAGATAAAAATGCTAAAATACAGCATAGTAATTGTCTGTGAAGAGGCAGTGTCTGCCAAAAGAGGCACCTTCAAGGTCCAGGGAGTGAACTACTGCATCTAGAATAGGTCAGAACCATTTTGACAAAGTCGTTTTTTGACGTTAAAAAGCTGATTTGTCAAAACCAGAAGTCTTTCTCACAAATAATTTTGGCTGAAGTTGAGTGGGAAGGTTTCAGAGGAGACTACAAATGTTCCAGAGAGAATACAAACACAAGCTCCATTTCCCCTCTTGTGAGGTGTCCCCACGTCTTCCCTCTCTGTGTCTTTCGTCAGGGGAGAGACCCCACAGTGAGGGACAGTAAGGGCAACGGCACTTGTTGGCAGAAGGGGACAGAGAGGATTTTGCTCTTGCAATCCCCAGCTGAAGAATGGCTCCTGGCCACTGCTGGATGCAGAAGCCTGCACCCTTTTGGGCATTCCCCAAAGGCCCTGCAGTCTCGTACACTGATGATCTGCCCAGGTTTTCTTTTGCTTTCCCCTCAACTCGTCAGCTAGACCCTGGGGAGCTGGCCTAAGGAATTGCAAACAGTGGCGTCCCCTTTACTTCAGTTAAATTACTTCAATTTTTTAATTGTGAGTAGCGGTTAATTGTGCTATCTAATAACTGTAATAATTCTCAGCACTTTCATACAGCTAGTCATCTTCAAAGAGTATCACTAACATTAACTAATTAATTTTCTGGTTTTCTTCTAAGACACAGAATTGCAAGCTGTGATCACGCAGACCACCTAGGTAATTATAATTTTCTTCACATTGAAGATTATTCCAAAGACTATTTTTGTTATTTTAGGTGTAGTCTTGCAAATGCTAATTTGATCAGATAAGAGTTAAAGCTAAAGTGATTAAACGATAGAATTTCTGCTTTAAAAACTTCAAGAGTGGCATGCTAGTAATCCTTACTGAAAAAGGACTTCTTTCATCTAAAACTTGACTATTAAGTAAAGAAAAATAGAGCTAAAGGACTGTTTTTGACAGAGTCCAGGCACAGAAGGAATATGAGTGAATCTAACTTTTATACCATCAGAAAATGATTAAATTAAATATTCAAAGTTGTACTGGGGTTTTTTTTTCAGTTCACAGCGGTCTTTTGAGAACATTTTCCACAATGATTTTCAGTAGAGCAGTAAGTAGAAATTGGTCCTTTTCACCTAAAAGAAGACGTACAAAAGCTGCAGTTTGCAACAAATAATTTGGTCAAGATGCATAATGTATGAGCCACTGTTCCACTGACCACCACTTTCTCGATTATTGACTGCTTCTGTTACTCTAGTGATTATTGCTTCTTACTTAAGGGACAGCAAGTGGTTAAACTAACAGTGTTAACTATTTTTTTTTACCCTCATTCTAAGATAATAAGACTTAAATAATAGAAGGTATTCAAAATGAGCAATAGTGCAGGTTCCTTAAATGTCTTTCTTCTCCTCTCTCCAGAGACAAGCACAACGGGGTGAATCTCATCATTATTTGTCTTTTCAAGGGCAAAGCTGTGATAGACAGGGCTTAATGTGTATCTTGGTAGAATTGGATTTGATCCTCAGGGCAGGGCCAGAGGGCTGCTTTGTTAGATTTGTTAGATTTACTCTCTCTCCCGCGCGCTCTCTCTACCACAAACAAAATTACCTCTTGGAGGCCTGCATCAGCCCCAGCATCCTGAGACTATCTCCTTTTCTTGATTTCAGTCACATCTAAATCTGTTTAAACTGTCGACATGATGATTTGTGGAGAGACAGGGATTAAGCAGAAGGGAGATTAACACAGTTGTCTGTCTTCTTCGAAATAATATACCTGCTGACAGTGAGGGCATTCTTCAATTTACATAACTTAGCTTACAAGAAGGGCTTTACGGTTGTTATTGGGTTGCTTTTTTGCTATCAGCAGTACAAACTCACCTGCTCCCTGCACATGTAAAACCTTGACAGTCCATCTCTTCAATTCCTATAAGATTGAGAGACATGCCCTCCTCTTTTTCTAGATGAATGAGCTTTTTTGGTACTTGAGTAATATGCATTCAAATAGATTATTTAAGAAACCTGTATTAAATTCTGCTGGATATGAGATGAACTTCCAGTGCCCCAAAGAAAATATCGACATTCCAGTAGAGTCAAAGCTCTGTGAACAATTGTTTTGAAATGGAACCATGACCTCTGTGTTTTTATTTCATTTGTTGGTAGAAATTAGCTGATTAAACGCCATGCAATGTTCTTCTTCAATACTTACCTAGGTAATTCTTAGCAGCACTAACAAGAATTGCTCGGGTGGTATTTTGTGCTTGGCCTCACTCTGGTGGAGAACAAAGGACTGCATGCAGAACAAGAAGAAAATTTCATCTAAAAATGGGAATATGCATGTCTATTTTTCTCACACTTCCTACATTTTATCTTTGTTCACTTACAAAGAATAAGGCACAGAGCCTTTTCTTCTGTATGTATAGGGCTTTGTAAAAGAAATCTTGTTTTGAATTAGGGACTGAATTGTGAGGTAGCATTATGCAAGTTAAGGGAAAGCACAAACTTCATGCCAGCAAATTGATAAATGTACTGTCACAGCCGCATAAGCTGGAAGAGCTGCATATGCGGGAAAAACAAGAAATAATTACATTGAAAAACAGACAGTAGCTTCCTGTGTGTGAAACTTCTTTTTTTGGTACCTTATATTTTTATATGAAATCTCACATGAAGGCTGCTTCTTGATTGCTGGGTAATGTGCTGTTCTGTTAGGATGAGGGAGCTTATATGGTTATCTCCAGCCTTGCTTCTCTGGGAGTCGAAGCACTTGCGAAAACATCTGTTGCACCAGAACTGGGAAAGTTTTTCTATTACAGAGCTTCAGCTTGCAGCTCAGCACATTGCAGAGGAGTGAAGGCAGAGGAGCAGACAGAAACTGTTCTTTTCATCTCCCTCTGTGTCTCACTGAAATGCTAAGCAAGATTTTTTAACATGCTGTAGGGTTTTTTTAAAAAATATTAACAACTAAAATAATATTAACGACTAAAAGTGATGACATAAATAAAATAAGATTCAATCCATTTCTTTACCTATTTCCTAAATCAAATCTGAAGTAAATATGTTTCTGAAGTCTGAAGAAATTAAGTAATTTTTCTTCTTTTTCTTTTTTCAGACCTTATACTTAATGATTATCTTCGAGTGTCCTCAATTTTATCTATTAGCCATGCCTCAAGAAACAGATTCTTTTCCTAAAATTCCCAGCTAAACTGAGCAGATGCAAATAATTCAGATTTTTTGGTCAATAACTTTGAGATAGGCATCCAAACTTTGAAGTGCTTATCAGACTTGGAGTGCATCTTTAAGATTTATCCATTATTGGTAGAAATTCCAATAGAAATGGCTTTTCCTTATTTGTTTGCATGCACCATTTTTAAATAGCTCCTGTGATGTGACATTTTGTTTACTTAACACTTGTAAATATTAGAATTTCTTTCAGGGAATAAAGGTGCAGGCTCAGTCCTCAGGCATGTATGTATAAGTCAAGACACTGAGCTGAGAGAGATTATCCCAGTGATGAGAATGGGAGGGGGTGTGTCATTATCAATGACACATGCCCTTATGCAAGACACCCAGTAGACTCCATAGAGTCCAAAACCACACAAAGTTTTTGCAAGTCCTTCCATTGATTTCACTGGGTTCTGCATAAACTGTATACCATTTATGACTATTATTCTTGTCCCCCCCAACCCTCCCAATCAATTAGTGCTGGGCTGTTAATAGTTGAAAAAGACTCAAATGTGAAAAGAGAGGCTGTGTTTTACACAGGTTTAGGACAGGTATGGTAGAGACAGATAACTTCACAAGAAAAGACACACAATGATTAACAGAGGTAGAATAATTGATGAATACATCCTTGAAGTAAAAGAGATATGGGCAGCTGTATGTCTTCCAGTACTTTCTACCTACAGTAATTGTAGTCATTTCTGTAGGTCAGATCTTATTTTTAATTAATTACATTGCTGAATTGCTGAATTGGGTGGTTTTAGGAAGGACAGTCTTAATTTCAGCCTTAAAATCCTAAAAGGCTTACTCCTAACTAAATAAACCAGTCAGGAAGAATAGGGCACCTCTATAAATTATCCTGACATTCCACTTATGGGAAAAAATTATCTGGAAATTACCTTGTATTGCCACAGATACAAGAAGAATCAGAAGTGCCAAAGGGATGCTGAGAAAGGCTGCTGAACTGTCCCTGTCTGGTTTAACCCATTAGTGTCACTCTTAGGCTTTTCAGAAAAAATTGAAAACAACCTCTTGACAAAAAAATAATTCATCATTCCTTTTTAGTGCGTGAAATAATGTCAGCTGTTGCCATCCAGTCATCAACGTGGAAGGAATTTGTATTGTTTGCTGTCTGAAATGTTTGGTTTAGTGTGTGCAGGTTTAGAAATATCTGTAATTTTGTTTACGCTTGCAATACCTAATCTAAAAATGGAGAGAGAAAAACACTTCCCCTAAACTCATTCTGCAAATTAAGTTGCTCACAATATTCTCTGTGGGAGTAAAAAATTGCATGAATGCCCAGCATGAAGAAGCACTGGGATTAAGCACCAAACAATTCACCTTCATATCAATGGGTTAAACGTGATAAACAGTTTTTGTATTCACATCATTTTAAGCTGCTGGGTATATCAGTTGAATGAATACATTTGCTGTTGTTTTTTCGGCTCATCAGTAAATCTAGTATAAAATCTGATAGTATACCAGTTGGATTTATATTGCTGCAACAGATAGAGATTATTACTGATGCCAAGAAGACTGATTTTCTGCTGATTTGATTAGGACAGTAGCTGTGCAAAGCTACATATTAATATATAAGAACACTGCAGTCCCCTAGAAGCCCACAGAAAGGAATTTCGTGTTGGATTTGGAAAAACAGATTAGTTGTTTTTCTATCCTACTGCATCTACTAGACAATTCATACAAATTCTTTAATCAGCCTCTTCATGTGTGCTAGGAAATGGGCTTTCCATATTAACCAGGGAAATGTCAACTCAAGGCTATAGGGGCTGGTGCTAATAAGGTTAATGAATAGCTGGCCTGAAAAGCAACAGATGGGCCTAACAGAGCGAGAGCCTTAATGGCATTTATAATGCCTAGGGTCAACTGCAGTTTATCTTCATTTTTTTCTCATTTAAAATATTCTAAAGGAATAATAAAGTAAGTTTGAATTTTCCCCACAGGGAGATGAAATTTTATGCGGTACTGTTTATTGAATGTCAATGTGTTTGGTTATAAACAGGGGACTGCTACACTGTGCTAGAACTGTAGTTGTTGCATATTTGCATTTGCAGAGGAATTTGTCATTTAGATCATTTAAAAGAGTACTCTCTTGCTGCTGCAGAACTGGTGTTTTTTGGGTTTTTTTTTTGTTTTGGGGGTTTTTTTTGTGGTGGTTTGTTTTTTTCCCCCCTGAAGACAGGCTACACAGAAGGTCCATTTCTGGTTATATATATTGTAGCTGGATACATGCCTATTATGCTAAATTTGAATAGAGGCATTATAAGGGTAGAATCTGAAAGCCCATGTTGTGGTCTTCCTAAAGATGACAGAATTCATGCTTATTATGACAGAGCATGTCATATGATAGAATATGGTAGAAATGACAAAATTATATGGTAGAATTCATGAACATTTTCAACTGTAGCAGAAAATATTTCTGATCAAAAGATATTTGCTGGATTTAACAATACTTTCTGTGACCTCATTGTCCTTCATTTCAGATACATCCGTCTGGCCCTGGTAGGAATAAACTGACAAGAAACAAATGGCATAGTCCTTTCTGCTCTGAATATAAGCTCACAGTGATGTTAAACTAGCATTACAGCACATGTGTTGCCTGAATTTGTCTACAAGATTTAAGTTCTAATACCAGCTAAAATGGTGAAATATAATGATGACAGAGATTTTAAGGCTTGTTCTAACAAACAGGTTCTTGCATAGGCACTATTGGGGAAAAAGAAACTACTGCTTTCTTATTTAGCTTATAACTCTTTGAAACTGTTCAAAGCAAACATACAGATTCAAAGTAGTTTTACCTATGCAACACACTTTCATACTTCAGAAATGCATGGAAATAGCTAAGAAAAAATTTAAGTTTGAGGATTTAAGATAGAGGGTAAAACTTTTTGAAGTACTTGGTCCTGAGTTGATGTTGCCAATTTTGCCACATCAGATGCTTTCAAATTATCCTCTTTCTACTTCTTTAGTGCTCCCATAAATCAGTGATAAAACTCGGTTGACTTTAATGGGGGCAGAGTTAGGCCAATACCATGGGCTTTTAAAAATCTCACTTTATATGGATTTTTAAGATACTTTTGGATTATTCATAATGAAGACTATTGATTTAACTATGGGTTTGTGCAGCTCAGTGATTCCAAAGTATCTGATGAAATTTATCTCACCCAATATTAGATGCCTAAAAATTAGGTGTCCAAGTCAAGGCCAGCCAGTAGACTGTTCAAGACAGATCTTCCTACTGAGATTGTCCATCAAAGAACAGAAGACACAATTTATTATTTAAGATTTAATGACAGAATTAATTTTCCTACTGATTGTAAAAGAAGGATTTCTGTTTTGATAATCTTGACATTTTGAGTTGCAGAGGTCTGCTTTACAATACTCTCTATTTAAACATACATGATTTATCAAAAAATTCAGATGTTGGTTTAATTTAAAAATAACTTTGGATGTTTTGCTAATGAATATAATAGTCTGCATACAATCTAGAATGTTTTAGTGCCAATGAACTGGAAGAGAGATTAATATATCTCTGAATAATTTACTAATTGTTCTACCATCTCTATAAATTTGGCAAAAGTAAGAAAAATATTACTGAATAATTTATGTAATGAACTTCATAGAACTTGTCAAGTAGTATTTAATCTGGTTTGCTCACTGATAGCTATGGGCTAGGATAAAACTAATCACATAAATTCAAGACCAGAAACATCTAATATTTGGTCCCACTTCATCATAGAAGGACTTATATCTGCATATCTATTTGTTATACATCTATACTGCTTGCAGGTCTGGGGATAGGACCATCCTTGTACAGTAATGTACAGTTGCAACCAGTTGCAAGTTGTATAGATATAGTCAAGAGGAGTGGAAGCTACTCACTTTTCCCTTGAGCACCATAGAACTTATGCAGTTATTTAACAGGTGATTTTTGCTCTGTTTTGTGTTTACTGCTACATGGTGACAATGGGTCAGTTCCAAGTTTGGGTTAATAGAAAGCAGTTCCACTTAACTTCTGAAAAGTATCATTGCATCATTCCCTGATGTATTTTAAGAAGGAACAATTTTATTTAAGTGTGCAGGTGACATCTACCTCTCTCTACCTGAGCCTTATGTGTTGGGAATATTGCCTGTCCTCTGACTCACCTGCACTTTTCCTTTATTTAAATTATTTTAAGTTTACACAATGTAGTTTTATTCATTGAAGGAAGAGGAAACTAAAACTTACATGTTAAATCACAAGTCAAGAATGACATAGCTGTCTTTTACTTATGAAGTTCTAATTGCATTCTGTGTGAGTTTTGGAAGTTCAATGGAAGGATAACTTTTTATTTATCCTGTCTGCAGCAGGATACATTTTTTGCTAATGATATTTTTTTCAGATAGTAAGTTTAAAAATGTATGTTCATGGAGCTACCCCTTATTTCATTATTTTAGCTGATACAGACTATATTTGTAAGACTGCTAGATGGTAACTTTCAGAGAGGATTTCAAACTTCTAACTGCAGGAAATCACATGAGAGGAGAAGATAAGCAATTTGCTGAAAAAGAATTTAACAATGCTTTCTAATAAACAGATGTAACATTTTTTTTAAAAGATAAGCTTCTCTTGCCTTTTTTTTCTTCTTCTTTTTCCCCTCTATCCTGATAGCTTTATGATTAGTTAGAACTCTGCATGCATTAATTTAATGTATGAATGATCAGTGTTTGGTCTTTCGCATACTTTCTGTAGTTCAAATCTTACAGTTGTTCAGCATGAGAAAATGACACATTTGTGTTGCCATATGGAAAAATATAATTCTAATGAAATCTGATAGATGGCACTGTTGGATTGTTGATAAACCATCTTGAGACTGACTCCTACGTTACTAGTATTCAGAAGGATATTACTGCTTATTAAAGAACTTTTGTTTTAGAGAGCTTGGTAGAAACACATTTATTTTTAGCCTGTGTCGTTTCAGTAGTGGGAGTCAATGTACTGGTCTGGTTGTTGGGCTGTATTTCTCTCCCTTTTTTTTGTTCCAGAGGGTCTCTATATTCCATTAAGACTTACTATGTTATACCAAAGTGTGTGGGTGTTCCTTACTTCACATTACACAGTTTCTGGTTAGAGCAGACTTTTTGGGAGCAAGAAGTTTGATTCTTTCTTCTTTTGTTATAAGCCAGAGCATTCCTTGTTGTGTTACACACTCCTTTCATATTCCATTTATCACTTTCTTCGAGGTCTTAAGAATGATGACTACCTCCTGTGGGATTGCCAGTACTTACAGATGAATTGGCTATGATTATCTAAAGCAAATTAAAGGCTCACTTGTCTAGCTCTTGCACTAGCTTAAGATCAGATAAATCCAGAAGTGCTGTTGGAACTAGTCCAGGTAAATCCATTGGATTTTGTTTGGACTAAAATCTAATGCAGCTTTTGCAGGAATATTAGACTGAGAATTTTCTTGATATATTACATGACTTGCGACTTGCAGTATAACAAAAGAAGTGTTGTGAAACAATGAGCAGCAGTGAGATGATTCATCTATCCTTCAATATATAACAATGTTGTTGAGTAAAAAGTACATTAAGGAGTTATTTTGTGCATAAGTGGGATTCTGTTATAGAAAAATCTGCATACCGGTTGTGAATTCTTGATTGTTACGGCAAAAAATAAAGCTAGACAGAGACTTGTTGAACATCTCTTTTGCAATATTAATTCTGTCTGTGCTGTGCCATTTATTCCCACTCTTCTCAGCATTTCAGCGAATTAGATTCCATCCACAGTAGACTTTTCTAACCAGCCATTATATAGTCTTATTAAATAATTTGCCCAATTTCCCATGTTTTAAAATTGACTACAATTGTGCAATTTCTGTGAATTCAAATCATAAAGAATATACCTAAAATCACTAAATGCAGTCATCAATCTTAGAAGAGCTAAGCAGCACTTTGGAGGAGGTAATGGATATAGGAAGGTAGAGATGCTATAATTATATAGCTTGAAATGCATCATGCACCACTAAAATTTTCCCTTATGATAATGCAAAAACAACGTGACAACAACTTTAGTGATTCTCTTCTTTCAGGTTTGAGGTATTTGGAAAATGTGGGGACAGATCTTTGCTATTATGAGGAAAAATTGAGAGAACAATGCAAAGTGGGAATTATTCCTGCAAATTTCCTCTTGGGAAGCTTTTCTCCATTTCATTCCTTCAAAAAGTAAAAGGTTTGTTCTGCTGGAAAACAATTACAGGGACTGCCTCCAAGAACTCTGAAAGCTGTCAGGAGGCCAGGGCATGCCTGTGATGGTCCTTTGCCTTCACGTTTTCTCTGTCTACTGAGCATCTTTTGCTCTCTCTCAGTAGAGAGTCAGCCAAACTATTCTTGCTTGGTAACGGCAGCTGGCTCCAAGACCCCGAGTCTCGAATGGCTTTAAAAAGACATTAAGGTGTAAATGGGAAGAAAGTACTATTATTTTCCTGTGAGATAAGTAATGAGATGCTACAAGTCTTGCTTTGCCTCAAGGCTACCTCCTGGCCTGCCCAATTGGTTTTTGATCGCATGCACATTCTTGGGTATTTACAGTTCCCTGTGCGGGAACTGGAGGATTAAGATATATACCAGCTTCTCTTGCCAAGGTTTTTCCATTTCTGGTCTGTACATCCCTTTACACAGAGTTCTTGGTGGAATGAACTAAGTCTCAGTTATTTTAATAGATATTAGAGATTAAAAAAAGATGCTAGTCAAGTACAGGAATAAATCACAAGGACTGCACATACTTACATCTTAGCGGAGTACAATTTATTTGCATTGAGTCAAGTCACATAAAGAAGTAAATTTTTCTTCACCTAAAAGTATTTGTGCAGAAATAGAACATACCTATTATTCATGTCTTATGAAGCTTTATAATTTCATGGCTACACAAAGTTAGCAGGTTATCTCAAGAATACAAAGGGACTGCACCTAATTAAACAATTTTGTTCCAAGAGAATCCTCTAATAGTACCATATGATATAACACAAATCAGTATATAAAGGAGGATTTGAATCTTTGATTAAATGAAAAACAATTTTGCTGATGAATTTTGCTTCTTTTGTTTCAGGAGATATTTTTTTTTTAACTTATAAATTATTGTCCAGTAGAATAAAAATGGATTATTAGGCGAACATACACTGCATGTGGTACACCTTAATATACTTTTTAGTAGACCAGACTTGTTCTAAAATAATTATCTGGAAAAAAATGTGCAATTGCATCAGTTGTGAGTTTGGTCTTTTGAACATTTTATAGCTTTTAAAAAGTAGTCTGTTTAAGAAATGCTGTTGTTTGTGTCCATGCTTCAATTGTGTCATTAAAATGCCAAATATGGACCCAAGTAGATAAAGATTTTAACCTCCACAAGCATATGTAATAGATACCTCTCACCTGAATGTGTTCTAGATGACCAGTTGCACCATTTGCAAGGCGTTGATGTCTCAACTGCTTCCATAACCAGATGCTTAATGTTCAGGAAAAAAAAGTAGTAGTAGACTTTTTTAAAAAATCTGCTCATTTAGGTGGAATAAAACAGGTTCTAGGAGTAATTGGGGACTACTTCACTGCCTGTAAGAATTCATCAAGGCAGTCTTTTTGCCTAATGATCCAGCCGTGGTTATAAATTACAGCACCATTGTAGTTTCAGCTAGCTTTTGTTTCAGAAAAAGAGAAAAGCATAGGGCACCTTAGAAAGAAAAATAATTATCTGGTATTTTAAATAGTATTTGAAATGTTTTAATAATTTTAAAGATGGGAATTACAATTCCTTTCCATTGATATCTCTGCTTGTCATCTCAAAAACATTTGATCATTTCCCTGAAAGCAGATGAGAGCCTGAGATGTCTTTGTCTTATATTTCTAAAAAGGAAAGGTGAGATTTCCAGTACCTTATGTCAGATATTCAGATGATTTTCAGGAGATTAGGAAAACATTTCTGTGTAAGAAATTCTGTTCAGAACTTTATTTAAATAGTCATGCAAATGTTTTGTTTAAATGAATGAAACAAAATGAGAAACTTAATACCAACATAATAACTACATCCTGCTGCATACTGAATTTATTGAAAAATGAGGAGTGAGGTTTGAAATGTTGGTGAAGTTTGATGGTGCCAGGAAAAATCTTTGCTGTGTTGAGGACACACAAAATTGTAAAGCACCTCAGTGAGAAACACAGTGGAACTGTTAGAACCACAAATCAGTATTAAGAAAAAGAAATATATTTCCATTATTTGAGCCCTCTGCATTATATAGAACGGTTGGGGCTGGAAGGGACCTTAAAGATATCTAGTTCCAACCCCCCTGCCATGAGCAGGGACACCCTCCACTAGGCCAGGTTGCCCAAAGCTCCACCCAGCCTGGCCTTGAACACTTCCAGGAAGGGGGCTGTGCTGGATGAGAAGAGTGATATGCTCCAACAGTTCCTTCACTCTGGGCATCCACCCCACCAGGATGACAGGGCAGTCAGAAAAGTGTATTTATGCTGTCATCTTGACATGGCTCCAGAGAGCTCATAGTAGAGCAAGCTAATGCCCTGGTAACTGAACCATCCTTGCTCTGGTGCCTGCAGCAAAAATGGTAGAGAGTACCTGTTCTGCTGGCTTTCATCTCAGACCTTGTGGGCAGTGGAGGTGGCGTCAGAATGGTGTTTAAAGCTAAAAAGTAAAAACTGGACTAGGGCTATTAAGCTGAAAGGAAAGAATAGGGAGGTTTGTTATGAAAGCTAGAAGACTGGAAATGGACTGCAGAAAAAAGAGAAAATATTGCTTTTCTTCTGATTGAGCAGTTACCCATTTATCAGAGTAAGCAGTCACTTTTCAAAAGAATTTGTTATCACTTTATACCCAACTCCATATTGTCTGTTGCTGGGTGAAAGATACAGGCAGATATAGATCTTCTGATCATAAATGTAGGTCTCCTGCATTAATAGCTATACTATTTGGCTTTGTTGGGTGTGGCCATTTGTCTTCTGTAGCCAATAAATTTAAAACAATAATCAGATATCATGTATTTCTAATCCCACATTCCTCAAAACTATTTCCAGTTTCAGGTTTTGTCATTATTTAATTTAATGGCACACATTATGGCCAAAACAGACAGAAACTTATTCACAGTAGGAGACATTCACGGTCCGTGACATGGACAGTGGGATCGAGTGCACCCGCAGCAAGTTTGCCGACGACACCAAGCTGTGTGGTGGGGTCGACACGCTGGAGGGAAGGGATGCCATCCAGAGGGACCTTGACGGGCTGCAGAGGTGGGCCCGTGCGAACCACATGAAGTTCAATAAGGCCAAGTGCAAGGTCCTGCATGTGGGTCAGGGCAATCCCAAGCACAGCTATAGGCTGGGCGAGGAATGGCTTGAAAGCAGCCCAGAGGAGAAGGACTTGGGGGTATTGACTGATGAGAAGCTCCACATGAGCCGGCAGTGTGCGCTTGCAGCCCAGAAAGCCAACTGTGTCCTGGGCTGCATCCAAAGAGGTGTGACCAGCAGGTCAAGGGAGGTGATCCTGCCCCTCTACTCCGCTCTTGTGAGACCCCACCTGGAGTACTGCATCCAGCTCTGGGGGCCCCAGTACAGGAGAGACATGGAGCTGTTGGAGCGAGTCCAGAGGAGGGCCACGAAGCTGATCAGAGGGCTGGAGCACTTCTCCTATGAGGACAGGCTGAGAGAGTTGGGGTTGTTCAGCCTGGAGAAGAGAAGGCTCCGGGGAGATCTAATCATGGCTTACCAGTACCTGAAGGGGCCTACAGGAAAGATGGTGAGGGACTGTTTATCAGGGAGTGTAGTGACAGGACAAGGGGTAATGGCTTTAAGCTGAAGGAGGGTCGATTTAGATGAGATGTTAGAAAGAAATTCTTTACTGTTAGAGTGGTGAGGCACTGGAACAGGTTGCCCAGAGAAGTTGTGGATGCCCCATCCCTGGAAGTGTTTAAGACCAGGTTGGATGAGGCTTTGGGCAGCGTGGTCTAGTGGAGGGTGTCCCTGCCCATGGCAGGGGTGTTGGAACTAGACGATCTTTGAGGTCCCTTCCAACCCAAACCATTCTATGATTCTATGATTCTATGATTCTATATAACCCTTCAGTTACCCAAGTAACACACACTCAACCATTTGCTCCCGCAGATCCTGTAAATCACATATGTGAGCAATGTTGCTTTTTTTATTAGCGTAAGCTGCTATAGGGGTGAATGATTAGCATTAAGAATGTTTAGCTGGATGTTCAGGCTAACCTTGCCACCTATGTGCTGCAGTTTACAACAGCGAAATTATTTAAGTATTAATTAGAAGATTTCTGCTTGTGATATGATTGTTTGAAGCAATAGAAGGAGTTGCTGGAAAGTTGTATGTTAACACTTTTTAAAAGGGATAGCCTTTATGAAAATATTTCTCCTTTCCTGCATTGGTTCGCTATAATATAGTCAGTCATTTTATTTGGAAAAAAAAAACCACAAACCCAAAACCACCTGATTATGAATAGTTAATAGTTCTGCCTGCAAGGTCTAAGAAAGCCACTTAGTCATTAAAAATAGTTTTTAATAATTATTCTTATAAAAAAGATACCATACAGACCCATAAATAATCCTTTTGAGTAATTTGCTTTTTTTTCTGTGAAAAAGAGAGATAAAAATGTGTTACAAGAATTTTTTTTTTTTTAATGAAAAGCTGAGTCATCTCATAGTAATTAACCTCACAATCTTTTCAATAAGTAGTTGTGCTGGTTTTGGCTGGGATAGAGTTAATTTTCTTCATTGTAGCTAGTATGGGGCTGTGTTTTGGATTTGTGCTGAAAACAGTGCTGATAACACAGGAATGGTTTCATCACTGCTGAGCAGTGCTTACACAGAGCCAAGGCCTTTTCTGCCTCTCACACCGCCCCACCAGCGAGGAGGCTGGGGGTGCACAAGGAGCTGGGAGGGGACACAGCCGGGACAGCTGACCCCAACCGACCACAGGGATATCCCATACCATATGACATCATGCTCAGCATATAAAGCTGAGGGAAGAAGAAGGAAGAGGGGGACGTTCGGAATGATGGCGTTTGTCTTCCCAAGTCACCGTTACACGTGATGGAGCCCTGCTTTCCTGGAGATGGCTGAACACCTGCCTGCCCATGGGAAGTGGTGAATGAATTCCTTGTTCTGCTTTGCTTGTGTGTGCGTGGCTTTTGCTTTACCTATTAAACTGTCTTTATCTTGACCCACAGTTTTCTTACTTTTACTCTTCCGATTCTCTCCCCGATCCCACTGTGGGGACAGTGAGCGAGTGACTGTGTGGGGCTTAGTTGCCAGCTGGGGTTAAACCATGACAGTAGTTACATTTCAATTTAAGTACACAGAGAAAATCTATTGCATAATGTCTCATTTCAGAATAAAAAAATTTAGAAGGATATATTTGTTGAACACTAACACTTCAAACTATATTACTTTTCCTTTTTTAAGCTTTGTATGACTTTTCCAAAAAAACCTTAGATATTGTATAATCAGGTATGTTCCAAAAAAAAGAATCACATACATGACTGAACTGCTTACATACGTTTTCTCAATTTCTGCTTAAGCCAGGTGGTTTGGGTGGATTTTTTTGTTTTGTTGTTGTTCTGTTTTTTTCTTTTCCTTTTTTTCTTTCATAACCCTATTGAAGCCAAGGGTATACTCTATAGGAGAAAGTGTCTTTCCAATAGTCCTGGCTCCCATCATCTATTGATGAGTCAGCTGATCCTTGCTTTGCAGTAAAACATTCAGTCACCGCCCTCCCAAAGCTTTACGAAGTTAGGGTTTTTTTTTGGTGTAAGTAGTGATATTATTGAGTAGCAAATAATCACTATGACCCCTGTGAAACCAGAAAGTCAGTGATTTCTCATAGGAAGGCTGATTGATGCCTTCTCTTTTCTGCATCCAGAAAAAGTGGCCATGATTCCACCTTGCATACACACACATGAATATACTTCTATGCTACATCTCCTTTTAGAATTAGAAGACTACTGCATTAAATTAAAGTTTTAAAGAATTAGCTAAAAATCGAATTAAAGAATTTGGCATGGAAGTAAGAGAAATCTGAAGTTTTTGTGATAGGGTGAATAGACTAGTCCGGTGAAAGTAAAGTAGCTAACACTAGCATGGGAGACACTTTGGGCTGAAAGAGGATGAAGAAAGGTGGCTGGAAGTATGAAGGGTCTGTAGAACAAAGCAGGTCAGGGGTAAGATTTCAGGAGTGGAAAGGATGGTATCTCTGGAGAGCAAGAAAGTGAATTGTAGACTGGCCTAAATTGTAAGTGACCCATAGTCCCACCCTGTGTTACGGTTGGTGTTAAGCCAAGTTGCTCAGGGCTTCCTTGGTCATTCAGCATTGAGTCTGGGCACTTCTAACCCAGAGCTGTTGTGAGGCAAAGATATGCATTTACATGGAAGCCTCTTCTCCCCTGCAAGGGAGTGTAATTCTTCCCTTACTCTTCAGCATCCCAACACCTATGAACACCTAGTACTGCTGTGCTCCTGGCCTTGTGTTGTTTCTTTTGCTAGAAGAAATGAATACCTTTAGATAGAATGCCATAATAGGTTTGCAACATAAAAAAACCAACCAACCAAACCCCAAACCAAAATGATGCACTACACTTTGCCAATAAAGTTTTAATCTTCCAAAGAAAATAGTATCACTTCTCCTAAAGAAAATTGTGTTTAAATAAAAGGTCTGACTTCCATGTTTTTGAAAACTGGTAAAGTAGAGGTGATGAGAAGAGATTGTAATAGCTGTCAGGACACCGAACTACACTAAAGACCCCCAGAGTGTGTGAAGTAGCAACAGACACTGAAAGAGTCATGGCAGAGCTGACAGATACACCATGCAAGCAATTTACTGATTATCCTGGAAAGATAAGGAAACACCTGCTGCTTGCTAAAGTCCACTACATATCAGCATTACACACAAAAAAAAGTATTTAAAAAGACTCCTCATCTGCCTGTATTTCTTTTATTTTATGATGCATATCCCTATCATTTTCACATAAGAAACTCATCATAAGGCAATTTGATACATACCTTTTTGCATACAGAATGATACAAATAAAGATTACTTAAATTTATTATTCTGAGAAAAGGAGGCTTTTAAAATTCTGTTTTGAATAAGCTGCTCTATATGGAACCATTTTAACTCTCCCATCTCCTTCTTTTGGTGATAGTATGCTACTTTCAGCATAACTTGAATGATGGATGTGCTTATGGATTTTTCTCTTAAATGGCAAAATTAGAAGAGAACAAAAAAAGAGGTTAAGGACATTTGCAGGCTGGATTTTGATGCCCACACTTATCTCAAGTTATGCTTCTGTCCACAAATCCCAGTGCTGCTGGGAACTCTTTCAGAACATAGGTCTGTATCTCACGGGTGAATAAGGATATCAGCATCTGGCCGGTGTTCAACAACTGTGAAAATATTTTACTTTAATATGCCCAAAGCAGAAAAATGCAGTAAAAAAGGATAAACTTGCTTGCATGAGCTTGTTAACCTTGAATACTGCTAGTTTTTTGTAAGTGTCACTTTTAGGAACCTGTCTAGCCCAGCCCCATGGGGCTGATTTTATATTCTGATTTCTTATTCCTTTTTCTTTAACCTGATTGATAGTACATGTGAATTGGACAGTCTCTGATATCTCTTTCTATCCTAATTGAGCCTCCTGAAAGCCATCCAGATAAAAGTTCGGTGGTTTAGAGCCAGAGGGCTGCATTCTGCTCTGTTTGGGGAAGAAGGTATTTTGTGAATATGTACATGTATCAGTCATTTGTAGCTCTTCTTCTGAAAGCCACTGTGAATGTTTGTGAGCTATCTATCTGCCTCATCCAAAATGGAACTTCAGATATTGCTCCAGAGAATCACAGGGTATGAGGTCGGATTAATTACTTCCTTAAGAATTTCTTTTTTTTTTTATAAAATCACTTTTTAAAGTGTGTTCATCAAAGTGTTTCGTCAAAAAGGTAAATTTTTTTTTTGATTAAGATTATTCATTACAATATTGTTGTAAATATGAATTCAGATATGCACTGAATTTTAGCTGTGCTCTTCAATTTTAGTTTGTATCCATGACATTTGAAATTACACTCATTTTAAGAAAGGTGAAAAATCATCACTTAACTAGCGAACAATCTTCAATCTAATAGGATTCTTGGCTTTTACTGTGTGAGTAATATGATGAAACTAAGGACCCCTAATTGGTAAATTTACACAGGGAAGTGTGCTGGGTGTCGGTGCCCCGGCACTCGCAGCGGGGCTGCGGGGCGGCCTCTGTGAGGGGAGGCCGGGGCTGCCCTGAGCCGGACACAGCCGGTTCCAGCTGGCTCCAACCCACCCGCCACAGGGCACGGCTCAGCCCTCGGCCATGGTGGCGGTGCCTCTGTAATAACATGTTTGAAAAAGGGTAAAACCAGCTGTGCAGCAGCTCTGAGGGAGAAGTGAGAAAATGTGAAACGGCCATGGAGATGTCAAGGTCAGAGAAGGAGGAGGGGAGGAGGTGCTTCAGGCTCCAGAGCAGAGACTTCCCTGTAACCCATGGAGAGACCATGGTGGAGCAGGTTTATCCTGAAGAACTGCAGCTCATGGAAGGACCCACACTGGAGCAGGGGAAAAGTGTGAGAGGGAAGAAGTGGCAAAGAAGAGCTGTTATGGACTGAGCACAACCCCATTCCCCATGCCCCTGCACCGCTCAGGCAGAGTGTTGAAGAGTCAGGAATGGAAGTGTGAGCTTGAGTCCGGGAAGAAGAGGGGGTGGGAGGAAAGTATTAGTTTATTTCTTATTTTTGTTTTTTGCTACCCAAATCTATTTTAGTTGGCAACAAATTAATTTTCCCCTAGTCTTTATCTCAACCCATGAGCTTTTTCATCTTATTTTCTCCCCTGTTCTGTTGGTGAGGAAGAGTGAGAGAACAGCTGGGTGGGCATCTGGCAGCGAGTCAATGTTAACCCACTGCAGGAAGTAATGTTTTCAAGTTTGTCTTCTAATGTGTCTGTAGCTGTTGTGGTTTAACCCTGCTGGGCAGCTAAGCCCCACACAGCCACTCACTCTCCCCCAGCAGGATGGAGGAGAGAATCAGAAGGCTAAAAGTTTAACAGGTAAAGCAAAGCTGTGCACATGAGCAAAGCAAGACAAGGAATTCATTCACCACTTCCCATGGGCCGGCAGGTGTTCAGCCATCTCCAGGAAAGCAGGGCTCCATCACGCATAACAGTTACTTGGAAAGACAAACGCCATCACTCTGAATGTCCCCCTGTTCTCTCTTCTTCCCCCAGCTTTATCTGCTGAGCATGATGTCATATGGTATGGGATATCCCTGTGGTCGGTTGGGGTCAGCTGTCCCGGCTGTGTCCCCTCCCAGCTCCTTGTGCACCCCCAGCCTCCTCGCTGGTGAGGTGGTGTGAGAGGCAGAAAAGGCCTTGGCTCTGTGTAAGCACTGCTCTGCAATAATGAAAACATTGGTATGCTGTCAACAGTGTTCTGGCCACAAATCCAAAACATAGCACCATACAAGCTACTATGAACAAAATTAACTCTATCCTCACCAAAACCAGTACAAATGGGAATACTGGTTTTGAAAATAGGTTCTGGGAAAAAAAAAATAAATATTTTTCTCCCTAATTCTGTAGATGATGAATTTGCTTTGTTTCAAGTAAGTTCACAGTAATTTTTTTAAACATTGTAAAAAGATAATGATCTCGTAGTAAGCTCATCTTTAGAGAGTGTCAGAGTAAGACACACATGAAGACTTATCAGTATAGTGCACGGAATTGTAGGAACGCTGCGGTTTACTAGAAAGCATGATCTTGCTTTGGTTTCACCATGCAATGCATGGGAACCAAAGTTCAGTACTTAAAAATACACAGTACAACATAACTAACCATTGTGAAATCCTGGGGTATGGCTGTGTGGCTTAAACTCCGTCACTCAGGGATTTAGGAGCCTATCTCTGCTATTTAATTACAAGCTCTTACCTAGAAGTACCCAATGTGATCTGCCTTTCCACAGAAAATGCACCTTACTCTTCAGTTCAGTCAATGGCATGGAGCACAGTCTTCTCACATTTGGAAGACTCAGGTTCAAATCACGTTTATAGGTAGAGTGACAGAAGCCAGGTCTCTTCCTCCTGGCAAAGTGTACAAAGTGCTATATATATATACACACACACTATAACTCACTTGTTATAGTTAGGCTTCCTTGACTGCTTCCTTGACTGTCATGGCAATTTTAGATGTATCAACAATAGAAGATTATCATTAATTTACAATGAAAATACTTTTTTTTTGTTTCTTTTAATTTTTTTCTTTTTTTTTTTTAAGTGTATTGACGGGATTTAATATAGCTTCAGCTACAGTTGCAAGCAGAATCCCTTGTAATAATTGACTCTGCAGCTGGATTTCACATGCCCTGAATAGGTTAGTTCTTACAGAGTTGCAATTAATTTCTTTAAAGGTGATCATGCTTTTGGGCACACAGGTATGGAAAATGCAAGCTGGCTTTTTGGTGACATTGTGGTGTACTAAATAGCTACCATTGAATGCTTTTATATGCTGGCATGAAGCGCTTGCTGTAGTGCTGTTGTACTTGATTATTCCTGCCTTGGCAGTGCCTCTGTTCTATCAAAACAGGCATACATTACGCAATGCATTTTTTTAAAAAAATCAGATCTATTCATTGACTTCAGTGAAACGATTGCTTAGATGATGTGGTCCTTACCTTACTTCCACAGACACTAAGTGACTCCCCAGCACTGCTGATACCTCATTTGTAATATTATTGCTATTATTCATGTTACAGTAGTACCTAAGAGCCAACAGAGAAGAGATTTCTTTGTTCCAGATGTTATACATATAATAGCAGACATTCACTTGAGGAGCTTATAGTAGGGATTGCAGAGGCCCAAGATACCATATCAGAGGTATGACAAACTATCTGAATCTGAGATTTATCTAAAGTCAACCCAATTATACATCCCCTCATTTACAGTAAGTGCCCTGTTATACCATCTGACACTGCTGTGAATATTCAGACCAATTCCACAGCCAAGGTCAGGACAAGACATAACACAGAAACATGGTGGTGGCATTACTAGATTATCTGTTCTGTACTCTTCATTGCTTTTTTCCTCCATTTTTAAATAGAAATGAATACATATGCATACATAGATCCTTTAAACTGGGAATATGTTTAAAGTGCTTGAATTTCATCCTGTTTTCTGTTTTCTAGGGCACTCTAGTCAACAGGAGTTCTGCCATTCATTGATTAATACTCAAGTAGTATGAAGTCCATGATGATGTATTTCTGACATGTCGGAATTAGACATGACACAATATAACATTGGGGTTTTATCTTTGTCTTTGCCTTTCTTAAAAAATAATAAGAGTTATTAGTATTCTGGAAAAGCACAACTGTTCAAAGTCGGGCAAATATATAAAAGAGATTTAAAAGGAAAGAATTATTATCAATAAACAAATTCTTCATCAGTGTTACCTGACTACCTATGAATCTGGTTAATCATTTAAAAAATGTACTTTTCAAATAAACCATCTAAATTTATAAGTGAATTATTTTCTGCCATATAGGAAACACGGTAGAGATCATTCACAACTTTACAAAAATGATAATTTAATGGAGACTGCATGAGATTGGAAGCTTTTTTTCTGCATTCTCTTGGGCATATTGATAAATCATGCAAGAAGTTTTATTTCCTGTAATTTCCCACAATGCATGTAGAGTGAGCTTCAGTTTAAACTTTTTTGGCAATTGAAAATTACACTTGTCCTCATGGGTAAGTATTTCTTTCTCCTTCCTTTCCCATGAGGTTATTGGAAGTAATGGTTAAATCTAAGAATGGGATTCATCCATTCTAAGTTGAGGAGTTACCCCTAATAATGGATTATTTTACACGCAACATTATCTTAATTTTCTAAGTCACGATAGCAAGCAGAATAACGAGAATAACAGAATCTTTTACTATAGCTGTTATAAAAACTGCTAGCTGTTAAATTAATCGAGAGGATAGAAAACAGTTCTAAACTACAAATGGTTCAAATACATGGAAAATGTGAAATCTAGATTTTTATCAATTATCTGTACAAATGAAGAGTGGAGGATACAACACTTAGAAGATTTCTCTGGAGTAGCTATCTGAAATATTAATTTTAATTTTTTTCTCCCAATATAATGGTCTGCTGTAGTTTTACTGTTTGTTGCAAAAATATTTCATTGATTTACTCTTTTACACTTGCGAATGTCAGTAAGTGCCATTAAAGATTTTGTGTGCATTTCATACCTCTGTTGATAGGCAATGCAATCCTTAAAGCAGTGACATGTATCAATGCCCTAATAAGTTTTAATTTAAACCACTTAAGTGATGTTCTGCTTTTGATGTCTGTGTTGAACATGAGAGTAAAGGAACTATTCTCATTCTCTCCTTTCTTGTTTAGCTGTAGGTTGGTTCAACTCTTATTGCATAAGAGGGGCAAATATTTTATGATAAACCAGAAGTAAATGTCAGATAATGTGTTTGTGTCATGTAATCCTTCTCTATCAAGCTGTAGTTTTCTATAAGATTAAGGAGGATTCATATATCACTGCTTCCTTATCTTGTAATTCACTGATATTGGCTAGATAACATTATTTTATCTTTTCCATCACATTACTCATTTTTAAACAGTGATATGTTTTGTAAGCCATGGATTGTATTTGAATCAAAGCCCAAAGCACATTTTATATTTCCATGAGATATAACCCAAAGCCCTGGGAGTTCTCATTCTACATAAAGTCTGTCTGGTAAAACAAAAAGTTTCCCTAATAATTAAATGCCAATGATTTGGCTGAGTAAAAGTAGTTGGATTTGGCAGGCATGTGGTGAGTTGACCTTGGCTGGACACCAGGTGCCCACCAAGCCACTCTACCACTCCCATCCTCAGCAGGACAGGGAGGGGAGAAAAATAAGATGGAAAAAACCTCATGTGTCAAGATAAGGGCAGTTTAATAAAGCAAAAGCAAAATGCCATGCATGGAAGCAAAGGAAAAACAAAAGATTTATTCTCTACTTCCCATCAGGAGGCGTTGTCCAGCCACTTCACAGGAAGCAGGGTTTCAGTACACAGAGCAGTTGCTCTGGAAGACAAACGCCATAAATAATGAATGCCCCCCTCCTTCCTCCTCCTTTCTCTTAGCTTTTATTGCTGAGCAGATGTCATATGGTATGGAATATCCCTTTGGTCAGTTTGGGTCAGCTGTCCTGGCTGTGTCCCCTCCCAAGATTTTGCCCACCCCCAGCCTCCTGATGAAGGAAATGATGGAGAGACAGCCCTAATGTGTGCCGGCACTGCTCAGCAGTAGCCCAGACCCTGGTGTGTTACCAACACCTTGGTGGCTACCAATGCACAGCACAACACTGTGGGGGCTGCTATGGGGAAAAATAACTCCAGCTCAGCCAGACCCGATACAATCTCCATCCCTTATTCCATACCATTGTGTCATGCTCAAGTCCCACATAGTATAATACATACATATATATCTTCTAACCATTCCATTATATTTAATTCTGATTACTGAAATCCTCTCTTACCAACACTTACAACTTAAACTATATACTTAAACCATCTTTATACCCAACATACAGATTTATGCATTCTCATTAACTACTATTCCTTGTCCTTTAACAGATAGATATTACTCTCCTGTTCCATGGGCTTCCTATGCTCCTCCAGTTGTTCACAAACAGGCTATGGCTTGGGTCTCATCTGTCAAGATGTGGGTTCAGGACAGGAGAAGCAGTATGTTCAAGTTTTGGGCACCAACACTGACTTGGTTTGGGTCATCGTTGCACTCATCTGGTTCCTTGCAAAACTCACTCTTTGTCGGTTCAGGTCATTTCTGCTACATTACTTCCTGCAACATACAAGCCATATCACAGATTATTTTTTCCCCAATCTCCTTGAGGCACACACCGGGTCTCCTCATCCTTCCACATTACCCACCAAGTACACCCAGATCCTTGAGCAAAGACAATCCCAGGAATGGGTTTACCTTTTCCCATGGGAGAAGCAATCCACACTGCCTTCCCCAGCCACTTCCCCACGTGCACTACAGGGATCTTCTCTTCTCATAAGCTTTCAACATAGTCTTTAACAGCCCATTATATCTGTCAATCTTTCCAGAGGCTTGTGGGTGACAGGGCATGTGATACACTCTTTCAATGCTGTGTTGCTTTGCCCAGGAGTGTATGAGATTATTTTGGAAATCAGTCCCATTGTCCTATTCAGTTCTTTCTGGTTTACTATGTCACCACAAAATTTGCCTTTCAAGGCTGCCTAGGATGGTGTTTCAGGCAGTGGCATAGTTTACAGCGTATGCTTCTAGCCAACTAGTAGTTGCTTCCACCGTGGTGAGTATGGAGCATTTGCCTTGGCACGTTCATGGCAGTGGTCCAATATAGTCAGTTTGCCAGGCCTCACCAAGCTGCCACCCTCTATTCCAGGGAGATTTTACTTGTGTGGCTTGCTTCACTGCAGCACATGTTTCACATTCATGAGTGACCTGTGTGATGGCTTCCATGGTCAGGTCCACCCCTCGATCATGAGGCCATCTGTATGTTGCATCTCTCCCTAGATGTCCTGATGTTTCATTGGCCCATGGAGCTACAAATAGCTCACCCTTATGCTCCTAGTCCAGGTCCACTTGAGCTATTTCAATTTTGGCAGCCTTATCTATCTGTTCATTGTTTTGATGTTCTTCAGTGGCGCGGCTTTTGGGCATGTGAGCACCTACATGACGTACCTTTAGAGCCATGTTTTCTACCTGGGCAGCGATGTCTTGCCAGAATGCAGCAGCCCAGATGGGTTTATCCCTGTGCTTCCAATCGGTGGTCTTCCACTGCTGTAGCCCCTCACAGGGCATTAGCCATCATCCAGGAGTCAGTATAGAGATAGAGTACTGTCCACTTTTCTCATTCAGCAGTCTCTAAGGCTAGTAGTGGTAACCCTCCAGGTTAAATAATGTTATGGCAGCAACAAAATGTTTATCTTTTATGGAGGTATTTAAACTTATTTAGGTAAAAAGAAATTAAGCAACTCACTATCATTATAGCATAAACATAAATACATTTTTATAATTTTGGGAAGGTTTTATTTTCTCTTTACATGATCTGTTGTTGTAGGATGCTGAGGATAAAGAACTAACTCAGGCAATATATAGTAAGCAGTATGCAAAAGCTTCAGGAGAACAGAGCACAGAACTTCACTGACCCTACCTGGAACTTTGTGATAGTTACCTGGTATGTTTTATTTTAAGGAGCATGAACCCCAAATTTCTAGTTTGCTTGGGCTAATTTATTGCTTTTTTTTTTTACTGAGGTCAGATGAAATTCAAAATTTATCATGGTTTCTGTTTCAAGCAGGTGAAATGCAATGGATTTAACTGAGTTTCTGTTTGAGGATTGGCATTCTTTTCCTTCAGAGGATCCAACTTAAACTAGAAGTTAGGAAAACATAGAATTATAGAAGCAAAGAACAACATGCAGCCATACAGCCTTGGGGAGAAAAATCCAAATTGAACACTACTTTAACGAATTGTGTAAAAAACTGTAAGGGATAGGCAATGTCACATGAAAGAATATGAACATTTTTATTAAAGATTAATGAAGTCAAACTTCAATACCTGTTTTATAATGACATGATTATTTTGGACTTCTCTTTCTTCCAAAAATGACATCTCAATGTCCATCTAAATGACACCAAGGTAGATAACTTAGCTCTCAATTGATCAAATATATGCCATTGTATGCATCGATGATATACATAGGTTTAAAATTAAGCCTGTATATCAGTGCATTTCTTTGTCTATTAAATTGGAGTTTTTTGAACTTGACCAAACAACTTCATCTATCTCTGCCTCAGCTCCACATCTGTAGAGAATAGCACTTTTCCTCCCACCAATGCTCTTCAGATACCAAAAGTTTACAGATAACTAATGAAGTATATGGAGTACATGAAGTATACTGATGTCACAATTTTATGGGGTTTTTTTAGTGTATGACTTGGTTTGCGTTGAAGCTGTACTAGTCATGTTTTGGCTCTCACTGCAAACAAACAATGGGTGGGATCCAGTCTATCTAAATCTTGACAAAATTTTATTGTAGGCAACTAAAAATCCTTTAAGTCTAGGTGGCTCTCAATCTATTTGTCTGGCTCAGGAGGCATCAAACTCATCAGATGTTGGCCATTTGTGAATGCTCCAGAGTGTCTTTTCCAGGGACATGCTCTGTTGCCAGGCAAGTTAAGAAGAACCCGGCCCACTCCAGCACTATGAAGAAAGGGCACTGTGGGGCCCTGTGGGATGCCGGACTAGTCCACGCTTGTTGGTGCCGAATACAGGGCCATTATGACCCAGCAGACGGGGCCCTGGGCGAGTCCAGCTTGGGCGAGAGCAGGGATTGAGCAACTTGCTTATCTTGCACTGATAAGCACCGGACCTGATCAGGGGCAGGAGATGAGCAATTTGTTCATCTTAACAAGATGTGGTGTCTGACGGGTCTACTCCTTAATCAACTAAGTGACGCCTGGGGTGAGGGGGAGCCTTCACAGCTTGACGTTACTTTGGTAAAACTAAACAGACCACCGCTCCTCTGTACTGAACACCTTTGTTCTCTGCCACTTCCCCCCCCCAGCCCCGATCAACTGCACAACAAGCCTTGTTAAGGGCCAATCGGCATACAATACCTGACTTAGTCCCACCTCGCCAAAAGTATAAATCTTTTTTGAGGACGAGAACTCCAACTATCCGGACGGGTCGACGGGCCTGGACCTCTCTCCTCCCCAAGCAGGGACGCCTCTTTGGTAAGATTTGCACCTCTGATTATGTCGGATGTTACCCCGGGAAAACTATCATTAACAAAAGCGCTGAACTATTAACTTGAGCTCAAAATTGTTGCAGTAAGTGCATTTATCAACGGCAATTCCGAACTTTTATATCTGTTGCCTCAATAAATTACTTATTTTTCTTTTCAACTTTGCGAAACTGTTTCAGTGAAAGTCCTTAGTGGGGCTCTGACAGGCAAACGTTGACTCTGATATGTGGCTACACATATAATCCTTTAGACATAAACTGTTGAACAAGTCTGGGACTAAGACTGGACCTAGCCGCACCTAGGCTCCTCTCTGAGAAGGAGTTTAGAAAGCAAGGGGGTCCTTTCTGAACCTCGTGACTCAACGGGAGGGCCTCCCTCAGCCACACATCAGACTTGTACCCTTTCACGCGACAGGCCCTAAATGTAAATTACAGAGAGAAAAAAGAACAGATGAACAAAAACTTGACTCTAGTCAAGAAGAAATAGTGCATGCATTGTGGGGTGACTCATCAAATACTGTTTTGATTTAAAAAAAAAAAGGACACAATGGTCACAGCTGTTGATCCTCACATTTGAAATGTGGAGGCACTTCAACTTTATTTAATTTTGGAGAATGTGATCTATCACTGATGAACAATATATTCATGGTTGTTAAATATTTGGTTAGTGATGGAAAACCTTTTGAAAGTTATTTTGGATTTCTTTTTTAAAAAATATCACTGGGTATGTAGTCTTTTAAAAATTAATCTACTGCATGTCTTAGGTGGGAGTCTGGGGTTTTTTTAGGTGACTGATTTCTTTGTTATGGAATATCTCAATATGTGTCATCTTTGAAAAGCTAAATCAAATCTAATATCGCATTGGTAGTAAGCTTCAATGTACTTGAAATTTCAGCTTCAGCTTTAGTCACTGACTAATTCCTTAACTAATTACACTTTTTTCCAAAGAGGCACCTTCCCCACAGCTAAGAATGTTTTGGATTTATTCTACTCAGGCTTTTGATAATAATAAAAACATTATTCATTAGTTTATTTCTTTAGTAGTACAAAAGACAATTTTTCTGTGAACTAGTCAGAGATCCATGCCTTTATATGAGTTGGAACAAATATAAGGGAAATTGGAGTACACAGAAATCATCTCTTAGGTCAGGTCTCTGCATTTCATCTGTAAACTAAGATTCAAGATGACTTTCTAGTTCAGGCATGCTACAGTGGAATGGAGGAGACTGGTATTTCTCATTAACTCCTTCAGTCTTGGTGAGAGTCTGGTTTGCTGGTAATTAACCTATGCCCCATCTTCTCATCTTCAACATAATAGTCTCTTTTCCCATCTTTTAACTTTTTTTTGTTTATTGAATTTGTAGATGCTTTGGCTTAAGGATGAACATACTTGTATACAGCAAAGCACGGTGAGCTCTTCAAGGAACTATTGTCATAATACTGACAGTGAGAGAGAAACTAGTCTTCAAATAAGTTACCTATATCATCTATAATGGATGCTACTTGCTTCAGCTCAGAAAGGAAGTTAGGACAGTGAAGAATCCTAGGAAATGGAGCAAAATTAGGAATATACACATCTTTACAGTAAAGGATACTCCTTAAGGAGCATGACTTTTTGTGCTTTCTGCTAAAAGAAATTGAGATGATCCAGTGTTACTGGTGCTCAACATTGTTTCTGTAACTTTCTAATATACAGGGAATTCCCACTCCAGTGGGTACACAGAACTGCTTGGAAATGTTATTCAAATATATTCTAAAGACTCAGAAATTATAATAAAACTCTTTTTGCTGTGCTTTTTGGAAGGGATTGCAAAAATCACAGATTTTGTTCCAGTGTAATGCAGGATCTGCACTTTTCCTTTGTAAACCCTCTATCAGACCAAGTGTATAACAACATAAAGAGATTACAGAGTTTCTTTTCAAAAGTTCAAAGCTTCAGATAGTTGACTTTTCTAATAGGCTAAAGCTTCACTTCAAAAAAGGATTTAAGCACATGAGAAATCCCAGCAAAGTCAGAGAGTTTATATATACAGCTACAACTGCACCTTGTCAAAGATTTTAACCATGTAGGGCTCAATTTGCAATCCAGTGGTAAGTTGAGGATGCGTAGCCAGAATTTAAATATATCAGCCTTGCAAATTTGAAACCAAACACCTATGAAAGTCTTATTTCCACAGTTAACAATGTACACTAGGATAATTATAGCAGAGCCTAATGTTAGGCAATGACTGAGGTAAGTATTATTACCACATTGGGTGAGAAGCTACAAGTCACTGCTTTATACAGGAACAGTACGTCCCTGCACAATGTTACTGCAAAGTCTCCTGCCAGGAGGAATTAAGATGTATTAGTTTTCATGTAAACAAGATGTTGCTTAATCAGCCAATTTGAACTTCTGCTGGAAATTTCTGTTGAGCTGCATGTGGTTTCTTCTGGACAAGACGAATCCCAAGCTAGCCTAGTCTACAAGACACAGCAGAATACCTGTAATCACCTTGCGTTTGTGTGTAGCTACAGCTTCACCTCAGTTCCCAGTAGTGTTTGGGGTATGAATGTTTGTTGAAGCATTCCATTTGGAGCACCAGCGTTAAGTTAACTGAGACAAGTTTGGAAATGAAGAGCTTAATCTTCTCCACTAGCTGCTGTTGAATTTCTTCCTCCCAAAATAGTTGTTGTATAGGGGTGTAGTCCAAAGAGAATGGAGCCATGAATGAAGGGACTATTGTCATTCAGGATGGAGGTCCTGAATTAGCCAAGCAGGGAATTTATTAGGAACAGGATAGTTTCACCTGGAAAAGCCTGGAGCTGTTGTCTGACTTATGTTGCTATACTCTTTCTAAAGGAAAAACTGGGAACTTTTGGAGGAAAAAGAGGTGATTAGCATTGGTCTTTGGATTGGATGAAAGACAAAGGATGTGTGTGCAACCTACTGAGACCTCAGTGTGAACACTGATACTTCCAGGCACGGGGACTGATGTCCTAAGAATATAAATGGAAGGGTACTGTGGAAAATAGAAGAACTGTACTCTAACAGGATATGGTACTGAAAACTGGGAGCCTAAGAAATGGCTTAGTTAAGTGGTATCAAGAAGTTGTGGCTTCAACCTTGCCTAAGAATACTAAAAATAACCACCCAATCAATCTAGTCTTCAATTTGTTATTACTAGTTTAATGTCTCATAGTCCTTGGGTTGGGAGCTTTATATTAGATAGATTTTTGGGTCTGGGACTGGAAACTAGCTCTGTACAGTCTGTGTATTAGCTTGTATTGATTGCAATGCTTCCAGAAATGGGGCAAAAAATGTAGTAGCAACAAGACAAGCTATTTAGGAAGAGCACCAGCCTCACCACTTTCTGTGTTCTGTTCTCTATGTAGGCATTTTGGCACCCATAGCTGTCATGTCAGAGATGGAAGAGGATACATCCCTTACTATTCCTTACCCATATTTGTTTATGGATTTGCTGCCTATTAATTTTTTTAATCCCTTTCCAAATCTGCTGATGCTGTCTGCTTTTAAAACCTTCTGTGGCAGCACATTGCAGAAATTTGCTACATTCTGGAAAGAAATACGAGTTACATTCTCACATTCTGTGTAAAGAAACATTCTTTTATCTGTTTGAAACTGAACTTCTACTGTTTTTATCAAGCATCCCTATTCTTGTACTGAGGAATTTAATGAATTTGGTTTGGTATTTGTCTTAGCCACTGCCACCTTGAGTTTTGCAAACTTTGATCATATCTCTTATCCCTCTGCTCTCCAAACTGAAGTCCCAGGCTTTTTACTCTCTCCTTGTAAAAGACAGCTGCTTTATTGCTTTTAGAATTTCAGCTGATCTCTAACATTGCTATGTCCTCCTTGACATGCAGAGAACAGAGCAACACACACTATTCAGGATATGGGCACTTCTCAGTTTTATATGACACCAAAATGATACTTTTGTCTTGTTCGCAATATTCTTCCCAATGTCTTGTTGCCTTTTTTGGCTGCCATTGCATACAGAACTGATGATCTCAGTGAACCGCTGATGAACCCCACGTCTCTTTCCTGAATTGCATCTGCTACTTCCGAGGTCAGCATTGTGTAGGCATTGTTTAAGTTTTTTTTCCTACATGTATTATTACCTTATATTCATCTACAGTGAAGATCATCTGATGTTACCTTTTGCATACTCACTTTTGTGGTTTCCTTCTGGAGTGCCTTGTTATTAACATCTAACAAAAATGAGCTTAGTATCATGTGCAAACTCAGAGATTTTGTTAAATTCTGCCTCAGGGAGCATCCAGTCCTATTCTGTGGTTACATTGTGCTTCACACAGCAGAGAATCTGATTCTTGGCTGGACTGCAGGCACTGTTTTAATGGTAATAAGTATTTAAGAAGAAGTCTAGAAGCATGAAAGTATGGCCATAATTCTCAGGCTATATTATCTCTCTGTTCACTTATAGCACAACTTTAATGTGTTTGTGTTTCAGTCTAGCGGCTTGACTGCACCACGTGTAAACATGCCAACTCTTTTAAAACTAACTTGCCTGGGGACAGACAGCAATTTAGCCATGATAATTGGGGCTTTCTATGCTCAGCCAGCACCTTATCTGTGCCTTTCATAGCTGTTGCAGCTGAATCCTTTAGTACCCGATCCTATCTAAAGCAAACCTAGCTAGAAAATGTCTAGACAAAGTTGCAGAATAGAGAGAACTACTGAAGAAACAAAATCTGGGTTTACAAGAATATATTTTTGTCTGTTCTTTAACCCTGTAGAGGCTATTTTCATTCCTCAATTACATCCCAATAAGGCTTTTAAGATATGCTTGATATATAATTGATAACACTAAAGGCAATGGCTGCAATGCATATAATGGATAACCTGGTATTATGTGCTATAAGGGGCATTACTGTGCAAGAATATCTAGCACTAACATTTACAGAAGGCAAGTAGTCTCACTTCGTTTTAGATAAAAATTGCAGTAAAAAAATATAGGGGAAATGTTCCTGAAATAAAAGTTTTAATAGTTTTACCAGCATTCCACATTTAAATACCGTAAGTGATAATTTTTAAAAAGACCTAATGTTTTCCTATTAAACTGTCATGACTTCCCTCATCTTTTCACAATGTAACAGTTTGTGAACAGAATACTAAAGACAACTGTGGATCATTGCTAATTCTGTTAAGTGGATGATTAAAATGACAAGAACATCTGCAAACAACTGTTGCTAGTATTATTGCTGTGCCTGGAAGCTCTGCTATCGTTAAAGATCTGACAGTGTTTCCATTATTAAATCTCATTTTAATCCTCATTGGGTTTAAACCTGGCATTCATATTCTCAGTCCAGAAGACAGTTTTTTGACAACATTTTGAATTATCCATATTTTAGTTACAGAAAAGTGAGACAGCCACCAACATTTGACATTTTGTAAGATGCATTTTATGCTCTAAAAGATTTTTAACACTCTTCCTAAAATTATTTACATCATAAATTTATTATGATTACTACACATATTTGGTTATTCTGAATAATGAAAATGTTAAGTGATGCAATCATTTGAAATGGCAAAATATGTGAAGCAAGTGGACACAGATTCTGCAAATATTTACACCTGTACTTAAACATGAGTACACCCTCCCCCCGGTTTAGTGGAGCTGTTCAAGTGCAAAAAATTAAACGAACATGCAAATATTTTTGGGTGGCCAATAAATTGCCCTGGTGCTTCTGCAAAACTTTATTCTAATCTCCCTGGAGGCCACACTGTCTGCTAAGATGAAATCGTACTTAATTGAGACTGATGGCACACATTGATTAACTTCAGTAAGACCCTGATTTCACTATCTAGATAAGACAAATAATATCACTGGTTTTACTTTCACAGCCTGTGCATATAAGATGCAGAATTTCACTGGTCGTTTGCCACCCAGCAAGGCTGAATGGAAGTGACACAGGAGAGACAGTCCCTGGTGGTCCCTCTGGGGTTTCCTGCCTAAGTCCCATCACTAGGGCTACAGGGGAGTTTCAGCAGTGAGAAACATGCACTGGGGCTACGTGTAGATCCAAATTCTCCCAAACCTAAATGTAAATCTTATATCTTTCTTCCTTTTCTGATTAGTAATTACTAGATGTAGTCTGAAAAGTTAGCTGTCTTGGATTCGTGATATTCCAGCTGGTAACTGTAGAATTGTGTAAGCACAGTAATTTCTTCACAAGAAAATGTTACTGAACATTTCGTAAGCTGTATCATTGTAGAGGTTCAGAAGGAGGGTGACATGTTTTATCAAATCAGGGAATGTATTTAAAAGTACATTTGTGAAGAGCAATTAGCTTTGAATGTCTCCATTTGTGAAAACTGATCTTGCTGAGAAGAGATTTAGTTTATGATGCTGCATATGCCCTACAGAAAGCCAGTGTTGAAATCTGTAAACAAACTGGTGTCCTTTTTTGAATTACAGATTTGTATTTAATGGACTTTCTAGCATAAAAGCATATGAATCTCCTTTTGATACATGTCAAAACTGTCAGTTTCCCAAAGACATTTTTTTGGATCTATATTGTAATATCAGGCTTCATTTTTTCTTTGGAAAAAACAGGCCAAGAACATTCGCATTGGTTTTACTAAGCATAGTTGTGGAAATGTAGGTCATCTAAATAAAAAGACCGTATTTTCAGAGATTCATAGCACACAAACCAAAATAAGACTGGAAAAGAGAAAAGACCAATAAATTTTCCATTTCATCATTGACACTGTGCAATAAAACATAGTTTTTCTTCATTGGTTTCAACTAAATTGTCACATTCTGATATAAAGTATATCCTAAGAAGTGACTTTTCTGACCCCAATATAAATGTATGAATTATAGTATAAAGCACTTTGCGTTAATAATAGGAGATATGAATCTCTGAACAGTTCAGATTTGTGTGCAATCCTGCTGCAGATTTATTTTAAAAGTGAGGATTCAAGTGGAGAACAATTTGCATCCAGTTCAAATGAAAGCTGAGTACAGCTGATACATACAGAATATATTTGAAAACTATTATTCTAGTCTCATCGACACAGTGACTTAATTCATAAGGGAATGAAAAAATGGTTAATATGTGGGTTTGACTTGCCTTTTTTTTTTTTGCCATAGTTGCATTATTCAGACAAATGACCATCACTCTTTTCTTAAATATAAGCAGCCACGAATATGTTCTCATAGTGGGACTGTAGCTAATCCTTCTGCTTGCTGATATCATCTAATCGTGATTTTCCACAAGCCTACTATATGCTTCCTAGAAAGATGCTGAGTTTAAGCCTTTGTGCCTTAACGTATTAGCACGGCACCCAGCGATGTCACATAGTGAGGAATCTTGTTGAAATTGAAAATCATATCTTGTAATAGGCAGATTACTCAAATCAAGTTTATTCCAGATGCAGTTAGAAAAACAGTTCTTCACAGCTCAATATTTTTTGCCCCTCTACCTCTTTCCAGCCACATGTATTTACGGTCACACTTAACAATGGCTGAATTGGGTCAGATTTTCTTGTATTTTATATTTCAATCAGTTTACCTCTTTTCCTTCATGGGATTAAGCTATATTATAATTGTGTGATCAAGAATACTTTTCTGTGAAATTTCTTGAGCAAATGTTGATAAAGAATATTTTTGAAGTTTTATGTTGGTTTACTTTTATTTCTTCAGCTGAAATGGTTTTGATAAAGACTAATTTAGTGAGGAAACAATCTAGAAGGAGAAACTGGAACCTATTTTTGACTCTCTTAGTCACCACCATTTTCTCCACTCCTTCCAAACGTGGCTTGCATTCCAGTACTTCTCTGTACACTGGTCCTTATACCTTGACCTTGGCTTCAGACTCTCCCACTAGACTTTGTGTAACTCGAAACAGAGATTACAAGCCTATTACTAAAATTTTCATGGGAAAGGAGAAAGACATTGATGATTTTGAAATCTAAGCACATAAATTATTAAGAATAATCTCTACAATGGCAAAGGTCCCAGAACTCTTTTTCTAATCTGCTTTCTTATTACTAGGACACATGATAGGTAATGTTGTGCAAACAGAATGAAGGTACTTCAAGAAATATAGATTTAAATGCTCTTATTTCATGTAAGCGGGTCACTAAGCTGCTTGGCCTTCGTTTTGCTATCAGTTGGTAGTAATGAGATGACTGCACAGCAGCTTTCTCGTTTAATGCAGGAATAGTTTTTTTGTCATTGTTCACATCACTGACTTTGCTCTTAAATGTGAGGAGCTTGGTGTGTATCTTGGCACAATCCAGCTCTTTGTGTTGGTGGTTGATCCTCAGTGGAGCAGGAGTAAATGACTGCTATGCTTGCTGGTGCAGAGGAGAGGGTGGATGGGCTACAAAAAGGTAAAATCATTAACTATACTTTGAAGAATCCAGGATAAACCTGTTGCGTGACAATTCTGTACTGTCTCTGTAGCATACTGAATTACTGTCAATAAAGGATACACAGAGAAGCAACTCAATTCTGTTTCAAGTAGTTCATTTTCAAGCAAATGAAATTTTTCAGACACCTGTTTCCAAGTCATGACCTGGAAAACAGAGCTTTTATGAACAGACTTTGTCTATGACAACTATATGAGAAGGTGCACTTGAATATCTAGCTTGATAACTTGGTTCAGTTAACAAATCTTTTACTCCAGGTTTCAGTTGAATACTGAACATTTTGAATATTGGCATGCTAGAAACTGTGCTTGACATCAAATAGCTTCTATGTGTGTTTTTTTGTCTGTTTATTTTTTTTAAATCTGAGCTATCCTAGTGGAAAAAATCTTAGATGAAGGTGCACATTATTTCAGTCTGTGATCAAGATATATTTACCGGTGTCAAATACTGCTTTCGGGATTCTGGAGAGAAAAGTGCTTTGAAATGGCAGGCATTATTTAAACTTAACAAATTGTTTTTAACTACTTTCCTCCACTGTCTAATTTTCTGCTGGTTTTTGTGAATCTCTGTGTTAGTGCCTCCTATATGTGAAAGTTTGTAGTTCAAGTCTGATATCGAAACTATCAATAAAAGGATCAGTATTGCACCATCAGAAATGGTTATAGATACATACTGAAAGTTTAGGTAGTTGATAGTTGAAGTTTTGCGGAAAAAAGCAAATTTCAAGTACAATATAAACATGCTAAATGTTTTATATATTGCATGATAAAGTAATACACAAAAAAAATTTCAGTTTTAAACAAATACAGAATTATTTTTTTGAAAAGCAAGTAGAAAATTATTTAATATATTGTGTTACAGTATAACTGGATGATCATACTGACTCCCAATCTCAGCTAAGCAATGTTTTACTGTCTTTGAATATGATACTTGAAATAAGTGAAGGTTGAAACCCACAAATTTAAGCTTAAACTCACACTGATCTATATAGAGAGTTAGGAGCCTGTATGTCTTTGATCTTGCTTTAATCCACTTTTCTCTGGTCGTCAGATATTAAACATCATGGGGCACATCATCAGCTCATGTAATTTGTTATAGTGCTATTGGAAGTTAATGGAGCTGAAATGCCAGCTGAAGGTCTGCCCCTATAACACTTTAGCTAATGTACACAAATCTGTAGAGCTGAGTTATTACAAGTCTTTTCCTCAGGAATGCCATTCTCAGACACTTTTATGCTTGCATTTACATTTATTATATTGCATTGGACTTGAGGAAAGAGGCCAGCATCTTCCTCTAATTGTAGCTACCATACAACCAAATCAAACCTGAGTTGCGATGCATAAAAAGTGAACTTCTATTCCTAATCCAGCATTCATATTGCTCCAATTAATCTAATTTAGCACACAATAAGAAGCCAGCTTTAACTTGCAGTGGTTTCATAGTCTTAGCAATGGGAGTTGGGCAGGAGGCTGCAGTGAATCAGTACCTAGTACCTTACCATTGCCTTTTCATGAGCTGGAGATTGTGTCACTGGCTCTAGGACTTCAAAGACAGCAAGAATACAAACCCCATTTTAAACTGGACTCACAAAGGGTCATATATGAGTCAGTTTTCTGGAGGAAGCTGGTCTTGTATCTGATAATGTAACTAAGACTGTTGTCTTTTTCCTAAAAAAAAAAAAAAAATACTTGCTCTATTACAAGAAAACATCATTTTCTTGTATATCTATCTTCATTATATATATTATACTCATGAATGTTAGATTAACATCTCTGAATGAAAATAACCTGTAGGTATATTCTTTGCACCCTTTCCCTCCTGCTTTTCATTTAGGTAAGGCACAAGCCAGAAGTAATGTGGTTTATGATCCCATCTTTAGGATCTCATCTTTAAAGTCCAGCTTCATCAATGTACAAATGTGTTTTGTCTTTGACAGAAGCATTGTTCCTGAACCTCCTATGTGCTCTTTAATGAAAAGAAATGTTTCTATTGTGATTATAACTTGATTTGGAAATGAATTTTTGATGAGATTATAACTAGTGAATAAAAATAGAGGATTTTTTTTTCTATAAAATATCGGAAGACCATTAAAACTTTAATTACAGAAATTTAACACCGTGATTGGACAGAGTCATACTAGCAGAGGGTTGAGTAAGTTTATTTGGTTTGTGTCCCATGCTCATTATCTTTAAATGCACGTGACGTTTATGAAGGTGAAATAGAAAGGAAAGAACTAACCTCAAGTGTTGTGTATGTCTTGCTTCTTAGTAGCTCTCAATATTTTACAGGGAGAATAACATGTTGATAATTAAATTGCTTCCACATCTGTGCAGTGGTGTCAGCAGGATGCTGCCATATTGCATATGTTTAACAAATTACACTTAATTTGTCTGTATATTTTCATTATGGAAATTACATTCATATTATTCAACAAGAAGTATGACCATGTAAGAATGAGACCAGAAAATGGAATAACAAACCTGATTTTGAGTATTTGCAAGGTAAATGCATTTTAACAAAGACAATAAAAATCCTGCTTTGGCAAGTTACAAAAGAAATAAACAAACAAAGTTGATATTCAGAGGAAACTGATTAATGAACAAATTATTTACTTCTGTAGTGCTGGAAGTGTTCATAGCATTAAAAGATAGAAAGGAAAATGCAGTCCAAGGGGAATGCAAAACTTCAAGGTTTGATGAGGAATGAGACTTGATGGAGCAGCAGTGAACATGCCACAGAGCTTTGGGGCATAATTTGAGTTACTTCAAACTGCAGGTTAAATTTAATTGTGATTGTTATCAATTGTTTAGCGAAAACTGTTTTTTGATAAGTAAACCTCTATGGGTTTTTTGGATGAAGAAGACAAGTAAACAAACCATCTCAAGAATAATTTTAAACAGTAGTTGGTTAAAAAAAAATTATGGAAAATAGGCTCTCCTCCTCTGGGTGTGGTGTAATAAAACTAATTTTCTTCCAGGCAGCTTTAGTCAATACCCTCTGTCTGCAACAAAGGGACAGATTTTTTTTTCTTTTTTCTTTTTTTTTTCTGTGGCTCAGAGTTAACAAAGTACATAGAGCTATATCTAGGGGTAAGAACTACAACACCTGAGAATAGAGTTCCTTATAGATTAAGGCAGGTTGCTCTGTTTAAATGTTTGCATGACTGCATCCTCTTAATTCTTATTCTATCAATTTGCATCCAATTTAGAGTGGTGCCTCAGGTGCTCGTTGATTTCTGTTCTCTGTTACCAGGCCCCTTCCTTTCTGGCACTAAATACAAACAGAACATAAAAAATGGAGTGTTCCCTGCAGCTTTTCCTGGTAAATAATTTTATTACTTGGCATTAATCTAGACTTTTAATTAGTGAAGAAGTATACTGATGAAGGCATCTCTCTCTTGCTGAGGCAAAAGATGGGTAGATGCCACAGTGAGCACAAGCTAAGTTTGGTGTAGAGAGAGAGGAATGTCTCTGGTTTCTATGGACATTCACATTGTGATGTTGACAGGCTCAAGGCAGCAACACAGTTTGACAGCAGGTGAGGATAGGTTCTGGTCTGAACAAGGGCACCTACTTAATGGTCAGTGGTAGCACTTAGTAAGGGAACATAATTGCAAGGCTCTCTAGAGAGCTTGGGTTGGCATAAGATGGTATCTTCAGGAGTTGTATTCTTTTAGAGCATGGTGCTTTGTGTCTTTTCAGGCACAGACAGTGATGTCATTGAGATGAGCACTGGATAAAAAGAATAAGTAACATAGCTTTCCACTCTCGCCATGCTATATTTCCACTTCATGCAGCTGAAACTAATTCTTCCTTTCTCCTTGCCTTCACTCAAATAGGCAGAGTGACACCTCTCTATTTGGCTAATCAAACTTTCTTTGAAATGCAATATATTCTGCACAGAGTAATTTGGAAGATTCCTAAAATCAGAAACAAATTTTAATAATCTGTTGTAAGAAAGTTGTAAGTTAGACAATCTTCTCCAGGACCTTTAGTACTGACAGATGTTCTGAGATATCTTCCTTGGGTGTTATCTCTCAGCAGTTCTTCTGCCCCCATTGAGCCCCACACACCAATTTTATCACCATCAGGCACTCATGACACTTGGTGTCCTCTCAGTAATGCCTCTGCACTTAGTCTTTTCTGTTCCTCTCAAAGCCATCCTTGCTCTCTCCTTTTCTAGCTCTTGCATCTCTTCTGTATTTTTTCATATGAATCTCAAATCCAGGACCCAAGCTTTAGCAGAATTGCATAATATATCCTGCCATGAATTTTGAGTAATAGTGGAGGTAATCATGAGTGTTATCAAAACACTTCTTCTCTGTAGGAAATTATCTTTTTTTTCCTCATTGTGTGAAAATTGTTGATCTTTGGAAACCTCCAGTAAATTAACCTTTCTTAAATTTCAGATTTAGAAAAATTGTCCATGAACCATAAAGAAGGTATTTCAGTTTTAGCCAAGGGTGATGCCTTTTCCTGTTTTGTGGTCCTGGGCCTAAATGTTGGGAAAGGGATTTTGTTCTTCTTTGCTAATGGAAAGTTGCCATACCACTGTTCTCTTTCATGAGCATTGTTTTTTGCAAATTTCTGAGGTGAAAAAGTGCATATCCAGATCATCCCACCCCAATGTGGAGTTAGTATGTCAGTGAGGCAGGTAGTCAGAGCCTATACAGAATGATCGCCCATTTATTCAGCACTGGTGAGACCACATCTGGAGTGCTGTGTCCGGTTCTGGGCTCTCCCATACCAGATTGACATTGAAGCAGTTCCAATGGAAGGCTACCAAGATGCTTAGTTGAGCATGTGATGCATGAGTTTGAGAGGACTGATTCTTTTCAGTTTCAAAAAGACAAGGCTAAGGGAAGACCTGACTGCTGTCTTTAACTCTTGAAGGGGAGATTATAGAGAAGATTGAGGCAACCTTGACTCAGAGGTGTACAGTAAAAGGACAAGAGGCAGTGGGCACAAGCTGTAGCAAGACAAAATCCAACTCAGGGAAGGAAAAAACATATTCACAAAGAGAATGGTTAAGCTGTGGAAGAGGTTGCCCAAGGCTGTGGAGTCTCCATCTTTAGATATATCCAGAAAATAACTTGACAAAGCCCTTAGCAATGTGATTGAACTTTGAAGTTGACCCTGCTTTGAGTAGGGATTTGGATGAGATGACCTCCAGACGTCCCCTCCAGCCTAAATTATTGTGCCATGGTGTGACCTTTCTACCTCTTTTCTAGCTAAGGACAGAATAGGGGCCTTGCTACCTACCTCAGAGTGAATTCTTCCTCCTTCTCAAGGACTGATTAGTATCCCACTTAAAATTCCCAACGGTACTTTGCCAACAGTTGAATGACAGAGATATGTGAAGGGTTATAAATACCCAATTTTCAACAGATAGTCATCATTATTAATGAGCACAACCCAGGGAGAGGAAAAAAGAAAGCAATTTAAATTCAAAGTAAAATGTAAAAATATTTTCATTGACTTTGTTCTTTTCTCTTTTTGTGAAAAAAAAAGGTGAAAACCATTACTATAGCTGTTTGTCCCTGCATATTTTATCCATCATTAGCTGCATATGAATTGTTCACAGAGAAATATGGGACATGCAGCACGATTGTTAACATTTCAAAGAAGATTCTTCATCACTATGGGAGGCATCAGTTGTATTCCTCTCCTCCAAATCCTTGAGAGTGAAGATCTGCAGCTCAGAATTCAACCAGTGGCTTTCAGCTTTTGACGCAGACTGCCTTTATGAAGCAGAATTGAAGGAGTTTAAGTGCTTGTAATGGATCCCTCTGAGAAATGGTATAATTGGTATGGCACTGGTCTGCTCTTTTCCCATTGCCTGTAGGGTAACTACTACATTCTCAGATTTCCCTCAAGATGAAAGGACTTTGGCTGACAGATGCCCTATACATGGAATGCATTGCTATAACCCAAACCTGTGGGAAAAGGAAAATTTTTAGTTCCCCTAGAGTTTCAAGAACTGCGAATTGCATATCTGAAGAGAAATAAGAATACCTTTCTAGCTACTACTCTAACTTGTTTCCTCTTTCCTTCTATTCACTACTGTAGACTCAACACCTGATAGAGGAAGAAATTGCCAAGAGCTACATTCCTCAAATGGATATTCATGTTCATCACCTTTTGTTTCAATGGTTATTGGATGTTTAGCCCTGATTGTCTTCTACTTTGACCCAAAATACTGTTGTCTGAATATTGCTGCATTAGGTTGTGAGAGTGGCTGGGCAGCACATGGAATATTTAGCATCCCCTCACTTTGGTAAAAAGTATTTTCTTCTTTCCCATCCTTCTCTGTCTTTTTCTTAAGATCTACTTTTTTAATCTGTTCCACAAAACATCTTCTTACTAGTTCTTATTTGCCCCTTATTTTCTTTGTAGTTTCACCTCCATCTCCCAGTCAGGTTTTGTCCCTGGCCTTTGCATGTTGCAGTCTGATCTTTTCTATTTATTCATTCCTTATTAAGAACTTTGTTTCCAGTTTTCTATTTTTATCTCCATCCATCTCTTCCCCCCTGCCCCGCCCCTCTTAGCTGGTACTCTAATTATATTTTCCCTTCTTATTTCTAACCTCTCCTCCTATATGAGAAATTTCTATTTGGTATTTCTGTTTGGTGTGCCAAGTCTGTTTCATACCCTGCCTCTATCAGTCCTGTTTTGCCAAAGATCCCTTCTAGGGAGAATGAAATTATGTCAGTTTACTGCCTTCAGTTACACGTGCTCCATATGCATCTATTAATTTTCCATTTTCCTATTCCTGCTCTCTCAGTTTGTCTTCTACTCTGTGATCAGTGAAATTCCAAAGTGCAGATCAGCTATCAAAAAGAATAATATCCTGACGCTATCATCTTCTGTCTGATTTGATTCTATAATTGCATCTAACTGGGGAATAAGCCAGGTCAACCAGAGCAGTGACAAATGTTCCTTAGCTGCATCCCAAGATGACAACCAGAAAGCCAACCACCTCAAGGGTGTGTATGGCTATGGTGGACCCTTTTGCACCCATACATGGAAACCTCCATGCTTGATTACCTCTCTGAAATGCTTGTGCACGGATGCATGCAGCATGGGGAATAAACAGGAAGAACTAGAGGCCTGTGTGTGGTTGCAGGGCCATGATCTCATTGCAATTACAGAGACATGGTGGGATAGCTCACATGACTGGAATGCTGTCATGGATGCCTAAGTACTTTTTAGGAAAGAAAGGCCAGAAGGCAAGGTGGTGGAGAGTTGCTCTTTATGTGAGAGCAACTGGAATGTATCGAGCTCCACCTAGGGGTGGATGAAGAACAAGTTGAGAGCTTATGGGTAAGAATGAAGGGGCAGGCTACTATGGGTGACACTGTTGTGGGTGTTTACTACAGGCCACCTGATCAGCAAGAGGAAGCTGATGAGGCCTTCTACAGACAGCTGGAAGTAGCCTCATGATCACAGGCCCTGGTTGTCATGGGGGACTTCAACCACCCCAATATTTGCTGGAAAGGCAACACATCCAGGCACGCACAGTGCAGGAGGTTCCTGCACAGCATTGACGATAGCTTTTTGACACAGGTGGTGGAGGAGCCCACGAGGAGAGGGGTGCTGCTTGACCTTGTACTAACGAGCAGAGAAGAATTGGTTGAGGATATGAAGGTTGGGGGCAGCCTTGTCTGCAGTGACCATGAGATGGTGGAATTCAGGATCCTGTGTGGAAGGAGCAGGGCAACAAGTAGGATTACAACCCTGGACTGCAGGAGAGCTAACTTTGGCCTTTTGAAAGACCTGCTTGGGAGAATCCCATGGGTTAGGGCTCTAGAAGGTTGGGGGGTCCAAGAGAACTGGTCAATATTCAAGTACCACTTCCTCTGAGCTCAAGATCGGTGTATCCTGAAGAATAAGAAAACAAGCAAAGGAGGAGGAGGCCTGAATGGATGAGCAAGGAGCTCCTGAAAAACTCGAAGGGAAGAAGGAAGTTTACAGAATGTGGAAAAAGGGACTGGGCACTTCGGAGGAAAACAGGGATGTAGTCAGAGAATGTAGAGATGCAACAAGGAAGGCTAAGGCCCACTTGGAATTAAACCTGGCAAAGGATGTCAAGGACAGCAAGAAGAGCTTTTTCAAATACATCAGCAGCAAAAGGAAGACTAGGGAAAATGTGGGCCCTGGTAATGGATGATACAGAGGAGGCGGAGTTACTGAATGCCTTCTTTGCTTCAGTCTTTACAGCTAAGGCCAGCCCTCAGGAATCCCAGACACTGCAGATAGGAAAGGAAGTCTGGACAAAGGAGGAGCTTCCTTTGGTCAAGGAGGATCAGGTTAGAGAATATTTAGGCAAATTCAACATCCACAAATCCATGGGCCCTGATGGGATGCACCCACGAGCGCTCAGGGAGCTGGCAGATGTTCTTGCTATGCCACTCTCCATCATCTTTGAAAGGTCCTGGAGAACAGGAGAGGTGCCTAAGGACTGGAGGAAAGCCAATGTCACTCTGGTCTTCAAAAAGGGCAAGAAGGAGGACCCAGGAAACTACCGGCCAGTCAGCCTCACCTCCATCCCTGGAAAGATGATGGAACAACTTATTCTGGGGGTTATCAATAAGCATGTGGAGGAGAAGAAGGTTATTGGGTCAATATGGATTCACCAAGTGGAAATCATGCCTGACCAATCTGATAGCCTTCTATGATGGCATGACTGGCTGGGTGGATGAAGGGAGTGGATGTTGTATTCCTTGACTTCAGCAAGGCTTTTGACACCGTCTCTCATAACATCCTCGTTAGCAAGCTTAGGAAGTGTGGGTTGGATGAGTGGACACTGAGGTGGGTTGAGATCTGGCTGAATGGCAGAGCCCAGAGGGTTGTGATAAGCAGCGCAGAGTCTAGTTGGAGGCCTGTAGCTGGTGGTGTGCCCCAGGGGTCAGTACTGGGTCCGGTCTTATTCAACATACTCATCAATGACCTGGACAAGGGAACAGAGCATGCCCTCAGCAAATTTGCTGACAATACAAAACTGGGATGAGTGGCCGATACACCCTTAAGGCTGCGCTGCCCTTCATCAAGATCTTGACAGACTAGAGAATTGGGCAAAGAGGAACCATATGAAATTCAACAAGGCAAGTGCATCTAGGGTCCTGCACCTAAGGAAGAACAACCCCAGGTACCAGTACAGGTTAGGGGCTGACCTGTTGGGAAGCAGCACTGCAGAGAAGGACCTGGGAGTCCTGGTGGACAGCAAGCTCTCCATGAGGCAGCAATGTGCCCTTGTGGCCAAGAAGGCCAATGGTATCCTGGGGTGCATTAAGAAGAGTGTGGCCAGCAGGTCAAGGGAGGTTATCCTCCCCCTCTACTCTGCCCTGGTGAGGCCACATCTGGAGTTCTGTGTCCAGTTCTGGGCTCCCCAGTTCAAGAAAGGGAACTACTGGAGAGAGTCCAGGGGAGGGCTACGAGGATGATGAGGGGACTGGAGCATCTCTTGTATGAGGAAAGGCTGAGAGAGCCGGGTCTGTTTAGCCAGGAGAAAAGAAGACTGAGAGGGGATCTTATCAATATCTAAAGGGTGGATGTCTAGAGAATGGGGCCAGACTCTTTTCAGTGGTGCCCAGTGACAGGACAAGGGGCGATGGGCACAAACTGGAACACAGGAAGATCCATCTCAATATAAGGAAAAACTTCTTCACTCTGAGAATGATGGAGCACTGGAACAGGCTGCCCAGAGAGCTTGTGGAGTCTCCCTCTCTGGAGATATTCAAAACCCACCTGGACGTGAACCTGTGCAACCTGCTGTAGGTGATCCTGCTTTAGCAGGGGGGTTGGACTAGATGATCTGCAGAGGTCCCTTCCAAGCCCTGCCACTCTGGGATTCTGTGATTCTGTGAAAGGTGGGTTGTTAAAAGCCGTAATGACAGATACTGTAGCTTTAAAACAAAAAAAAATCCTCCATGGCTTCTATGCAAAAGTTGAATGCAAAAAAACCTTAAAACCCTGGTGCTTGCTTGAAGCTAGCAAATGCCCCTGAAACATTAACTGTGGTTGCATTTCTGTTCAACATGTGTAACACCCCATGAACTTAGTGTCTGCTTTTCCTAAAAGTTACATTAGTTGCCCTTTTTTAACATTCCCTGCCTATGAAATTAATGAATGTTATTAAGGAATTGAATGTTCGGTTGTGGATTTTTCTATATTGTGCCACTAACCTGCACAAACAACATTCATCTCGTGTCTTCATTATGCCAGGAGGTAGATGAATTGCATTCGTTGCACTTAGTGTGGCACATGCCTCACTGCAGTCATGGTTTTTAGTCTTGATATGCTTAAGGAAGAAAGCTTCTCTATGCAGATGCTTGAAGTACAAAATGTTACCACTACAATTTTTTCTCTGAAATGTCATGTATTTAAAGAAAAGAACTGATTGCCAAGCTCAATTGTAGTTTATATTTTTCTGGCTGTGCAGGTCTGTAAATATATTTTAAAAAATATTGTAATATTTTGTACAAGAAAAACACTGGAAACGGAGGGAACTTTACAGAAATATTTTCATACAAAATGTCCTATGTAGGTAGAACTGGTTTAGAGTGCATTAGGGTAGCCGACATATTTGGAGTGTCTGAATGTTGGGAGTATTTCAGCTCTGCTGTATATGGGATTAGCATTCCTTTAGATTGCTATCTGGTTTGAATTGTGATCACTGCATTCTTTGCTATGTTGCTGTACAGATCTGTTTAAAAAAAAAAAAACCTAACAACTTGGCATTAATATTGCAGTGGTTTTCTTTCTCAATTTTTTTCTCCTTTTTAGATTTCTATCACATATTAAAATTTTGCCCAAGTAATTTAAGCTGACTTAATACTCTTAAACACATGCCCTCTAATGTATATCATTTTAGATATGTATTGAGCTGGGATTTATTGCTGGCAGAGAAAATACTTGCCAGGAAAACGTTGATGTAGTCAGTCCTCAGAAGTTTTTTTTCAGGTGGATTCAAGGATATCCTTACATCTTATGATCTAACATGTCAGTGTATCACACATTTGCATAGTTGCCTACAAAAGCATTTGGTCCAATCCCTTCTGATATGGTATGGTTGTATCCTTTTTCTTGAGTTCTATTCAGTGCTAATGATTTAATGTTGATGTTTGCAGTAACATCCAATGAAAACTAAATTTGGTAACTTAGTTAAATCTATAAAACATATATCCTCTTGGAATGTTTCTTTCCATTTCAATTAAAGCTCAAATTTTAAGCTGTCTTAAACTGTGATGACAAAGAGCCTTCATTTCCTGACCTCTTGCAATGTAGGGTTAGGAAGACAGGATAAGCAGGTGAGATAAGATCCTGATGGCTTTTCAACAGATGCAGAAAGGTCGAGCTTCAAATCTCCTGGGGTTCCTTTTACTTCCAGCTGAAAACTGGGTTTATTTTTATCATGAATTACTTATTAGAAAGCTGTAGTCTGAGTACTGGTACTAAAGACTTTTGAAACTTATATATTTGTGGAATTAATTTACTCTGGACTCAGGACATCCCTTTTGTCACACTTGTGTGTTGAAAAGTGAAACTTGGGAGTCTGTTTCTATTGTGCAAGCTATAAAATCCCTTCTTTAAAATGTTGACAGGTTTCTTGTTCAAGCCAAGCAGTGCAATGATGTGAATTGGTGTCCCAGGAACAGTTTGTCCTTACCTTGGTATTGGAGCACCTTGCAACTGGGAAAGTCTCTTCTGGCAGTAGGATGTATTCACACTCTCTGTGATGAAAAGAAGCGAAGGCATGGGCTGGACCGACTGTGTTAGGTGTGCAGAGAGCAGAGGGTGTTAAAGTACTGCCTTGGGTTCCAGATATCAGTCCTCCAGATCTTGAGGATTAAAACCAATCAGCTGGGTTCATTGCAGAATATACACACAACCTGTAGATGCTCTTGACTACAACTCAGTGCTGCTTAGGTAAGTGATAGATGAAGAATAAAGCATCTGGATTTTTGGTGGGGGAGTAGTGGGATTGGAAGTCAGCGAAGTTTGACAATGTCCTTGCTTCTCACCCCAGGAAGAGGGTTTCACTTCACAAGGTTTCTCAATCCTTGCTAGCCTCCAGTATCTGCTGAGGGATGGCTTTCACCATCAGGCATGATCTCCCAGGTAGAAATTTGGTAGCTGGCTGCTTGCACTGTGGGTGGTTAACATGGTATTGATAGCCTGAGCGTGGTGCGTGGCATGCTGAGCTGTGCATGCACAGCAGCTCTCTGCCGCTGTTGCAGGCAGTCTGTATGAATTTGCTCTTTCAAATCGCCTGCCAGTTGAATCTTCCTCTGGATGGAGTTTCTGGGTAACGGGAGGAAAAAGCTGCTGTATAGCGGTGAAAGAGTTTGTCTGTCCTTCAGCTCTGTAACTTCAGTGGTTCAGCTGCTCAACAGTGCCTTACTGAGTACCTTCCCTGCTAGGTGGGGTGTCCTGTAATTAAATTAGTTCTGTTGGGTGGGAGCCAACCTCTTGTGGAGGGTTTGCATTTCAGCCTTATGGCTGTGACCTCGTAGCTCTCTCCTGCCAGTGTCTGGTGCGGTGGATAGGCTGGACATGAAAGGTCAAGAGAAAATGAAGAACCCTGCACTCTGTGTCAGTCTGATGCAGGTGTGTGCAGTGCCCAGACGAGTTCACTTGCAATTCTTCTGAATTTCTCTCCAGGGCTTTTTCTTTGCTCAGGGAAGCTTTATTCCCTGGGGCTAGATTCGTACTGGGACAGAGAACTACAAACTGTCAGTGGTTGTGCACAGAGGAGAGAATTGTTGCTGCTTTCTCTGGCTGCAACTTTGCCAGAACATGGGGCTATAAAATAATAAAGTGTGGAAGTGGCAGTGCTGAGGCTTTGCTTGCTGCGGTGAGCTGCTTCCAGGGAAGGTGCAGCTCCACGGGAGGTGGATAATGCAGCCCTCCCTCTTGAGAAGATGGTAGTCTCTCTGTCTTAACCCTTCTTCACCTCACACCAGTGCTCTTCTGGCTCATTGTATACTGATTTTTTTCCTCTGAAGCTGGTCCCAATGCTGGAGTTTGCTGAACAGGTGAAATGGAGATGTTACCATCTCTGTGGGATGTAGGAGCAGGGTGGCTGTGATCCAGGAGGCTTGCTTACCAAATGTCAAAGTAGAAGAGGAAGAATATAATTCAGATTGACAGTCCTGAGGTGCTAGCACCATCCCAAGGGAGTAGAGATGCTGCAGTTTTAGGGTTTGGAAGCAAGTGGGTCTCCCTCAGCTCTTTTCCTGTATCCCAGATTGCTTTCCAAGATGCAGTCCATAGTCATCAGATTCAAACAAATGCATATTAGTTTGGAAGTGGTGGGCTTTTTTCCTTAGGAGCTTAGAGTAGCCCTGGACTACTTTGTCTGCATCCATGGCGATAAATGTGTTACTTCTTGTTGTTCATCACAAAGTTTAATTCATCTGAATGTTGGTGTTTTCCCTTGCTTTGTGGGGTGTGCCAAAATCAGGAATATGCAGCAACTGCTGGCAACTGGTGTGGGGATCTCTGCTAGTGTCTGCTCTGTGTCCCTTGTGTGTTGGGTTTGCGTGGCAAGGTTTTGGTAGCGGGGGGGCTACAGGGGTGGCTTCTGTGAGAAGCTGCTAGAAGCTCCCCCTGTGTCTGATAGAGCCAATGCCAGCCGGCTCTAAGACAGGCCCACCGCTGGCCAAGGCCAAGCCAATCAGTGCCTCTGTGATAACATATTTAAGAAGAAGAAAAACACTTAGAGAGAGAGAGCTTTTGCAGCCGGAGAGAGGAGTGGGAAGATGTAAGGAACTCTGCAGACACCAAGGTCAGTGCAGATGGAGGGGGAGGAGGAGCTCCAGGCGCCGGAGCAGAGATCCCCCTGCAGCCTGTGGTGAAGACCATGGTAAGGCAGGCTGTCCCCCTGCAGCCCATGGAGGAAGGATGAGGGGGTGTAGAGATTCCACCTGCAGCCCGTGGAGGACCCCACGCCGGAGCAGGTGGAGGCACCTGAAGGAGGCTGTGACCCCGTGGGAAGCCCATGCTGGAGCAAGTTCCTGGCTGGACCAGTGGACCCGTGAAGAGGGGAGCCCACGCCAGAGCAGGTTTGCTGGCAGGACTTGTGACCCCGTGGGGGACCCACGCTGGAGCAGTCTGCTCCTGAAGGTCTGCACCCCGTGAGAGGGACTCCATGCTGGAGCAGGGGAACGATGAGAGGAGTCCTCCCCCTGAGGATGAAGAAGCGGCAGAAACAACATGTGATGAACTGACCGTAACCCCCATTCCCCGTCCCCCTGTGCCGCTGAGGGGGGGAAGGTTGAAGCCGGGAGTGAAGTTGAGCCCGGGAAGATGGGAGGGGTGGGGGGAAGTGTTTTAAGAGTTGATTTTATTTTCTCATTCCTCTACTCTGTTTTGCCTAGTAATAAATTAGATGAATTCCCTCTCTAAGTTCGGTCTGTTTTGCTCGTGACAACAATTAGTGAGTGATCTCTCCCTGTCCTTATCTCGACCCACAAGTGTTTTGTTATACCTTTTCTCCCCTGTTTAGTGAATGAGGGGAGTGAGAGAGCGGCTCTGGTGGGCACCTGGCCTCCAGCCAGGGTCAACCCACCACAATGTAGCTGCTTGCTTTTTAATTTATAAGCTGCATCTGTAGTGGACGCTACACTATGTTGCCCATAGCAAGGGCTGCATTAGCTTCATTGGTGTAGAAGTAAACACAAATTGATAAGTATTGAATTTATTTTTTCTGAAATTCTTGAAAATAATTTGTTCTATTATCAAACCTGGGTGAAAATGCCAAAAAGAATGAAAGATGATAAATCTGGATTTGGAGAAAATTTTTGCAATGTGTTGGTAGATTATAAAGGTAATAAAAGCTGCTTTGCCTGTACTGTGGAGGACTGATTCTCTGTAGTCTTCTATGAAAAATGCTTTTAAAAGAGTTGATTCTGGACTGGTAATTGTGTTGAGGAGGTGGCTGTTCAGAAAGAATTCCAACAACTGATGTCTTAGCCTCTTGGCTGTAAAAGTGGTATTCATTCCCCAGTCAGGGATACCTGTGCAAAGAGTGTGTTAGTCTGAATCAGAGGACTTTCTCTGCAGTTTAAAGCCGAGTGATAGTAGAAAGTTCATGTGGCCTCTGGCTTATGTGCTAAACTTCTTTGGCTAGCTTGAAGAAGCAGAACATTTGGTCTGACTCCACTTCTGGAGCGGACTCCAAAACTGGAAAAAACCCCAACAAAAACCTCCACCACGTTTTGAGGAATAGCCAAGAAAGATAAAGGTGGTATTGGTGAAGTGGTGCAGAAGTGGTTTCTGAAGTTTGCTGCTGTATCTGAGAGACCTTTCTGGCAAAGCGGTGAAAAATTGATCTTGCCTTCCTCTGTAACAGAGGATTGACAGGGAGACACTGAATTGGTCGAGGAAACTATAAATAATGAAACGATTGGAGCAGGAAGGTGACAAGATGTAAAGTACAGTAAGGAACTTGATAATCTGACAGGGTTAATGTTAATTGCAAAGTGTAACCTGTGGCTTATTGCATAGCGGGAGTGATCAGCTCAGGGCCTTGCATTAATCCAAGAGGCAGTGCAGGTGGTGAGGGTTGCTGGTGGTCGGTGTTTGCATATATATGACCTTCTTTGTGATTTCCAAAACATCTGTTAAAAAACCCCAACAAACTACAGGTTGACTAGGCTGATACTTTTATTGTAAACCTCTGCTTTTGAGTACGTAAATAGAAAGTGTTCCAAGTGCTGCTTTGGTCTAGAAGTGATACTGCAGGAGCTGCGGAGCTGTGCTGGGCCGCTATTTGGTTCCTGAGTGGGAGAAAATATACAGAAACAGCGACTGTAAAATGAAGTATTAATGAAGCCTGGGCCATCAGTGTAGCAGCTTCAACTGCAAAGGCGGAGAGTGAGCTGTTGCAAGAACTTCAGTGAAGCTTATTCCACTGAAAGCAGTTTTATCTTAGAGATAAAAGACAGCCTGCTGTTGGTGGTGTTTCCTGTTCCACAGCTCTAGTTTAGCTCTAAAACCACTAGCTTTTTAGCCTTTTACTTATGTCATAATTTATCCCTCTGCAAGTAGGACTGTTGATTCTTAAATATTGTAAGGTTGTGGAGTGGCTTCGTTAATAGTTTTCATTCACAGAGGAAACTGTTTCATGAGCTCTGTAGCCCATGTTAACTGGGCTGTGAAGAGGTGGTATTCCTTAAGGGGTATCTGTTTTTTTCTTGTCTCTCAGTACTGGTGTTTGAAGCAGAAGTTGCTGCAGAACATTTACCTTTAATCATTTAAGTATAGAGAAACTTACCTGTTCACTTCTTTTTAAAATAAGTGCCATCCAGTTTGAGATCTTGCTTGCCAAGCTCCTACCTGTCTTTGGATGTTTGTAGCTACTGAGTCACATTTTCTGGGCTCTCACCTCTGGGTGATGTTGGTTTTCATGGTGGTACACCAGGCTGGCCTGTGAGAAGAGTGTGGGAAAGGCTGCAAAATCTTGTGGTTGATTGACACCCTGGCGATCAGGAGTGTGTGATGGGCTTACAGCCCGGTGACACAGCAGGCCGTTGTGACCTCGCATATCTGTCCGATGCTAACCTGTCTGGGTAGAAAACAGTTCTGCTCTCCAGTTCGAACCACTGCCAAGAGAAGCCTTCCAGCAGGACCTGGAAGAAGCAGGTAGTCCTCCATTGAGAACTGTCTGTCTCTATCTTCATATAAAAAAAGAAGAAGCTGTAGTTCAGATATTCCAATACCAAATGCCAATTCAGCTTTTGAAGAAAACAGACTTTATGCAAGGCAGGGTCAAGTCTTTCTACGCCTGTTTCTGTGCAGTAATTTATCTTATTTTAATCTTAATGGTACGGCCTCCAGTTCTTAGGGTTTTGTGAACTGTTCTTATGCTCTGCCTTATAGGAGGCATGTGCTACTGGTTGTTTTTAGCATGGAAAATGTTAAGAGCCCACGTGGTCCCATTTAGTTCTAACAGTACTGGCCTTGCCCAGTTCTCTTTCACTCAGAGTATTTATTTCCTGAGTGCTGTATCGCTAACTATAAGGTTTGTAGGGAGGCATCCTGGCCTTGCTTTTGTAGCTACATTTCCAATTTACCTGCCTGCTTGTTTGCTCTGTGATCCTTCAGGATGGTCTTTAATTCCATCCTTGATTTCCGCTTTTGGGGTCTGGAAATATAACCTCTCAAGTGCTGGGGCAGGAGGAAGGCAGGGACTGGCAGCACTGTGGAGTACATCCCTGCAGAGCACAGGGGCTCAGTCACTTGGGAAAAGTCCTTGTCTCCTTGTAGACACTTGAAGCAGCTTGCCCCCAGGACACACCTTCTTGAAAGCCCTGAAAATCTGGAGCAAGTGCTTGCTGAACTCCCCTCTCGGACCTTGAGAATTAATTATCTGGCTCCTCCGCGAACCTCGTGCTGCAAACTTTATTTCTAACCTTATAAAGATGTGCATGCTGAAGGGTTGTTTGTCCTGGCTAGAGAAACAAGGGGGCTTAAAACTGCTGTGGGCCCCTAATGCAAACACGTAGAATAAGTTGACTGTCCTTGGCTTTTTTTTTTTTAAGGTAGGTAAGCGTGCACATTCATTCTTGTCCTCATCTCCCTGATCTTTATCAGTTTTCCATAAATCATGTCAGGATACAGATTTGGAGAATTGACCCCTACTCTCCCATTGGTGTTGCAATCCCATCCTGACTTACTGTCGGGATTATTTAGCAAGTTGGAAAAATCTCGTGTCCTAGCTGCAGCTCTATGGCCGTGTCTTGATATAAGGTGTGACATTTCGACCAGATTCCTGACATGCCAGAAGGAAGTGGATGAGGCTGGTGGTGCAAGGGGAGCGCATACAGTGTGTGAGCTCCATGCTAGCTCAGCTCTATTTTTGTTGCGGGACTGCATGGAGCCCTTCATATTGGGAAACAGCACTGGGGCATCCAGCGCTTCGCACTGGTTCTAGCTTTTGCAAGCTCATCGTCTCTGGTCCAAAGCCTCTGGAGCAGCTGCGCTTCCCCAGCTGGCTGCTCCTGCCTGGAGAGTGCAAGGACTGTCAGGCCAGGCTCCCTCCAGTTTGGCAGTGTTTAAGACCATGTGATTTGACAAGTTGCCATTTTCTGTTCTGCTGCTGGCAGGAAAAAAACAGGCTTTCTTTCCCCCCATGTGTTTAAATGATCCCATTGCCCCTGCAGTCCTGAACTGGCTGATAAATTAGCAATATAGAGAGCGTTTTGTCGCTCTTAAACGTGTTGCAAAATGAATGTGGGCTTTAGGAGCAATCCCGTGGAGGAAATGAAAAAGAAGTGTGTGCTGCATCTTTCAACCGCTTGGTTGAGCAGGTTAAAAAGTCTGTCATGTGTAAGCATTGTCAGACACATGGTGTTTTGCTTTAATTTCTGCTCAGTGAAAATATAACCTGTAAGTGCTTTGCAGCAAGGTTGTTTTGGGGATGTGGGTAACTGTTTTGCTTTGTATTCCAGCTGTAGGCTTTCCTACAAAAAGGAAAGGCATGTCAGCCCTGCCTCGTATAACCCAGGTGAGGCTTGTAAATGGAAGAGCATGACTGGCACACGAGTCTCAGCGGTGTCCAGGCAGGGAAGGGTTCACACTCCTTCTAGAATAAGAGACAGTTTTCAACTCTAGAAAGTCAGAGGAGTAGCAGTGGTTAACGTAGTAAATTTAGATGTAGAACAAACTTTGGAGCTGGGTTCCTAAATAGTAATGTCTCTATCCAGGCTGCCTTTGCTGGACAAATACCACTGTTATAAGGGTGTTATAGCATATTTCCCATCTTCACTACTGCGAAATCTTTTTGAGGGACTTCTGGTTGTTGGGAGACACTTGCTTCATCAGGCTGTAGTTGCTCTTTGTTTAGGAATTCCTAGGCTCTGTGGGTAAAAGTAAATGGAGTGGCTGCATGTTGCTGTTTAGCTCCTGCTCAACTACAGACCTGTTGTACACCAGCCTCTTGCAATACTGTGGATGAGAACGTTTGCAAAGCACTTCACCTTCAGTGAGTTATGTTTTAGAGAAGTGTGTGTTGTCAGCCTATGAAACTCTCAGGAATGTGATGCTGCCTTTCAAGCAGAGAACTGGGGAGACCTGCAGTGTATCTGCAGGGAGACCTTCCTGTGTCTTGGAACATTTATGGTACAGCTGTGTTGTGAACCCAGTCTGGCACTGGCGAAACTTGCAGTGCTGGATGCTAGCCTGATGCAGGATTCAAGCTCTAGTGCTAACCAAGATCAGTGGCCATCAGCATCAATGACACTGACACGAGAGTCTTTGGGAATCACGGAGGAGATCAGCAATGCAGACCAGCCACATGATTCTTCATTTAAGCCCCCTGAGGAAAGCCAGATACCAGAAATTGTGCCATCAAATACTGGCTGTGTGACAGCCCTTTCCTTGGGAATGGAGAAGGAAGCCAATATCCCACAAGCCTTTCTCAATAATGAAGCTGAAGTTTTATCAAGTCACAGGGATTCTGCAGTGACCATGTCACCGGATAGTTTGGAGTCTGCCCGTTTGGAGCAGTCCAGGGAAGAAGAGATGTCTGAATCAATTGCCAGTACTGTACCTGTGTGTCAGGAGGAGGACACCCAGCCAAAAGGAAATGAGTCCCAAGGAGTTGAGAGGACTCCTGTGGAAAACCATGGAGGGTCACTGGAAAAGTCACCTTTGGTTATGGGGGACTCTAGGTGTGGCACATATGCATCTGAAGGTGGGACAAGTGTGAGGGACCCATTGCACAACACAATGCTGTCTGTTGCATCAGGCTAGCATTCAGACTCACTGAGGATATCTGCAACCCAAGACGCGCTTGCTGAGCGTGAGTGTAGCAGGGCAGCAGGGATGGATGGAGATCACTCAGGAGGTGAGGGATTTGAAAATCCTCCTACGAATACATGGCGAACAAGCATTTTATGTGCTATAACCCTTCTGCTTCAGAACATGTTCAGCTAAATCCTCTTCATGTTTAACTTCCCCAGTAGATGAATATTTAGCCCTCATGTGCAGATGGGTATGCATTTGCTCTCAGAATTCCCATCTCTGTAGGATCCAGTGTTAGCTGGGTGATCTTCAGGGTATATTGCAAAGGGGTGAACAGGCTGGTCCCCTTTCAGCACAAAGTTTATTGTCTAAAGCTAAGCATGTGCTTGAGTAGCCCAGTGAAATGGGCCGTGTCTGGATGTAGGCCAGGCTGTTGAACACCCTGCTGGTTTGAGACCTGCTAATACAAATGGTTTCTGTCTCAGTTCTGGCAGCCTCTAGTAAGCACTGGTTTCTTATCTGTGTTTATGGGCTGCTGCTGAAAGAAACCTGCCTTACAGCTTCCAGAGGTGCTGCTGGATGAACCAGGGAAGTGCTCTGAGGAATTGTGATAAAATCAGTTGGTTGCAGACCAATTACCCTGAAGCCTTTTTGTATGGAAGGGTAGGTGCACATCAAGAAATCCCAAGAGGGAGCAATGTTCAAGGAGTTCCTCTGTCTCTGTGTTGCTTTTACCTTCTAGATCCTGGATGGTGTGTGCCTGGCAGAATACAACGCTGCCTGAGCAAATGTTAACCCATGGGACCTTGGAGATGGATGTTAAAATCCTTTATAAGACCCTGTGGTGCCAACAGCCCTTAATGACAGTATGCCTTTTCTAATTGCTACAAAGCAGTTGGAACATTACTTGTTGCAAGACATGGGGATTGAGTTTGCCAACAGTTAAGGATTAAACCCACAAAACATTTTCACTAGTGAGAGTAACCATAGGAAGAAAATGGTTTTGCCTTGTGAATGTTGGTGTGACAAGAAGGTACAAGAGTGTGTTGTGGAGCCTGCTAATGACTAGGGCTGAAATCTCTGCACTGAGCTGAAGGGCAGGGAGAGGGGATACAGCAGGTAAAGCTGATAATGTGGCTGTGTTGGATAAGAGGTCCTACAGCTGACCCTCACACCCAGGCTGTGAGACTTAAATCCTTATCCTCGTCTAGGAAGTCTATGGCAAACAGCTGCACTGTTTGCCTTTCACTTTCTAGGCATCTGTTCTGTGTTACTAGTTAAGAAGTAGCAAATGTGAAGCAGCTGTTGTGTTTATTTTTCTCTTTGGTCTTGCACTGGATGGTCTGAATACTTGCAAGCAAGTGAGGATCTTCATGCTTCTGCTTGTTAATCTGGAGGAAGGATCAACCTTGTGTTACACCAACTGTATCTGGGATCTGACCAGGAGGAAGCTGTTTGATTTTGCCCCCTTCCCTAGTAGAAGTATTCCTAGTATCAGCTGATGGTTTGGAAACAAAACATGGCTCAGCTTTGGCACCTTGTTTCTTCAAGCATATGAGAAATTTATGCAAGAGGCAATCCCCTACCACAGCTAGTAGTGTGCACACCTGACATTCAGGTCACTGTGCATCCACCGTTGGGGCAGGAATGTAATGTCAGTGCAAAGAGCAGATGAACAGCTTGCGTGTCTCCCCCACCCCGCGTGCTGAACTCCCTCTGAAGAACCCTGTTTAATCCATGGGGAAAATGCAAAATACCTCACTGCATCAGCAGTTCAGTGTTAATGTTAGCATAGCTCTCATTCAGCTGGTAGCTTTGACTTAGTGTCTAGTCTTTGCTGCTGTGTAAGGTGTTGCTATTTTGAGGAACTCCTGCTAAACTCAGGCCTCTCTTGCATTCCTAGAGGTGTGCAGGTTTTTCTTCAGGTATAAAAGGAAACTTTCAGTAGGTTATGTGTGACAGGACTTTACCCTTTCTGAAATACTGGAGAACTTGATACAGGAACATCCCAAATGAATGCATAGTGAATAAGGGAAACTAATTAGCGTAGAACAATTTTAAAACAGAATATATAACTTGGCAACACTTGAGTCAGGCCCTACAAACTCAGGCTTCGCCTGTCTCATGCTCCAGTATGAAAGAAAACAATTCGTAAAATAGTTGGAATGTAGAAACAGGATAAGAGAAGCCATAAATTAGGGAACAGTCCTTGGGTATGAACTAGAAAAAGACACAAAGTTTGAGGCATCCTGATAAAGGGAACCCAATATGCCAACAAGCCTGGGACCATCTGGGCAGGACGGATAACAAGGTTGCTGAGCTTGCAAAGTGGAGATAATGAAGAAGAGGTCATCCAGCTGTGTACACTGAAGAAGAGGAGAAAGAGGAAGATTTGAGGAGGATGACCCCTGATGACCACCTGAGGAAGAAACTGCGCAGGCGTATCAGGACATTAGCATATATTCATGAGTTCCCAGAATAGTAATGAATATGTATTAAATTTCTCAAAAACCTAATGAATATGTAACTCTTTTGTAATATAAATCACATACAATTTGTTTCTCATCGAGACACATGTTCATGGAGATATCCCAGTGCGACTCCCAGTGCTGCAATAAAGGATACCTGCTTAATAGTCACATTGGCTATTGAGTGAAGTTTTTTTTGATTCACTAGGAAGAGATCAATGTAATGTCTCTATGAAATGCTGCATTTTCATGGCCTTGTGTCTGGTAGCTGGATTGCGTGGGTTGTAAATGGTGACACGTGTGCATGTCTTGTAGGTTCAGATGCCAAAAGCATGGATTTTGTGGACAGTGGCCGTGCCATGAGGAAGACAGTGACTCGCCAGAACTCTAAGCTAGAAGAAGAATCCAGCAAGTCCAACTTCATTATCTGGGAAATAGAGGTCCCAAAGGTAACCAGCTGCTGGCCTGCTCACACATCCTGCCCTGTCCTACATAGCCATCTTCTGGTTCTTCCAGTCTGGTACTGGCTCAGTGCCATCCCAGGGAGATCAACAACAACAAAAAAAAAGAGGATTTAAGCATTTAGCTCCATTAAGACTCAACAGGAGTGAAGAGCCAGTACACAGCTGTAAACAAGAGGCATTTCAGGGCAACACCCAAAGTAACGCTGGTTGTTCAACTCGCTATTCCCTGTCTCTGTCTTTATAGTGAGGTTTCTTTTGGGTTGAGAGAGAGATTGTGGTTTTTTAGGACTGCATTCATACCTTCCTCCTTGCTTTATATATGCAAAATCACTTGTGGCTGTCCTGCACAGCATTGCTCTCACAGTTCTGCTTCTCAGCAGACCTGAATACTGACAGCCAGTAATGTGAGACAGCAGCTCCCGGCAGGATAAGCATGCTGCCATGAGTGCTTGGATGCCCAGTGAAGACATGTAACACACATTTTAATGGATCAGTAAAACACAGCCAAAGGAAGCAGTTCTACGGCAGAAAAATACGTTTCAGTGGTTAGTGAAGACAGGCTGTCACTTTAAGAAAAGTAGCTTGATTGTAGGAAGACAGTAGTCTTTACCAGGCCTGGTTTTGTCCCATTGTCTTTATGTCACTCTACAGGATGTGAAGATGGATCTATGCAAATCAGCTGTGCTTACTGATCTGCATCTACCTTGAGTTATCACAGACCAGCTGAACTCTGTACTGGTCCAGCATTGCCTTTATTTATCCTGACTGGCCCTATACTACATGAACTGGGAATGTGGGTGGAATAAGCCACAGAGAACAGTGTTGTTTGATCTCCGTTCCTCTTCCTGACTGTTGCTTTCTTGTCTCTTTCATGAAGGATTTAGTTGGCTGCTTGATTGACAAACAAGGAAGATTTATGAACTTCTTGAAGCAAGTGTCTTGTCTGGTGCCAAAATTTATGTGTCAACGCTGCCTTATTTCTGTGACTCCCAAGCCTGTCACATCGAAGGTAAGTAAGTGGAATGTCTCTTTTTTTGTGGTCCAGTACATAGCTTGGGGACCTTAATTAGATGGGCAAGGAATTTAAACAGATTTAGTGGCTTTGTGAGTCTAGTGCTTTACAAAACTTTTCTGCTCAGTGCTGTTACAGTAGAGGACTATGCCAAGTCGCCTGTGCCTTGGCATGTGAACCCTCTATTCTAGAGGTGAGAATGCTTTTTAACATCTTCACCTGCTGTAGTTTAACGAATGCCTTTTGCAGGATCACTTCAGGCTTGAAGAAGGAGCTATGGCATGTATCAGCAAATGCAGTCTTGACTGTGAAGGATGTTAGATTAATTGTGGCTGAAAAATACCTGCCAGTGAATTGGGTTCATGCTGGAAGCTAAAACTGTTGAAACTGGGGCCTGGTGGTCTGAGTTGCTCACATTGGTCCGATATCAGGCTACATGGCCAATCTATTAAAGCTTAAGTTGTTGTAGTGCAGAATGCTTTTGGTAACTATATTGCTTCACATGGTGGGGGTGTCCTCAGCATGTCTGTGCTACTGACTTTCTATGGGATTTTTTTCTTCCAGTAGAGTAGAAACAAGTAGAAAAAGTACTGAGCCTGATTTGCAAGAAGTTCAAGGAGCTGTGCCTCACCAACATCTATGCTCTACCCACACCAACACCATTGACACTTCATTATCTCCTTATGATTGCCTGGGTAAGTCCCAGCTTGCTGGCTGTGCTGATGTCAGGGTGGAAGGCTGTTGGTCACTGCTGTTGTAGTATGCTATATCCATGTGGCTGGTTCGCAGATGCCCTCAAAACCAGTTTGTTTTCTTATTATGATTAATTTTTTTTTCTTTAAGGTCTGATTTCTTATCACTACCTTTCCAAGGAGCAGAAGTTTTACTAGACAATGTGGTATCACTTCCAGGTAATGGAACTCTCAAGACGTACTGTTGGTGGTGCTTCTGCAGGTTTAAGTGGATGCCAGCTGTGTACAAGCAATGATTCTGTCTAAACTTTCTCCCTCCTATTGCAAGTGCAGCCTCTGATGTGACTAGAGCAAAGATTGGAAAAATTGTATTTTATTCTTCTAAATGTGCTAGCATGGCACAACCTGTCAGATTCCAGGGGAAAGATGATAAATGTCCAGGTTTTTTTCCTGCATGGAGGAGAGAATGAATTGCTCTACGAAACAACAAGTTGGCAGGACTGGCAGGGTATAGGTGAAGTAGCTGTAACTACTCTGCTGCCTTCTGTCACAGAGTAGCTGTAAATGCAAAGTTAGTTTTTAATCTGCTAGACAAGTATCTGACATTTTCCTACTAAAATGACTGACATGTATAGTTCTGTGTTCAAAAGACTACCCTCCAAGCACTGGAAGAATGTCAGTCACTGCCTAGAAATGCTTTCTGTTTTGCCTTTTTTTTTCTTCCCCCTCCCCCTTTTCTAGTGATGTTAGAGATGCATGCTGTGTTGGTGTCTAAAAAGCTGCCCTTCTGGGTATGGAAGGGGTGGCTGTAGGAGCTGAGGGTCAGGCCATGGTTCACCTCTGGGTTTGTGGCTGGCAAGACGCCGGGAGGTACAGGCCCTGCAAAGACTAGATGGATGGCAGAGTTTAAGTTGCTTCTAGGAGAAGTCAGTGTTTTGCATGTTCCCCAAGGTAATCGACCTCTTTCAGTATTTGTGGGGTTGTAAGGAGTTCACTTGCTGCTGGAAATGGTCTCAGGGTGGGGAGCACAAAGGAGAAACTTTATTTTGCAGAAATTTGGTATGAAATAGGCAACTTTCCTGCAAAATGAAAACTCTTATGTCCGGTCTACAGTGTAGATTGTAACTGTATTGCCTGGGACACGAGCGTTTCCTGCTGCATTACAGACATGGAGTTAGCAACAGTACCCACGTTAGCTGTGCAGGCCGAGAGACTTGAGCTGCTGCTGCTTGCAAAGAATGCATTTGGCACTGTTCAGGTGTCAGCCAGCCTGCCTTACAAATGCTTTTGAGCTCCCGTTTACAGTATTGTGCTCTGTGCAGGGTCAGTAAAGTCCTGAAGCCCCTGAGCTTAGTTTGTTAAAGATCAAAATACTAATGGCAGCTCAAAGGTACTGCAGAAGTATACTTCTCTGTCTTTAAAGCCTCCTAATTCATCAGTCACTTATATTCACATTAACTTAGCTAGTGGCTTTAGAAAGCGCTTCATCCTTTCCCTTCAGCAACACAGCAGGCATAATACTTGTGTGATCTCCAGCTTAATAGACTGGTTTCAGCAAATGCCTACAGCAATGGTAGGTGAGGATTCTCTGGCCTAACTTATGTAGGAGGTCAGACAAGATTAGCTTAATAGTCCCTTCTGGCCTTTAGAGCCTGTGAATATCTCATTTGTTTTCTCTTGCTCTTTTCTTTACAAAGGTGAGGATCACTTTTCATCTGAAGCTGACGCTGCTGTTGTTGAGATGACCAAAGGTGCAGTCCTAGTGGTACAGGTACATGAGAGCTGTCTGGAAAAGCCTTGTTGCTGATTTGGCTGCTGCTGTTATCCTTTCTGCCCCCTAGCATACTGTGTGTGTTCAAATCCAAAACAAAGCCAGAGCTTGTAAGCCTGACTGCTGAGCAGGGTTCTTGTGGAGAAATCTTGGTGCTGAGAACTTCCTTGTGTAGCACCAGCACTGCTCAGGACTGTGTGGCTTGGAAGGGTTGAGTATTCCCTCTTGTTCCTGATGCGGGCAGGGAGAAAGGGCTCCTGAATGGCTTTACAGAGCATAAAGCGGCCTGTTGTCCAGTGGATAAGTATTCGCCTGGGTCTGCACTGCTTTGCCATTCTCCACTGTCTATTAACTTACAGCTATCCATGTAAGTTAGTTGGGATGAGTGGGAAGCTGATAGCATTTGTGATGCTCAATCTTGTAGCTTCCTTTGGTTCAATGCAGTACTCAAATGCATCGCTAATTCTAGCAAGGGCATGGATTTGAGTGACTAGAGCAAACTTGCCAGCAGGATGTCCCAGCTGCCTGGTAGCAGTAGCTACATTTCCTCCAGCCTACACATAAGTTTGAGTATCTGATACGCAGTGACTGACACTATCCTTGCATCCTCCATGGCTCTGACTAGAGCCTGAGAATTGCTCACACTAATGACCAGAATTGCTGCACACTACTGTGTGCAAACTAATGTTTTTCTATGTTCCCGGGTCACAAATTATGACAATGCAACAGGTCTGCCGCTGATACAGATGTGGAACTTGATGAGGTGCATATATTGACATACCTATTTTTCCAACACTGTTAGAGTTTATGATTATGCAGACTTTTTATTATTGATTAGGAACTTGCTGATGTTTCTTTCTAGTGGCTTGTTCACCTTTCTACTTTCTTCTTTTTACCTCCCTTTAGGTGATGTCAGTGAGCAGAACTCTGGTAGAAAGAGGATTTGCTCAGTGGCTTGACTACTAGTGATGTCTTAGATGCCTTGACATTTATTTCTGTGAATAAATCTTGTTTTGCACTGATTTAGAAGGTAAGGGGGTCCAAAAGAGCTGGTCAGTATGCAAGCACCACTTTCTCCTAGCTCAAGATCGGTGCATCCCAAAGGGTAGGAAATTGAGCAAAGGAGGAAGGAGACCTCCATGGACGATCAAGGAGCTCCTGGAAAAACTCAAAGGGCAGAAGTAAGTTTACAGAATGTGGACGAAGGGATTGCCCGCTTGGGAGAAATATAGGGATGTAGTCAGAGAATGTAGGGATGCAACAAGGAAGGATCCTCACAAGCAAGCTTAGGAAGCATAGGTTGGATGAGAGGACAGTTAGGTGGGTTGAGAACTGCCTGAATGGCAGGGCTCAGAGGGTTGTGATAAGTGGTGCATAGTCTAGTTGGAGGCCTGTAGCTGGTGGTGTGCCCCAAGGTCAGTGCTTGGTCTGGTCTTATTCAACAGATTCATCAAGGACCTGGATGAGGGAACAGAGTGTGCCCTCAGCAAGTTTGCTAATGATACTAAACTGGGAGGAGTGGTCAACACACCAGAAGGCTGCACTGCCATTCATCAAGATCTTGACAGACTAGAGAATTGGGCAAAGAGGAACCATATGAAATTCAACAAGGCAGGTGCATCTAGGGTCCTGCACCTAAGGAAGAACAACTGCAGGTACCAGTACAGGTTAGGGGCTGACCTGCTGGGGAGCAGCGCTGCAGAGAATGACCTGGGAGTCCTGGTGGACAACAAGCTTTCCATGAGGCAGCAATGTGCTCTTGTGGCCATGAAGGCCCATGGTATCCTGGGGTGCATTAAGAAGAGTGTGGCCAGCAGGTCAAGGGAGGTTATCCTCCCCCTCTACTCTGCCCTGGTGAGGCCACATCTGGAGTTCTGTGTCCAGTTCTGAGCTCCCCAGTTCAAGAGAGACAAAGAACTGTAACCATGGAATAGGGGCCGTGAAACAGAAACTATAGAATCAGGTTGAGATAATTAGTTTGTAACCAAGGTAATAGGTAATGAAGCTAACTGACCATGGCAAGGTACAATGCTGCTATGTTCCATGTACAGTCCCTACCAAACTGAACAACAGGTTTGGAGATATTAATCTTATGAAGTAAGTTGTTATGGACAGGTGCATCCACAGCAAGGATACTGCGCATGCCTGCAAGAAGAGGGTCACGCAGCGGACACGGGTGCGAGACCACTGACGACCACCAGAGACCCTTGAGGACCACCGACTCAAATCACTGAGCATGCGTGACGGGGAGGAGAATATGGAAATGGATTCTAAGAAATGATTATCATAGGACTGCCCTTTCTGAGATAAACGATGAATATATATGTTTTGATCCTACATAACCTGTGTGTTGGTGATCACCTGGCATGCATGTTGGGTGGAGCTATCCCCCATGCATCCAGCGCTGCAATAAAGAATGCCTGCCTTTTAACACTACATTGGTGTTACAAGGTTTATTCCCGGATTTCGGTGACAGAACTACTGGAAAGAGTCCAGTGGAGGGCTACGAGGATGATGAGGGGACTGGAGCATCTCTTGTATGAGGAAAGGCTGAGAGAGCTGAGTCTGTTTAGCCTGGAGAAGAGAAGACTGAGAGGGGATCTCATCAACTCTTATAAATATCTAAAGGGTGGGTGTCAAGAGGAAGGGGCCTGACTCGTTTCAATGGTGCCCAGTGACAGGACAAGGGGCAATGGGCACAAACTGGAACACAGGAAGATCCATCTCAATATGAGGAAAAACTTCTTCACTCTGAGGGTGACCGAGCACTGGAACAGGCTTCCCAGAGAGGTTGTGGAGTCTCCTTCTCTGGAGATATTCAAAACCCACCTGGACATGATCCTGTGCAACCTGCTGTAGGTGATCCTGCTTTAGCAGGGGGGTTGGACTAGATGATCTCCTGAGGTCCCTTCCAACCCCTACCATTCTGTCATTCTGTGATATGTGTCACAGATATGTTAAGTCAAACAGGTCGGGTAGAAATACTGAGACGTTCACAGATGAGCAGAATGCAGTACTCTGCATACACACTGCATACTGGAATTATAGCATGGATGGAGTTTGAATGATGCAAGGAAGCAAATCATCCAATTAGCCTGGCATCATTATAAAGAAGCCTGAGAAACTGAAAAGGAAAATTGACTAAAGCAGAGGTGTACAAAGTTTGACTTTTTGAAGATAATGTTTACTTCCCTGAAACTTTATTTTATATGGTCAAGGTCTCTGTTGGGTTATCTAAATGAAATAAGGTTTTGTTTGAATCTAGCTCAAATTAGATCACTTTCTGATACAGATGAGAAGGTGTTGGGTTTTTTTCTAAAAAAGTTCTAAAATGTACTGAATATCAGAGTAGAAATAGCAATGATCTCTTTGTATCCTGGTATTTAATAGAGTGTTAAAAAGCAGAAGATCTAAAATTGGGAGACCAAATTCTAAATCCAGTCAAGAATATGTTTTAGCTGCACTTCATACCTAATGATCAGATAATTACAGTGGAGATCAGAATGAAAGTCAGAGAAAAAGAAAGATTTGTAACAACAGGTTCTTTAGTGGAAATAAAAGGAAATAACAAAGAGCGCATTTCTATATCTTGGCAGGATCATTCTTTGCTGATTTGTTTTTCCTATGATAGAAGTCATCTATTTGGGTTTGAGTTACTTTATCAGCAGCTTCCTGGAGTGCATAAAATGCCATTTGTTTTTTTCCCTGAAGTACAGTGTACTTCAAGACATGGCTTTCAGAGAAGATAGTGCAAGTCTGTCACTAAAGCATCTGCTAGGACAAGTAACAAAGACGCAGCAGTGATGAAAGTTGCATCACTAGAGTAGAAGTTTCTTCTATCTACTAAAATGTATAAGCTACAGATTTTCAGCAAAAAACTTCCTTCTCATAGTTTCATTGTTAATTATAAGGAAAGCATTGTTTTGATCTTCCGTCCAACTACTATGAGCTGAAAATGAGAACACAAGTACATTCTTCTGTCTGTAGACAAAATGATGCCTGACAGTAGAGCCTAAATGCCACAAGGCCTATACTTTAACAAAAGTTTCATCAGTTTCTTCATAGCAGCTTGTATGGTGCTATGTTTTGGATTTGTAACAAAAACATTGTTAAGACACCAATGTTTTAGCTATTGTTTAGCAGTGCTTACACAGTGTCAAGGCCTTTTCTGCTTCTCACACCAGCGAGTAGGTTGGGGGTGCACAAGAATTTGGGAAGGGACACAGCCGGGACAGCTGACCCCAACTGACCAAAGGGATATTCCATACCATATGACATCATGCTCAGCATATAAACCTGGGGGAAGAAGGAGGAAAGGGAGATGTCTGCAGTGATGATGTTTGTCTTTTCAAGTAACTGTTAACGCATGATGGAGCCCTGCTTTCCTGGAGATGGCTGAACACCTGCCGGCCCATGGGAAGTGGTGAATGAATTCCTTGTTCTGCTTTGCTGGCGTGTGCGGCTTTTGCTTTACCTACTGAACTAGCTTTATCTCAACCCACAAGTTTTCTCACTTTTACCCTTCTGATTCTCTCCCCCATCCCACTGCGGGGGAGTGAGCGAGTGGCTGCACGGGGCTTAGCTGCCCACTAGGTTAAACTACAAAAAATACTTTAATCACAATGCACTTCAACTTAAAAATGTGGTTCCTTTATTGAGTGCAAGAGCTTGAGAAACAAAAATGTGTATTTCTTTTACGATGTAATTATAGAAAGCTCTGTTAATTGTGGTAAATGGTTTGAATTACAACGAATATTCAAGAGACAAAGGCAGATAAACAACACAGTAGAAAAAGAGAAAGGAAAAAAAAATGTTGAGAGGAGATTTCAGTCTCCTCTCTCTGGTGCCTTTGTTTTTCACTCCTTTCATTATCGTTGGTCACTTGTCTAGATCATGGTTCTTAGAGGTGTTCAGAGAACTGGCAGGTCCATTAGTTCCTTGAGTGCATTGATTCCCATTCTTTCTTTAAGGCCACTGTCAGGAAGGTATAAAAGATGGTAAAGATCTTTGGCTTCTGAAGTGCTGGTTTAATACAATCTTTTACAAAATGTCCAATTAGATGCTTTAAATCTACAGCTACGATACCGTATAAGAAATGTTTTAAGGCTTGACCTGGCTTTTTTATTTCTTCCTTCCTGAGTGGTAAACAAAAATAACTCTGTGAGAAGAAGTGAGAAAAATACAGGCATACTGTGAAGAACAGGACCACTGAAAACTCTCTCTTTGTGGAGTCTCTTAGGCCTGAGTGAGATTATTAGCACTTTTCTTCATTAGAGACAGCAGTAAATGTTTGGGTTTTTTTTTTTTCCATTTATTCATTTGTAAGGAGTTAGAATCCTTGAAACCTCTGTCCCATTGGTTAGATTTGAAAGCTATTAAGAAAGTAACAGCTACAGGAGAGAAATATGCAACCATGTGTTATGATCACATAAAAGATTTGGAAAGCCAGTCTAAAGTAGACAACATTGCAAAGCTCACAGAAAATATTTCAGACCTATCCAGCTATTTATTACAGGAACTCTTCTTTTGTTTTGGTACTCTGTTCTAACCAGGCCAGGAGTGTGCTGTTCTTCCAGTACCACCCAGCTCAGTTGTGCGGTGTAGGGGTTCACTCAAGATCAGGAAACCAGCAGTTTGTGCTCTCTAAAATGCGGGGAAAGGGATGGGGATAAGGGAAAGGAATAGGGAGACAGATTTCCAGATTAAGTTTGGATGGAGGCTCCAGCCACTGGGATGATTTTTGCCACAAATGTCCTGGGTTTGGGGAGAGGGATAAGCAGTCCCCGGGAGGCGTGTACTTGGAGAAGAGAACTTGGTCAAATATGACCGAACAGCCCCAGACTCAGTCCTGTGGCAGTTTATTTGAAGATAACTTTTAATGTATACTTTATGATCACTGTGTCAGTAAACTTCTGGAAAAAGATTTCTGGTTTTTTTTCTTTGTCAAATGACCAGTGTGCTTAGCAAGGTCTTGTCACTGATCTAGTCCTGATTCTTAAGCGTGGGATTCTTCAATTACATCCCAAAGTATTTTGTTGCTCTTTGATTCATAGTATTGTATGCTTTTGAGATGGCATACAAAATATACAGATGTGAAAATGTTATGGAAAAGACAGTTGTATAGTTTAGGACTCTAACGATAGAATATTGCTGCCTGGCCTTCCATTTAAGGTTACAAGTGGTTAGTTACAGTGAAGTCTGTATTCAAGTGCTCCAAAAAATTAATCCTAAAATAAAGAGCTAATCTAATAATTGATTAAATGAGGACATGATCTGCTCTGGCACACTAGGAGATCAATATTTAATACACCCTTGATAAGTTTGTGTAAAGTCTAGTCACACCCTTCATTAGGATGTGTTGACAGAGAAGTTCATTTGCTTGGACAACTACCAGGATTCAAAATCTGTTAAAAATGCTGTATTATATATGATGAGTTAACAGTGAAGACGACTATGGACAAATTGATTAACTGGAATTAAAATGCTCGTGAATCTGTAAGACTATCCTACTTTTTGTCTGAAAATTAATACTGCTTTAATGTGCACCAAAGCATTCACCTGTTAGCTAACTCTATACACTGCACACTGTAATTAGCAAGATTCATGTTTTGTTTTAATTGCTTCAAACATTGGATCAAACTGCAAAGAAAACTACCTGAATGACTGTAACAGGTTTACTTTTCTTGTCATAAGTTTTGGGTTGGAAAATAGTATCTCATTGAAGAAACTGAAGATTGGAAAAGAAAACAAGGACCACTTTCTTACAGTACGTATTCACCTGAGATAATACCACAGAAGATATCGTGACAGCAACAGATTTATTCATAGAATCTTATGCAAATGGTAATTTCCACAAAATGAAGTAGTATTAGGCATGTCAAGTATATAAGTGATTTTTTATTTAAAACACCTTCTAATTGCACAGATTTATTTTTCTTTGGTAATAAATATACATTTGTATGACTGAAAATTGTAGTAAGTGTTTGCGGAGAGCTCAAGTGTTGCATCTGTATATATATCTCTGTGTGTGTGTGTATGTACGTGTACATGTACCCTTTAGAAAAAACCCTCACTAGTGCAGAAATGAGACACTAACTGCAGCCTCACAATTCAAATAAATAACAGCTATTATTGTATCTAACCCTTTCTGTAATGGCCATCAATTCCTTGGACAAATTGAATATGACCAAAGAGAGTCAAAAGACTGCAAAAATGAAATTTACGTAAGAGCATCCCTCCTCTCATTTAAGCTGCACGAGAATTAAAGAATGAGGAGGCAGATGAAAGCTCCAGGAGTTTTCCTCAGAAGACTTGTAGAAACTCAGTTTTTCCAGACCTATGCATTTAAAATAAGGTGAGTGGAAAAAAATCCCCTGACTAATACAAATTCACCCTGTCTGCTCGGGAGGGAGAAGCATCAGAGGCTTGTCATATCTATTGTGCATTAAGTGAAATATTTCACATCTTATTTCTGGGTAATCAAAATAGCTTTAGCCTAAGTGTAACTTTGCTTCATTTATACTCTATCACTTTTATTCAAAGCAGTTCTTCTTTATCTTCCCTCTGTAATAAGAATAATACAAGAAAATGTAATTTATGCAGGACTGTAACATTTACCAAAGTTTTTACATCAATAAATTTAGCTTTCATGATGCAATCTAAAAGGGATTTGCTATGTTGCATGCATTAAAAATGCCTTGTTTAGTAATCATTCTGATACAATGTTGTTCTAAATGCAAAGCTTGATGTAACTGTGCTATTAAAATCTATTCCAAAGAATATCCCAGGGGTCTCTCTTGTCATTTTGACTCAAGCTTGTGCATAAATTTCCAGCTGTAGAGAAATATTCTAAGTAGCTGTTATCATGAAGCAGCTGACTGGTCCTCATGAGTGGTTCCAAGGTTTATAAAGACATAGTTTCAGAAAGAACTTTTTCTAGCAAGATGTGTATTATATGAATTCAAACACATAATTCTACCTATAATTTACTGAAGCTGTACTCACAAGTACCAGACCCTAGAGTAATTCAATGTAGACCTCACAGATCAGGATAGAATCCTGAAAACAGTAGAAACATAACTGAATGAATTCATTCTGTTTGAATTTTTATTGTTATTCAAGTCTAATTAAAGATCCCAAAGGAAATCCCCTTTTATGTGCAAAACTGGGCTTAGTCTAGCAAGACACACATCCTCACGAAGTCAAGCAAGATCTCAACTGGCATAAATTTGGAATGCAAGTTCTGTCTTAGTATAATTTTACACAGTTGAAACTGCCAAGAATTAACTATTTATAATTACCCTGCTGCATTTTGTCTATGGGATGACACGAATAAGAAAACTATGATCATGTCAGCAGTGCTTTGTCACCAGTGAAAAGCATCAAGCATCCATGAATTTTTACACGCTTTTGACAATGGTGATCAAGGAAACCCTTACTAATTTATTTCACCAAATAACATAGAGATAGTCTGGACCAATAGGTTTGGGGTTTCTCAGAAGATGACAACTGATCCTCTTCTCTGGAATTCTTCAGAGAGCAGAAAAGAAATGGATGTGCAGGTCTCCCTAGAAACAGGACATGTGGGCTGAATCTGCATAGTCTTAGTAAAGACTGAAGATATTGGTTTCCTCAGATCTGCAAGTATTCTGCGAATGCTTTGTTCAAGGAATAGATGAGCCATTAAGAGTGACAGTTTATTAGCACTCCTTTTTTTTCCCCTTTAAAAAAAATATTTTTTATTATAGCACTGTTGTTTTCCCTTCCTGTTAAAAGCTTTCATTCATCTCATTTCTTTTTCCTCCACCCTGTAATCCTTCCTAGACACATAAAGGCTACTTTCCTTCGATCCTCTCGTTCACTCCCAATGCTCCTTTCCTCCCAGCTATTCCTCTAGCACATATTATTTCTTTTTTCTTTAATCCTCACAGGCTGAGATGCAGCGCTTAGCAGTCTCAGTCAAGTTTGGATGGAAAGCCTCCGGTTAGCTGGTGTGGATCACACTGCTGCCAGGCTAGTCTGACAGAAGTCACCCATGTTCAGGGTGGTTATGTATATGGATGCACACTATATATCATGTTGCAGTGAAAAGTTGCTCAGTTCATGTAGTCATATCAAATGAGGATCAAAGCCATTTGATTTATTAATGACATAATTATGTGAGACTCAGAACTATACATTCAAGATCAACAAAAAAACCCCCAAGATAAACTGCAGTACTAGGCATGCACAAATTTCTGAGCACTCTTCTACAGCTAACCCACCAAAGTTATAACCCCCTAGCTCACACTCACCCTGCTCTCCCCTTCCCTCCCCAGCCGTGCAGGTGCCCCTTGGCAGACCCTGCGGCAGAAGCAGGCGCTCCGGCCTCAGGGGCACCCTGCAGCCCCCATCCCTGCCCGCGGGGGCAGCGCCCCGGGGGAGGCAGCGCTGCCCGGGCCGCGCAGAGCGGCAGCAGTGCCATCGGGCGGCTGCCGGCAGCTGGTGCCCACCCCCTTTCCTCCTCGGAGTCTTTCCCCTGTTACAGATCTTTGTGTTTCTTTTATACTGCATTTTGAAGTGATTCCCCCCTTTAAAAAAAAAAAAAAATTAAGTTTTTCTTTTTTCCCAGAAGTCCCTTGGTAATCCCCTGGTAACTGCTTAATCCAGTTCATTGTCATCTTCCGCTTCAGCATGACCAGTTTGGGTCAGGTGCCCTCCTAGGTAGTTTGCTGTATTTGATACACCCATAGTGTCTGCGCCCATATTCTTAACAAATGTTATGCAGACCATCTGCGCAGGGTGAGCCACGCAAGCACCCACACAGGACATTATACAAGCCATGTTTTGTGTAAGGCTTGTCTTCAAGTCTAACTTTTAAGTCTTTGACCGTAACCTCCAGTGATAGTTTTCTCAGAGCCTGATGGCTTTGCTGAACTCTTGCATACAAACCTGGATTCTCACTGCTTACTCCCTAACCCTCCTGCTCCAGAGTGGTGGGAGATTAGAGATACAGAGTAGTCTTTAAGCACAAGAAATTGGTCAGCACAGACTTTTTCATCCCTTTGTACCTCACTTTTTCTTTCTACTCCCTATGAGCAGAAAACAATCTGGAGGGACATACAGACAAGTATTTTGTAGATTAATAGCTGGAAATCTCTGCAAGGAAACTTGAGACAGAGCTTAGTCAGACTCAAGAAATAAGAAGTCAGTTTGGTGTGGATAAGGATGACAAAGTCAATAAGGAAGGCTGACTTGAGTGTCTCTGGCTAGTTCACCACCTGAAGACCGAGCCTAAATATCACACTTCTACGTACATGTAGTTACAGAGAGATGGAGACATGGTCTGTCTCAGTACCACTGCTTGGACAAAGGTAATTCACAATGACTATAGTGCCTTAAACTGATTATAAATCAAATAGCCAGAAATTATTTTAAAAAAATCTATTAAAATGGTGAAAAGAAACACTTTAAGAAGGGAAAAAACATGTTGTCTTTAACAACATGCCAGGCACGAAGTAATATGCCATTATTCATGTCCCACAGTGTCTTATTGCTTATCCCACAGTGTCTTTTGGTTAACGTGTTTTCCTGCATTCGCAGCATTTCACAGGTCTCTCAGAATACAAAAGAACAGTGCAATGTGAATGCTCAAAGTTCTTGTTTGAACAGTGTTTTAGGCTCTCATCCTGCAAAGAGTTTTTTTCTCATACTTAGAGAGATTTGACGATTTGAAAGACTGAAAGTTTATGAACCCTTTTACAGTTTGTTCACTAACCACTTTTATTGTACAAGACCATTTTTACTGTTTGGTGGTTTTTTTTATATATAATGACAGTGTTCTAGCTTGTTGTGACAGTATGGAGCATTTGTGAGGCTTTTTATCAGAATGTGCAGGTGATAGAACTAACCTCATTCTGAAAGTCTAGTCTGAGGAAAAACACCAAACTCTGAGCACTGACATGCAGCAGAAATATTCTTCATATTATAAAATTTATAAATGTAAATCATTGCATTTAAATTTGGCTTTGCCCATCTCAGCTATTGTGCTATTGTGGAGAGGAAATACAATTTATTTAGCTTGTAAAACCTTGCAGATCTGCAAGAACAGAATAAATAGCCATACAGAGGTAAGGGGTAACAAAATGTGTTGTATGCAAACTGATTTAGAATTGGTAAATCTAACTTAAGTTTTTGAAGTTGTCAGCATTCTTTTAACACAATTTCAAAGAGATTTGGGGCTAAGCAGTTCATTATCTTTTACAACTGAATATAACTTTATTACATCTTTGCCCACTTTACATGGACTACTCTTTGCAGATATATGTAGTAGTTCTTTTTTCATTACTTAGGCTTTTCTTGAAAATTATGTTAGAAAATATCTATTGAGTTTGTGGTTTTGATCTACCTTCTGTGCATTTAGGGATATACAGTATAGCTGTATTTAGAGCACAGTTGTATCTAGCTGAAAACAATTTAAAAAGGAACTGTGAAGGAACTTCAGGAGGAACTTTTTTAAGACGAGAATAATATCGTGAAAGATGTATTGAATGGAGTCAGCAGTAAGATAACACTTGGCTAAGAAATGACATTGAAAAGCTCGTTAAGGCAAACCTGTGTGTTAGAGCTTGGTTTGAAATATGGTGAAAGCAAGAAGATTCAGACAAATGATATACTTTTGACTAGACAAAGGATCAAGTGGCTGACCAGCCAGGACATGGATAGATGATGTTGTTGATCTCATGAAAGTAGGAAGAATTATTTCAAGTAAATCACAGAGATTGGTTTGTCTTTCATACCTTAGCAACCCACAGCAGAAAACTTATAAAATACAGTAGCAGGAGACTTAACAATATCTCTGCATTCTTTACATCAGGAATATTTTACTTTCATTGGACAGTCACAATCTTTTGCATATTATAAAGCTCTCTCTTTAAAACAACAACAATAAATTATTGTTCTAACAAAACGTTACTTGGATAGAGCTGAAATGCTATGTTTTAATAAACATGATTTAAACCTTCATTTTTTCATTTTCTTCATATTTGAGTCTGTCTCTAAAAATGAATGGATTATCATATTATGTAGATTATTTCATCCAATCTTTTTAAAAAATCATTGAATACAAACATACTGAAGATTAAAAATTTATTGCTGTGTCTCTTGTATTTTAAAAATTCCCGTAAAGACAATAGACCAATTAAATGCAGCACCGAAGGCCAAATCCTTCATGCATTTATTGCTGTCCACAGTGCACAGGATTTTCTATGGCATGAAGAATAGCTCCTGGAGAAACTTACCATGTTAGTCCTAGCCTAACAGAGGAATCTCTGCATTGTGTAACAAAAACTTTCCAAAGGTTAGTGTTTGAGAATGATGAAGTCAAGTCTTGCTGAGGATACCTAAGAATGTTCTTTGCTTTAGGTGGCTCAATATCTCTCAGTTACTCATGCAGCAAATAAACAAGATATTTTCAACTGATGCCTACATGTGAACAGTATGTGAACAGAGATCTAAAGTCTCAAAACTCCAGTGTTGATCATCCCCTGATGGCGGTTGCAACAGAATCAACGGAATGCAATAGAAAGGTAAATTTACTTGTTTGGTGTTCCAGTCCAGAAATTAAGAAATAAACTCTTCATTTTCCATGCTAAGCACATATAAACTCTGTTTACATAGTTTTAGTATCAGTTATAGTATGGGAATGAATCTTCAGTAATAAGTAGACAAGAATTTTCAGTGAATTTTTTATGTTATTTTTCTACAAAACTGTAAACTTGTTGAAACTGAAGTTATTCATAGAATCTGTTTCCCAGTTTTGATTGGTTGCTTTCTCAGCTGAAAATCTTAGTGAGAGACATCTGTTCCATATTACTTAGAATACAATAGCGTAATAGTTTAATCAATAATGAGTAGCGTACACATCATTTGTGGGAAATTATACTCCTACTTTTCCTTATTCAATAGTCCATTGATTTTATTACCTCTGATTTGGAAAAGTCATCCTCAGGTTTATGGCAGGGACTTGAACTAAGCCTTGTATGTTCCAGCTGACTGTTAAAATCACCAATGGAGAGTGATGGCTGTAGCATCTGCATCTAAAACGTGTTTTACTTTGTATTTAATGTGAAGACTCTATTATTTTTTAAAGTAATGGAAAATACTTTTGAAAAAATCCCATTTCTTCCAGATATGAATTCCAAAGTATATGAGAGACAAAAGGTAGCAAAACAGGTAATTAATCCCACCAGTCACTCTGACAGTAATAAATTTCCAAGAAGAAGGAAGATAGCTCTGCAGTTGTTGCTATGCAACCTCTTCCAAATGTATATAAAGCTGATAGTTGCTGCTGTTTGTTTATTTTTGGAGCCAGCTTTCTCCAAAGCAAGAAGTAAAAAATGTAGGCCTGGAATGGGTAAGTGTAGCCCACTGCTACCATTTGACATTATACATATCAATTTGACATTTGATATTATGTAGGTGCTCTTTGAAGCTTAGCAACCTCCATGTTGAAATCATTTCTCTGGTCAGAAACTGCAGTCCAGTACTAAGTTGTGGCACTGACTTATATGACCTCTGAGCGTAAAGCACAGTGATTTGAATTCATTTCACCGCAGTTACCCTTTCCCAAAGTGTATATAGCTAGGCCCACTCAGTGTCCCCAAGCAATTCATTCAAATGCTCTTTATCACTGAAAGGAAACACTTTTAGGTTTTGTTTCTTTACTTAAGGGACTCCTCTATCTCAGCCTGACCTGCCTAGTCGAGTACAATAATACCCTTGAACTGTCTCTCACCCTCTTTTTCTCATTTCCGCAGCACAGTTGTATTGCTTGTGAATTCCCATTACTGTTCTTGGCTGAGATCTGCAGTTTCTCAGATGCTGCAGAGATGGGCATTCAGGAGCGTAATACCAGAGTTAGTGGCACTTAGCTACTGGGAAAATGAAAGTATAGCTTTATTATTTGTTGTAGCACCAACCCAGGGTGCACCAGGAGACCTCCCTTATCTCAGGGATGGAGAAGTTTTTGACTGCCGGGACTTGGGGCCAGCCCCTTCCGTGCTGTGACCCTGGGAGAGGCTCCTAGACACCATGAGGTGGCCATAGCCCCAGGGCTGACCCCTGGCCCAGGGGAGCCGCTTTCAGCTGAGACTCTCGCCTGAGCCCTGCCTGAGCTACAGCTCCCGCTGCCCCACAGCCGTGGGCCCAGCCATGGGCCCTGCTGAGCCATGGCCACACACAGGCTGACAGCCCGTCCCAGTCCCCAGGGAGGTGCCCAACGCCTGGAGCTGGGGCTTGGGCAACTGCGCTGCCAGGGAGAACAGGCCTTGTCTGCCAGGCCCTGCCCTGCTGCTGCTGGGAGCCCCACCCCACTCCAGCTCCCTGGCCTGGCCCTCGCTGTGCTGTAACAACAGGTGTTGTCTGACATCACAGGATCACAGAATGGCTGATGTTGGCCAGGATCTCTGGAGGTCATCGTGTCCAGCCCACCTAAAGCAGGGTGCCCAGGGCTCCATCCAGTGGGGTTGTCAGTACCTCCGAGGATGGTGACACCACAACTTCTCTGGGCAGCCTGTTTGACCACCCTAGCTGTGGAACAGCTGTGGTTTACACCTGGGAGTATTCGAACACCTAATAGTCCCAATGTGTATCAGGGAGCTGAATATGAAGATTGGACTTCTGTCAGAATCAAGCTGAGGATCTGGGTGTAAGAAGTGACCCCTCAGTTATTTTCTTCCTGAAGATTTATCTGTATTTTTCTTTAAGAACAGTAGTAACAATGTGCTTTGGTCAGGTTTTTGTTATCCCTGTTTTTTCAGTTAATTTTCATAGTTCCTGACTGACCTGTGAGAGGGTCTTTCCATTGCCTCTGAGACCTGGAGACCCTCTGAGTCTGCTCCTCATTGCAGTCTCCTCAGATTGTCTTATGTTTCTGGCTTCTACTTGCTGCGACTTTCTCTGCTTCACCTGCCTGCCTGTTCTACCTCGTGGTCTGGGACCTTTTGCTTGCTTGGGAGAAAAGAATTTCCTTCTCCAAAGACATCTTTTTGACTCTGATCTTAAAAAAACAATCTGAGAACAACAAAACCAAGTGGTTTCACCTGCACAGGGTGATGACACCAACACAGGTTTTTTGAACAAAAATTGCTGTTGTGGGTTTGGGCTTTTTTTAAGAATTTGGTCTTGTGGGCAAGAAAGAGACATCTTTAAAGCACATCTGCTGGATTGGTTGTTTCAGAGTATACAAACCTTAAAAACCTTAGTGTGGATTAGGGTGTGAAATAGATGCCAGGTTGCTGCAGAGCTACCAAGCTACTTCTGTATATTTAATGCACTTAAATAAATACTAAAATATCTAAAATCTGTATCCTATAGATTTTAAAATGTTCTTTCTTTTCAGATGTAAATTATTTAATTCCACTTTAAAACTTTTGTGTCCCCTTGTGGATCTCTTCCCCTTCTTGAATATAATGCATTATTAAAAATTTTGTGTTTGTATATATCTCTCTATATTCCCCCCCCCCAGTATTTCTAATTATACTGTAAACTTTTCAGGGCAAGAATCTTATCTTATGCCTGAGATAGTAAAATAGCAAGCAGAGAAGTCTGGCAGAAACACTTCATGTATGCTAAAATGAGGTAGCTGTGAAGGTTAATCAAGTGGAAGGGACTCTCCTGGTCTATCTTGGTTCTTATGCTGTTGATGTGTTGGTGGCATCTCTGGGTACCTTTAACAGGTAAATTAAATAACATCAGTGCTTCCCATCAGAGAAGATTTAGTCTTTTCCTCTTTATTTCTGCATAAAAAAGAATTATGATTATGGGACCGTATTTGTTTTGATTTATATGTTCATGTCAATTTATTATGGATGTGACATTGTTTTTTATTAAAAGAGCCTACTCTGACTTCCACCTGAGAGACCCTGAGAGAATTGTCTTAGGTAGCAATGGACTTTAGTTTTTGTCCTTTGTTCCTCATTAGAAAGATTACTGATCACAGATTTTATGCCAGAGCATTAGTGATCTTTTAGATTACTGAGTTCAGGCCAATGGGCACTGTGTAGAACAGACCTTTTCCATCAGAAACCAGTGAATAAAGTGCTAAGACATATTTTTACTGTAGTTTTGATAACTAGAAGATACATTGTACTGATAAAAAACATGCTGAGTGACCCTAGTCATGGTCTTCCTTGATAAGCGTATTCATGGATATTGCTTGTTGCTATATAAGAATTTAATGTCGGTAGGAAACCCACTGAACAGAGTAACTGTGAAGTAAACCCTCAGACCAAAGGACTGCATCCTGGCTAGGAAAATCTGCAAAGTTGTTTATCAGTTAAGCAGTTAAACTTACAGATGTGCAAGGCCATTAGCAATAAGTGATGAGTGAAGCTGTGAGACCTCTGATCCTTCCTTGTACTTCAGTCCAAATTGTCTTCCCACTTTTGCCAGCTTTGTTAGCTAAACAACACTACACCCCCCCCATCCCCCCTCCTTCCCCCCCCCCCCCGCCCCCAAACCCCACACTGAGAAATGGAATAGCAGGAAATATATAACTTAACATTAGTCCTTGCACCCCTCTGGAAAAGTTCTGGTTATTGAAGCCAGTCTCCTGTCCACGTAAGAACATAACACTTCTTTCTTACCTTTATTTTCAGATTTTATAAATATTGATTTCATATGAAGCTGCATTTTTGTAATAAAAAAGTTACTATGAATCTTTTCCAGGTATTTCAAAAAGTAGCTCTTAGAAAAGAGAAGCTGCTGTGGAGCCTGAACAAGACCCATGTAGCCTGAAGCCCCAGACATTGCTCTCTGATCTTCAGGGCTTTGCGAAAGGGGAAACTATGCTTTTAGGTTACAGATCAGCTGCTTTTTGTCTATTTCTTACCTTCTCACGCCTCACCCAAATGCCTCAAACAGCCCAAAACCTCAAGAGTATATAGCTTAAGGTAGAGATTATTCTTATCATGTGTGCTGCAGCCATAGGAAAGGAAGATACTTTATCACTAAAGAGCTCTTGGAAATATCACTTATGTTTTTGACATCCTTGCAGTAAAGTCAATGACAGAGTTTTCCTCTATCTACGGGAACAGTATTTCTTTAAATACTCTCATGGTGGTTCAAGATGCGAACCGGTAGGTGAACAAGGTTTTTCACATGATTAGATTATGCCCTGTCTGCTCCTCCTGTGGAAGTAATTGTACAAAATAATATTTTCATGTGTTACTAAACTTTTGACTGTTTCTTATCATCAACAAAACATGTAAAGGAAAATGTTTGTTTGATTTTTAGCAACTTTAAGTAACACCAAATAGAAAGTTTTCTACAAATTACTGGATAATGGCTCATCCTGGAAGAGATCCAAGATGTGGTCTTTAAGGATTTTTATTATTTTTTAAAAAGATGCTATCAAGACTTTAATTATCTTACCAATGTCAAGATACTAATAGTATGACAGATTATAGGACCTTATCACATTTTCAAATTATGGTGTTAAAATTCCCATTCTTTTCTTGTTGTGCAACTGCTTCAGGTGGTTATTGTGACTTTACTATTAAGGATTATACTTAGGAAAAGAACTGGATGATATGATAGCAGGTTACTATTCACTGAACCAGGAGGTTTCTCCCTATCTTGTATTGCTCTGGTTCTAATTCTCTGGTCCAACAAGACATTTCTCTATCTGAATAGAGGTTTGGAATCTGTTCCTCAACCAGGTTCTGCGAGAAGCCCCTTTTCCTAAACAACTAAACCCTGAGATATTGCTTAAGTCACATAGCACTAAACCTGTGAATGCTCTCTTCTTTCTCTAAGCATACTAGGGCTTGTAAAACATGGGTTTAAATGTAACACCTTTGGAGTATTACACTACACAGAGCATAACTGCATCAGTTTTGCCTGTGAGTGAAACTAGTGATAAAGAGCCTCAGAGAAGAGGTAAATTGCTTCCTCCACCCTACATAAGCTCCTTCCTTTGATGTCTCCTCTGAACTTCTTACATTGACTTCAATGCGAATCGAGCTTATCATGCACTTTGAGCTATTCACTTCAACAGAGCCTTTTCATTACCCACAATCTAAGAATGTCACTCTCTCTGGTGTTCTCTAATTCATGGTGAGCATTAAGAATAATGTCACTGCTGTAAATGACGGTGGATCAAACAAAGCTTTTATATACATCACTTACCTACTATTGCAGGCCTTGTTTGAAATGCCTAGTGCTTAACAAAATTCTACAATGCAAGCCTGTGTCAGACTGTAAAGGGAGTATCAGGATGACTGCACAGATGTTACTGCAACCCCTGCAAAACCTAGGCCTTTACCACAGAGACAAATCCTCCTTAATGCATTCTGTGCATAATAAATACAGATTTAATGATGAATATCTAAAATCACTTAGGGTGATAAGGCTATTTTTCATCATCTGCATGTAGTAAAGGGAGAAAATTGGGAGACATATGCCTTTAAACTACAGAGGGAAAACTGTTAAATTTCTGTGTGAACAGAATATATTCATGGTTTGTTTACTTTTATAAATATTTTTGAGCACCTTGAAGGGTTGGACATTGGCAGTCATTCTAAATAGCTAAGACTATTTATGACACAAACAAGGAGACAGTGAATGCCATTTGATTTTTCTGTCTTATTGTGTTATACTTACCATTGAAGTATTCGGTCATCTAAGCATTACAAAAATGAAGTGTGAGAAAAGTTTGAAAATTTGAAAATTCCATTCTTCTGAAAATACCGAAATTTTTATTGTGCCTGTGGACAATTGATGAAATAGTTATATTGGTAATTGGATTGCAAATGGAAATATTTCTATTATTATAGAACAATTAAAATATTACTTAAAATTTATTTTATTTTAGCAATGTGGTGTCAATAATAGAATATGTCAAAACATGCCAGGAAATATTATGTTATGACAGAAAGTGTCATATTCTGTTTCATTATATTACTTTGACTTGACATAATGCACTACTTGACATGGTTTAACCATTACAGTACATCAAATTAATATAAAAGTTGTCATGTTTTGACTTCATTGAACTAAAAATGTTTCATAAGGTCAAAATAAAATATATTAACACTACCAGAACATGCTACTTCTGTTATTTCTCTTACCTTTAAAAAATTTAATTAATATACTCTGGCAAAAACCTTCCATTTCATCAAATCATCATTTTCTACAAGACCGATCTTCCAGCAAAACCTTTTCTAGCAACAGTAATATACATGTGAGGACCCATAGGTTAAGGATCCTCATCTCCTTTGGCTTTGTCCAAAATATACACCTTTACAGCAGCCAAGGATCTCTGCTAATATTCTTCTTCATCCTCTTGTCAGTGGATGTTTTTCTTTCATCATGATATTGGGAAAGCTAGGTCAAACATTACGTTTTGTTTGGGGCCTTACGTTTTGTTTGGGGTCACTCTGATCTCTGTCACAGTGAATTTCTTAGTCACAATCCAGCTGCGGAGAAAACTGTCTGCCACGCTTATGGGTCTTACTTTGATGCCTGACATTTCCAGTTCCCCAAAGTAATGCAGCTGTCATGGAAGGTGGTGATGGGGGAGACTGAGACCATTCTTTAGGTTGCCAAGGCCAGTCACATGCTGGCCTTTTGAGATCAGGACTGAAACACTGAGCTTCAAATCTTATTCAGCTGGGAGCCAGCACTGAAAGCGGAGATGGGAGTGATGCACTTTTGATGGTCAGGGCTGCCAAGCAGTTACAGCTTGTTGCATTCTGGAAAACATGGAGATTTGGAAAGAGAAGGTGAAGAAAGAATAAAGAAGGACACAAAACATTTAATTTTATTCTAGTGATCTAGTTGTACTGTCAGGGTGCCCTGAGGGCTGGAGGTTCCCTGGGGACAGGGACTAGGAATGACAGGGGTGGCCCATAGGGGCCAGTTGATGAGGGGCTTCACCAGCCAGGGCCTGTCCCACCCCCAGTCAGGAGCAGGAAAGATGGGGGCACTGGGGTAGCCCCAGGCATCAGAGATGGGTGAGAGTTGGGCTGGAATGTGGGCCTGTGGGTGGGTCCAGTTCTGTGGGGCCCATGGGCCGGGCAGGCAGGGCTCTGTGGAGATGGAGACTGGCCCTGCTACGACATCTCCGGGGCAGGGATTGATGGCCCCGGGGGCTGGAATGAGGTCCTGGGCCATGGGCAGGATAGGGGGAGCCATGGGCAGAGCTAGGCAGGGACAGTCAGGGCTGTTGGTGGCCTCAGGACCCTAACAGTACAGTGCTGTAATCTGTTACTGCGGATAACTGTCTTACTAACTAAAGATCGAATCCCATCTTTATCAGCTGACTATTGGAGGAGAAAATGAAGCTTTTACTCAATTGAAAACCTTTTTCTTTTCCTTGAAAACTGACCTGGACAATGTAAAGAAGGCATTCATTAGTACCTTCTAGATGTCCTCAACAGAAATGCACAAATACTTTGAGTGAAGTCCAAAGTTGTTCAAAGGCCTCTCTGCACCCACACATGCATTCTTCTCACAATTTTAATTGAAACACAATTTAAGACAATGCATGAAACAGCTACAAACTGCACCATCTGGCCCTTTGGATCACCTGTGATTCAAAGATCACGCTCTGGAGCTCACTGCTTCAAAAGAGAAGGTGGTAGTCTAATAAAATAAAGGTTCCCGGGATGTGCAACAGATGTCAACAAAGACACACAGAAATGGGTTTTTGTCTGTGTTTCTTTCTAATAGTTTGATTTAAATAGACTATATCCAGGACCATCTCATATGATCTATGAATGTCTTACAAAACTAAAGTGAGATTTCTAAGAAACCAGCCTGAACTGCTTTCTAATTTTAGTTGATGGTAAGTATATACAAACTCATGTTCAGTGAAAGTGAAGCTTTCTGTACTTATTTAGAGCAAGGGTAATTGGGCTTCATGCAGAGTAAGACTAGGGAGGCTAGGCAAGATCCTTTTCACAACGGTACTACACAAAAGACATGCTTTTACATGTTGGATGCAGAATAGCTGTTACCTCTGTGGAAACAAATATGTGCTATATTCTTGTACAAGTAGGAGCTCTGGAAACTCATATAAAGTTGCCCCTCTGTTTTAAAAGGGAAATATTGATCTATTTTAAACTTTCAAAATTAAGTTGACTTTAATGGCAGTGATTTAATGTCACATGGAAAAAAATGGTTTTGAACAAGGCATGAATACCTCTTTGTTGTCAATAATTTATGGTTCATAACTAAAATTTACTTCTATATTTAATGCTCAGAATAAATATGGAATCTTTAAAAAGAATGAATTTGAGGAGTGAATGGTACACACTGTTAATATGATACAAAGAAACTTAGACCCTTGGGAACTGTTTTTCAATCCTAAAAATACCGAAAAGGCGGTATGATCTAAGAGTTGTAAAAGCAAAATAAATCTAAAAGCTTGGAACTGACTTTCTAGTGTACAAGAATATAAATTGCTACTGCTTCTTGAGTTGACATTTATTTACCATTTTGCAGTATGAGAAAGAGCCTCAAGATTAGAACAGAGAAAATTAAATTATGTTCCTGTTCCTTTGTCTGCCGGGAGGATTGTGTTTTAGAGATAGCTTTAAAGGTACATGGCCACTGGTAAAGGCCAGTACCTCACTAAACGTAGCTTATTCTTAAATGAACTGCCATGCAATCACTCAGCCAGAACTAAGGAAATCAACCAATTTTGTTCCTTACTAAATAATTACTTATTTCTGAGGAACATTTAGAAATGTAAATAGTATGTAGATGATGTTGTCACTTTGGGGGCTGATAAGAAACTTCATATTAAAATCCAAAGTCCAGCTGAGGATAAACCTTATACCAAGGTTTGTCAGACTTGTGAGAAATAACAATTTTCATAGCTGTTTAACTGAAAGTGATTGACCCAAAAGACAATGTTTACTTTTATCCCAAAAAAGTATATTTTTCTTCTTGCAAGTCTTGCTGAATTTATTAATAGATTCTTTTTTTTTTTTTTTTTCTTTCTGTCAAGTCTCTATAATCTAAATTGCCCTGAGAGAAGACAGGGTGTGAGAGGACTATGTTAAAATTACCAAATAAAGTGTGGAGGTGGAAAATATTAATTAAGTATAAGAGAATTGACATGTCATAGAATTGGCATGAAAAATGACTAATACAAAGAAGCTGTGCAATATGAAGTAATTTGAGTGTTTGGAACAGGGATCAGTGCCAGATAATTCTAATTTCTAATAATCATATCAGGAAGATCTAGAAGAAAAAAGTCGCTGAATCTGGGGGGAACTGCAGAAATTTATTTCATCTGTTATGCTACCACGTGTTGAAAACTTGTAATTCTGGACTGGAAGACTAGTTTGCTACTGAGAAGTGTGGTGTTTTAATTTTGTAGCTGATTTTTCTGGGAAAGGCCAGCCAGTCAGCAACTGCAACTCCTTCCTCCTCACTTGCAGAAAGGGCAGTGCCTTTCTGTGCTGGCACGCAGGGACAGATGCTGTTGCTGGGTCTCAGATGACTGATTGCCTAAGAAAAGCTTTTTCAGTGCCTCTCCTAGGCATCCTCTGGGAGGGTGCTTGCATTCACACAGAGACTCGCTGAAATCACAGGAGATTTCTACAAGTCTAAATCTGTTTTTACTTAAAATAGTTTCCAAAGTGATGTTTTATGTGAAGAGCACAGCTTACACATCTCTGTTGCACATAACATAGTAGCTTTGCAGTGAACTAGGAGGGAGCACAATCACAGCTTTATAATCTGTGTATCAGCAAATATCTGGATTTTGTGCTTTACATTTCTGCCATACGTGGTGCTTATTTAATAGAAGGTGTAAAGCAAAGGTAAGCATAGACCATCTTGGACAGATGTCTCATTTTGTTGATTGCTGAGGAGGGTTTCTTGGATACAGTCGCTGCTTTAGTAGCTCTGGAAGAGCAATTACCTTTGAGCTGCAGTCATTCAAATGGGGCTGTAGTGCTAGATCACATAGGCGGTTTAGGAACAGCAAGAAAAATTGCTATGTCTGGAACAGACTAAATGACCCTTCAGCCCAGAATCATGTCTTTGATAGGAGCCATCTCTAGTAAAAGATGATAAGGAAAGGTTTCGTACAGAGTGGTACTTCCCTTGATAAATGCCCTCACTTTGGAGAAGCTGTAGTACAGGTATTTCCTGAGGTGAAATCTGTTGCTGCATCTTTTGTATAACAGTCCTCAGCACACTTTATATCCATGATTTGTGTAACTGTCTTTGTGAGCATTTATACATTGACATCCACAGCATCTCATGGCAATGAGTTCCGCAGGTTTATGAACTGTGTGGAGAAGTATGCTTCCTTTGTTCATTTCAAAGCTTCAGGTTATTTAACAGGAGGGTATAAAGCATAGCCACAGATCAGTATATCAGAGACACAGGGCCGTAATGGAATCTCCTAAATACAACTGAGCAAAAACGAGGTAGAAACTTACAGTATGATGAAGTGATTCTTCTCATTATAAATCATCTATTCTCTCCTAAATTAATATCCTTAAGAATAACAACATCTGAAAATAAATGGAAGCAAGTTAAACACAAATGTATACCGGGTCAAATCTTTTTCATGAGTGACTCTGTTGACCTCCATCTAAGTTAATAGCAAAAGTCTGATATCAGGCAGCCCAGAACTCTAAAATGCTCTTCGTTACTGATACAGCCCAGCCTTATTTGTAGTTGTAGCATTAGAAAAATTTCAGTGAGTTCTCTGCAGATCTATGGGTAATTGAGCTGTTTTAATTAGCTTATTGTTAGAGGCAAATGCTAATTAATCAAGCCTACAGACCACATTTCTCATAAAAGGTCTACCAGGCGAAGGTTTGCAGTAGAGTACATAAGTGTTCCCTCTGGTGTAGTTGAGTGTGAACTCCAAGACTGCCTGAACATATGCACTAGGACTCTGGGCTGTTAAACCTCAAGACTTCTTTCCTGTAAGAAGTAAAGAGGATGCAACAACACTTGATCCAGCAATATTTTTGCATTAAAACAGCTATTAAGTAACATGGGCATTGCATCTTGTGTTGGGTCAATTTATAATGAACACTCGTTAAATACTGCAGCTTTACTTGTGGCAATGAGAAAATTTCCTCTTTTACTCGTGAGCATGTAACATTGAAATGAATCTGTAAACCTGCTTTTCCTGAGAGGTTAGTTTATGCTATTTGTTTGCAGCTTTACCTCTGAACACAAAATTTTATAGTGGTCTGTCCTTTCTTTTAATGTTGGGAATAAGGAGCAGTTCTGGTACTAAATTCCATCAATTATGTAATTTGACAGCAAATTTAACTGTTCTTAACTGGACAACTCTGCAATAAGGGAAAGGGAAATGAACAGTAGGGGCTATGTATGTGAGCTTCTTCTTTTCCAAATGCTTTCTATCTCCTATAGTTTAGACAGAAAGGGATAGAATTTTTTTTTATTCATTCACTCTCTATTCACATAAACCCATTGGTCAATTGTTTTGGAAGATCTCATTCACCTTAACTGAACCAAATTCTCTATCTGTTTTTGTAATACGTGATTTGTGTTAATTAGGGTACTAGAAGTCAGTCAGATGATCTGCATTGGTGTTGAAATTTTCCCCCCACACCCCAGTATGATAAATTAACAGAAAGCAGGAGGTTATTTTTGGCTGACTTTTAGCATCATGGAGAAGTATTAAAATAGACATAAGCTATTGTAATTCCTACCAAAAAATGTATGAAAGTTTTGTTCATTACAGCCAGTGGCTGGTAGCATTAACAGATCAAAATAGCCAATGTCTGAAAGTAAAGTTATCATAGATATTATTCATACAGGATGAAGAGATGATATTGTCTTTTTTTGGTGTTTCTGTTTCTAATCTAGTTGCAGAGGAAAGGAGATAGTAGTCAGAGGAATGGCCTGAACATATAAGCAAGCTGAATAACTGTGTGGAGGGATCATTTAATTTCCCACACTGGATCCAGTTAATTGCTTACTATGCTAATGAAAGTATGCTTGCTGCTTTTATTCTGGCCTGTGCTTGCCTTCTCATGCATATCTTGATTAAGGGCTTGAATGCTGCTGAGCTTATACTGATCTCTTTACACTCGGAACATGCCAACAGATAGGGTGAGAGAAGGGACGTGGGCATGTTTCTCAAAATACAAAAAAAATACAGTACTGCCATCTTCAAATTCCCTCTACGTTGCAGTTTTTCAAAGATACACGTGTGTCCTGTGGTATAGTTTTAGGATCCAGTATTTGATAGAAAAGTCACTTCACTGCTCACTAGCAGAGCTGGGAACTTAAACACTAAGCCATCAGTATGACCCTTTCCAGAATGAAATTAATACTCTCTTTTCCTTATTTATATGAAAAAAGAAATACAAAAGACCTAGGAGTAAATCATAAAGAAGGTGAAGAAAAAGCTCAAGATTTAACGAGTTCAAGATACAGAAATTTGTGTTAAAAAAGGATCTCCAAATCTTTACTATGCTCCTAGAGAAAGAAGTATTTCTGTAACTAATATGTAGAAGGAACTTGTTGCAATGTACTCAGTCTCTGGTATCAAAGTGGGAGGTAAGAGGGCTATACCTCTTTATATTTGTTGTCACAGGCTTTATTCTAGCATTTGCTTTTCACAAGTTACATAGTTAAAGGAGTGCATGCTTGTTGTCTAAAGCCAAGAACTGCTTCCCTTCATGTTTTATTCAAGTTTGATATGATTATAAAACTGGGAATGCAGATAAAAGTTCTCCTAGCACTTAGGAGATTTTGAAGCCTGTAGAAAGAATTTAGTGTCTACAATGGGACTTTAACAGGTTGTAAGTCACAAAAGTCCAAAATTGCTGTACTTAAACCCACCATTTGGCTGCGTATAGATGTGCATATGAATGCCAAAGTTCCATTCATTGCTAACCTGCCGACATCTGGAATGCCTAAGAGTAAGTTTCTGGGCAAACCAGAAGACCTTCCAGCTTAAAAAGGGCTAAGCAGCTTGGTATTCAGCTAATGATCAACTCCATGTTAGATTCACCAATTAGATGTTCTCTTGCTTATGTTGCCAGAAAGGATCACTCCGGTAAGTATACTCAAAAGACATAATTTGTTAAAGGTATAGTAATCAGTTCTGTTTCCCTTCAAAACATAGCAGCAGAAGTATTGGTAGTGATATCACGATTGCCCTTTCCTTTCTTATGGAAGAATCAATGCCTTTCCAGAAAACTATTTTAACTCCCTGATAGGTAAAGAGAAGAAGAGGGGAAGAAAACCTTTTAAAGTTGGATTACTGTGCACAGAAGGAGAGAAGGAAAGGTTAAACAGAAAGTATAACTCTTTAGCTTAGAGGTTGCATTCTGATTTCTGTATATTTTACATTTTCCAGTCACTTGATAAGTGTGTGCTCCACACAAAGTGGAAGTCAAGCTTTATCCTTCTATGATGAGTGTCAAAGTGCTTAGATACAATTATTCCTTCTTGTAACTCCTTTCCTTTCTGATCTTATTAGTTTTCTCCAGACAATGAAGTAAATTTGCTAGACAGAGATCTCCTAACTCTTTCAGGTGATAAATCATGGTAGCTTGGACTTTCTTCTGAAAACTGGAGGTATAGCAGTTCAAGAAGTCTTCTATTTTTTTTTTTTTTTAAACTTGCTTAGAAAAAGGTATATTTTCAAAAGCTTAGGCGAAGTTATTAGAAAATAGTGAAAATGTCTTTGTGGTAGAAAAGATATCTCCTTTCTAGTTTTGGAGAGAATAAGTGAGCTCCCTCTCCAGGCTTCTGAGAATGACTGAAGCCAGCTACTGTGGGGAAGACATCAGGCTACAAATAATCTTGCATTTTAAAGTTTTTTAAACTATAAGAAAGGGAAGTTTGCAAGGACACAAAGTATCTCACACTTTTTTTTCTTTTTTCTTTTTTCTTTCTTTTTTTTTTTTTTTTTTTTTTTTTTTTTAGTGTGAGGATAATTCAAACACTGGAACAGGTTGCCCAGACATTGTGGAATCTTCATCTGTGGAGATATTCAAAACCTGACTGGACATTGTCCTGGGCAACCTGCTGTAGCTGCTCCTGCTTGAGCAGGAGTGTTGGACTAAATGATCTCAAGAGGTCCTTGCCAACCAAGATGATTCTGTGCCTGAGTAAGGAGGCTTAAGCCCCAGAGAATCATCCCATTACTAACATTTCTTACATGCACATAGTTCTTGTGAACCTAGTTTTTTGGAGTCTAGTATGATGTGCCTGTCTCCTCCTATGAATTGTAGGAGAAATTTGTATATTTTATTCATCTAACCTAGAAGTTAGATTTTATGATGACTTAAGTCCATGTCAGTTATAGATTTGGGAGAACATTATCTCATCATGTTTGGGTATTCACTAACACATAAATAGAAAGCAGGTTCTTAGTAAGTAGACGATTTTTGTTTTAGGGGAAAAAAAAAAAGTTACAGATAGTCACTACAGTTTTCCAAGAATACAACTGATAGTAATTAACTGGAAGTGACACAAAACCCCAGCATAGTTAATTAATCAACATGTGAGTTTAAGTTTAATCTTAAACTCCTAAATTAAATTTAAACTATTCAGTTGAAGAATAAAGCCCATGTTCTCTACTTCAGATTCTATAGCTCATTGGCATGAGTTCTCTCAGCCTGTGACCTGAGAGACTAACTAGTCTAACGTGACTAAATTGACTTCAATATCGATTTTATTTTTAGGACTTAAGGGAAATGTGAATCATATGCAGCCATTTTCCCTTTGCAAGCTATCGTAATGATTTAAAAGAGATCAAATATGGAGCAAAGGAGACTTCTGAAACTTTATTTTTGTAACAGCCATTTGTAGTTCAGACTAGAGGAGGTGACTTGCAGTTGAAGAATAGTGTAGAGGCCTTGTTATTATTATTCCACATTACACTTTATACCTGTCAGCTTCTCAGGAAAATAAGATTCCTATAGACTGTTTACAAGCATACTGTTGGGCTTGTATAAAGAATCAGAGATGAGGGCTATGAAGAGGGATTTAAAATACACACTTAAGAAAAGGGACAGGAATAAAAAAAAACAGTTCTGGGAGAGGATTAAAAAGCAGGAGAATGCGAAAGTGGTAGCATATTCACTAGTCAGCTTGTGAGCACCTCTGTGTCTTCAGTGAAACTTCTGGGAAAGCTTGGATTTCTGAATTTCAGAAAAAAATTGGGTTTTCAATATGTTTCTGACAGGTCCATGGATACTTGCAACAGGAAAGGAGGGGAAATATTGGAAAAGGCAACCTATAAGTGGTTATTTGGAGTCTGGTGTTGAGCATATGAAAGCATGGATTATTATGTCCTGAATGGTTGTATGCTGCAAGGTTTTAAAAAGTACCTTCAAGCTTCCTTTGTGCTTGTTTTAAGTCACTTGAACACCATTTAGTTTTGCTGGATTTAAGTAAAGGTGGTTGAAGATATTTGCAAATAATGCTGTTTCTTTATGCAGCAAGTAGAATGAGTAGGAGTACCACCCAGAATAACTGGCATATAGCAAGGATTTAGCAGTGGTTGACCAGAGGACTCCAGTAGGTTCTCCTCAGAACTGATAACAAGAGCAAGAATGGAAAGACTAATTCAACTGGAATTGTGTTTCTATAAGCTTTGCCCATTTCTGGGAAAGAAATGCAAGCAAGATCAAAGAAGCTGAGAGAAGGTGGTAAGGAAACACAAGAGATAGGAATTTGTATGAAGAGCTTAGCCTCTTCCCACTCTCCTGCTACTACAATTAAAGCAGAGTAGCTTTGTTATGAAGCTGAGCAGATCTATACTTCTTAGATTAGGGCAGTACCTGCTTCTGTCTGAGCCTTTCTGTATTCAAGGAAACAGAATTTTCTGTGTTACTTGTAAATAAAGAGATTTTTATCAAAATAATTTTATCAAAAGAAGTGGCAATATCACTATAGAAACAACCAGAAGAGTTCCAATCTTCAGGTAATCCTTTGAGTCAAAAGGAGACATAATATTTCAAAACATCTGGACTTTTCTCCTTGGAAGTTTATTAAGTTGTTTGCCCATTGTTTTAAAAATAATTCTGTAGTAATTTTTTTTTAAAAAGAGGAAGAATAGAAAAAAATTTAACAATACTGGTATTTGAAAGTGTGCTTACATTCCCTTTGATGGCACAAATAAAGAGAGCAGTGCTAGCTTCTTTCTGTTCATCTTGACTAGAGTCAGTGATATAAGTCTTAGTAATAACAGCAGTCTTTCGTATCCTAACAATAAGCATGTCTAGATTTAACTGCACACTGTAAGGAATTTAAAGGCAGCATTCCATCCCATGGATGTGTCACATATATATAGAATTACAAAGCTACAGTCCTGGGTTTTGAGGTGTCTGAATTGCTTTGAAATTATTCTGTGTACTTTCAGCTCTTCTATTTACCAGTTCAGATCTCTCAAGCATCTGTGTCCTCCTAAACTTTATAGTCTTCAACTCTATTAAGCACCTAGTACACTGGAACATTTTGGAAGAAGTATTAGCAGCTAAAACATGAAGTCTGAAAGTCAGAAATAAGTATACAAGCATATCCACACCTGCTACTGAAGAGTGGAGTGAGGTGAAGTGGTGAACTCCAGATGTTGATTTGAGGCTAAAAGTTGCCTTGCCCTTTTTGTCTGAAGCCCAGTGACTGATGAACTTCTGGCTTTGCAGATCCACAGGCCAGAGCTTCCTCCAAAATGAGGAGCATCTGCTAATGGAGTCAGGGAGACAAAGTCATGTCCAGGAGTCTGCTGCTTAGAGTCTTGTTTCTTTTAAAGATTTCTTACACAGAAATTGTTTGCTTGAGCTGTGAGCCTGAGTTAATAGTTTGTCTCCTGATATTTTGAGGACCAGCTTTTTGAAAGCTGTACAATGAACTCCATTAAAGTCAAGATGCTGCTCCTTCAGGAGCTTGACAGTATTACAATTCTACATCTTAGGCCTCGACTTTTAAATTTAAATGTTCTAGCTTTCTAATGGCACAGGTGACAAAGCAAATCTTGCAAGAGAAGTGCTAATTTATCCATTCCTTGGTGTGTGCTCACCCAGGATCTTCACATACATCAACTCACTGAGCTTCTTTGGGTTTGTATTTTCCACATGTTGGGGCATAACGAAGAATCTTACCTGACAGCACTAGTGAAGAATAGATCAGTTATGTTTGTGTTTTTATGACAGTTGTGGTGACTTTCAATGTGTAGCAATATTTATGAAAATGTATATTTAAGTTACCAACTTTTTTCTCTTAGGCCATTTCATTAATTTCCATAGGCACTTCAGGAAAAAAACTATGTGAGGAGGAGTAAAGAAGTGCTGGGGTTTAAATTCTAGTGAGGTTCTTACAAAGGCAAGTTATGGTTACCTCTCTAAAAGGAGAGGGACAGGAGGGAGAAAAGCTTTAAGGGAGTTTGTGAACAAAAATACTTGTCTTGTCTAAGCCTTTTTTAACCCATATTTAATCTTTATTCCCTAAACACCTAGTGTGATTCATCCTTTTCCCCTGTCATGTACAATAATGGTTATTGTACTGTCCCAGTTCCATCTGGGATAGAGTTAATTTTCTTACTAGTAGCTGGTATAGTGCTGTGTTTTGGATTTAGGATGAGAATAATGTTGATAACACACTCATGTTTTGGTTGTTGCTAAGAAATGTTTATACTAAGTCAAGGACTTTTCAACTTACCATGCTTTGCCAGTGAGGAGGTGCACAAGAAGCTGGGAGGGGACACATCCAAGACAGGTGACTCAAACTGGCCAAAGGGGTATTTCATACCATATGACGTCATGCTCAGTATATAAACTGGGGGAGTTGGCTGGGACGGTGCTGCAGCTCTGGAACTAGCTGGGCATCGATCAGCGAGTGGTGAGCAATTGTGCTATGTAGCTATGTATCACTTGTTTTGTATATTCTTTTATTATTGTTGTTGTTGTTTTTTATTTTTATTTTTATTTTCCTTTTCTGTCCTATTAAACTGTATTTCAACCCACAAGTTTCACTTTTTTTTTTTTCCAATTCTTTTCCCCATCCCACCGGTACAGGGGGAGTGAGTGAGCGGCTCCGTGGTGCTTAATTGCTGGCTGGGGTTAAACCATGACATATGCAAACATATGCTATTTTAAGTGTGGATAACATTTGTAAACTTAAACCCAAGGATTTCTTATGCTTAAAGACAGTGTGATTTTTCTGTCACATGCTAAGCACATCTAACATAATATCTGTTAACATCTGAATATATGGAGAGATTAGGAAAAAGTTTCCTTACAATTATCAAAATAATCTGACATCTTGTTTGGTTTTGAATTTAAATTATTTTTGTGGGGTTTTTTTCCAAATAAAATTCTGTGGAAAAATATTGTTGTTGATGTTAACTAAAACAAGAAAAAGAATATGACTGCTGAACACCTAAACCCCTTGTTTGAACATGGTAATGAAAATGTCTATTTTAATTATCCACTGCTACTACTAATTATCAATTGTAAAATACTTTTCATCATCAAAGCATACTGTATTATGAGAGCCAATGTTTGGAAGCTTGTGCTAGTCAAATTCAGATTCCTAATAAGGCACCTTTTAATAATGAGGATAATTAACTAGTGGTAGAAATTACTTAGGGATGTGGTGTATTCTTCATCACTTGCAATCTTTAAATCAACACTGGATGGCATTTAAAGAGATACATTATGTCTTACCTAGAAATTGTGCGCTTGGTGCAGAAATTAGTGCATGATTTGTCTGCTGTAGAGAAGGTTAGAATAGATTATCATAATATTTCCTTCTGGGTTTAAAATATATAGTCTAAAAATAATTAGGTGTTGTTTAATCTTAATTCTTAATTAGGATACTCAGTGCAAGTTGCTGAGCAGAAAGTCCAAGTCAGATTAGGTTTGAATAAAATTGAAATTAGAGTACTGTTTTCAGATTTTATCATGGTTAAGGTCCATGCCTGAAAATATTTCGTTATAGTGAGTTTTTTGTTCCTTATGAAACTCTTATGCTTGCCTATTAACTTGGAGTTATTTTATGTATTTCAATTTATTTTAAATGTCTCCGTCCCCAAAACATATACATAGGAAAGACAGTCCTTGTTGGTTCTAGTGAGTATGATAGCTTCATTTTCAAGGACTTAATGATACTGATTCAACAGATGGCCAAATCCAGGAAATTTTTTTCTAATTTACCAGCTGAAGGAAAGTGGGAAACAATGGCACAAGGCTCCTAAATCCACAACACATGATTCCAAATACATGGCACACAGACACTGATCAGCTCTTTGCAAAAAATATTTTCTACTTTCAGAGAGAACAAGAGAACTCTGTTTATGCTGTTGACACAATTCATATTCCTATCATGATTTATGCTAAAAATGCCTTGTATTCTCATTTTTCAGAGAAGACTATAAAAACAAAGCAACAGAGCTTTAGCAATTATTCATTCCAGAGACCTAAAAAATATTATTTCTAGCTGTATAGATTCCTTTTTACTTCTAAAAAGGAAAAAAAAAAAAAAAATTGTGCTCTGCCTTGTCAGTGGTTTCCCACAAGAATTTATAGGTCAGGTCAGCTACCAGCTAAAACTAATTATATCTGACATTATTGGTAAAGTATTCAAAAAGTTGTATAAATTACATTTCTAAAGGAAAGCCAATGAGTCCCATAGGTATGAAAACCAACATTAAAATGTTTACAATACCTATTGGAAAGAATGATAATAGGATAACATCCACGCTCATGATATTGCAGTCATATTTGCATAGTCTCTAATATAAGGCCTATTTTTAAAGGTTTATCTTCTAACTGTTAAAACCAAGATAAAAGAGGGAAAGAAAGGCCTCAGAGAAAAACAATATTTTTTGTTTTGGGCCTAAGTGGAAAGAAGAAGGGAAGAAGAAACAAAATTATATGCAATAATTCCGAGTTATAAAAAAAGCACTTTACTTATTACAAAGCTGCTTCAAGTAGTTATATGCTCCCTAATGGCAAGTGGAACTTTCTAAAATGACTTGAAAAATTATTTTTACTCTATTATTCAATGCAGTTACCTTCTTTTTCTTTATACAAGTTTAAAAAACTTTAAGAAATTACTTGTTAGAAATGATGACCCACAAGTGCTTAGGGAGCTGGCAGATGTCATTGCTAGACTGCTCTCAATCATCTTTGAAAGGTCATGGAGAACAGGAGGACCATGAAGTGGAGGTGGACAACAACCCAGCAGTGTGCCCTTGTGGCCAAGAAAGCCAATGGTATCGTGGGGTGCATGAAGAAGAGTGTGGCCAGCAGGTCGAGGGAGGTTATCCTCCCCCTCTACTCTGCCCTGGTGAGGCCACATCTGGAGTTCTGTGTCCAGTTCTGGGCTCCCCAGTTCAAGAGAGACAAAGAACTACTGGAGGGAGTCCAGTGGCAGGCTACAAGGATGATGAGGGGACTGGAGCATCTCTCTGATGAGGAAAGGCTCAGAGAGCTGGGGCTGTTTAGTCTGGAGAAGAGAAGACTGAGAGGGGATCTGATTATGTTAGACAAGAGTCACAAGTGTAGATCAAGATGGAGAATGTAAACACTTCTGGCTTGTTACAGTATTGGCATAATCAGTGAAACCAGTGGATGGTATGAAAATCCAGATCCTATTCAAATAGCCATATTGTAAGTAGTCAAGTCAGGGATATTTGGGGAAAATGTGGCAGAAACACTTTCCTTTTTGAGGGATCCATGCAAAGCCCAGACATAGTTGAAAAGCTTGGACTCAAGAGAACAAGAGGACTTCATACCTTAAAGCAAACATGCTTTGTTTGTACCATATTTGATTTGGTCAATGCCAGGACTGATATAAAGCCCAGTGTAACCTTAGACTTGACTCTGGAAATCCATGACGACTGTGTAACAGGCAGCACTGGAAACCTTTTCAGAAGTACTTCCAAACCACTGCATTTCTCTGTTACTGACCATGTCATAAAAGGAGACGGGATACATGGACACAATAGGTTTGGCTTGCTTACACTGAAGGCCATATGTGTATGAAAGCTATTTAAAGCAGAATGAGGCCTCAAGGTCAGTCCGCCTTTTGCTCCCCTTTCAGGTGTGCCAGGCAGTTTGTCCAATATCCAGCTCTGGATGGACTTGGAAAACATGACCTTGAGGCTTGTCTTTATGACAGTGTAGATGCAGTTAGTGTGTCCTAAAGGAACAGATGCAATAGAGAGATGATCACGATCTACTAGAAAGCTGGACTGTTGGACAGTAAAGCAAAAAAAGTGTGAGCATTGAAAAGTGCCAGAGTGAATTAGAGAATTCCATCAGTTTGAGTAAGTCCTGAAACAAAAATTCTTTTTGGATTTCTCTGGAGATAATGAGGTTCTACACGCCATTTCTATGACCTTGCACAGAAACAGTGTAATTCCACCCTGATTCACTGTAGAAAAAGAACAGTTCATTTACTGAATGCAAATTTTCTTTTTAGCTTGAAAAATATCTGTGGATATGCCACATTTTTGTACTCTAGTTTAATATGTGCACAAACTTATTTAGCCCCAAGCAATGTGAATGCAATTAAAATGCGTTTTCTATTAATATTTTCATCAGTCAGACTTGATCAGTTCATGTTATTGGAAAGTGAATATGGATGGGTTGAATCATTTAATAATCTGATCAATGAGCTGAGGGGAAGATTCTGGATGTAAATGGTTCACAAATTTCATTTTTAATACCAGGCAATATCCTTATGACTAAACTCTGTTGGAGCAAAGAAAGCAGGAGGAGGTATTAGGTACATTATGAGCCAGACAAACAAAAGTACTTATCTGTTTGTTCATTTGCTAATCAGTGCCTGCCTCTGTTGCTCTACAAACATGCACAGACGAATACAGGCATTTATAAAAAGTGGGACAGAGATGCACTCCAGAGTGGGTTTATGGTCAAGACACTTGTGATCTTGACTCTTCCTTAGGAGAGAGACCCACAGACTACCCTTATATTCCTGAAAGATCAAGCAGTAGAGAAAAAGGCAGCCTGTATAAAGTTTACCATTATGATTAACATTTTTATAAGACATTTCTTCCAAATATAAGTGTATAAGTTTTGAATTACTTTAAAAAAATATTTTTTTTTTTTTTTTTATTTTCAAGGATCAGCAATTCTTGCTGATTTTTCTCAGCTAGACGAATTAATACGTGACAACTGCTTATTACATTTCAGGTAATAGTAATGTGTAAATGTGTACATAAAGTGGACAAATCAGTGTCTTCAGTAGTATATAAACATTTGGTTTGTATTATGTTGTGAAGATATGATTATCTGTTTTCTATCTAAGTAGGTGAAAGATAATTGTATGACCTTTAACCAAGATTTATATTTTGTGGCTGTGCTTCATGTTGTGTTTTAAAGGGATTGAATTCAGTTTTTCCAATAATTGCTAATTATATTTTACAATAAAATATGAATCAAATTTGTCATAAAGACCTTTAATTTTAAGGTCTCTGTCCCATGACTGGGTTCATGCAAGTAAATTCATGTCCATCCCTCCTGATTCCACTTATAACATCAATGTCTCAATTAAGAATTACCAAACAATAGAGAAAGATCATTAACTAGAAGGGTGGAGGCAGAAAGATAAGGTGAATTATGGGATCCACTGGAATCAACAATAAAAATTTCAGTGCTTTTCTGTCACTCAGTATGACCATACAATTCTCTTTGAAAATAAGCGTATGGGTTCACTGAACATTTTCAATGAAAGACTTGTAGTTTGCAAGCTTTCATTAAGAAAGGGGAAATGATATAATATTTACCATGTTGATCAAAAACTTATTGTCATTACAAGTATATTAATAATTAAGTGAATTCTGCTACTTTTCTGTTTATATACTTCAAAAAGGCGAGGATGCAATTTTTGTCAAATATTTAGCCTAAGTATACTTGAAAATTGCTACTGAATTGCTATCGCTTCCTTTTTCTGAGCACTTTATGATGCTCCTTATTGCTAGATAAATATGTGGTCCATACTAATAGTAACATTTTGTTAGTTAAAATTCTACTGCTACTGGACCTTTCTCTAGGGAGGACACTATTCAACAAAACCTGAAGCTACCTCATGTTAAAGAGATAAGTCTACTCAATCTATCCACTTCGGTTCCCTCAATAAAAAAGACAATATGCTAATAAGTATCACTTGAGAATAAAAATTGAAATAATCACTTATGAATTTATCCACAGCTGACAGCTTTATTAAACTCTGTAGCTGCTGTCATTTGATAAAGAACAACATATAATAAAAAATCTGCAAATTACCTAATTAGGCATTCTGGAGCAGAAGCTCTGCTATTATAACAGCCAGTAATCAGGTAAAAAACCAAAACAATAACATTTGTCTTGGAAAGGAACAGCTCTTTGAGAATCTTCCTTATTTATGATGATCTAGCTACAAACCAATGAAAGAATAATGATTCATCGTCAACAGCAATATTCTGGCACGTAACTATCATTACTAACAGATGAAGAAGAATCCTCATGCTTGACAGGAAGTCCCCCTTCCAAAAATATCCTGGTGCACTTTTGTTACAGCATGCACAGAAATATATCCCAGAACATGCAAGCACTCTTTATCAGGAGAGCAAGCAGGACTTGGAGGGGTTAGTTTATTTATAGATCTACATGACTTTTTTTCATTCCTTTGTCTTTCTAAGGAGAGACCTAACTAATTTCAATAGAGCTGTATCTAGTGGACAGCCTTCTGGTGCAATTCCTTCCAAACAATGCTTGAATCAGTCATGTGTCTTGTATAACGTGGATGGCTTTTATCTGATCATCGGTAGACATCTTAGTATGAGCTAGTCACCACAGGTTAGGACAAAATAGGACTTTGTTCATCTCATTCTGAAAAAAAAAGATTAAAATATCTTGAATAACTGTGACTAAAATATGTCTGCTTCCTTCGGTTGACAATAAAGGGAGCCTAGGCTAAGTAGCTAACATTGCAAACACCTGAAGTTAAGTGTGATGCCTCTAAAATGTGTTCTTCCATTGTGTTTACTGGTAGTATGTGTAGCTTTATCTCTTCATCAGAGAGTCACAGATCCTATAATCCTTCAGTTAATATATTAAATACTGTGAGAATGAAATAAAGTAACTACAAAGTTTTGAAACTTCAGTAAAACTGGTTTTTCATATTGGCTCTTTAGTCTCCTCTCTTTTGCAGATGAAACTCAAAACTCTTTTAATCCTCTTTGCTTCCTTTAAAAGACTTCAAAGGATGTTAAAAGAGGGACTGCCTCCCCTGTACTGGGTCTGGCTGGGATAGAGTGACCTTTCCTCATAGCAGCCCATATAGAATCATAGAATCATAGAATGGGTTGGGTTGGAAGGGACCTTAAAGATCATCTAGTTCCAACCCCCCTGCTGTGGGCAGGGACACCCTCCACTAGACCACGTTGCCCAAAGCCCCATCCAACCTGGCCTTCAACACTTCCAGGGAGGGGGCCTCCACAACCTCTCTGGGCAACCTGTTCCAGTGCCTCACCACCCTCACAGGGAAGAATTTCTTTCGAACATCTAATCTAAATCGACCCTCTTTTAGTTTAAACCCATTACCCCTTGTCCTGTCACCCCATGCCCTTGTAAACAGTCCCTCTCCACATCTTTCCTGTAGACCCCCATTAGGTACTGGAAGGCTGCTCTAAGGTCTCCCCGGAGCCTTCTGTTCTCCAGGCTGAACAACCCCAAGTCTATTAGCCTGTCCTCATAGGAGAGGTGCTCCAGCCCTCTGATCAGTTTTGTGGCCCTCCTCTGGACTCGCTCCAACAGCTCCATGTCCTTCTTATGTTGGGGCCCCCAGAGCTGGACGCAGTACTCCAGGTGGGGTCTCACAAGAGCGGAGTAGAGGGGCGGAATTCCCTCCCTCGACCTGCTGGTCACGCTTCTTTTGATGCAGCCTAGGATCCGGTCAGCTTTCTGTGCTGCAAGCGCACACTACCGGCTCATATTGAGCTTCTCATCAACCAACACCCCCAAGTCCTTCTCCTCATGCTTTCAATCCATTCTCTGCTCAGTCTGTAATTGCGCTTGGGGTTGCACTAACCAATGTTCAGGACCTCGCACTTGGCCTTGTTGAACTTCATGAGGTTCACACAGGCCCACCTCTCGAGCTTGTCAAGGTCCCTCTGGATGGCATCCCTTCCCCCCCAACATGTTGATCACACCACACAGCTTGGTGTTGTCAGCAAACTTGCTGAGGGTGCACTCGATCCCACTGTCCATGTCTCCGACAAAGATGTTAAACAGTGCTGGTCCCAATACCAACCCCTGAGGAACACCACTCGTCATTGTTCTCCACTTCAACATTGAGCCATTGACCACAACTCTTTGAGTGCGACCATCCAGCCAATTCCTTATCCACCGAGTGGTCCATCCATCAAATACATGTCCCTCCAATTTGAAGAGAAGGATGTCATGCAGGAGAGTGTCAAATGCCTTGCACAAGTCCAGGTAGATGACGTCAGTCACTCTTTCTTTATCCACCAGCTCTGTAACCCCATCATAGAAGGCCACTAAATTTGTCAGGCACGATTTACCCTTAGTGAAGCCATGCTGGCTGTCACCAGTTATCTCCTTATTTTCCATGTGCCTAAGCATAGTTTCCAGGAGGAATGCTCCATGATCTTGCTGGGCACAGAGGTGAGACTGGCCAGTCTGCCTTAATTAGCTGCATTACAAATACATGAGACTGCAGTTTTGCTTTGGGAGAAGCATCTGGAACCAAATTTTGGGAGATTTGGTACTGTCCAAAGCTTTCAAAGCACATCCATTTTAGCACATTCAGAAATTTTTTATACCTTTTGAATTCCTCTGGATATAATTTCTTGGTCCTTGTGTTCCCCATTTACCTAGGTTTACCTTTAGAACTGGAAAAAACCCCAATGACTTCCTTTCACAATAGTCAAGTTTCAATCTTCTGTTTCAGAAAAGATGAACTCTACTTTGAAGATCTTCTGTTAGCTGTTTACTTTCTTAATTTAGGAAATACGTCAGGGAAGCAAACCCTATCATGGCAATGCATACCTACTGACCGTGTATTTTCATGCAGCTAGGCAGTTGTGCAACATTCCTGGCAGATTGAGAAATCTCTTTGTCATTTCTATTGCTGCTCTCTCTTCTGGAGTCCAAAATAATGAAATGCTATGAGTGGAAAGGGTTTTTTTGTGAAAAAAGACTTTGCTAACATTCAAAACAATACAAACTGATGAGATCTAGGTCAAACAAAATATCTTATTTTTTTTTTCCATATTTTTATACAGTAGAATGACTGAGTAGAAATGGTATTAATAAAGCTTGTAAATGTGATATTTAGAAACAATAACTTTACATAACAGTCAATGCAATACATAAGCATAATTTAAAAATTATTAAAAGACCGAGATGGTATATAATATTATTATCATCTCTCTTTATTCTTAATTTTTTCTTCCTTTTTGATAATTTCAGCTCTCTAGAGTTCTATGTCTTTTCAAACACTTAATCCAAGAAAGTGTGTATCCAAAGTTGTTCTTATACAATATATATAAGGCACAACATATGAGAAATATAAAATAAACTATATATTCCTTTAGAAAGTGTTTGTTATTTGATATTTACACAGTAAAAATGTATTTAAACCTGACTTTCCCAAAGGCAACGTTTTTTTGCTGTTTCTGTAATAAATTGGTAATGTTTTGGAGCCAAAATGCGTAATTCTTTTTTTTTGTTTGCTTCCAAACCTGTTTCCACACTTGTTCACACATTTATCTTTTGATACAACCGTGGACCTCTATTTCAAGCTTAGTTTAGTTAAAATCTTAAATGTATTGGATGATTGATTGGCTTGCCGGACTTAAGTCTACCATGAAAATTGGCATGACCTGACCTTCTAATGTTCTATCTCTCTGCCCTGTCATAGTAATTTCAATGAGCCCCATATTTTAATAGCCATTTATGCTGTTTCCAAAAGCCAAACCCAGTCAGCATGGCTATGTCCTCTGCAATTATGAGTTGAATCACTTCCTTCTGCTGAGGAATGGCTTTTACACTATGCTATATCCTGATCTAGATTTTACTGTATTTCCTTGTCTTTCAGAGAAAAACACATATCACATCAATTATAACTTTATTCTTCTCTTATCCCTTCTCCCCCTAGTCTTATACTTTATGGTTTCATTTTTACACTGTTGGTCTCTGGGCTGGTAGAAAAGTTAAATGTTCCAGATTCTGCTTCTCCCTTTCTTGTGCACAACACTAACATGGAACTTCCATTTCCCCAGTGTCTTCCAGAAAGGTTTTATACCAAAATGAATAGCAAGCTGGGAAGCAAGCCAGCCATTTCCTTTGCTTTTGGAAGTGTTTAGAGAAGATATTGAACATAAATTTTAATTCTGGTTCCTTCCTATCAAGAAATTCTGTGTTATCCATAAGAAAGTTGAAAAAAATAATACTGCCTATAACAATTATTTGTTCTGTTAATATATCCTCTTTACAGTGTCTTCTTTCCAGATAGATCAATTTGGGTAGCCTCTGTGAGAAGAGGCCAGGGGCTCCCCCTTTGCCAGACACAGTTGATTCCATCTGTCTGCAAGGAACCCACCACAGGGCACAGCTGAGCCCCTCAAGACAAGATGGTGGCACATCTGGGAAAATATATTTAAGAAAAGACAAAAAACCCCACACAGGCAGAGGAAGAGGAAACAAAAATAGTGAGAAACAACAGAGGGAACACCAAAGTCAGAGGAGGAGGAGGAGGCACTCTGTGGGAGGGCAAGTATTTCCTGTGGCCTGTGGGGGACCTGCACCGGAGCAGGTTTATCCTGATACTTATTCCAGCTATCTTTTCTATGAGAAAATACCAACATGAGTCAACCTGAAGTATTTTAGTACCCACATATGTTGAATGAACGTGAATGAAAAGTATGAGAGAGAACAGAAATTTTGTGGGATCTGAAAAGAACATAGTGTTAAAAGCGAGTAGTGAAAAGTCTGACAATTCCCAGTGCTCACAGCAACAAAAATAATGGAGTGAAATGGTCATTCTTGTTGTATGATACAATCATTATCAGCTCTATGTGGGTGCTGTGTGAAGCTCCAGGAAGCAGGATCCCTCCTGAAAATTCTAGACATGCTGAGACAGTGTCCACACCACAAGTCCTTTTTGTAGAGGGTGAATTATTTAATCAGCAGAAGATGTCTCATGCATGGAGTGAAGAAGAGACTTGACTATCAGTATTTCTGAAGAAAACTTTTTCTTGAAAATGCTCTCACTATTGATTTGTAATAATTATATCTTCCTGTTACTGACCTTCTAGGTATCTGTATAATGTGTTCTCTGACTTGTGTTTGAGCTGACTCCTGGAAATAAGGCTGATTATTTATACTGCTTCTGAGTTAGGATAAATAAAACTTTGACCTCTACTGAAATAATGCATACATTTGAGTATTCCCTGTTTCCCACTCTGCCACAGTACAACGCTTTGTTTATTTCTCTCCAGGTCACATTAGAATGAAATGTGCTGTCCTCAGAAGCCATGAAGTACATCATAAAATGCCACATGTTGACCCTAGCAGTAATGGATGCAACTCCATGATTTCAGCAGAGGTGTCCTTACTCAGACCAGAGTTGTAATTTGGTGCCTTGAAATATTAAGAAAAAATGTCTCATAAACAATTGTATCAAAAGAGAAAGCAACTTAAAGATAAAATTTAAGTGTGAAGGTAAAATAAAAGACAAAGTTCCAGTAAACCTCTCTGTAATACCTCTGAACAAAGATGTCAATTTCTTGAAAAATTAAAGAAATATAACGAAAAGGAACCCAGAAGATACTAAATTTTGATTTCTATAATAAAACTGAATGCAGCTCAGGGGTATATATGTAAGCATAGATGCCAAATTGAGGTTTAAGACTTTATAGCAAAATAAGACAGAAGGTGGGAGATATTTTAAAGCAAAAGGCTATTACTAAGTTGCAGGCTAAGATTACAGTCATGGATGTATGAATAAAAATGAGCCACTTGTAAAGAAAAAAATCTAAATGATGCAATTTAATTAAAACAATTGGTTATCCACTGGAATAATATTAGGTAAAAACTTGGAAATTATTAAAAGAACTTATCTGTGCTTCCGAAACATTTAAGAAAAATACTGGAGCTGGAAAGATTTTTGCAGAATTTACTTCTGCAAAGATGCGATCTTTGTGGATAATGATGACAGAAGCCTTGTTTTCAAGAAGGGCTTCTGTCAAGAGCTTTCAAGATGTATACCAACACAAATTTAGATCAGTTAACACACGTTAAATTAATGTAGACAATAAACAATGTGTAGAAGGGCATCTTTGTGACAGAGTGTGTTTGCTGGCTTACAAACCAATACTCAAAAGTTTATTATAACTGTAATTTTCCAGAAAGAATGGCCAGCTAACTGTTTAGGCTATTAACTTGCATGTATAAAGTCAAATGCTTCAGCAGAAGCCCTCCACTAACATGTCAGGATTATACGTAGGTGGCACAAGTTTGCAGGATGTAGAGAAGAGACTATTTTTGAGAATGCTAGCATGGGCTTTCTTGGCAAGCATCAGGGAGCAGGAGAGGATGTGAAATGTAGTAGTCACAATTAATTTCATCACAGGACCACTTTCTGGTGTAACATCATCCGGTATAATGTGGTATGACTCCACTGCTGTCAATTAAGAAATTAGTGCAAAGGTTCCACAAGAACATGGGGAAATACTGCTATTAATAAGCTGAATTAAATCTCGTAATGAGAATGGCTTCTCTGCTTCTAACAGTATGATTTATTAATCCAGATCCAAGGACAAACTTTATAGAAACATATATGATGGGATTTCTACATAGAATTGTTATCAGCAGTATTTTATGAAGCAGGATACTGTCAGCGATCACATTTTATACTCTTACTTTATAAAAATGGACATTCTGGACAAGTTAATGAATGAATGATTAAAGACACTAATAAAGTAACAAAGCATCGTCATATTTTTGACAGTACTTTTCTTAACCTCTTTATTACATGAGCCTGGCAACAAACTTAGATGTAGAAAAAAAGTTTTATTTAATAGAAAAATGGGACTTTATTACCAGAAATGTTAACATTTTAGAGGGATAGCATCCCTCTTGTTTTACAACCATCATCAAATATTTATGTCTTGACACTTATATAAATTGTTCTGTTAATGCAAAATTTTACATTAGGAAAAATACAATTAGAACAGAGCTTTAAAAAGTGTGTTATCTCATTAAGTCCATTATGAAAGTGACAAAACTGTCAGCACTGTACTGCAGGTTTTTTATTGCATTGTACAATTCGTTGTCTAATTTGTTAAATTATAAGAGAGATATATGAGCAATGATCACAAATATCAAACTTGATTAAAGTAGGAAGTTCATCTTATGGCACCCAAACCTAGTAAGTTAAAAAAAATATGCACTTTAGGTGCAAGTCTGAGGAGAGAGAAAATTCTGTGCTCTTCAAGTGAATAGAACTGTAGACATTCACTAAGTGTCATTCAATGAGTACACATGAGAAAGGCACTCCATTTATTTATAATACAGCTTATATGCATCACTTTGTTCCTTAAGATAACATGGTAAATAAATTCTTCCTAAACACTGAAATAAAGCACAGCTCATGATTTTGGCCTGCATTATCTTCACCGTTATCCACTTGTTCTTCCTCCCCATGTGCTTGTCTCTTGTCAACCTTTTCAGCGCTGTATCTAATTAGACTCAAAGTTCCTTGGGGCAGATACATGCTACTGTTGGTAAACATCCATGAGCTGCATCTACCTATGGTCCTGGGCAAATGCAGCAAAAGTCCTAGAACATTAGCTCCTCCTAAACTGCATATAACATCTCCAACAGAAGTGGAAATGCTCCCATCATATATTTGATGGGATTAGGCTGTTGCTATAGGCATAGGCAACAATTCAACCCCCGTTGCAGCACAGCGCTGCTGGCGCTGCTCCCTGGCAGTCAGCTTGGGCAAGGGCTGGGGACCCTGGCCATGGGTGCTTGTGGGGGGGTCCCAGGTGAAGTTGGTCAAGGCAGTTTTGGTCTGTTGGCACGCTCAAGGACCTGACACCTGGTACACCAGGCTGTATTTTTTCTGTCCCACATCAGTGGATAAGCTTACCAGTGGAAAAAAAAAGCAGACGATAATTTTCCAAAAGGTGAAATACTGCCTCATCAGCAGTCAGTTGCTTCAATACGTATGGTGGTAGCCAGAACAGGGTGAACTTCACTACAAGCATTTCTCTGAAGGCACCCTTGCTCCTAAGCCTGCCTGGCTTAGGAGTACTGACTTGGTTACGTTTGCCTTCTGTGCCTGAGCTGGACATATACAGGAAATGGAAAAATATTTTAATAACTTAGAGCAATTTAAAAAGAAAAAAATTTAAAAATCCCATCAATTTGGAGTCTAAACCACAGTTTCTGATGTCAATGGAAACCTTGATATAGACATATATACACACATAAATTCCTTTTTGACTGCAGTCAGCTTTGAATGTGACCTGTATGCCACAGATAGCAATATTTCACAATGTATGAACAACAGCAAGTTGCAAGTAAGTAAAATATTTTCACAGAAAATACTTTCTATGAACTGTAATAATCAAAAGGTTTCCTCTGACTTGCTATGTAATGAATTGTCCTATCTCAAAACAAAATTGAAATTTAACTCAAGCATTGGCTGTATTAAACATGGATGATTTCTTTTTTCCCTCTTTGTCTTAAAGCAGGAGCCCATATTCTAAGATTGCTTTTATAAAGTATTAAGACTTTACATAGAATAGCTTAAAAATAGGAAATAAGTAAGTTTCCAGTAATGCTGTTATCTCAGCTACATTATATAAACATAGGGTTTTACTGTTCTTTGTCAATAAAACAAATTCTTTAATGTTATTATTCAGATTATATACATATATATTCCAGGCTAGCAATTATTGTCATACCACACTTATAATTATATTGGAAAATATCAAAGCTAAATACAAAAGCCGAGGGTTTCTTTCTCTTGAAATGTCTGCATTTCATGTAAATTTTAGAGACACAGGCTTAGCATTGAATTAGTTTTATTTTAATCCCATCTCCACACCCCCCACACCCTCCCAATACTAATGAATTTGCTCTTTCAGGACATATACTTCCGAAGTGCTGTACCCCTTCAAATCCTAGAAAAGTCAATGCCAGCCTTTGGAGGTCATTTTAACTTCTCTCTGAATTATAGCATGTGGCTATGTCAAAGTGAAGCCTTAAACAAAATAACAAACGGCAGTGGTAGTATCTGTTTGATTAAATTTACTCTAGTCTCCTTTGTGTCCTTGCTGTTCTGTAGAAGAGCCAGTTACCTATATGAGAAAGTGAACATTTCGATGTTGAAGGGCAAAATGAGGTCCCCTTTCTCACCCTCAGTCATGGTGGAATATATATGTTACGGTTTTAGCTGCCAGAAATTGTAGTCTCATAAAAAAAAAACAAGTGGTTAATATTGTGGTTGTTTTCAGCAATCTATAGTTTCTTTTGCTGATTAAGAAACTGCTCTAAAAATGGTCATTATTGCAGGCTCATTTTTCTACAAACCCTAGTCCAGTGAGTTGCTGAGTGTGTTCAGTTGCTGCTGAATTCATTATTACTTAGGAGTGCTGAGCAAGTCCCTGGCTGCGCTTGCAGCCACGAATCACTTGGGAAATATCTTTCTGAATGGCCAAAACCTCTCCTTAATTTACCAGAACCACTTGGACACCCTGTTAATTTTATTTAACACACGTTGGTAGAGCAAGGAAAGTTAGTGACTTCTGTGGGTTGCTCAAGATTTCTCATTTATGTTATCCAACCTGTGTTCATTTATCTTGTTTAAGCACTGCATTTGAATGATCAGACTCCCTAGTTCTGGGGTCTTTATTCTTTCCTATGTAATTCTCTATTTCATTCTTCCTTTCCTGGTATCTTCCCCTGTCATTTTATATAGTCTGGTTAAAACTTTTTTCTATCTTTTTTTTCCCCTTCCTTGTTCCATGTCTTTATTCACCAAAAAAGGAAGTTATGTGTCCTGTTTCCAGTTTCTCAGTTTTCTATTTCCTCAGTCTCTTTCCTACTCCCTTCAATTTTTTCATTCTTTCCTCTGTTCTATACACTTAACACATCCTCTTTGCTGCTGACATGTCCACATACTGTCCTGCATTTGCTCATCTAGCCACGTTTTAATGCAGCTAATCTCTTTCTGCCACTCTAAACCTAAAGACTCTTATTTTCCTGCTATCTTTGTAGAATGATAAGCTACAAAATTGTTGCTAAAAGAATAAAAAGAGAAAAAAAAATCCCCACCCAAAAGAACTCAGTTTTTGACAGGTTTTGCACCATGTCAAGGTCCTATCCTGTGCATTGTTACTACTAACATCCTTTTCTGAACATGTCAGATGGAAGCATTATAAAACCTTCAACAAACACTGAAAAAGGGGACTAATTAGAGGCAAATGAGAAATATGAGCCATCTTTATTAACAAACTGGATAGTTTTATGGGGCAAATGAACTGATTAGATAAAGGAAATATGGCAAATCTCATCTATCTGGAACTCAGCGACATGATGGAAATTGTGTAAGTGGAGGGAGTGACTGGCAGAAGTGGAGAGGACACATAGAACAAAAAGTTGGGTAAAACTGGCTGAATAGGGAACTGGCATAGTGGATTTCCATGTTTATGGTAACAAATAGGATTAGGATAGTATGCCGGTTATATTAATGACTATTATTGGTATAAGCAATTTTTTGAATATAGTATTGTATTAGACAATCAGAATATGAAAATAAATGCAGCAGTTTAATGCAGTTAACAAAAAATCCAAATGCAGTCTTTGGGGTATTTCAAATATTCCAAGGAATATTTTCAAAGTATTTCTGCTGTATGTAGGGGAGAATTAACACTCAAGGAGGTAGAGACACCTTACTAAACTGCTGTGCTCAAATCTGATCAGTCAAGTTGAGGAATGACTAGTTAAAGGATAGAAGCAATCTAGCTTGGCTGATGCAATGGAGAGCATCTCTCTTGTTAGAACACCCTGAAAGGGATTGACCTTGCCTTCTACAGAAAACTGTCAAGGGAGAAAAGTAACATGAAAACAGCTTAGTCTCAGAGGCTAAGAATTTTGGTTGATCGTTTTCTGTCTCTACGTAGACATTGAATCCAAATGATATTCTCAGGAAATCCAGTGATGGAAGCATTACATACCTCTAAGATCCTTTGCTCAGCTATCTTTTTTTTATAGTTGCAGGCATATAGAAAAAATGCTAATTGAATGCAATATAAGTCTATTAAAATATTAAAGGATAATCAGTTGTTTATTCTTAAACATTAAAATACTCTTAATTCTTCTGTATAAATTCCTACCTTCTGAGAACTTTGGAAAATTGTGAAAGTTGCTCAAAAAGTGCAAAAAAAATTTAAATATGTATAATTTTTTCTCAGTGATTACAATATCATTTTGACAATTGGCAAATCCAAATCAGAAACTTCTACTTAGCTGCACGATATAAGAGAGTTCTCAAATGTAAGAGATGATGCTGGATAGAATGAATCTCTCTGGGAGTGAAAAAAAATGCTCTTAATCAGGGAAGAATTTTTCAGAGAAACAACTCTCATGAATTTTTAAATCAGTCATACTTTATTGTATTTGAGTTCAAAATGTTTCTGTTTCTAGCTCCAAAAAAAGGAAATTGCTGAATACAGTGATTTCTTGCAACACTACAAATAAGAATGGATACATTCTTTTTGTAAAGGAAGGGAAACGGCTTTCTCCTATATGTGCCATACAAGGGGGCATTTTCTTGCACTGAATCGCATGTTATCTAGTTATGGATGGTGTGGGAGGACCCGTTTGGACCATTTGCCTTGCCACCCTGTTCTAGAGGTAACACTATTAACATTCCATAAGTGAAGTCTACTGGTCCTTTTTGTTTTAGATTTGGTGTCAGGGAGTCAGAAAGAATCTACAATGCTCCTTTGGAAATATAAATGGTGTCAATATGATGGGAGGGCAGGGTAAGATGTGGAATAATGAAGGATAGGAAGAGAATTAAATTGCTTTTTGTCCCCTATTATATTCACACCAGAACAATAATTTCTTTGACTGATGCTCTATCTAAAACTTCTTACAAAAGGAAGAAATCTACTGAGGTGTCTTTACATAAATCTCACATTAACCTCATCTCATTGATGTTCTGAGAAAAAATCTTCTTGTTCAGTCTCAATCCACAGTAGTGGTTCTAGATGGTTCATAATTCTCCTTGGGTTTTGTTTGGTGGGAAAAATGTGAGGATGAGGGCTCATAGCTATAGTATTTTCTATAGACTCCCATGCACATGCAGAAAAGAGCATATTTACACAAGACACGCCAGTGGCCTTTAAAGATACTTTTTCTTCAAATGAGCTTCCTCAGAAATAAGCAGCTTTGTAAACACATTAGGTTGGTATGGAGCCCAGGCCAATGGGCACCCATTTCTGTTGCCTAGATCCTTTTCTGTAACTAACTCCCTGGGTATAGTATGATAACTACAGTACTCTATTTGCAGAAGTGCTTCTGTAGCTGAATACACTAGAGGTTTTGAGGGTCTTGGTTATTTTCCTGATGAGACCAGGTGAGTGCTGAGGAAAAATCAGATTAAGTTCTTTATTTATGTTGTGTGAAACCTTTCTAAAGATTTCAATGGCAGAAAAATCCAATATGTTGTGAGATGTATAAGCACTTCATAGAAGATTAGAACATAGACTATTTAGATCATATATTTGAGTAAAGAGAATTTGTTACGACTGTTTTGTGTACTGAGCTCTCTGCAATTCCTGTCTGGACATAGGATTTCCTTTTTCAGAACTACTCGCTGTTTCTGGTTATTTTGTAAGCTTGTAGAGTTGTGTCTTTTGCTAAGATGATCTGATTTGCATCCTTCCTATAAATTGCAGTCGAGCAGCATCACCTCAGAGGAGAATAGGGAATGGCATTTTATCACCTCTAGAGTTGTGTATCATCAGGTCAAAGTTGAAGTGTGCCAGAGGGAAAATGAGTTTGACTGCTGCTTGCACTTTGTTTTCTTTGTGACTACATAAAAGGACTTCAGACTCCAGAGATATAATTACAGCAACTTTCACAGGCACTAAATCTGTGCACACACAGCTGGTATGCTGAAGAAAAAGCTACAAAGAGAACAAGGCAAACCTTGGGATTTTGGTCTGATTTCTTGACCCTAATGGGGAGACCTCCCATTCTCCAAGGCTGGGAAAGAAATTCAGGCTGTCTACCTTTTAGTTTTGCCAACCATTATTGGCATTTGGACTGACAGGCGGCACTGTAGTTAGAAACCATTTGTCAATAAATGCCTTTATAACCAAAGCTTAAAATACACAGGTCAATAGTGGATCTCTATCAAAAAGTAGCAAACTAGAATTTGCAGCCTGAAGCTGAAATGTTAATCCTTCCCTTTTAAATTTCCTAGGACTTCCCCACTCTATGTAATATCTTAAACTAATATCAAAGTTTTTTAAATGAACACCATAACATTTTAGCAAGCTAAGAGCTTTTTTCAACTGTTTAAAATATTAAATGAGGAAAACTTCATTAAGAGATGTGACTTTCACATCTGAAGTCTTACAAAATCAAAAAAAGAAGCACCAGTGTACATTCACATCATTGTAATAAATGTACAACAAATTAAAAGACAACACAGCTCATTAAAAAACCAAGCAGATACCATTTTAAATGCTTTGAACAATAACAATATGATTCCAGGACTTTTAGCAACTTGAAGACAATGGGTAATCTACTGTGTAATACCAATGCTGAAATGCCTTATTCATTACTGTACATTTCACCATGATAAAGCTTTCAGAAAAAAAGACTTCCAGCTATGAAAAAACAAATCCTCTCAGTGGAGAGAAGATATGGCCTTTTATGTTAAGATTAGTATTATCTTTAAGAGGCAAACAACATTACAAAGGATCAGCCTTTGATATATGATCCATCATACATTTTAAAGAACTCATATTCATTATTTAGGGGTTTTATTCTGCTGATGAGAAATATAATTATGCAAAGATGTCGCATAATTAGTTACAACTATCTGCTTTTGTAATGTTCTCTATAATGGTAAAACATATATATTTGTGGAAAAAAATAGTGAACTGACAAGTGTCCCACTGTTTGAAAGATCAGCAATAAAATTTAGAACCATTCTAAACTTTTCAAAAGCTAGGTGACCTGCTTTTTTCATAGGTGAGAGAGCTGTGACAGCTGTCTAGTGCTAAGTTAATTTAAATAAATAAAAACTAGATAAGCTAAAATAGATCCTAAGAATGCCATATTGAATACGCTTTGTGGATCACTCAATTATAGTGTTCTGCCTTCAGCAGCAGAGACTACCAGATACAAGAATTACTATAACTAGACAATTACAGAAAAATGTGTTTACAAGGACATTCTCTTTGTATGATATTTAATTAGTCATTGGTTTATACCCTGAGGTATGAAGGCCTAAGTTCTTATTATTTTATCCTGTTTAATATTCACAGCTGTGAATATTCTCGGTCTTCATATCGAATTCAATCTTTCTAGTATTTTACTGCATATGCATCTTTAGCCATCTGCCTTGTGTTGACTGTTAACTTTCGACAATGAATACCATTGCTGAATTATGTAGACTTTAACAAAGCATTTGCATTTATTGCTTTTAGATATGGTTTTAGTTTAACTGAATATCCCTTTTTTTTAAATTAAGAAAGGACATAGACAAAGCCAACCTTACTTTCATACCTTTATGAAGTTCCTTCTCATTAATTTGCACCCATATCTGAATGCAGTAGATTTTAACTTTTCTCCTATTGGAGAAAAACCTCCTGGATTTTAATTTTTCTCCTATTTAAGTCTTTCCATCAGATAGCCTTTCAGATAGTCTTACCTTTTCCATGTCTGTCACATTTTTTCTGAAATCATAATATTAGAACAGAGTATTCTACAGGCAGATATTCTCTGGTTTGTTCTCTGGTGTTGTAAATTTTTAAACAATTAGATGACATCCCAGTTTTATATTTCCAATCTTTTTGTTTTTATCACTGGTAGGGGCTGATGAATCCTGCAGCCTGAAAGAGGCAAGGCTGCTGCAGCTCCATTCCCCCAGGTCAAACCAGTAGTGAGGCTGAGCACGTATTCCCAATGGCACACATGCACACAGTATATAGTACTCTTCTACGTGTACACACGACTGGCCACACAGATCAATCCAGACAGAAAACACTCACACAAACAACACTAAAAGACTCATCCTGGTCCCCTGTCCAGCTGATGAGAATGAAGGTTTGTTAACAGGAAATATAAGTGTATATATGGACAATGTATATGTACAATATGCACAATGACTATCTTGTAGTTGGTCCCTGGATCCTTGCTCTCCCCAGTTGTCTCACTCCCAGAGAAAAATGCACATGTACATTGGGTCTCCCTGTTCATCCCCCAAGTCTCCATGTCCCCAGCAATTGGCCTGGACAAACCCTGGTCCTGCCAGTACTGAACTCCTGCTGTCCCTCTCGGAGTGACACACTCACCCTCCTGGCTCCCAGGTCACTTCCCTACTCTCTAGATAGCCCAGCTTGATTTTTGCTAGTGATCACATTCTGGTGCACACACCCTTACCTGTTCCAGTTGCTGGCACCACAGACACACGGGCCCTACGATGTGTGATCTGACTCCAGCTGCTGGCACTCAGACCTCCCTACACACAAACACCAGCAGAAAGAGCCCCTTCACTCAGGAAAACAGTTAGAAATCGAGTTTAATGAGAAGACAGGGCAGACTGCTGATCAAATGCAGCACACGGCAAGATGGGCATACTGATGAGGACCTGTTTACATGTGACAAGTCCCTTTTATCCTGTTATCCCTCTGTATTCCTGTGCTTGTTCATACCCAAACCACCTAGCTCCCTCTCTTTCTCCACCTTTGGTTTGTCCCTCAAACATCCTATAATAATTCTTCTACAATCTCAAAATGTTCTTCCCTGCTATCCTGTAATGTGGGAAAGCACCTTCCACTGGGTCATGGTGATGGCTCATGGCCTGTGGGGCTGAGGCTCTCCGGGGTCAGCCCTGCAGGGAGACAGAGCAGGTTTCTCTAACTGGGATACTGGGGTCCCCCTTGTTCTTGTGCCTCTGTGCTCTTGTGGAAATGGACCTTTGATGGGCTGATGTCTCCTGTAATGGGTCTGGAAGTAGATGGTGCAAGGGTGTTGTCTGGATTTCCCTACCCGCTCATTTGTATGTGTGGAGGTGAAATTTATGTTGCATAACCAACCAATCACTACTTCACATTGACCAGGTGCTTTCATGGGGTTGTCAGCAATGATACTCAAGTGTCTTTCCTAAGTTCTTTCCATTATTTACAAAATGGCAGTGAGCATAAATGAAGTAATTATTTTCTGAAAATCTGCCAGTCAGAAATGGGGTTACTAATACATATATATGGAGTTAGCCACCGATTCAAAACAGCTGCTAATAATCAAAACATCTGATAAGTCATCCACCAGATATATTTGATTCTGCAGTGTATATTTTAGCTCAGTGTGCTAAAACTTTAATTCATATTAACGTGTATTAGACATCTATGGTTTAGTTCTTCTGCAACACAGACAATTTATCCCCATATATTTAAAAAGAAGGTACAGTTTCAGTAGGACTCCTCTAAATCAGGTAACAGTACCAAACAAGTTTTCCACATTTTATCTTGTGTTAATATTACAATAATTTCATGATGCAATTTCTTCTGACAATTTTATATTTGTTTCAGGTAAATTTTACATTTGTAATTTAATATTTGTTTGGGGTTAATAAATACTTTGAACATGCAAAGCGGTAGTTGACTTTTTAATTTGCAAAACTGCAACGGTCCAGATCAGCTTCTTTAACTGACAATCATTATACCCTTCTGGTAACAAAAATTGTGTTGGGAAGTTTGGAACATCTGTAAGTACATGAAAATGAATGAAAAAGGAAGTGGAATTTGTAAAAAAAAAATAAATATCCTTTTTGTTTGTTTGTTTATATTCTAAGCACAAACTGAAAGACAGATCCTTGCTTGATGCACTTAATCTACTGCGGGTATGAGATATTGCACAATAGCCACTGAGTATCTTAGCTTTTTTTAGGTTGATGGTTAGTGCTGTCATAGCTGACTAGTTTTATAAAATGATAGGATTGTCAGGGTTTAAATTTAATTTTCCATGACCTTGAGACTGAATAGCTGTAAGATTGTGAAAAGAAATAGAAAACCCTACTCATAGGCTGTGAAAGTTTCACTTTTGTGAAATTAGAGATTATTTTCTGGAAAGAAAAAAAAAAAAAGGGTTTTCAGTAATAGCCTGGAATGTGACTGTCATGGTTTAACCCGGCTGGCAGCTGAAACAACCACACAGCTGTTTGCTCACTCCCCCTGCCCTAGTGGAATAGGGAGGAGAATCGGAAAAAAAAAGGTAAAACTTGTGGGTTGAGATAAAGACAGTTCAATAAGACAGAAAAGGATGATGATGATGATAGACGATACAAAACAAGTGATGCACAGCACAATTGCTCACCACTTGGAACCAATACTCAGCTAGTTCCTGAGTCATGTTGCCTCCTGGCCAACCACAATTAAATTAACTATCCCAGCTGAAACCAGGACAGTGACTTTTCCTACAGCATTTCTTTTAAGCAGCTTACTGTAATTCATCAGCTAATACATTATATCTCAACTTTACTCTGGATTGTGGCTTATGGTCATTTTATAAAATCGTCAGCCTGGGAGGATTCCACTTTGAGATGCAGTTATTGACTAAAAGCTTAAGATACCACTATGTAATAATATTTTTAAATAACCATTTTTTTCAGTCCCAGGACTTTCACTTGTAATATGACACAGTGTCCAGAGTAGGTATTTCTTATTTCTATTTATTTGTTTCTAGTCAATAGTTATCTCTTGAGCACATGTAACTGTAGTAAAGTTGTAGTGCCAACAATCTTTATGTTGGACGTTCTTTAAAGACTAGAGGGCCTTCTCTTGGAAAACTCTTGAGTAGAAAATTGCAGTTAGCAGCATGAGGAAGAATTTTCAGAATGGACAACAGACCATCCAATTTGCACTTTCAAATGTGTTTCTTGAAAATGTCTTTTTCCTAGATTCTATTTATTATTAGTAGAGAGAACTAGTACTGGCTCGATTTCAGAACACAGTAGTTTATCAACATTTGTTATCAAGAGAAACTGTCATATGTTCTTCTAAATCTCCTCTCTATTCCATGAAAAATTCAGTCCCTTTCAGGAAAATTGTCAGTCTTGTATGCTTCAAAATGTAGCAAAAATGTGACTTTTGTCTTGTTCTCTTGTCTGTCATGAGTTTTAAACAGGTTGTTGTTTGCCTTTGCTCATCACTTGCTGTAGAAAATACCTCAGAATAATTCCATAGCAGATTGTTTCACTGAAATATGTGACTGACTTTTGTAGCTACTAGCATGTAAGTTTTGATGGAGAGAGAGGGGTACCATACTAGAGTTTAAAATTCCTCAAACTGAAACCTTCAAATGTCATCCACATATGAAAAATGACTGAAACCAATGAACAAGTTGATTAGCATATTCAGTGACACATTTTTGGATCTATATATTAGTTTTCTTTGCAAAACATATTTTAAAAAATAATATAGCTAAACAGACAACCAGCTAGATCATTTCAGATGTTCCTTAGACTTCCTAACATAATCTGTTGTGCTGTTAAAAGATGTTTGTTTGCTCAGGCTTAGAAGACATTATTTGTACAGTTAATGTCAAAGCAAATAAGCTGGAAGAAATACACTGTCTGAAGAGTACTTGAGTGTGTATCTCATCTTTTTCTTATGCTTTAAGACAGTTGTACATACCAAGTATATTTATTTCCTGTGCTCTGATTTGTCAGATGATGTGTTCATTTGTCAGGAATGCTGAAAGAAATGAAATAAAACCTAAAAAGATATGCTAACAGATCAATAGAGATAATGAAGAAGATGACAGCAGCAAAGAAAAAGGATTATTCTGCTATATTATACTTTCATATTATTTAGATTATTTTTTACTGAGGTCAATATTTTTACCACGGAATTCCATGGAAAGTGTTCTGTTGATTTCACTGGGAGAAAAGTGAGCCTGTAGCTGCTCAGAACAATGCCTTTGTGGTAGAGATGTAGTGATATTTTTCTAACATTGTATTTTGGAATTTGGCAGTTAGAGTTTAAGGAACAGACAGACAAGTATTTTCTAGTACAAAATACGGTGACAAGTTTGGAAGAGGTGTTTACAGCATTTCAATAAGAGACATCTTCAGATGGAGCAAGGAATCTGCCTGAGGTCTGCTTAGATTTCTGGTAGGAACAGCTTTGTGTACCTATTTGGAAGAATGAGACAATTATTCAATTGGAGATTTATGAGAATAAGCAGAGGAGCAGTGTCTGAAGAACTAAGGATTGTTCTGAGAGTAATGTCACAGGTGGGAGAGTAAAATAGCAAAAGAATGAGAAAAGAAAGAGAAGTGAGAGTATAGCTATTAAAGGTAGAACAAGTATTAACTACACAGGAAGCAAATGGAGAAACAGTAGAAAACAGACAAAAAAACATGACAGAATGGAATAAAAAAATGCAGGAGCACAACTGTACTGAAGTATGTGACAGGTAGACATCCTGAGATGTTTTGGAGGAGCATGGCTCATGGATGCAGTCTGCTTTGTGGCAGACTGCACCGTGTAAAGGGTTAGAGAACACCTCAGGTGCAATGCAGCAGCTTCTCTTCTGCCTTACATGCCAGATCATGACTGGCATATGGAGTCCAGACCAGGAAGGCATCTGCAGTCTATGGCAGTGTGTGAGACAGGAGCACCATGGCAGGAGAAAGTGAAACATGGACCACTGGGTGAATTTCATGCTCTGGACCTGAGCAGGTGTGAACACTTATGTTGCTAAATACCTATCTGATAGAAGAAATTTTGCACCACGTTTAAGCTGCTCATACTTAGAGTTTAAGATAACCATCCAGTAGGATAGCTTGAATGGTGATCTTATATATCAGATCCTTTCATAAGTCAGAGTATCAGGCAGTGTCTCCACTGCCCGACTTCTGGCACTGAATCTGATGAGAAGGGCTATGGTTATTCCATGGCAGCGTTCTCCAGATGGGTGGCTAAAGCTAAACTGCCTGTTGGAAAGGCTCTGGTGCCAGGAACTCTTGGGAGAGTGCTAGTTGGCATGAGTGATGCAGAGACTGTGTTAACATTTAAGATAATTGTAGGACTGTGCCCTGGCTCTGGCACTGTTTTGTTTACTTGGGCAGGTCTCTGATCCCAAGCTCGTTCCAACCTAGAGCAAGAACAATGCTTACAGCGCATCAGAAACCTGTCTATCAATTCTGGCAGCAATATTAATGTACTACTTGGTTATATGTTGTTTATTTTTTGATTTTTTTTTAATCGCTGTTTTCAAATACACTTGGCTTTATTTCACCCAGAATTATAAATGCAAGGATTTTCAGGGGAGATGGACATTGTCAGGGAAGAAAATGATGCTGAGCCCCAAGGGAGCATGATGAAACCGAGACACAGTGTGGAAAGGATCTGACCAGCCAAAAGGGAGCAGTCAGTCCAAGAGAAAGTGGTCTCAGAGCCCAGGCTGGCACTTTATTAATACCTCAGAGAAACCTAGACTGATGTTTCATTTCTTAGCAGTTTTACTCCAACAACTCTTTTCTTGACTCAGAAAGGCTGGTGGTACTGAAAATTGTTAGCGCTCAACTAAATCAGCTCCTACTTTGCAGGTGTGCCTATGAAAAATACAGAGCATGCTGAAATATAAATGCTTTCTTAAAGATGTGTTCTTAGCTCTTACAAAAACTGGGAAGTTTACCCAGTAATAAGTGTAAGGGGCCTGAGAGCATTTCCAGTGCTGGGGGTTTGCCCTCCCAAGGCCAGCGAGCACAACTGGTGAAGTGGGGAGAGGCTCCCAGGTGCTGCGAGGTGGCCGTGGTCAGGGCCCATCCCTGGCCCAGGGCAGCCACTTTCAGCTGAGGTTTTCACCTGGGCCCGCCTGAGCTACAGCTCCTGCCACCTCACAGCCGAGTGGCCAGCCATGGGCCCTGCTGAGCTTGGCCCACCCGCTGGCCCATGGCCCAGCCTCGGCCTGTTCCTGTCCCCAGAAAGATGCCCAATGCCCAGGGCTGGGGCTGCCCTGGTGCCCTTGGCTGCTCTGCTCCTGACTGGGGTGGGACAGGCCCTGGCTGCCAGGCCCTGCCCAGCTGGGTCTCCTGGGAGCCCCAACGTCCCTGGCACCCCAACCCCAGGGAGCCGCCGGCCCTTGCAGCACCCTTACAGGAAGACTGACATTTCACAAGCCTGTTGATGTGGACAGTTGTTTTCACTGCCACATCTCTCCCTGAGCTCTTATGAGAAAAGGCTGAGAGAGCGTGGAGAAGAGAAGACTGAGAGGGGATCTAATCAATGCTTATAAATATCTAAAGGGTGGGTGTCAAGAGGATGGGGCCAGACTCTTTTCAGTGGTGCCCAGTGACAGGACAAGGGGCAATGGGCACAAACTGGAACACAGGAAGTTCCATCTCAATATGAGGAAAAACTTCTTCACTTTGAGAATGATGGAGCACTGGAACAGGCTTCCCAGAGAGCTTGTGGAGTCTCCCTCTCTGGAGATATTCAAAACCCTCTTGGACGTGATCCTGTGCAACCTGCTGTAGGTGATCCTGCTTTAGCAGGGGGGTTGGACTAGATGATCTGCAGAGGTCCCTTCCAACCCCTACCATTCTGTCATTCTGTGATTCTGTGAGCTATAGTGTGATGCACAGCTTTGCAAAAGGACAGTTACGCACTTCAGGAAACCCTATGGCAGAAGCTTTTGTGAGAGAGGGTCACACACTCTACCATCCTTCAACACATCTGCAGTTTAGGACGCTTTTCCTGGTTTGTTTTGGCGAATAGTTTTTTTTTTTTTTTTTTTTTACTTTTTGTGACCCAGAAAGGCACGGTTCAGAATTAAAATTTAAATTTTAAAAGTCCTCTGGGGGGAATCATCTTTAATAACATCTGATCCAGAGTCCAGTGGGATTTTTTTCTCTATCCAAATATTGCTCAAGTTTAAACTTCTTCAAACACAAGTGAAGAAGAGTGTTAAGGGGACACTTCATGAGAGCATGACCTACGTATGCACATGTATCCATTTCTGGTACCTGAAAGGTGCAAAGGTTTATAGGATCTGAGATATTTTTACCACAATTACAAAAATGTAACCTTTTCACTGTTTCTCAGTTTGGTTAATGTGATATTTTCCCTTTCATAATGAATAAATGTAAGAAATGACCTTTAGATTTAACTTGATTAACTTGATTATTCATCATTAAAATGTTGTCTGTCACCCTCCATATGGGAAGTATGTAAATTTACCCAGAGAGTGAGGATGTGCTGTTCATGTTGAAAAAGATAACATTTATATTATTATTGTGTTATTTTTGAGTTTACCTCTACACTTTTTATACAAGGAATTTTCTTTAGGAGTGATATTATAATAACTTTTTGCAAATTAGTAATTGAGGGTTTCATACTGAAATTTGCCATCACTGAATTTTTTTGAAGAGGTTATTGAGCTCGTTGAAAGCTAAATGCATGCATAAATACAAGCTAAAATATAGCTTTATGTTTTACATGTGGTAAGTATTCATTATTTCTCATCCATCTCATACTTTGTTCTTACAACACTTGACCTATGGATAGATATTCCACTAAATTTTTACACAGCAGCTAATAAATTTGAGCAATTTACCTTTAGTCAGGAAAATTCTCATCAGCCATATACTGTTCCTGACAACACTTCTAAGGTTTTAAATTTCATTTATAATAATTCTAGAAATGTTACCCTGCATTTTATTGTTTGGACTGCTTCATGGCATTTTGAAATTGGGAGATGTCCTTAATATGTTAACAGACTAGTAATAAATAATGGAGAAATATAGTTGCACTTTGAAGTTCAGTAGAAAAACAGTTAAATTTAGTGAGGAATAAGTTTGCTGTTGTCAGAAATATAGGGATGCCAGCAAAAGATGGCCACCTATTGTTGTGGTTTAGCCCTGGCTGGCAACTAAGCACCACTCAGCCGCTCACTCACCCCTCCCCAGTGGGATGGGGAGAGAATAGGAAGACTGAAAGTGAGAAAACTTGTGGGTTGAGATAAAAACAGTTTAACAGGACAAATACAAAAAGGAAAATAATAATAATAATAACAATAACAATATATACAAAACAAGAGACGAACAGCACAATTTCTTACCACCTGAAGTCAATGCTATGCAATACCCCCAGCTGCCCAGCCTTCCAGCCCACATGTGCAAGCAAAACAAGACGAGGAATTCATTCACCTCTTCCCATCAGCAGGCAGGTGTTCAGCCATCTCCAGGAAAACAGAGCTCCACCACGCATAACAGTTACTTGGGAAGACAAATGCCATCACACCAAAGTCGATGCTGCACCAGACCCCCAGCTGCACGCCAGACCCCCAGCTGCAAACGGAAGGCCCCCAGCTGCAAACGGAACATGACGTCGTATGGTATGGAATATCTCTTTGGCCAGTTGGGGTCACCTGTCCTGGCTGTGTCCCCTCCCAGCTTCTTGGGTACCCCCCACCTTCTTGTTGGCAGAGCAGTATGAGAAGCTGAAAAATCCTTGACTACTTGGCAATAACTAAAAGCATCAGTGTGTTATCAACATTATTCTCCTCCTAAGTCCAAAACACAGCACTATACCAGCTGCCAGAAATAATTAACTCTATCCCTGCCAAAACCAGGACACCTCTTTTTCTGCTTCTGCAATAAAACCCAGTAAAAGAGAAAAATCTTCCTTCAGGCCATAAAGTGACCATATAATTAATACTCAGTGGTAGTTTCTATACCCAGGTACCTTCAGTAATGCTGTTATTCCTGCACAGCTTGGAAGGCCAAATAACTAGAGAATTCATATTCATTCATTTATTTGTTTGCTTTCCCTTCTTCTTTCCAGATGGCTTTTTCATTGGCATGAATGATGGACTATAGGTTTTTTAAAGGTTTGAATAGATTTTCAGAAAAGACTTTCAAATAGAAATAAATCAGGAACTCCAGTTATTCACCAGGTGGCACTTTTCTTTGAGACTTGGAGAAGAAAGGCCAAATTCTTAGTCAACTCTCCCCTGTAGCTGCATTATTTTCAGACTACCTGTAAACCAAAGGAATCAGTTCCTTGCAGGAGAGGATGCCTAAGGAAAAATAACTGGACAAGCACATATGCTATTTCACTGAAATGCTTCCCAGCCTTCAGCTATGTTCAGGTCAGAGTAATTCATGAGCCTGATGTGATTTGTCTGTTTACTATCTTTTCAGCTGATCTTTCTTTCAACTTCTTTTTCAGTCTCTCCTTGAATCTGTACTTTTCTTGCACTTAACATAGATTTTGGCACACTGTTCCACTGTTCTGATACCCATTCAGAGAACAGCCACTTACTTTTGTTTGTTTTGAATTTGATTCCTGCTAGCTTCATATGATGGCCCATAATTCTTTTGCTGGAAGAGACAATGAATCATTGATCCCTATCCACCTTCTCTGTGGCACTCCTGATTTTGTAGACCTCTATTACATCTCTGTAAGCCACCTCTTGCCCAGGTTGAAAGGTCTCAGCCTAACCCATTTTTCATATGGAATTGTCTGCTCGTATGGGAGTTGAGCATACCTTTGATAATCCATTCTGCCTTTCTCTGAATCAGTTCTAAAATAACATCCCTCTGTTCCTTTCTTCCCTACCCATCATTTCAGAGTTCTGTTGCCAATTGTTTAATACTATGCTCTGTTAATGTTTTCATTACATGGGTTATGCATCCTTCAACCTTGGTTGATTTGATCAGCCCTGATTTATGTGAGGAAGCAGGTGACAGCAATGAAAATGTGACTATTTAGAAGAAGGCAGCAAGCATGTCACACATGAAAGATTTCCATGGGGCATTTAGTCTCATAGTCGAAAAAGATGATAACGGATGACAAAGCATATTTTCTCATAGGAATTAAAGTATTTGAGGGGAGATGAATCCAGCAACTTGAATGCAAGTTTAAATACTTAGTAGATATGATGTGGAGGATGATGTGGCAGAAGGACGATCACAGCTGAAGGAGAAGATGGTTTTTCAGTCTTTAGAAGTAGTTACTGTTCTATAAGATCTCAGTCCCTTCAGACAGAAAAAATGCAGTGGTAGTAAGTGTTCAGTCTGATAAATGAAGAAGTTGGAAAAAAAGAGCATCTCAAGCTGACAATCCTGATTATTCTGCTTCTGTCTCTAAATCCTACACATGGCATTTACAGACAGCATAATTAACTTGTGTGCATTTCTTTAGTCCTTGCAAACATCCCCCACTTCTGCATGAAATCTTGCTATAAAAAGTGATTTTCCATCTAGTGACTTACTTTCACTTTCTTCATGAACATGTAGGGTATGACTGTATATTTGTCTGAGAGGAGGAGGTCAGACTGCACACAAAATTCAGTATGTGAACCATACCATAGATTTGTGCAAAAGCATACTGATATTTTGTGTTTGTTCATAGAATCACAGAATCACAGAATGGTTGAGGTTGGCAGTGACCTCCTGCTTAATCAGAATCACTTAGAGCTGGTTGCCCAGGACCATGCCCAGACAACTTCTGAATATCTCAAGGATGAAGACTCCACAACCTCTCTGGGCAACCTGTGCCAGTGCATAATCACTCTCTAAGGTGACTTAGTCACCCTCACTCAGTGAAAAAGTGTTTCCTGATATTCAGACGGAACCTCTTGTGTTTAATTTTAGAATAGAATAACAGAACAGAACAGAATATTTGGTGCCCATTGCCTCTGGTCCTGTCATCAGGCACCACTGACAAGAGCCTGTCTCCATCCTCTTGGCACCCTCCATTGAGGTATTTATATGCATTATTAAGATCTCCCCTGAGCCTTCTCTTCTCTAGCCAAAACAGTTCCACCTCTCAGCCTTTCCTCAGAGAAGAGCTTCTCGCATCCCTTCATCATCCTTGTGGCCTTTCGTTGGACTCTCTCCAGTATGTCCATACCTCTTGTGTACTGGGGAGTCCAGAACTGGACACAGTACTCCAGGTGTGACCTCACCAGCACTGAACAAAGGGGCAGGATCACCTCTCAGCCTACTGGCAACACTTCTCCTCATGCAGCCTAGGATACTGTTAGCCTTCTTTGCAGTAAGGGCACATTGCTGGCATGTGTTTAACCAGATGTCCACCAGGACCCTCAGGTCCTTCTCTGCCAAGCTGCTTTCCAGTTTGCTGGCCCCCAACATATATTGGTGCATGGGGTTGTTCCTGCCCAGGTGAAGGACTTTGCACTTGCCCTGAGGTACACTGCCTCCAACTAGTCTTTGTGCCACTGATCACCCAGCTCTGGGTCTGGTGGAGTGATCAGTGGCCCGTGCAGACAATTTTCAAGCTACCTCACTGCTCATTCAGCTCATTCTTCAACAGCTTCTCTGAGGATCTTATGGGAAATGGTGTCAAAGACCTTACTGAAGTCAAGGTAGACAGTATCCATTTCTCTCCTCTCATCTACCAAGCCAATCATAGACGTTATGAAGTTGGTCAAGCATTACTTCCCATTGGTGAATCCATACTGACTACTCCTGATGACTTTTTTGTCTTTCATGTGCCTGAAATGTTCTTTAGTTCTTTCCAAATTGCAATATTTGGTTTGGTTTTTGGCTGCTACCAAGCACTGAGATAATGTTTTCAAGGAGTCACTAAGATCATCATCCTTAGGTGAAGGGACTGTTGAGAAACTATTGAAAACTCAAGCAGCTTAAATCAACTGGGTATACACAAGTAGAAGTGTTTCTAAAAGAGGACATTCCCTTACAGAAAACACGTTGGCTCTTCCCCAGGAGACTATATTTATCAAAGTGTTCTCTAGTTCCATCTCAGCATTTATGAAAAGCTCCTCTCAAAGGCCTAGCTCTCAGTTAGCTGACCCAGGCTGCCAGTCACCCTCCTGGCGCCTCCACTTGCCCAGACCTGCCCTGATCCCTGGCTGGGGCGGTAGGACAGACGTGGCTGGCGAGGCTCCTGCCCTGATGGATCCCCCATGGCTCCAGATGCCTGGCCCCAGGCAGCTGCTGGGTCTTTCTGAGCCAGGCCAGGACACAACCCTTCTTGGTGACTCTACAAGACTCTCTGGAGGGCTTTGTGCTGCTGTGGTTTTAGATGAAAGCTTTATTGTTAGTTTTCATTCTTTTTGCTATTTGTTCCTCAAACTCTTTCTTGGCCTGCGTAGTTGCACTTTTTATATCTACACCATCAAAATTTTCAAGGCTTTTCATTTTTTTTATTTGTGTACAACAACATTTTGAAAAATACTTCTGGTTTCTAATACTATCTTTTAATTTGATGAATAGCCATGCTGGCTTTATTTTTTCCGGTTTTAAATCTTGTTTAGTACCTGTTTAGTTACCTGTTGCTGTGTTTGCTGCTAAGAAGGGTTTAATTCTCTTAGCTATCTCTTCTGGTTGCATTTTAAGACAGTTCCTCATTTTTACATAGCTTTCTTCTCTGAAGTAGAGCACAATGATAGTACATGTTTTGGTCTTTGTTGATCCTGTTGTGATGTTGAAACTAAATATATTCAGATCAGTTTTACACAGTGGTACTTGTGCTATAAGATTTCATAAGGTTTGCCCTGTAAGATTTTGAACCACATTCTGCACATTGCTCACTAACAAACAAGATTATTACAGCTTTCAGTTCTTTCTTTAATTCTTTGGGGAAATAGCATGCTAGTTTGAATCCCCTTAGGTTGAAAAGAAAACTGAACTTAACACTCCAGAGTATGGATGAAATTTCTAACAATCAAGCTGTTGCATAAAGACATGTAGCAATTCCCTCTCTGGATGTCTATAAAATGAAAAGAATGATCTTTGTTGCATCCTTTTAAAAAAAAGAATGTGGGACATCCCTTCCAGGAAAGCACTGTGGATGGAGTGTACCAGGGAAAAAGATGCTTTTGTGAAGCCCTGACCTAGCATCTAAAGTGTGAAAAGTAACAGCATTTCGTACACATCTTTCCTCCCAGCTTGCTCTAAGTGGCTTCCTGTTTGTTGCACTAGCTACTTAGAGATAGCTATTTAAATAGCCAATAGCCACTTCAGATAGCCATTTCTACCTTTCTCTGTATACTGAACAGAGATTTTAATATGGACATTGAGCTCTGGGTTCTGGATTCTGTGAAGATGCATAGACACCTAAAAATCAGGCATTTTTGCATATGAGTTTTAAACAGCTATGTCTTATAGGGTTTAGCTTTTAACTTTAAACTCCAGTTTAGCCAAGCAGTAATGGAAGGATATTCTTGTTCCCCAGGCAAACATAACTCAGCTCCATTACGAACATTTTGGACAAGATTTCACACAGATGTTTTCATTTATGGAATGTGACTGCTATAACATTTGAATCAGAATGATGACAGTAAGTATTTTCTACCTTGACCTACCTAAATGTTGTGATATATTTGGCATTGCTAATGGCAACAGTTAAATTGAAAATAGGTTTCTAGGATCTCAGAAATTCATACTATGGTGTATAAACTGGCTTTAATTTCCTGTCAAAGATTCAGTCATAATATTTCAGGGAAATCTAGGTCATCAACAACACAAAAGTGCTGCTGCAGTGGTATGGTCATACTATAACACAGTTTTATCAAGAAGGATCCTACTGTGTCAATCTGGTGATTATGATTTGAATTAGTGACCTCATGAGACACAGTCTAAAGTCAAGATTGGTGAGCTGAAATTTTAAATGTTGGTCATCTTATGTAAAAATCCAAATCTAATTTTGCATGTACAAAGCTGTTACTGTATCTATAAAACCTACTACAAACTTCTCTTAGTCCTGGAAAACTACATTTTTTTAATCAAAATGTGAAGTATGGGATTTACTTGAAAAGGAGGCTGAGGGGCGACCTCGTTACTTTCTACAGCTTCCTGAGGAGGGGACATGGAGAGGGAGGTGCTGATCTCTTCTCCCTGGTTTCCACTGACAGGACACATGGGAATGGTTCAAAGATGTGCCAGGGGAGGTTCAGATTGGACATTAGGAAGCATTTCTTTGCTGAGAGGGTGGTCAAACACTGGAACAGGCTTCCTAGAGAGGTGGTTGATGCCCCAAGCCTGTCAGTGTTTAAAAGGCATTTGGACAATGCCCTTAAGAACAGGCTTTAACTTGGTCAGCCCTGAATTGCTCAGGCAGTTGGACTAGATGATCATTGTAGGTTGCTTCCAACTGAAATTATTCTATTCTATTCTATTCTATTCTATTCTATTCTATTCTATTCTATTCTATTCTAAAACCCTAAAAGCAATAGGGCTTTTTCCTACACCAAGTATTCCTAACTGTGAAATACAGAATTAAATTATGAAAGGTATTCCTGACATTAAAGAGTCTGACAGAAAGGGGATGTGATTTAAAAGCTTCTGAAACATGTTGTCATTAATAGGTCCCTGAAGTTATTTACTGTAATTTAGTGTACACCAAATTCTGGGTAAGGCTATGGCTGAGGTTAGAATCTGCAATAAAATGTTTAATGGCTTTTGGATTTCAGGGAGTGCAGCAGAGTAATATCTACTTACTCTTATACTGTTTTTCTTCAGTGGCTTCCTTCAGTCTGATGACCATTATAAAAAATCACACCTGTCACTATCTGTTTGTGCCTTTGTTTATTGATATCTTTCTCTTTTCCAATTCTCTTGTTTTTCTATTTTCATCTAAGCAAAATTTTTTTTTGGAAGCAGTTATTGGCTACAGTGCTCTGAACTGTGAAATAGTATTTTATATTTCTTCATTTGGTTTATGCTAAAGTCTTTGCTTACCATGAATTCTAGAGCCTTTTTTGTAACATTCTAAAATCTGTAAAAATGCAATGTTTCATTTCATTCAGAACGTATTAATGTCTTTGTTTCAAAGATCAGCACAGAAACTTCTGTAATGAACTGAGTACACTTCTTTGCAACCGAAGTAATTCACGCTCTGTCTACATAACATCTCCACTATTAAATACTGCCCTCTCAAACACTTTACAAAGACTGAAGGGCAGACTCCTCTGCTCTCTTTATGTTTAATAATCTGAAGTATTCTCAACCTGTAAATAAAGTAATGCTTGGAACGGATAGAAACAGAAGATAATATTTAGTAAATATTATCCCTTTAGGAACAGTGAAAATGAAATGTAGAGAATTTGAAGGAACTGCTCCAAACCATGTGGCATCAGCATCACAATTATGGCTGGAAAGCATACTGCTCTGCCTCTTCAGTGTTCAGTCCGTTGGCTCTTTCTGTCAAGAGTGGTAAATCCCTGCTCTTGCCTTCTGGTTATGAAGCCCTTCATAAGACATCAGAACCCTCTGAAATGACTACCCAGGGAAGAAGTTGCTCTGCTAATAGATTTCAGTTTTAGTTCAGAAAGGCTAGCCTTTGAATAAGCTCAGTCTATATTTAATAATAATTTTTTGGCTCTATTATTATTACGCTACCAAGAGGCACACTCTCTTTCAATATTTGTCTCTTATAGTGCTGTGCTGTTGCTTTTAATCCTTACCCTATGACTTGCTGTTAAAGTCCATTCTCCTTGCAGGGGGGAGGAGAAGTAATTTGAGTAAGATTCTCAGCACAGCACATGGTCTCAGGTGCAGGAAGGTCTGGGGAATCTGGTACCCCACATCAGCAAGTGAATTAGCAGAGCTTCTCCACAGACACTACCAGACCACTGAGGCTACAGCATTTCTAACAAATTCAATGATCTTTATGCCCTTAGTTTGTTAATAACTAGAATATTCTGCTTCTTTCTGACTTCTCTTAAATGAACTGTCCTTTTAGTAGCTTGCTTTATTGTAACTTGAACCAGCAAAGTCCCCTTTCAACTGCCACAGTTGCTTGACAACACTTATAGTTGTCAAGTAAACATGTCAACACTAGAAAAGCCCTAGAAGACAGTAAATGTAATAACTGAGTCTTTCAAGGAATTTAGGTCATCCAAATATGTCTCTGAATATCGACTGAATGTCCATATTACTCACCTCATTCTTGATGTTAAGGAGTTCCTACCAAAGAGATCACTCATCTACCAATATCATGAATTCTCTCTCTCTGTGACTATAATCTTTCAAAACTTTTTACTGTGTTCAAGAGCAAAAGATTATGAAAGGAAGAAGTTAGAAGACAGAATTTCTCAACAGCTGGCCCATGGCTGAAGTTTACTTATGTGGGAGAAAGGAATTTCTGTGAATGTCCCCCTTTTTAGTGCTCTTTTGAATTCACTGAAGTACAAAGTCATACTACATACCCTTAGAAATCAACACAAAAATACAAAATAACTGTGCAGTATGCAAAGTAGAAGCGACTGGGCACACTTTTAAATATCAGTTAAGAACTTCAAAGTATTCTGATTCAGTAATAGTCATTTTATGATTATGCAAGAGTGAAATGGATGTTGCAAATTTGCAAAATGTAGGAAATTGACAGTAATGAAATCACATTTTTTCTAGTCAAATCTCTCAAATATATTCTCACTACCACTCTGGTATTTCCTTCACTGTAACAGTGTAAGGGGGTTACCAAATTCTGTGATCAGTATGTAATAAACTTTTACTTATAAGCATAGATTAAAATTTAGTTGGAAAATAGCCAGAATTTAATAATCCAACAATGGAAACCTTGCACAGCATGGGCAGGAAAAGTGGCTGACAAGGAAGAGGATTATTTTGCCTGCAGAAAGGAATGACATACGTAGCTGAGCTACTACCATCAAGACAGCTGTGAGCACAGTGAAAGATACAAGAAAGGTATAATCAGAGAAAAGAACTATAATTTTCCAGAACAAGATGGGGAGATTGAGAAAGGACTATTTAACAAGACAAAGGAGCACTCCATTTCAGTGCCTGTCATACACGTTCACGCACAGACATTACCTCCTTGGGAGAGGGTTCCTCCTGGCAGGTTGCACCTGGCAGCTGGGTAAGGGAAGGAACCCTCCTGTGACAGAGCAGACTTGCAGCCCTTGTGCCACCACATCACAGTTTTGGACAATGCCCACACTCGGAGGAGCACACCCATTGCTTGTCTCCTCACTCCTTCTCAATGTCCCTTCCCTCTGAAGCAGGAAGAATCCTCCCATCATGTCAGCACAAGGTCTCATTGTCTCCTTCTTTGGCAGACCATCTGATTCTTCCATGTGCTGCCAAGGCTCTTGACCCCAGAAATATTGTGCCTGACTCATCTTCCTACTGACCGCCTACTCACTTTTTCCCCTCTAACATTTTCCATGCTGCCTGAAGAGGTGGGCTGCTGCGCCCTTTGCTTCCACAGTGAAAAAGTATGTATAGACGGTGATTTTAAGGAAGTCAGTGTGATTATGTAGAAGTTTCTTCGAGATTCTCCTTCAGAGCCCTCTAAGTGTACCATTAAATTTACTAAATGCCAGCCTGTGGGGAGATGGTTTGTCAGCTTCATTCTGATGCTTTTCTCTTAACAGGACTAACAAGGGGATTAAGATCATCTTATGTGTTTTAGTAGACTGTAAAGGAACAGAAGTGCACATGCGATGACAGACCCTTTAGAATAGGCTGGAGCGTAGATTAAATAAAATTTCCAAGACTGACCCTGACTACCACAATAGTGATAGAATTATAGAGGAGTTATTGGTTATGAAAAATATTACCAAACCAGAGCTCTTTGCTTTTACATAATGGCTCCTAATGTAAATAAGAATAGCAAAAGATGGGAACGGAATATGGGACAAAAAGTGCTATATCAGAGGTGTTCTGTGAATGTTTTTAGATGGGCAAAATTCATTATTTCTTCATACTGAATTAATTTTCAGCCAGCAAAATGCAGTGAATTTTCAGACAGCAAGTCAGTTATAAGGCTCTAAAAATGCACATTTGAAAAAGCAGATCCACATTTAATTGTATAGAGTGGTCCTGTACAAGATCTTTTTCAACAAAGGGGAAGAATGCAGACTGAAGGGGATGGAAGCTTGACTAAAGCCAATCAAATTGCAACAGGTTATGAGCTTGTCCTGTATTACCTCGTTCTATGAACATATGGTTCTCGTCCTATTGAAAAAGTAGATCATACCTGTGCCTGTAAGGTAATGTTTTCTATTTTGCAGTTTGGGTAAGCAAAAAATACCAAAGTGTATTTAGTCTTGATGTGGCTCTTGGAATGTTATAAATTTGTTGAAATATCTTTCCTGTTTGTTGGTCTGCAACCAAGGATTTCTGTGTTCAAATTGTGGCCTCTGTTTTGCTTTGAAAATGTTATATCTTTCTCCTCTCAAGGTTTGTTACTGTCATTCTTTCTTAATCTTAGTTGGAATGATTGTTATATAATATTCCAGTTTCTTGGTCTAGTTGTGTGCCAGCGCAACTAGTACTTCTGTCTTCTTTTTTTCATGTTTGGAAGAAAGGAAAAACATTCTTGATTAACCATATTCCAAGTTCCTTATGAATATACTTTTTTGCATTTTGCCCTACAGTAACTTCAAAATATTTTCCTGTCAAATTACATGCCAAGGAATATCTAATTAACTCTAGATTCTAGAGATAAAATTCAGCACTTTTTCTTGGTAGTGTAACTGCATAATGCTGTCATTTTTCACACCTTACTCTGGTATAAGGAGTAGATCGTTCCCCCTAAATATATCTAGATCCAAAAAATCTGTTGGAACAACTTGACTAGTGACAATCCACTTCAATATTTATTTAATGTTCTCTGTGCTATAGTGAGTTTTACAAATGCAATCTTTGGAAGGCCCAGATGAATCAGACTGGCAAAAGGCATATTGAATTGATCTGTTATAAAAATGAAACATCCAGTACTGTGTGCACAGCACACCACAAATAGCTGGCTCCCAAAAATAACCTTTAGGTCTTCAGTTAGCAGACGGTTCTTACACACCCATTCCTGTCCTTTCACATCTTACTACTTTTGCTTGTTATGTGGATGACTGTGATTGAAAGGTGGATAGGGAAAGGAGGATAAGGACAATATGAAAAGCTGGAGTGATAATAATTTTGAAGAGAAAGAATATCAATACACTATACTCTGCCATGATCTTCTCATACAGAATTAAAAACTGTCCTAGCACTTTAGGATGAGAGGCAGAGGTTAGGTTCTGGTAGACCCAGCTCTCTGCTCTCCAGCTGCCCCTTTTAGACCCCTAAGAAGCAATCACCTCCAGAATCATTCCAACACTGTTCCACCTGGCCCTTACTCACCCGTTACTTGCAGTATCCTTGAACCATCAGATGTGCCAATAAACAACATTTTCCTTCACTGAAATTTTCTACTATGCCCTGAATCTAACCCATGCCCCCCTCAAGCCTGGACACTTCCATTCTCATACCCAGCATTGAAAGATGCTTTATTCCTTCTGTGAAACCTTCCCTGCTGCACTACAATCACTCTCTGACCTGCCTATGTCAGACAGCCATCTATCTGGCTTCCCTAGAGGAGGCTGAAAATCTCTTCTCTCCCTCAGGTTACACTCTCTGCTTAACTCATTGACACTGTATTTATTACAAGGTCAGAAACAGCAGCAGCAACCTGGAAAAGACAACAATTTGCAGAGAACTCAGTATTCAGCTTCTCTGGGATTAATGAAAAGGAGTTCCACAGAAGCCACCTCCTTCTTGTCACAGTCTACATGTCTTGCAGAAATGTGTGGAGGCAATGAAATATTCTGGGACTGGTCTGGTAAAATCTCACCAAATCCCTTCTTGGCACAGGTGATCCTTCAGGTTATTCTACATCAGTCACATTGTTTTGTGTTTGCAGTGCACCTGACATAGCAGGATTATGAATAACACTAAGCCTCACCTACTACTTGCATTGTGCTCAGTCCTTCCATTTAATTGCTGGTGACCATATAAAATGATCTAATTTTATTTATTTATTTTTTTAATCTGGTGAACTAAACAGGTGTCAATCTTCTGATGGCAGCTAACAGTGCATTTATACCTTTTCTTGCCTTGCATTGTCCCACATGGCACAATGTCCTCAAGTTATGTGCAAATGCAAAATCTGGGGCATGATGCAAAGCAAATATTCTGTCATTAAATTAAAAAACATGGATGAGCAATCAAAATGTGGGCAAATATAATTCAAATTCAAATGTGGCCTTTAGATTTCTGTTCTTTTCTTATCTAGAAAGTCAACGAATTAATTTTATTCTGCAAGGTAGCTATTTTTTAAAATCTTGCCTAAATGAATCTTTAATGCGATATGAATTCTACTGAATTTAATCCTATAGGCTTTCCCATTTGCTTACAAGGAAATAGTCTCATGGTCAGAATTATTTTAGGATGGCTGTTACTCTTCCAGAACTGATTGCCGTCTAATGTGTTATTGCACTGGTAAGATACTACTTTTTTCTTGGTACTCGCATTTTTGTAGCTCATGCTCTGACATGTCTCTGTTGCACAATACATATTCCAGTGTTAGCTTAAGACCTGAGTGTATCTACCGTAATTTCTTGGTTTGCCATAAAATCTTGTTTCCGAATATGTTTGCTTTTCTCACTGCTTGTTCTGGTCAAGTGTGAGGTTTGATTCCTCATTCACCCTGATGAACACTTATTCATGTGAGTAGCTCCACTGGCACCAGTGTAAGGCATACAAATTGCAAAATATTGAATGTTTTCAGGGATTAATGTTCTAATAAAAAAATCTCTTTTTCTTAAAAACATTTTCTAGTTATGAAATTGATAATTAACTTTATGATGAGTTATAAATAAGGCTATGAGTAGCTGAGGATACAGTTCATACCTGTAAAAAGGCACTGTAGACATCAGCCAAGCCAAATATACTCACAATTACTATATATGGAGGAAAAGTGAGATACATCTATAATGTTTGTCATGTACATAGTTAAGAAATCCATGTTATAGTTTTATAATTTTCCACCCCCATCTCCCCACAGCTTTTAATACTATATAGGAGAGTGACTTTAAAATTTTGTCTTGTAGAAATTGGAGTTTCACTGAAATCAAAATATTTTGAAAAGAAATGTCAAAAAAATTTTCATTGAAAGATATTGAAACAAATTCTAAGATTTTTTTTCAAGTGTCAGACCATTTGTGGTCAGACGTGCATCTAAACGTACATATCAAAAGTATAAATGTCTACACAGACATAGCTCTTGCTGTGATCAATGGAGAGAAGGACGGACTTTTGTCGTAATGTAGTCATATAACGTACAGCAGATTCACTGTGTCCTAAATGTACCTGTTTTAGCTGATCATAAATTGTGCAGGGGGGACTCAGTTGCTCGAACACAGGCAGCTAGCACCATTTTAGATACCTGAAGTGCAGCTGACCTCCACCTGCTGCTCCAAAGGACATGGACCTCCTGCACCATATCTCCCAGCTCTCTGAGGGTGTCTTAGTTACCATTCAGCATCTAAAATGACATCATACATCTGTGCTTAGGTAGCTGAATATCTCTCAAATTTTATTGTTTCACTTCATTTCATTTTCACTTTGAGCTTTGTTGCATTCTTTCTTGATGCTCTCAGGGTTCAAGTTTTCTTTCCATCATCTTGGTAAGTGCCAGAGGAACTTCGCAGTTGTTACTGGCTACTGAAAACTATTTCTTTCTCTACTATTATTTGCTACAAAAGTAGTTTTTAAGTTAGTCTGTGCTGCTTCTGTGGAAAAATAGCATCCTCAATATCATGAAACAATAATATGTTGGGACATTGGATATTCTAGCATGTAGTTTTTAAGGATCTCTAATAAGGATAGCATGTCTGTTGCTTGTCAAATCAGTTAAAACCAGCTTTATCACTAGTTTTAGGTATGAAATAATACATTTATTTAAAGCTAGAAGCTGTAAATTGCTAACATTAGAACACAGCTGAAAAAAAATATAGACTCTCTTAATGTTATACTTAATGTGATACCTTTCTCAGTTATTTCATCACCTCATGTCTCTTCTACCTCTTTTTAATAGGTGAAACTGAAATCTCATATTGATTTTCTGTGATGGTTGTGTTTCTGTTATATAAGATGACTGTTATGATCTCCTTCCCTGTAGTGCTCAACAGAAGGTGTGTCACAGATCAAAAGCTATGACCTGCCTATATTATGTCAAGTTAGAACGTCATCATCTTGCATAATTGCTTCTTATGAAAGCTTCTACCTGCATTTACTGTAGTTGGGTAATGAGACATCACATGGTAATGTGAAGGATGAACCTTCTATTCTTTAAGGTATTTTCAGTAACATTTTGATTGTATATCATACTGGAATATTCCTTCCTAAGCCTCTCTTCATACTTTTTTCTCTGCTAAAAATATTTTGGAGGTATGTTGGTAAAATGAGTTACATCTTGTTATGAAAAATGTGGGCTACATAGTCTTCCAACTGGGGGCACAAGGGATCTTTCCATATGAACATAATATAAAGATTGTATATGATTCCACATAGAATATAACCAAGAGGAACGTGCTGAAGGTGAATAGCATTCTTTGCTCATTGTACCCAAACCTGTGGTGCTCTCTTATCATTAAGCTTAACCCTTTATATTATATTGTGGTACTTGGGCATTATTGACATCAGATTTCCACAGGAAGACAATTCCTTTTCTGAAGTATCTCTGGGATGTGGGAGATACTTTGAGTTAATTAATTATATTATGAAACTTGAAGTATTTCAGACTGAAGGTTGCACATGGGAATCCATGCATACATTAAAAACCCCCACCTGTCTGACCTATTTGTTCTTTTAGAGGAAATTATATGAAGGGTACTTCCTATCACCAGGCTTTTCAGGGTTCATTTATAAAGTTCCACAAGAAAAGTTGGAAATTCTCCTTTGTGTAAATAGGAAATCAGTGGCTGCCACTTTTATCTTTCTGTCGCTTTAGGTGCACATCAGCAATTATGTCTCTTGTTTGGTGTTAATTTTCAGTACCAAGAAATAAGGGAACTGGTTTTCAAATAGTACGTTATTACTTCTCAATCACAACTCATCCATGAATGTGAAGGACATTTTTTTGTCCATGTTCCAAAAATAAGAGGGATTCAGAGAAGGTATTCTGATATTTTTTTTTTTTTTTCTGAATTGATTCATCAATTTTAGTTAATGTGTTTTCTCATTGATAGAGGCTCTGCTGTGATAGTTCTTGGTTTACTTTCCATTAGAGTATGTCTTGTCAGCTAGTAGAAAGTTTACTAAAAGCTTGACTTTGAGATTAGTTCAAATGTGGTATTCATTGAACACACTTAATCTTCTAAATTCTCTGATATTGATCTGCAGAAAGAGAAGCTTATGCCTTTTAATGGAGATTTATTTCTTTAGTCCAAATTGATGGTGACCCTCATCCTATCACACTGTTGACCAATCTTCCTCCCTACTTTCAGAGACAGTACAACATCTTGATAAAATTTGCATTATTAAGCTTCAAATAAACGTTGCCATTGTAAAGAACTGCTTCTTGCTAGTATGAAGTACCTGTAGCTTCCAGTTTTAAAAACCCCAAATATATATATTAACTGTTTCTCTTCAAAGACCAAGATTTAGTGCTGTTTTTAAAAGGTGCTAACATATCTTTTGATAAATATTTACCTACTATGAGCCCCTTCACTTTGCACACTGGAACACAATGTTTTCTTCTAGTCAAAAAACACAAGGGGGCAGTTTAGGATAACAAACCAACAATAGTATAGTAAAAGATACCAAAAAGTTCAGTTTTAGAAAAGTAGCTTTTCTGAATCTTCAAATTAGGATTGCATAGATGCAGACATTACCCTTAGCACCCAGAGACTTCAGGTCCAGACTTACTGGCAAGAAATATAATAACACAGAATGTATTTTAATAAAGAACAGGCCCTTAGTCAATGAAGGGAAAAGAGGGAAGGAACAGCTTATACCAGCTGGTTATCTTGAAAGGATCTTTCTCAAACATGTTTTCCTTTTGCTCAAGAATTTACATGCATCAAGTAACAGAACAGAGTAGACAATGTTTCAGTTCACAGTTTTAATGTGATAAGCATTAGTGCAGCCAGCTGCACCATAGCACCAAGATAGAGTTAAACTGGATTTGTTTATAATTTACCTTGTTTCCTGTAGAGAATCTAAACCAAGCTTTTGCAACAGACTAAACTGCTGTACTGAAGAAGGAGCATCATGAATAAAGGCTGTGTAAAGAATAACTCGATGTGCCAGTTGAAACTTTTATCTTGCCATGAATATGATGCAAACAACTCCTTTTTCTTTGCAAAGCTCTTAACATTTTATTGTTGCATATTCTAACTACTTTACTGAAATACAATATCAATGTCCATAACACTGGTTAGCCGGGAGCAGCCCAGAATGATTCATAATTCAGTAAAAACCTGCAGATACCTTGCAGTGTGCCTTTGCTTTGTGTTAATTCCAAGTGTACGGGAATGGTAAACCTACAGGAAGGCAGGGTTTTCTTCATGATAGGATGACTCTTGGGAAATTGAGATAGGAGATGGGAAAGTTACCATTTCAAAGTATGTCACCCATGGCTGCCTTCTGTCCCTTTCACCCTCTTCCACCTTCTTAATTGGAAGAACTGAAAGAAGCAAGAATCCCCAGGAGGAGTTTGGACTGCCTTGATCAGTATTCATTTTAGCATCTCCTGTTGCAGTACTTAAGGAGAAGGTGGCTAGTAGCACCACAGGAGAACCTACAGAACTTTTGTGTCCCCAGGCCAGGCTGGTTTCAGCTCTGTGTTCTCATTATGCATACTTCCATCAAACCATTCTGTACTGCCAGCCACTGGTCAAAAGTTGGGGCAGAAGCAGAGTATGGAGCCTGAACTATTTGGTTGTTTAATTTGTGGTTCTTGCATGGTGGGGCATAGGAGATGAGAAATCCTTGACTAAATTCAGGCATGACTGTGTGCTATCAAGCTAGGAGATTGGCTAAAGGTGAAAAACCTGAATATTACACTCTTTTCAGTGATATGAAAAATGGTTACTGTGATCAGATTATCCCTTTGTAGCAGGAAACTTCTCCTGCTTTCCGAGGATGGTGGCCTAAATACATTGTGATCTGCATGAGGCAGTGAAGCTGGTGGTACACAAAGGTAGCTCTCTGCTTGAACTCATCACAGTGTGACTGCATTGTTTGGAATGTTTTCTGCTGTTCTCTGGTAGCTTTTAGAACTACTTCAAAGAGAAAACACTTTCATAACATAACCATGGGATTTTTACTGACTAGATATTTTCCTGTGTTGATTTTAGAAAGCGCAGAGCACTGTGCACATATGCACAGTGGACCACTCCCATTCTGAAACCCTTTGTTGAATCAGAGGTGGCACTAAATGGAGTCAAACCATGATTCTTTCTTCACAGTTCTGCAGTCTAGGTCACTGCCTGATGATTAGTCAAGGACTCATTGAGTAGGAATCCGTGGAGCAGTGTCACTGTTGTGCAATAAAAACTCTTAAAATGAACACTTAGATTGGTGTTAGATTCAGATTAGATTAGAATATTCAGCAGCAATATATAAGGATACTATTTCCATACACTACGATCTTCCAATTTAATGATCGTAGGGTCCTCAGTTTCTCATATTCATTTCCTGAATACAATTTAGTCTAATCAGCTTTTCCTTTTGGAAAGTTGAATTTTCTCTGTATGGTTTCTTGCAAAACAGGATAAGTATCTGTCAAATGAATTAATAAAACAAAAACAAAAAGAACACGATATCCAGGAGCAGCTGGTAATTGTTGTCAATGACAGGGTACTTTCACTGCACTTGGATTATTTTATTTTATACCTAAGAATGGGAGGAATACTAAAAAGATTCAGTTTGGCAGTTTTTACATTTCTTCCAAAGCATAAAGTCCTCTTCAGATCTGCTACCGCCTACTCACAGCTTATTCCTTATTTGACACTTGAGTAATTGTTATAAACCATTTCCATCTGTGATTTACTTTGTGTTTCCTATTGCAGGTGACAGTTAATGTATCTTGTCTGCTGCTATGAAATTAAAAAAAATGGTCTGAAAATGCTAAGAACACTTGCAGGGGGCAGGAAAAAAAAAAGCTTTTATATTTTCAAACTTCATATGCTTTGAAAATCTGTCAGCCCAGAATATAATCAGTGTTAGCATGCCTAAAGTATCTTCTTTAATAAAAAAATGCAAGTGAGGATAGGATAACACTGCTTAAGGATTTATATTTCCATGGTAAATTCCTTCAGCTACAGAAGTGATATAGTGTAGACAGTAAGCAAAGATTTGGTGTTACAGATTTCCACAGACTTTCTAAGTTTACGCTGTATTTTGCTCCAGACTTCTTCCAACTGAAATCTACTGACATAAGAAGAGTTATATGATAAGAAAGTTGTTTCACCTAAGGTGAACAGCAGAACTTTAAACTAATAAAACTTGATCACCACTGGAAGGACAAAGATATAACAAGCAAGGCTAGGGTAGGTAGTGTTAATTCTGAAGACATCTGTTGACTAGAACTTTGCATCTGGAAGTGATACAGATCAGGAGGTCATATACCTAACTCAGAGAGAGGAAAAAATAGTGAGCAACCATGCTATCTTTGAGAAAATCCCATTCTATTGCTAAGTTTTATGCCTACCATAAAATATGCATCATCTTCATTTCTAAATATGCTGTCTTTGAAAGAGGAAGACACATCCATGCGACTGTTTTACTTTCCAAATGCTGACAATTTGGTAATATTAAGAATGAATTTTACCTGCCCCTCAGCTCGTTAAATAGATGCTTTTTCTAGTGCAAAGGACATTTTTACTTTCACCAGGACAGCTTCAAATGCACAGAAAAAAGTATAGCTCACTCATAGCTAGGTACATCCATAATCACTGTAGTCCAAATCAGTGACTGGCAAACCATGGGCTACAACAGAAAAAAACACAGTGGCCGCAGTTTTGACAGATAATGTCAAAATGAAACTGCGTAGTAAGAACATAGTTTTAGATGGTGATAACACAGGGAGTGTCTTGTGTACATGCAAATGCCGTGAGTGTACGTGGGAATTGTTAGTCTAAACTGATCCATAGTACACTATTTATTATATTGATATCAAGCTTTTAGATGCTTCCATGCTTAAGCACCTAGCTTAAGCAAAATCTTATGAAGAGTATTTTTGGTGGAAAGTCCTTAGCTCTGTACACCTTGAAATGGCTTTTTAATGCAGTTGAACACTCTGCAGCTTGCAATAAATTATCTTCTCTTCAGCAACAAATATATCATTTGCAGCCTTGCCAAACTCATGCTATCCTTCTTAAGTAATTTTTTTATTCTTTCTTTATCCATTTATATATATTACAGATAATTTTATATCATTATGTAGATTATTGCAGATAACTTTAACAAATCAGAAATTGTGGTTTAGTTCTGTTTTTTTGTGAGGGAGACTGATTAAGCACTTTGTCAAGTCAAACATCAGTGGAAAGCCTGTGGAAAAGGCTGGTGAAGAAATAACAAGACTATGCACCTAACTCACTAGGCATAAAGTGTCTTTCTGTTCTAGGAGTTAATCCTGCTAGATATTGCTGGGCAGTTCCCATAGACATTGAAAGGAATTTAGGATGTTCAACATGTCACAGTAGGTCCATAACATCTGTCTAACTTGTGCCCTAACTTTCAGTGTCTGACGACATGCTTAGTCTTAACATTTGCTCATCATTTCATCCCTTCCATCTCAGATTTTCAGCATTCCTCTAAATAAAGCCTCAGTCATACTGTGATAGTCCCTCAGTTTGATGAATAACTCCATTTCTGCCAACCTGAACATGTAGTAATAAATAAAACTGCCCAAATTCTTTCATGGCAGTTCATCTCTGGAATTCAGAATGTTCTCCTGGTATTGTCCAGATGTCCTTTAAACAAGATAAAATTTGCTGTACAGCCTTCCATGTCTTGGATATACCATTATATCTTCAGCAGTTTGAGTTCTCTGTCGTTTTCATTAATACCTTTTGTAAACTTCTATACATGAGAAGAGTGAAAATGAGAAACTCCAATAAGACTGAAAACTGCTGCCCTATTTCTCATTTTATAAGATTTGGCAGGTAAAAATAATTTTGGAAACACACATTTGAAAGCTGCATTTATGCCAGTTTCAGTTTCACTTCAGAACAATGTCAGAATGGGACAAATATGCATTATATAAATATTTATTTGTCTTTCCTCCTCACCTTTGTTCAGTACATTTGTTATTTATTTTATAAGTCACTTTAAAGAAGTGAGTTGCTTTCTTTGGAGGTTTGGCCTCATAAACCATAGCAATTTTGCTTTAATTTTGTAGGTGTTTATGTAAAAGGTGGAGTAGGGCTGCCTTCCTTGAAAATATTTCAACCATTATTTAAAAATTATAGTAGAGAGTATTACACCTTTGAGATATCTGAAACAAGTAGCTGCTCAGTCACTAGAATGACAAAGTGATGGTGCTCTAGCTGAAATGCTCTCCAGCCTGCAGCTAAAGAGTCATAAAACACTGTAAAAAAAGAGCTCTTTTAAGTACCACATTCATACACAGTTCTAACAGAATGAAGGGAGCTTACAGGACGCGTTGAAAAACAGAAGCAAAATTAGGACACAGCATTGGTTATTTACTACTTACCATTAAAAAAGATCCTTCATTTATTCAGTGTTATGGAAATTAAAGCATACGCTGCACTTTGATAACTTTGTCTCATTTAAGTAAGCCCCCATCACTATGCTGCAGCATGCCTATTTGCAATACATTGTAAGACATTAGTTGTAAAGAGGTAACTGCCAGTTAAGTACTAACAAATAGCCAAGATTTCATAGTCCTAGTTAGATCTGCATATCTGTCTACATTACATTCTGTCATTATTTCCATTTTGCAGAAGCTTAGTATTAGAATCAATGATTTGCACAGGGCAAGAGACACAACTCTTCTGGATAAGAAGTTTGAACAAAAGTACTTTGTTCAAATCACTAGAAAATCATCTCCTATCTTTACCAATGCCTTAAAACTACAAAGTATTAGCCACACATCTCTTTCTTACCTCATTGTTAATTCATGGACAAAATGAAGTATGGCTGAAACTGAAATATAAAACATAAAAATTACCATACTTTAACAGCCCAGTGGTCCACATAATTTGGTGTCCTGTTTCCAGCAACTACCTGGTGTATAGAGGAAGTGATAAGTGTCATCAACTCTGTGTGTTGATTACTGTGAAGTAACATACCTGTAGGATTTTTTCATAAAGTCCATTAAGCTAAGAAGGATATATCTCAATAGTTATGTGTAGCCTTAGTGAACTGCGACATTTAACCACAGTTTATCTGCTTTCCTGTCATTCTGAGGCAATAGCTGAAAGAGAAAAGGGTGGAGGAGGAAGGTAGGATGAAACTCTGGTCCATGTGAAGAGCTAAAACTCCTCATGGTGTAAGAAAAGTTAGGCTTTCACTGCATGTGTTATTTACAGGAGAAATTGTCCTATTCTGGGAGGAGTTGAATTTCCCAGGGACGGTCCTGAGTAGTGGCTGTGGAACAAGAAGTTTTGCCTCAAAAACAGTCTTGGAGCATATTGTATTACAAATCCCTCTGGTTCTAGAGAACCTCTGTGAGAATTTCATTTTACTACGTCTACACTCAAGTTGTTCATGTCCTTCATTGGTCAAGGACTGTTCTTTTCAGTAAGCATTTAGTGATGGTTGTTGGTACTCTGGAACATTTTTTGTTCCCTCAGCAACCAAAGGAAAAATTTCTTTCCCACAGGTTGTCTGAGAGGACAGTCTCTGGTGTTGGGTTCCCTTAATGTGCCAGGTTACAAACTGAGGTAGCTCAGCAGGTGTTACATGAATCATGTTTGCAACAAAGTGCTTCTGAAACAGAAATGGGCTAGACTGGGAGCAGGAAACATGGTACCTACCTCAAGTTAGGCTATGTCCACTTGACAGTGTAATAATGTCTTTTAGATTAAGCTCTAAAATTTACGTGCAAACAAGCAACTATATTTTCAGTTCCGACTTAATTTCATTTTATGGGGTTTTTTTTTCTGTCAGCAAACCACTTGGGTCTGCAGCTATTCGACATCATCACTTGTTGCTGACTCCATTTACGTACACAGCTGTCTCTATAGCCGTTAGCAAGTAGCTCTGGAACCACGTAGGGTGTGCCCTGTGGCCGATAGCTCCCTGCCCTGGGTGCCGCACAGGCAGCCTCCCTGCACTTTCATGGTGCTGTACTAAGCCTTTTCCAGACATACAAAACTGTAATCAAGTGCACATGGTCCAGCAGGGTCTGGCTCAGCATTTCTGTCCCCTGCATGGGGTGTGAGGCCAGGCTTGAGAGTAGCCTAAGAAAAACTGGACCACTTGAAAGATGAACCAGAAGACAAACAAGAGTGTGCTTATATTAGGCCAGAACAAGGTACGTATAATTTTTCTTTCGAGTTTTCCCATGCAGTCTTGGGGTGGTTGTTATTTACTTTTCCACTTCCTAGTCTTTGCCTGAAAATTTTAATTGGTTATGTTTTTCTTAGAAGAGTAAAGGGATTGTTGCTAAGGCAATGCTGTTTTCTTGCCATTTCTACTTCTGCTTTTAGGCACCACAGTCCTTGCTCCTAGCAGTCCTCACTACTATAGGCCATCCCTTCAGTCTACATCCAGCTTTTTATAAGGGAAGTTTCTTTAGGAGCAAGTGAGTTTCTGGCTTCATGATTACCTTTCTTGGCTGTGGATTGACTCTCTGCCCTGCCTTTCTCTAGAAACTTGATGACAATAATGGGGAAGGAAAGAGTTCTTGACAGTGAGGGGTAAAAAAATCCCAAACCCACAACATTTTTTTTTGCTCAAAGTCACTTTTTGTTCATTAGGGGTATGTAAATGAAATGCATTTCTGTTACTACATGTACAGGTGAGAATACACTGAAATAAAATTTATATATTGTTTTGCAAACACAAAGAAGGAAGCTTAAAATTAGTTTCCTTTAAGTAAAATTCCTGTCTGTATTTATCTGTTCCACATAAATTTTCTAATTTTCCTATTATATTTATAGATCAGACTAAAACCCATGGCTTACATGAGATAGCTGTGTGGCATAAATTTTAGATAAAACCTAATTTAAAGGAATATCTTTTTATTTGGTTTCAGTAATAACAGGCAGTTTGAACAGTGTGGTGCTGTAATGTAGACATTATTTCCACACAATCCATTTCTTTTCAAATATCTAACACTCTGAAATATTAAAAAAGCAGTAAAAAATATTTTGCTTTTTGATTAAAAAAATAATTTTACCCAATTAGATTATTTGAACCTTTTGAACAATAAAATATTTTAGAAGTTAAAAATGAAAATTTCAAAAAGAAGACTCATTGTGTTTATAATTGGTTGTCCCAGGGAAGATGTGTTTTTCCTCCCCCCAGAGAGAGCAATAATCACCTCTAACAATAATAGGTCCAGTGAGCCTGCATTTATGTGTACTCATGTAATTCATATCCAAGAGGGTCAGGAATTACAAATCAAAGCTTCTTCCTCCAATATTCTTCCTGACATTCTCAGTTCCTCACTTGCAATCTTTGTGGAGCAAAACAGAATGAAACTCAATTAAAAAAAAAAAATTCAAATAACGACATATTACAGCTAAACTGTCAAATTTTCCTCAAATCAGGATCTGGAAAAAAGACCACACACCTCTCACTTTGACATTTTTGCATGAGTATTTCGAAGTTTGTTGTGTATACTTTGGGAAATTCTGTTGAACAGACTCAATAGTATTTTTTCAGGTGTTCTATCAATAGAGGGAGCTGAAAACTTAACAGTATATTCATCTATGATTTTTATCAGCCTCAGTGCTGTACTTTGATTTCCCAAACGACACAGCATTTGGCTTACTTCATGACTGAAGCATCTAACAGAATGTCAGGCAGATGATACTTTTATATCTCAGCAGTGGTAAAAGGAGTTAATTATGGTTTTGTTTGACGTTTCTTAGGTGGATCACAGTGTCATGAGATGTAACTTTCATTGCTAATAAGGACTTGCAGCTCTGGTATCATGATGGCTCACACATTATTTTCTCTCTTAACTGTATGGTGTCAACACTTTATGTCCACTTAAAAGGTTATATGCAATACACGTTTTGGGAATATGGTCTCATCCCACAGAGCAGGATATTGCACTTATAAATACCTACACATCACAACAATGATATCTTACCCCAAATATTTTCCTGTACACAGGCATTTGATACCTACTTGAATTCACAAGTGTAATAATGGTCTTGTCCCAGCTCCTCATGACCTACACTTTACAATACCTAATCACTCTGTCTACTGCATTGTTATTGAACATCACTGAGATGGCTATTTTAAAAGTCACAAACTTATGATTGGTTTCCCTATATGCTCTTGTTAGAAACTATTAGTGAATGACATTTCTGCTTTTTCAGGTCATAGTTTATTTATGAGAACAATTGATTTAGCAATACATAGCAGCATCAAACTTTAAATAGATTACACGGTCCATGCTTCATAAATCACATTGGTCACACATTCTTAACTTTTACAGAAAGCTCAACTGTTCTAATACTTTCCACTAACAACAGTGGATAGCCCTCTAATAATTGCATTAAAAACCAATTACTTAGTTTTTGTTGATTATCTACAGACAGATTTTAAATGTAAATATGTATTTATAAAAATTTATTTCCCTAAATGTTCTTGGAATGAAGTCTATCGACAGCATTTCACACTAGAAAACACTACTATTTTTACAGCAGTATTACTTTCACAACAGTACCATGTATTCTGCAAAGTGTTTGTGTTCTTCACATATTATCTGTTGTGGATGATGTACTGAAAGTGATACGTTATATATTTATTCACACTTCATTTTGGGGCTGACAATTGTAGCATATACTTCCCTTCTCATACTTCACCAATTACCTTAACCCTGACCTGCATGAATGTAATTTTCTGCATTAATGAGAAGTAGCTGTCTCTGTGAAGAGCCTGAAATGCGTAAACACTGTCAGCTGTGTCAAATGGTGGTGATAAACAGCTTTCACTACTTATTTATGGCTGCTGGTACTGATAGAAGAATTCACACTTATTCAAATGTCTGTTTATTTGTAAGCAAAGGACTACCGTGAAGGCCTGAAGATGGAGGGAACATGGTTCTAAAAATAGCTTCAGTTTTGGGTTATGCTGTGACGTAGTTACATGAATTTTGTATTGTAGGAAACTGGCAGCTGTTATGCTGCAGTTTCTGCTTCTGAATGGGCACTGTAGAACAATAACAAATTTGGAAGTACAAGTTTGAGCTTTGCAAGCTGAAATTGTACTTAATTCAGAAATTAGAACTAGTCAATACTCAAAATTTGTGTACCAATTCTGTTTCCAAAATTGATATTGAAAACCCAAAAATGTTTAAAACTCCTCACAGAACAGAAATTCTGATACTTCTTCCTATTTATAGGTGTTTAAATTTTGAGATGAATAGTCTCTGAAGGAAAAGGAGACGTTGCCTGTGATGACCCCCAAGGAGTTCTCCATGCTTCTGCAGACTCCCAGGAACCTGTACACTTCAGTGGGAGCAATCTACCACCAAATGTGCACATAACCTGTGTGAGAACCAGAGAGATCGATTTAAAACAGAAAAAAGAAAGTACTTTACACAGTGGCTGGTGAATTTATGGAACATGATGTGAAGGCAGGCAACAGTAGATGCTTTAAAAGGGACAAATTCATGGGTAGTATATCCAGAAATGCATAGTGGGAAGCATCTAATATCAAGGATATAATTTCTAACATCCTTAACATGAAGAACATGGGGAATGGAGCACAGAAATGGGTCAAGCTCATGTGCTGCTCCTGAACAGCCAGTTCTACTGTCACTTTCAAAAAAAAAAAAAAATACTAGTCCAGGTGGACTATCAGTATGCAACAGGGCATTTCTTGCTGCAATTAATAATAAAATGGAATTAATTCTATCAGTTCTTTATTTTGAGGACTGAGAGTTGTATAAAATACTAAACCAATAGGCATTATGCCTATTCAAGGATAGAAAGGAAGAAAAAAATGCAATAAAAGAAAATCATCATTAAAAATAATGTTTGAACATTGCTTCAAATGACCTAATAAAGAAGATTCAACTTGATGGTGTCTGCACCCAAACACACTTGCAGAAAAATAACTGAGAACTGAAATACTGATTTATGACATGGATGATGAATTGGGCAAAAGTTTTGTTATGTAATATTTATCTATTCATATTACTTCATATTGGTCAATGTGCAACTCCAGAAGAAATCTATGTAAAAACTTCTTTGTTGTGCTTGCATATTAAGGTTGCTAGCCAGTATAGGATTTGTCCAAAGTCTACTGAAGTACTTTGAAATTCTCCTATCGATCAGGCCTCATACAGAAGAGTTAAATTGCTTGCTAGAAAAACAGGCCAAGTCAAACTTGGGCAGCATGTGTACTGGAGTATTGGAACAGCACTCTCATGCATTTTTCTATGCAAACAATTTCCAGGAAAACATTGAGTAAAAAGAAGCTGTTCTGAGAAATCAACAAAAAATGGTCCAATGATTCAGCTCAAAAGGCAAAAGGAAATGTGTCCAGCCTGACTTAACAGCTTGAATATTTCTGTCAATTTTTTTTTTTTTTCCAAATACTTGGAGAAAATATACAAAGCAAACAGCAATTAGAGACTGTAAGTAGAGTGCTTTTCCATCTGGCCTCCTGTCCCCCCTACTTGTTTAAAAGTTCAGCTTCAAAACTGCCCTGTTACTTTTAATTTAGATGCAGACACCCAGCTCCACTGGCAAAGGTGCGAGTTTCTCCCAGCCAGGCTACTTTGGTGATGATGTCACTTCTGCTTGAAAAGTGGGAGCTGTGACTTTGAATTTCTCTAGTCCAAAGTGAGAATTGACCTAAGACATTGTTGATTTCTTTGTTGTTTTATGGTAGGTCATAGAAAGATGAACGGCAGCTCCATCTCAATATTTACTGACACTGGCATTCTTGAAAAGTACCTAAAATATCAAATTATGAGGTTTCTGGAGATGGTAGAAATACTTATGCACCAGGAAGGAGTAGAAGTTCAAATTTGTTTTGGTGCTGAGTGTTTTTGTTGCTATCTCTTTGTGCCCTTTGCTTTGTGATGGGAACTCTGACCCGCCTCTGGGAATGTTCCCACTTACCGCTGACTGGATGGACTAGGGTGCTATGCAGCCTCTCTGGGGCTGTATTAATGGAGGAAGGGTGGCTGGATGATTCTTGGAAAGAGGATTACCTTTAAAAATCAGACTTTTAAACTCTTCATTCGTTCTGACTTCCTCATTAGTTAATATTTAAGGGATCTGCCTTTACATGTCAGTTAGATATAGAGCTCTCACTGTAGCCTTCGGTGATTCTGTAGCTGAAATGCTTATGACTCACAATGATTGAAACTCTTGTGGGTTGCCTGTTTAGCTTGTATGTCTAAAGGAGGCATATTATACTAGCATTCAAAACCCTTGGAAATGTCTTAAACAAATGTATAATTATTGTTAGATTTGGTTCTAATAATTTTGCTCTGTTAAGCTTCTGAAATACCTTGACTTAGACTTGGTTACTTAACGAATTTAAAGCAGCAGGCAGATGGCTTTTCTTCTATTGTTAAATATAGAGGGCTTACTAGCGCTAATTATTTTGAAATGGATTCCTATGGTATTATGCATTATTTCAATGAATAATGCAGGACTGGCAATTTATTGGCAGAACATTCACAGGAGTGCCATAAATCTAGAAATAACATAAAAGCAGAGTGGATACATATTTTAAAAGCACAGCTTGGGGAATCACATTAGTGCAACTCTATGAACCTTCTTATAAGGGTGCATATTTTTAAATATGATCAAATCAAGAGAGTTTCGGTGAGAGGCTGGGGTTTATTCTACATATTATTGTGACAGCTAGTTCTTGAAATTGAAACTTGTGTACTAGATTCTTTGCAGATTCAAGAGGGAAAAAAGACAATCTGTACTCTCAACACCTTGCAAACCAAATAAAACCCTAATGCAGCACCTGGATACAATCACCCACAGGTGAGCAAGTGAGGAGTAACAAGAAGACATGCACAGCTAATGTCATAGGTTCTATTCTCTGGGTAGCAGCAGCCTGCAATTTTTCCATAAGCACCTCTTCAAAGGAGGTTGTAAGAATAAAAATTGAAACAGCTAATGAAGTAGCTCTGCAGTTGTTTAAAGTGAGCCCTTTCCAAGCTTGAAGAACGGTTAGAGAATTGAGCAACAGAGAAATCCCCTACTAAATACAAAGAGAGTGTAAAATATAAAAAGTTTTTTGTATTATTTTATTTAAAATAAAGTATGGTTTTATAAAAGACATTTCACTTTAGGGATGCTGACACTCATGAAAATACAGCTGCATAGTCTTTTGGAGTTTAAACTGCCAAATTCAAGCAGCATCAGCTCTATCTCATATGCACTGCATTTGGTTGCATTGTAAGCCATAGGGATTTAGATAGTTATTTTTACAGTTGCAATAACATTTTAAGACATTTAAATTATCTGATAACGGCCACTACTGGAGACAGGGTATTAATCTGGGTAAACCTCTACTGTGCCACAGCATGAATGCTTCTGTGTCCCGTTCATCAGATTTGCCTGTAGTATTGATATAAATCTTTTAGGACTGATTCTTGTCAGTCAGATCCAACAGGAAATACAATGGGAAGTACTTCTTAAAACGACGACATTATAGAGCAAATAAAAATGGCAAGATAACAAAGAAATTCTTGATTTGTATAACAAAGCAAAGGAATCAGGGTAGTTTTATTTGTAGAAATGTATTGAAAAATTTGGACAATAAATTGAATATCATACAGTTAATTTAAGGAAGTGAGCCACTACATTCTTTTGAGATTACTGATTACTATTTTGTATACTAAAGAAATGCAGTGTAAGGTTCACAGTACCTTTCAGCACTTGAATTTACCATGAATATGTAGAACATGTACAACTCCAATGTATTGTAGCAGCTCAATCAGATTAACTATTTATAAATTAAACAGTATGCAAGTAGGACTTTACATTGCGGATATTTTTTTGAAACCAATACTAGCTGAAAAGTAGATAATGAGCATTTAAAATATAGTGGCATACACAAGCTCGATATATTAAAGCACATAAGTTTAAATATGCGAGTAGTATATAGTACGTATAATATAAATCACAAGTAGTGCAAAATTAAGTACATGCAATTATTTGCTCTTATAGCTTTATGAATACTTCTATATTATAGAGGTTTATATTCTTATGTACAAAAACTTTATTTATTTTTTAATTACATTACAAATGTACTGATAAGTCAAACTGAGAGGCAAGCCCAATCATTACTTCCTTGCTGAAATAAAGACATTTCTAGAAATGAAGTAAATATAAGAAATCATGGACCCAAGGTCACTTTGTGGAAAGGTTGTTAGTATTAAGTAATTAGCTAGTAAATTTAGTATTAAGAGACTCCTAAATTAACATTTGATAAAAAAGAATACAATAATTTTTTTTTATGATCATTGTACATCTGACAATGTAAAGGATGTTTTGCACTTGTGCCTAGGGGCCTCAGCCAAGAACATGGGTCAGTGTCAGAAGCAGTTTATATGCTTTATGCATATAAGCTTCTGCTATAAAGTAATTGAAATATATAGACAAAAGGTTTTAGAATGTAAGCAGTGTTATCACTTCCACCTTAAGCAAATCAAGGGAACCATGTTCAAATTTGAGAATACATTAAGGCTCCTAAATTAATTTTTAAGCAGTAAAACAAGTAGACTGTTTTTCTGATACACCAAAGACCCATTCAGCCCTGTTGTTTGTTTATTATGGAATTGTATGAGTCATTTTTATGTTAACCATTATGCAGATGCTGAACATGTCAAGTATGCTGAGGAGATGTGATTCCAACACTGCCAGATAAGAAGATTTTCCATATTCATTCTGATAGAAATGCGAGACTGCAAGAATATAGGTGGTAGGTTACATCATGGTAGTAATTAAGGTAATTTAAGAGTTTAATCCTATGAAAATGAAGAGAAAATGGTAAAGCTTATAAAATTGAAGCACCAAAGTCATTCACGAAGTATATATGCTGCTCTCATTGGATCTTTTCTGAGGATTGACTTAGTCTAAATCATTCATAGAAAGGCGTATTATGAGCTGATTTGATTTAATTGTCTTAACTTTCTAGGAGAAATTATTGTAGCTCCACCTACAGAGATACTCAGACTAACCTGATAACTTGCCTGATATATGCGGGGCACTGAAAATGACTACAGAATGCTTTTTGGATATTAGTCTTTTTCATGAAGAGTAGGTCTTTTTTTTTATTGCAGTAAGTTTAAACTGTAAAGTTTGTTGAACAATAGACAAGACTCTCAGTAGTGTAACCAACTGAAATCAGTGTACTGAAAAATATAATTTGAAGAAAAGAGTACAAAATTTTCCACACAACAGCACAAGGCCTGTGGCCTCTCCAAGGAATAAAACACTAATTAGTGAGGCAGAATTTTATCAAAGTAGCAGCAACGAATATATGGAATTATAAAGGTATTTTATTTTTATTAAGTATTACAGTATTCATGCATGGTTGATGCCAATTTACAGAATGCAGATAGCTGAACATTTAGTGCATCTGATTTTAATTAGCTGAACTTTACAGTATGCACACTAGTACATGGAAACTGGTTGAGAAAATATTTGATAGAAATTTCTATTTGTATATTCATAAATTTCTGTAGTTTTTGCTTTTCTCTAAATAACTTCATTCAGTGCTAAAATGTACTACACTTCAGAATGGAGTATTTATAATGGATTTTTATATTCAGTGCTATTACTTTGTCCTGATCTACTCAGATTTTATGTAGAGATGCATATACAAAGTACTATCAGAAAAAGCTAGCATGATCAGTTATCCTGAGTTTTCCTAGTGTCTAGCAAACCTGAGGTTTTTGTGGAGTAATTGTTGCAAATATTTCACAAATAGTTTTGAGATTGACAGACATAAGACTTTGTTTATTATTAGATTTGGGCAACTCCTTCCACCTGGTAAAGAAAAGATTTTTGCAGGGCTACTGCATTTGTCTTCAGGAGGAAGATGAGGGAGAATTTGCACTAGAGTATTCCTCCATCCTTAAGGTGTCTGAAAGGTTAGATCGTATAATGATGACTCAGTCATCCACTTATAAAGAGCTAAAAGTTTAATCCCAGTGTCAGTTGCACTTCTAAATTAATCACATCCACTCTGAATCAATTACACTGTGAAACAAGTTTTGAGCTCTCTTGATCAATATATAATTATTTTTGTTGCTTTCCTGAACATTTGTATAGATAGACAAGACTACTTAGAATAAAAAGATCTAATTGAATTCTTTGGCATTTGTATTTCCATAACTTTCTCTGAAACTCACTTCTGCTCTAGAGCTTTTTCTTGACCTTCTGTTTTCTTTTCAGTTGAGTTTCTTTGTAGGCCTGACAGTCTAAAGCCTCTTGGAAAGGCCGCTGTACTCTGCATGTCCTCGTTCAGCACACTGGATAGTGACCGCCATGACCATGATTCTAAGAAGATAATCATAGTGTCCCTGGCAACAGTCTGATGCCACCCTCTTTGGAGTTACCACCAGCCTCTGGAGGTGCTGCCTAATCTAGGCACATAGATGTACAAAATTTAAATATAAAAGAATTGGCAGAGTAGATTTATATGAGTAATGAAAATGGTGAAGTACAGCATTGGAAGTACAATTTTTCAACTTGACCTGAAAAGCCAAGTTCAGTAGCTGTCAACTAGAACTCATCCATGTCCCTGGCAGGTTGAGCCCTTTTTTTCAGCAGCACTGAGAAATGGAGAACCATTGGAAATGAAACTGTCTCAAAACTTTCAGTGAAATTCCAAGCGCCAAGAAGAGCTTAGATAGAGTTCCAACACAGCAAGCTGCCTCCAGTCTGACACAAAGCCTGGGACCTGGGAGAGCGGTCTGGCTCCCAGATTCTTGGTTTCTCAGCATCCTAGATTTACAGGGACAGAACACCCTAATATTTCAGATAGCACACAGTATCTTTGTAGCTCCTCAGCTACACCTGCAAACATGTTGCTGAGGTGCCAATGCTATTATGTTCTCAGAAGCTTACCAGCTGGTGAAACCAAAGCACCATAGACTTTCTGCTTCTTTGGAAGCCAACATGATGAGCTATCTGGCAACTGTGGCTTGTGCTTTCATTGCCAGTTCATACCTAATTCTCATTCTGCTTTTTATTCAACGAATTCCCCCCAATCCCTTTATTTGCCAACTTTCTGATTTTAGCTCAGAGGTTTCTTTCTTCTGGAAGTCTGTGAAGAGGGAGATATAGTAGAAACAGTCCTGTAAACTCTTGAACTGCTGTGTTTGCTTTCTAAAGAAATGTTAATAATTGAGATTTTGCTTCCAATCAAAACATAGTAAAATATCAAACACCCAACATTTCCCAGAGATTGTTCAAGGTAGTTCTACTAGCAGACAGATGCTGTGGATCACCTAAAAAGTAACATAGTAAATTATACACTGCTAATCACAAAAATATGAGCACTACAGCATTTCACATCCCATAAGATCTTCTATTTACATAATATTCATGACAGTTCTATGGCCCAAAAAGTATAGAGGGAAAAATGAACTACTCTCCTGAGCTGTTATCTGAATGAATGTTGTTCTAGTAGTAACAAAGCAAAAAAAACCAGTTAGTAAAATGGATATGAATGTTTTACTATCTGGAAAGTTAGCAATTCAAAGGGAAATAGGGTGGAAATAAGTAAGAAAAAAATTAGGTTTACTGCAAGTGTTGCAGCAATTGTACAATATTTCATGTTGCTTTAAATTACATTGAAAGAATCGCATATATCTACCAGCAGATAGCGAAATGCTTGTTAAAAACTGTGTAGTTCTCCTGAGTCACCTTAAAGGACTCTAATTTTCACAGGACAGATTGTCAGTATTTGAAATTCCAGAAGGCACTGAGCAATGGGAAATACTTTTATTCTCTCTTACAGTCCCCCAGTCACTACCTGACTTGTGGGAGTGTCAAAGTCAGTATAGAGAATTCCACTTTTATAAAACAAATAGTTTAATCTATTTATATCCTTCCTATTAGCATTCCATAAAGTGCATTTTTAAATAGGCATTCACTGCTAGGATCAAGTGTCCTATGGTTTACTTCTAACTTAACAGAATTGTTCTATATGAAGCCAGTATAAATTATGGCTGAGACAGAAAGTCATTTGTAACCATAATTGTGAAAGCCTTATTTATATCTGTTTTCCATTAGTTCTTGGAATTTTTCCCCCTTTAATTCCTGGAATGTATCTGTATATCTAAAGTTGTTTCTTCCATTTCAGTTGAAACAAAACTGTTAGTTCATAGAACTAATAAAAAATAGTTCATAGAAAATAAAGTTTTTATCAATTTCTCCAGCTTCCACCTTTGTTCCGTTTTTCTTTATTAAGAAAAACAAGCAAACAAACAAGTTTTACCATGGAAATGTCCTGAAAGGCATTTGCTACCATTTTCATTCTAACAAACAAATAGCTTTGATGTGTTTGTTTCTTAAATTTGTTAATTTTATTTTTCTGTATTTATGCAAATTCTGAGAAACTGTAGCCAAAAGTGATTCTGCTGTAAAATTGCCTTAATTTCAGCCTTGTGGGTATTGCTAAAAAGTGTTAAAAATAAAACAAATTAGATTAGCACTGAATTTGAACACAGGGAATACTCTTCAATTAGAAAGGAATACAAATAATTTTTCATTATGTCTAATCATCTACAAATGACAGGCAGAAATAATCTTCAAAGCTCATATGGGATGCCATCCAGAGGGACCTTGACAGGCTTCAGAGGTGGGCCCGTGCGAACCGCATGAAGTTCAACAAGGTCAAGTGCAAGGTCCTGCATGTGGGTCAGGGCAATCCCAAGCACAACTATAGGCTGGGCAGGGAATGGATTGAAAGCAGCCCTGAGGAGAAGGACTTGGGGGTACCGATTGATGAGAAGCTCAACATGAGCCGGCAGTGTGCGCTTGCAGCCACCCAGAAAGCCAACCGTGTCCTGATCTTCATCAAAAGAAGTGTGACCAGCAGGTCGAGGGAGGTGATCCTGCCCCTCTACTCCGCTCTTGTGAGACCACACCTGGAGTACTGCGTCCAGCTCTGGGGGCCCCAGTACAGGAGAGACATGGAGCTGTTGGAGCGAGTCCAGAGGAGGGCCACGAAGCTGATCAGAGGGCTGGAGCACCTCTCCTATGAGGACAGGCTGAGAGAGTTGGGGTTGTTCAGCCTGGAGAAGAGAAGGCTCCGGGGAGATCTAATTGCGGCTTACCAGTACCTGAAGGGGCCTACAGGAAAGATGGTGAGGGACTGTTTATCAGGGAGTGTAGTGACAGGACAAGGGGTAATGTGTTTAAGCTGAAGGAGGGTTGATTTAGATTAGATTAGATATAAGGAAAAAAATCTTCCCTGTGAGGGTGGTGAGGCACTGGAACAGGTTGCCCAGAGGGGTTGTGGATGCCCCCTCCCTGGAAGTGTTTAAGACCAGGTTGGATGAGGCTTTGGGCAACGTGGTCTAGTGGAGGGTGTCCGTGCCCATGGCAGGGGGCTGGAACTAAATGATCTTTGAGGTCCCTTCCAACCCAAACCATTCTATGATTCTATTTAACTCATCATAATCCTTTACTAATACACCTTATAGATTTCTTCTCAGCAATTTTATATAATGTACACTGGAAAAGTTTAGTGCATATGGCGCATAGTGTGCTAATGGTTTGATAGGGTGAGAGCAGTATCAGACCCTTTTATCTGCAAAGACTCAAAACCAAATATACTTCCTGAATTTAAATTTGGGCATAATATGAAGACCATATTTCTAAGACAAGCTTTTTTCCTTCCTGTTTACCCCAGAAATAACTACTAGCATGCAAGTATTTACAGAAACAAGCAATGTCACTTACAAAGTAGAATGCTGGTAATTTGAGCAGGACTGCTACATGAAGCACGTTTCAATGTATGATAAGCAATGTATCACTATCATTAACTAATTTTTGTTAACAAACACTTTATGCTAGTTAGTAATAGTATAGTCTTAAGCAATGTGTATATTTTTGTCATTTAGATCTGTAATGAGCTATAGTCAGTGGAATGGCATAATTGTCCTCATTTTACAGTTATTGAAGAAAATGTATGTCTGTCTTTGTTGCTGGGCTTTGGACTCTGATCTTGCATTCATTGAAACTGATGGTAAAAATCCTAGTGATTCAGAGATGGAAGGATATGCCCTCAATGGAGTTGCATAAGTGGCTCCTAGAAGCAGATGGTCCTGCATTTAAATGTTCTTTGCGGATTTTTTCCTTTCTTTCTTTTTTGTACTCTTCTGAATCTGTTACTTGATCATTTCAAACAGAAGGAGGGGGGGAAAAATGCCACAAATCATATCTGATTTCTCCTCAGCATCTCCTCGCATTTTTTATTGAAAATCTGAAATCCGGCTTTTTTTTTTTTTTTTTTTTTTAAAGTTACTGGAGGAGAAGAAAAAGAAAAGATGAAATAACATGCAAGTGTAGGACTGAATTCGGGACCTCTCTGGAGCCACAGGATGTACTTATATTTTTCTTAGTTTTGCTTCATTAACAAAGTTTAGTCTTAAATTATGTTAAGGCTTGAGATGATCAAATTCAGAGTTGTGTCTGCAATCCAAATAATGACTCTCTATAGGATGCAAAAACTGTGTTCATTGTAATAAAGTTACTTGTTCAGATTAAATCCCAGAATAGTCTGACCATGTTGGCACAACTGGCTGGCTACAGTGAAACTGTCAACTGTCTTGCCCTGTACTCTGCAATTACAAATATGAAAACACAACAGTGGACTCAAGCCTAAATGTTCCATAGAATGCAAACTCAAAACTTCAAAAAGGACATTAGGGTGTCTACTGTATGTTTGCCAGGTGCACATGATAAAATATTTTTCAGTAGATTTGACTCAATCTATTTTGATATCTTCTTTTCAGGTGTTCCAGTATCTTTCTTGGGGGAGAGAAGTAATTACGGTTAGTCTGTAGAATTATTTTTTGAAAGCCAACATATACATCAGCAATCAATATTCATTATTCTTTACCACTGCAGTGAGCCCTGTTCTGAAAATTGCATGTAAATTTAGCTATCAACTCATGTTGGTGTTCAGAGAAGCTGAAAGGTTATTGTCTGTGTGGGACTAAGTCCTTGTACAAACTGCCATTTTTTTAATCTTTTATTATGTGCTGTACAATGCACTTATATAATGAAAATTCCTAAAAATCTCTTAGAGGTGATACATGTGCAGAAAAGAGTGAAGAATCACTTGTGAAGATTAAATTAACAACATAGTGCAAAAAACCCGGAGAGTTCCTCTAGTTCATATATGTGTGTGCTCCTGAGTGTGATCAGACTGTATTCTTGAGCTATTATAACCTGATTTTGGAGGCCCCATCCCTGGAAGTGTTCAAGGCCAGGTTGGATGAGGCTTTGGGCAATGTGGTCTAGTGGAGGGTGTCCCTGCCCATAGCAGGGGGGATGGAACTAGGTGATCTTTAAGGTCCCTTCCAACCCAACCCATTCTATGATTCTATGATTCTATGATTCTATGATTTGGTTTGAACTATCTTTTTGCTGAAAGCAAGCTTGAATATATATACAAACATATGTGCACATGCATCCACCCCCTGGATGTAATGTGTTATGCAATGTATATAGCAATTTCACTTGGTCTTAAGTAAATTTCTTTGCCTGTTTACTTCACATAGAAAAGCTAAGTGCTGTGATTCTATGTGAAGCAAGAGGGTAAGACTAATGGCTTATTTCTCATCTTTCCCAGGTAATTCAGCTTCCTCCAGAGTCACATCTGCTTAGCAATGTGGAAAAAAACACCTATGTATTCCTCTGTGTGTTCTCCAAAGAAAGAATGTCAGGAACACGGTATTTTTTTTTTTTTTTAATACTAAGAATTCTGATTTTAATGTATTTAATGAACAACATTTCCATAATGATAGCCACACGATGAAAGTTCACATGCACTTTAAATACAAATAACATGTGCTACTCTGGTGCTAGTAATTCTGTCAGATCTCCACAAGTTCCAAACTTTAGGTGTGGAGTAAGTTCTTTTGAAATATTCATTATCATGAAAGAGAATTTTAAAAGAAAATGTTAGAGGAAAACCTGCTTAGAAACTGGAATATCAAAGGTAAAAGTTCTCATTCTTCCTTGGACAGAAATAGGCTGTATTTTCTTGCTTTGTTGAACTTATATTTATGATAGGAAGGATAGAAGTGAGGAACTATACTTATCTGCAAAGCATTAAATGAATTTGGTGGCATCTCCGGGTCAACGTATGAGTCTCATTACTCTGACAGAAGTGAGACAGATTTCCTTGTTATTCAGCTGAGTTGCAGTAACTTGTTTTCTTCAAGGTAATAGGTAAATATGTAGATAGTTATGAAGGCTCTGCTGATTGCTAACTTGTTCAATGGAGGTAACTTGATTGAAAAAAGAATCTGTGTGCAATTCTTTGCTTTCTCCATTTCTTTTTTTCTATTTTTTAATTTTGTTTAGGTTGTTGGGGTTTTTTTCTTCTTTTTTTTCTATATGCTCTTTTAATTAACTTTTTTTTTCTTGATATTCAAAGACACATGTTGTATTTTTCAATTTTAATTTTTTATTTTTCCCTGAGGTTTATAACAAAATTATTTTTACCATGACATGCTATTTTAGAGTTCTACCTTTGAACAGTATATAAAATGCAGATAACTGTTAGTAGATATTTTAATAGTGTTTATCTGATCATTGGAAAGGATAGTTATTGATACATGTGGCTTACAGCCATTGATGAATGCTCAGTCTGTACTCAGGGAAGTAGTGGAAATGTACTTCAAAATATCCACTGCACATCCAGTAATAATTTTTTTTAATGTATAAATTATATGTGAATTTAAATATGATAAATACTTTCCTTCTTTTTATACTTAACCTTGAGACAGGTTGTGCAGAATTGAGACTAGATATTTATGTTTGTCTCTTAAGATGCTGAACAACTTATGGAAGAACATTGCATTTAGTGGGTAGTTACAGAACCAGTGAGCTTGAATTGATTCAATATCTAGCTCTCCAGTAGATTGCCTTCACCAAATACATAAAACTTTCTTCTTCTGATGTTTAATTTTTCACTTTTTTACTCAGATGACCTTTCTACTTCCAATGGTACTTTTACAGTCCTGGAAAGATGAGTTAGGCTAGAGGCCACTGTCATAACCACTGCCAGCAACAGTCAGCGCTGAGAAATTCCAGTGACGTGAAATTATGTTTCCTGGCTCTTTTGTCATTACAAGGCATAAAAGCCTTACTGAATTTTGTTTCATAGCTTAAGCTTCTTGACAAAGTTCAGTGTTCCATCTCCAAATTATATCCTCAAGTGTTAAACATCCTTAGTGATTCCTTGTATATGGAATATACTTGTATATGCACTGAGACAATGGCAGGAACAGGTAGGAAGAAGTATTTCAATTTTTTTCAGTAAAGATGGAGATGAAAGATTTACTTATAATTGAATAAAGACTCTGATTGTTGTACAATCATGTCTTACCAGCAGCAGAACTTGTAAGTAAAATACAAAATATTACGAGATTCAGGACTAAGTCAGTGAGCTGTAAAGAAGGAAGAAGTGGTAATATAGATGCAGATTTGTGGATAGATTTCAAACAAGTGGAAGAAAGCTTAAGGTTGATTAAAAAATGTATCTTATCAAAGAAGCGGGATAATCATCATGGCCAAAATAACCATCAGTGGAAGGAAAGAGATAAATTTATTTGATTTACATGATGAAATGCAATCTGCAAATAAATATACCATAAACCAGCATGGGTGGAAGTCATCTCACATAACTGCAGCTACCTAAGAGTTAGATATTTAGGTAAAACCAATGATCTGGGGTCCTTCAGTAATCACCAGAAAAAGAAGAGATGCTTTAAAATTTATTCTGTTATCTTGGGCACCTATCTTATAAATGGCTGAACAATGCTGTTAAAGTATTCATCTCCCTCTGTTGAGGACAGAGATATCCTCCATGACTGGATCACAACATACAAATGAGTTTTAGGTGTGTAAAATCATACTAACTCAAATATTCATCTCACTTCAAAATTATCCACTTTTTAGAAATTTCTGTTGCTTTAGTTCCTTGCTGAAGCGCAGTCAGTGCACCTTTCCTGCACATTCAGAAATTAAGGAGCACAAGTCCAAAATATGGAATCTGAGGCCTGAAGGATCCTTGTTAGACTCACCTGTGGAAGCAGATTTGGAAAAAGACAAGGTCTGGCCTCCTATTTATAATGATGGACAAAGTAATAAATTTCAAATATCCATCAACTTTTATTGCCAAAAAAGATTGTAGAGTTGCTGCTGCTGCAGCTGTGGGGATGGTTAACAGCCATCTGGTCCTATGTGTTATCTGTAAGCAAGATAAAACTTCTCATAGGAAAAATAGTACTGTAAATGAAATACTGAGCTATGAAACAATGATTTAGAAATTCATTATCATTTCAGGAAAGCATGCAGGGTTCAATTAGTTACAATCTCTAATTCCAGCCCATCAGTCCATTTGCCTTTAAATTCAATGCACACTGTACTGTAGCTAGTTCTAAATGTGCTATTAATGTCTACAGTTTCTGACAAAACAAGGATTGTATTCTATATACATATGCACAGTTTCAAAAAGGATTTTCTTGAATAAGTTTGTTTTGATAACTACAGCTGAGGAAGTATTATGAGTAGGCAGTTGAAAATCATCTTAAAGTAAAATAAAATAATTTCTCAAACATCATAGTCTCTCTTAGAGCAGGAATATCTCCTGCTCTGCATGGTGCAGATTGATCAAAAAGAGGAGAAAGTAATATTATTCCAAAGACCTGAAAACCATCAGAGAAATGTGAACAGAGCCAACAGTGTCATCCTGACCTCAGACTATTCTGTTCGCTCAAATATGCTTTTTAGTCCATTTCATAGAGGTTATTTCTACACTGGTGAAAGGATGAATGTCTTTAAAGAAAGGGAAATGCATTAAAATAGTATTTTAAATCGTGTTCTTTGCCAGCCACTATGTGAAGGTAAAAACATTTTTTGTTTATAATGAATTCTCGTGACTAGTCTTTAAGTGAGCGGGTTGCCCATTGGTGCCTTCCATCAAGTAACATGATCTTGTTATGCAACCACCAAGAAAAATGCATTCTCTTTTTGAAAACAATTTCCACAGACACTTTGTAAAAGTATAATTCTTCTCCTAATGGCCACATCTGCGTGAGCTGGACTGAAGCAGTATGGAGATGACAGGTTGTCACCGTAAGGCTGGTATTTCATTACCTGGTGTTCTTCCCTACAAGTCAGTACAAATATAAGTGCATGTCTAGAGATAGAGGGTAGAGGGTACTGGAACTTGTACTGCACTCTAGGCAAGAAAAGAATTAGATAGTGAGCAGCGTATTGAACAGACACCTGTGGAGATGTGTGCTGTCTTCCTGCAACTGCTGGATGACTTCAAGCAAGACACTGTGCTTCTGTGGGTTATCTGTAAAATAGAGGTGATGTTTTAATATCTTCTAGGGAAAAGTCCTACATAAAATGAATCTACTGACATAAAAAATTAAAGATAAAATCCCCAAATCTGGCCATGTACATTTTCATGCCAATTTTTTAAGAAATGCTGAACACAGCATCCTGGCCAATTTTCTAGTCTTTCGACTAGTTTCTGTCTTCCAGAATTTTTCCCTTCAGTTTTCTTCAAGTCATTTCACATTTCAATGTGCTGTTCAGTGGTGTTGTGTTGTTCAGTACTTCAGGCAGCTGCTGTAGTCATCCCTAAAGGTGGTTGCAGTTCAGTTGCCATTTACATTCCCAATCTAATTCACAGGTGAGTTGTGAGACTTAAAGAGTTCCTTAGTGCCCTTCTCAAGAGCGAAAGACAATGCAAAGGATCTGTCCAGCATGTTCTCATGCATATGCTCCCTCCTATTTTCTCCTAAGTTAGGTACCAGTCCTTTTAAATCTACCTTTTCCACAAAGGATTTTAACTGATATTTAACAAATTCAACCATAATAGTAACAAAACCCTCTCCCCTCCCCACTGAAAGCTAACCCTGTTACATAGATATTAAATAGATAGGTCACATGCTTCCATATAATTTCTTCTCAGTTCTTTCCTCTGTTGTATGTGAATATTTAATCTCATTTGCTGTGAGTGGAGCCATTAACCTTAGCTTTACTTTACAATTAGAAAGCTTTCTCACATGTTTCTTGTGAGAGAATGTAAAGTCCTCTGTAAGGTAGGCACTCAGCTCTGCATTTCATTTCTCAAGATTAACTTTCCTTGTGCAGTACAAATCAGTGTACCAGCATTCATACCATGAAAACTACATTTACTGTACATCAACAGTTACAGCTGTCCTCAAATATGAATTTAAAATTTGAGTAAAGCAACCACATAAACCCAATGATATTGTGATATCAAGGCTCCTAGTCATGAAAGTCATACTAAAGCACAAGCCTGTGCATAAAATTCTGAATATGGTACCTGTGCTGATAGCTAAGGTCATTAGCTAATGTCCTTTCTGTATTATATATGCATTATCATTACTGTGTAGATTGCAGTAAAACACTGAATGGGTTGGACACATTCCAAATGAGGTAGAAGACAACATCTTGGTCCCAAGGAAAGTAATCACAGGCTTTCTTGGGAATTTCAAAGCAGAATAAAAAATACAAGAGTGTTTCTATATAGATGCCTGGCAGCTGTATATGCCTAGCTTTCGTCTTTTTGGGTACCTACAGCCTGCTGCCCATTTTTAACTCTACGTTTTTGTATGAATGCTTCAGTATACAATGACCAGCTATTGGGAAGAAAGAACTATGATTTTTTTCTAAAATGTATTGCAGTGCAATATATGATTGTTGCTGTGCAAACAGCAAACTTGATGCTGTACAAACACGGAACATGGTCAATTATACCTGCTGCTAGGTGTTGGCACGACTAAGTTCATTAAGTACAGGAAACCCTATTCTGCAACTCTTACTCAGACATTCTTCAGTTAATCAGTAAAGGTTACTTATCTGTTTTATTATCTATAAGAGAACAGGGTTGGTTTGTTTTGTTTTGTTTTTCTAGAAAAGAAAAAGAAATACCCAGGATTTCCCTGGGGTAATAGTATTTGCGACTAAATTTCATATTTTACTCAAGTAGACTTATATCTGTCAGCCTGTGAGCTTGGGGCCCCAAGTAAAGGATGCTGATTATTATCTCTGAAGAAGTTTCTCAATTTTGAAAAGTCTGTTCTGTTGACTGTTGATAAACTCATTGAGCGAGAATTCTTTGAATTGCTTTCTGTGGGAACCACGTACATAAGAAAGCTTTTCTTATTCCCCTCTCCAGACCACAAAATACATATTTTTCTTCCTGTCTCAAATAGAGAGACTGTGCAGTTATATCAAGTCTACTGCCTTATTCAAAATGTATATTTATGATTATTTTTCAGGCAAATTTAGGTCCCTGTGTACCTTATATACTGAGCAACTGGGAATAAAATGTCATCTGTTTAGCTTAGATTCCTAATTCCCTTAATGGTTTATTGGTACACATGTGACCGAATTGCAAAGTTTCATTCTGGAAAATGAACTAAACTGCTCTAGAACTCAGTATTTGGATTTCATGATCTGATATAAGCCACTGAAAGTCCTATGAGAAAATTAGAGATGCTGAAGATTCAGAAAAATCAGCAATTGTCTGCATTGTATCTCAGTAAAAACATATACACACTTAGGTTATTAGATTTTAATTACATTCTGAATTTTAAATATAAGTTAAACTGCTAACTGAAAATTTGAAAAGAAAGGTTGAGAACAGAGGAAAGAAGCTTATTGAGTGGGGTGTCCAGGGTATTTGAATAAAATATTCAAGTTCTGCTTATTAGACTTTTGTGAACTGTTTTGTGATTAAAATTTTAAAAAGAATATTAATTTACTCACTGTGTAGAAACACAGCTTTTGTTCCTAAGCTTATGCTATTCATCAGTGTTGCACTGTATAATGCACAATGTCTACAAAACAAAAATGAAAACAGAAATATTATGCTGCTTTTGCATATAAAAGTTAGGATGAAAAATTGGTGCATAACTTGAGATGGACAAAATTATAATAATTCACTAAACTTATTTTTTCAAAATGATATATATTTTCTACGAATTCTAAACTCTGATTGTGGTAAACACATGAGATAAATGGAGACAAACTTCATTTAATAAAACCAATAAGAGGAGGTGGATGCAACCTTTCACTTTAATATCTTCACAAATAGAGATAGTGAGTTCATTGATGGCACAAACTATTCCTCATAAAAAAAGAATGGAGATGAATTACATTAACATAGAGTATTATTTTCTGATAACGTAAATTCTAGCAGTCTACCTCCTCTTGGAGAGTTAGAATGAGGGACTATGTTTTTGAAAAAGTTAATTACTTCACCAATTATACACCTCTAAGTTAAAGTAAGAAAAACAATAGTTTCCTTCCTAGATGGATACAAATCAAGAAAATGTTTGTATGTATTTTGTGAAGGTTGGGATAATCCATAGGTACTATATCCTAGCTTATGGAAGACATGAATGTGATTATGTCTAATAAACTGACGTTAATATCAGCTGAGACACCCACACATAATAAATCTAGGGTAATCGATTCATGCAAAACAAATGATATACAGCAAAAGTGCATTTTCAAAGACGTATTAAAGACTGCTCCAGCAGCTGAAAACTATGGGAAAATCATAGAATCATAGAATGGTTTGGGTTGGAAAAGACCTCAAAGATCATTTAGTTCCAACCCCCCTGCTGCGGGCAGGGACACCCTCTACTAGATCACGTTGCCCAAAGCCCCATCCAACCTGGCCTTAAACACTTCCAGGGATGGGGCATCCACAACCTCTCTGGGCAACCTGTTCCAGTGCCTCACCACCCTCACAGTAAAGAATTTCTTTCTAACATCTAATCTAAATGGACCATCCTTCAGCTTAAACCCATTACCCCTTGTCCTGTCACTACACTCCCTGATAAACAGTCCCTCACCATCTTTCCTGTAGGCCCCTTCAGGTACTGGTAAGTCGCAATTAGATCTCCCCGGAGCCTTCTTTTCTCCAGGCTGAACAACCCCAACTCTCTCAGCCTGTCCTCATAGGAGAGGTGCTCCAGCCCTCTGATCAGCTTCATGGCCCTCCTCTGGACTCACTCCAACAGCTCCATGTCTCTCCTGTACTGGGGCCCCCAGAGCTGGACGCAGTACTCCAGGTGGGGTCTCACAAGAGTGGAGTAGAGGGGCAGGATCACCTCCCTCGACCTGCTGGTCACACTCCTTTTGATGAAGATCAGGACACGGTTGGCTTTCTGGGTGGCTGCAAGCGCACACTGCCAGCTCATGTTGAGCTTCTCATCAATCAATACCCCCAAGTCCTTCTCCTCGGGGCTGCTTTCAATCCATTCCCTGCCCAGCCTATAGTAGTGCTGGGATTTCTTTCTCTCTGGAACGTTTGTCTTTATAGGAACAAGACAGGGTAGTTGAGAAATCAGAGAAAACAGAATCTTCAAGCCACCAGGTTCTAAGCTCTCAGCAAGTTTAATTGGACCATGTTTTGGAGGCCAGTGTAAGTTCATAAAAATGTAACATTTTTTATGCAGAGACAATTGGTAAACTGAGACAAAAAGCACTTAATCAAATGGTTTCCAATTAACTCTAATCTTTTTGCTTTTCCTAAAGCTATGTAAACAGCTGGAAATTCTTAGTATTCACATCTTTATGGCATTTAATAGCTGTCAGAAAAATATTAATCATAGTTGTTTTTTCTTTTTCTTTCTTTACAGTTATGGAATATTTTACAGTGGAGATGGGCATACTGTCCAAAAATTGGAGCTTGTAGATGCATACCCAAACAATCTTTATTCTTATATAAACCAATTATGTCCAATCCAGTCTGTATTCTTTCCACTGAGTTCAAAGGGCTTAGCAACAGAAAAAGTGTGTGTGTATTATATGAAGAACTGGTGGAATTGATCAGCTTACTGGTCCAGGTATGGCTAAGGTGGCCAGGAGCAATGGAAAACTAGAACTAAATTGGAAGAAAAGAAAAAAGAAAATACTGGGAAAACTAGAAATATTTTTCTAAATTCTCTGTTCCTTTCCCTTCTTTCAGGTCTTTCAGTATCTGGGATTCTGTCTCTGTGCCCACCCTAGAAGATATGGAGGGGTGTTTTTTTTTGTTTTGTTGGTTTTTTTTTTTTTAATTCCACTGTACATCTGGTATTTTGACATAAGCTTTACTTCTTCAGAACTCTTTTTATTTTTAAACAACAGGTTCTATAAGAGAGAAATAATTTGGAAAATCTACGTATTTTACTTCAGGACAGAATTAAGCCTATTCAGTCACAGTACTTTGTGAATTTTTTGTTTCATTTTCCATTTCTCCACTTTCCTTTTTAAACTTTGTACTCAGGACTGAATTGATCAAGATGCATAATGCTGTCTCCCTATTATCAAACTTCTGGGTGCCTCATGGATCAGAAAATGCAATTTAACAGCAGAACTGGTCTTTCCATAGAAAGTTTTGATTTTCAAATGGGTAACATTTTGTTTGAAGTATGTAACAAACCTTAATGGCAGACTTGCAAAACTATACTGAAAATGTCTCTAGTACTGCATTGTTATAGAATTATAAATACTTTCTCCTTCTAGGACAATTGCCATGGCCTCTCTGGTGGTATTTAAAACTTTGGAGCTCAGAAGAATGTAGAAATTAGAAATAACTGGTCTAGATGATGATGTTTTGATTTGAAATTATGTCTATTAGCATCTGATTCGAATGTTAGATTAATATCTGGGGGTTTCTTTTCTAGGGTTTTCTGGGGACCAGTTCTTGTCTTCTTATGGATGCATGGTCTTGATCTTTTCTTTTTTTACCACATAGGTATTATTAAAACAACTGAAAAAGCAAATTCTGCATTTAAATGTATAGACATGCAATTCCTGCTAAAGTCAGTGGGATTTGTATTAATGCAATTGAAAATAGAATTATGTCCTTAATGTCTTGATACACAGAATCACACAGAATGGTTGGAAAGGACCTCTGGAAGTCACCTGGTCCAACCTCCTTGCTCAAGCAGGGCACCTAGATCCAGTTGCCCAGCACTATGACCAGGCAGCTTTTGATAGGAGATGCTTGAACCCACTGCTTAGACACCACTAGGATGCCTTGGGAATATTGCATGTTGAAAAACTCCAGTCAATTTTTAGTTCTAACTGGTACCTTTTAATGTTTACTTCTTATTTTGTGCAGTATAAGTACAACATTTAATATATATAATATAGAGGAATGTAGTGGTTCTGACACAGCTAACCAACACTCCTAAAGATACTGTTGTACTTGATTGATTTTATTCATATTAAGCAGTTATGGGATTTCAGGAGGAAGGCCTATATCTAGCAGTCTAAAGTCTCATTTCAAGTGGTCACATGGAGATTCAAAGATTAAATTATACAGAAGTAAGAAAGAAAAATTTGAAAAAGAGAAGCAAAGAAAGAAACCAACATCCATTTAGTAAAATGTGTAAGATAAATATTCAAGATTGTGAGGAAGGATTAGGATGGCAGGAAAGAAAAGGGAAGTTTTTTAATACATGAAGGAATTACATATGAAGCATGGAGGAAGAAAATTAGAGGGAAAGTACTAAAAGGAATTGTTACAAGTAAGGTCAGAAAGGAGAATTAAAATCAAAAAGGAAAGGGATGTAAAGAAGTATTTAAAGATGAGAACAAGAAACTTGCATGGAATACGTAATGCAAGGGAAAATTAATGAACAGATTCGAATAGGTGACTCCTATAATAAGAGCAGAGGATGAGATGCCATTTTTGCTACAGTCTTTTTGGGTGACTGGATGGAGTGAATTAAATGAAGTGCTAGTGCTCCATTTCAGCCTCTGTAAGTATTTTATTTTCTATAACTCATTTAAAATTGTTCTTAAACACCTGTTGCCTGTGAAATTTCTGAAATTACCTTAAGTATATAATTACATCAAATTCTTAAACACAGATCATTAAAAACTGTTTTCTGGCAAACATAGTTTGAATACCTTGTCATTAAATTGTAACTAATATGAGTGCCATGATGGTTTTACTCTTCTTATTCCATGTGATAAATAGAATAGGGCTGTGCTTATGTATATTGCAATCACATTTCTAATTGATAGGTGTTCCCATTTGATTTAAGTAAGACTTAGATACCAAAGTGGAAGACAGCCATATTGGCTCTTTTTTTTTTTTTAATTTTTAATATAAACTGGTTACTTAAGCTATTCTCAGTCTAGTTAAGCTCTGCCTATAGTGGCTTTTAAAACATCTTTGTTGTTTCTATTCCCTGAACAAAACGTGTATCCTTTCAAATTAAACTCTTCACAGTTTCAGTAGATTGCTAATTATGCTCATTTCAACCTTCAGCTCCTCGGGTTAACTTTACAAAGGATTACATGATGAAGGCACCTGTCCAGAAGCTATGATAATAAGGCTACCAATTTATAGGTAACTGGACAGTCATCAAGTAACACACAATTTTATTTATGCTGATGTAGCTCACACTGGAGCCATGAACCTGAGGTGAATGGCCTCTAAGCCTGTCAATTCTCTGAACCACCTTGTCATCATGTGTTGTCTTCTGTCTGCTTTCTATTCATTTCCCAAACTGATAAGAGTTCAGGAAGTCCGTTAATTTATTTGTAAATAATTTCCTTCATGCCTTGCAATGATGTGTGTATGCTTACATGTCTCTATGGACTTCTTCACTTCTGATGTACACACATTTTGAAAATTATCCTTTAAAAGTGTCAGGTACTGTAAAGAAACCCCCTTAGGGCAACTGCCAAAAGTTGGTATCTGTTGAATCTGAAGTTTCCTCTTATGGGAGAATTCTGTACATCCCTTGTAGGATTTTCCATTGCCTTCATGATGCATTCCTGGGGAGAAACTGCCTGTCTGGGCCAAAAAACCCCACTGAGCTCAGATAAGGACATTTTAGGTAGAGACTGCTGTGAAGGACGTCCTTAATCACTGAGACATTCAAGTGACTAACCTCCATATTCTAATATCAGTTTCCAAGGTTAAATCAAACATCTAGGCTGCCTCTAAATAGGTTGGAGAGAAATGGTCAGAAAAGTTGAGGTAGATTAATTACCTACAGAATTTCTTCTCTATCTTCATTAAAAACACACAAACCTTAATAACTAATTCCTGTTTTCCTCAAAACTTTCAGACAGATTAGGAGGTGCAGTGACTCTAATCTTTCGTGCAAAACCCTTTGACACTGTTGAGTTAACCTGTAGGTTTTTATCTCAGGTTTTTCTTTTATGTTGCAAAATTAAGACCAATTCTCTGGCTTTGTACAGTCTTGTCTTTGTGAACTATTGCAGTCTTCTAGTGTTAGAGACAACCGTTGAAATTTAGAGAATAATCTCAGGACACTTTCACTTATGCCATGAGACAGCAGTCATAGGATCACAGAACTACAGAATCACAGAAAGGTTGGAGATTGGAAGGGACCTCTGCAGTTCATCTGGTCCAACCCCCTGCTCAAATAGGGCCATTTAGAACCAGTTGCCCAGGACCATGTCTGGACAGCTTTTGAATATCTCCAAGGATGGAGACCCCACAGCCTCCCTGGGAAACCTGTGCCAGTGCTTGGTCACCCTCGCAGTGAAAAAGTGTTTCCTGATATCCAAGCAGAAGAACCTCCTGTGTTTCAGTTTCTGCTCTTTGCCCGAGGTCCTGTCACTGGGCACCAAAAAAGGAGCCTGACTCTGCCTTCTTTGCACCCTCCCTTCATATATATATACACATATATATATACACACATTGATAAGATTCCCCATTAGTAAGAAGTGGCTCAGAACTGGAAGTTGAGTGAAAATGGTGTAAAGTCTTCTACATCAAGTAGGCTCTTGTGCAACAGGCAGGAAGATGTGTCTCTATTTTTGAAGACAAATATGTACATTTAAAGGAAGAAGCCTTGTCAAACCAGTTTGAAAAAAAGCCCTACTGGCAAATCAGTTTTAGTGTTCATTTTTGCTCTCACATCCCTCTGCATAAAGTACAGATGTATTTCTCTCTGGAGTCATGAAATGCTTTTTTGATATGCCTTATCCATGGCATTTCTAAGGAGCTTGATTCCTTTCAAATGCTAAATATATAAAGATACTAGAACAAAACTGTAATAGATTTTACATTTCCAAAAATACAGTATTATTTTTTCTGTTTTGCTATGAAAAAGGTGTATATATGCAAAAATTTTGTTCTGATTCATGTATGGCTTCAGCCTAGGGTAATCTCAACTGTTGTTATAAAATCCACTTTCCAAATATCATGTGGGTTTTACACATGCAGGAACTAGTCTTCACCATTATTTCTTTTAATTTGCAGTAGATTTCATGTAAATAATTTCTATTTCCCTAGTAGCTATTGAAAATTACGTTATCTTAAAAATAGTATTTATTTTATATTTTACATTCCTTCTTTTCCTCTGGATGAAATTCTGATCTTAGCTACATTAAAAGAGTTTCAAAGAAATCAGTGAATATTTCCAGTTGTATAAGTATATAAGAATAATTAAGATAAGAAATTTTCCCTCTCTCTTCCTAGCTATTTATACAATATAAGTATTTTCTCATATTGTTATTCTAGCACTGGTTGAAATGAAGAAAAATCAGACATAAACAGTACATCAGAAGCCTGCTCCCACAGAAACATCTTCATGAGAACATTTAGCAATGGATTTTATTGTTCTGTGGTTTGAAAACATTAACTAAAATACAGGTAGCCCAAATGTTAGGCATTTTTTAAAGAAAAAAAATAATTTATGTACAGCAATTTTCAGAGATATGGAAATAGTTTTTGTGGAGGCAAGCATAGATGTGTTACATACATATATTATTACCATGAAATTGACATAAAGAAATAAATTAACAAAATTCTATTTCTCCAATATATAAAGTTTTCTCTAATATTTGAAATAAAACTATGATAACACTGTCAATGACTACAGTCTCCAAAATAATTGCTGGATATAATTCCTAGTATATGTCAAGATAAAAAGGGAAAACATACCTTCCACCTACTAATCTGCACTTTCTGTCTGCAGTACCCCATTAAACTCTACCTAGTAGCCTTTGCAGGGGAAAGTTTCTGTGGCTGTAGATGGTCAACATAATTTCAGTGAAAGCTGAAGGAACTCTTTGTGTCTGCCTTTTATTATTTTCCTCTAGTCTTGAACTAAAGGTGAAAGAAATTACCTAAATTAATTATTTAACCATGGAGACTAGAGATAGAGTTTTATACTGCTATGATCTGCAGTCATTTCTAAATTATTTCCATAATGAATGTCAAAGTCAGAGAAGAACTGAGAAATACAGGATGTATTTCTACTGTCCATGTCACTTCAATGTCAATGTTCTGCTTTCAGAGGTACGAAAGCAACTTCTATTGGAATTAACAGGACTATTTACAGTGGTAAAAACATTACCACCACAGTCGAAAGAGAAGAAAATTAGCCACTGTAGAGGTTAAATCCTGGTAAGTTTTACCTTGCCATCCATGTTTCATCATCCCTTTTATGTGTATGGATTTGCTAGATTCTAGACTACCTGGTACTGTTTTAGTAACCATTTTCAACACTTCCACCCCTGTAGCCTCCCTCACTACCAAAACTTTACCATGAAAACCCAAAACAGGTTTAAACTATGAATGACTTTATAGGCACAGTCAGAAGTAAGGAATGTAAGGAAAACAATCCAGGATCTGAAAATAGTGCATCCCAATGAGGATTTTGCTGTAAGTAGTCTCTCCCAAGAAAGAATATTTAACAATGTGAAAAAGTTATTTAGCTAACACGAGGCAGCAAAGTGCCCTTGTGGCCAAGAAGGCCAATGGTATCCTGGGGTGCATTAAGAAGAGTGTGGCCAGCAGGTCGAGGGAGGTTATCCTCCCCCTCTACTCTGCCCTGGTGAGGCCACATCTGGAGTTCTGTGTCCAATTCCGGGCTCCCCAGTTCAAGAAAGACAAAGAACTACTGGAGAGAGTCCAGTGGAGGGCTACGAGGATGATGGGGGTACTGGAGCATCTCTCTGATGAGGAAAGGCTGAGAGAGCTGGGTCTGTTTAGCCTGGAGAAGAGAAGACTGAGAGGGGATCTAATCAATGCTTATAAATATCTAAAGGGTGGGTGTCTAGAGAATGGGGCCAGACTCTTTTCAGTGGTGCCCAGTGACAGGACAAGGGGCAATGGGCACAAACTGGAACACAGGAAGTTCCATCTCAATATGAGGAAAAACTTCTTCACTCTGAGGGTGATGGAGCACTGGAACAGGCTGCCCAGAGAGGCTGTGGAGTCTCCTTCTCTGGAGATATTCAAAACCTGCCTGAATGTGATCCTGTGCAACCTGCTGTAGGTGATCCTGCTTTAGCAGGGGGGTTGGACTAGATGGTCTGCAGAGGTCCCTTCCAACCCCTACCATTCTGTCATTCTATCATTCTGTGATTTTGTAAAGCAGCTTGTAGACCCTTTCTTTAAAAATGCTTTTTTTGAACTTTAATATTATTTATAAATCATATTTACTAGAGCAATTTTATTATTATTATTTTAAATTTCTGGTTTAATGATTACTCATTAAATATGGAGAATACCATTTTATACATAAATTGGAGGGCATTATTTTTTAATATCATTACAGTTGCTTATCCTTTAATGTGATAGCATGTGGTGTAGGATAGGCACAGACTCTGTAGGGTGCAAGTACAGAATCAACTTTATTACAGAATTTTCTGATTATATAGTATTTCTTGTTAAAAGAGGAGGATCTTTTATTCCCCAATCATCACCTGATTTGCGTTCCCCGCAAGATCTGTTATTCTGTTTTTCTCTTGCACCTGGTAGGCACCTGGCTGTCTGTTCTCAGCTCCTTATCTCCTGGATTCGGCCAGTCACATGTTATTTACGAGCTACTGAAGAATGCAAGGCCTGTTTTGTGCATGTCTTTTCTTTGAACCGCTGTTTTTTGCTGCTTTAGCGCACAGGTCGAAATCACACATTACCCACGCTGTCTTTATTCGCTAAAGCGTTGTTCTCCACAACAGCAAATTTGTTTTAATTTACACACAGCAGATGCTTCCATTTCTTGATGTGAGAACAAACTCACTTGTGCGCTATTGTAAGATTAGAAGATATTCTGTGTATAAAAACTGATATTAATCCATATAATTTTCAACCTTGTGGAAATCAATTATAAAGTAAAAAATATTATTTTGAGACTCAAGTTGATGTTTTTATTTTTAAATGAGATAGAAAGACTATGCAGGAAAAAAAAGAAAAAAAAGATTAAAAAAGATTAAAAAAGATACAAATTGAGAAAGTACGGAGAGAATAGCATTCTTCCCAGTTCATCTTTTAGGAGGAAGGCAACAAAATTTCTCATTCTGAAAAGGTAAATGTTCAGTTAGGATTATGAATGTCCTTCATTTCTGATTTCTTTTCTGTGCTGTTGCTTAGCAGATGAATTGTATTGGAGTTTGACAAGTGACCGTGTTGACTCTACAAATTATTTGTGTGGTGTCTCAAAGCAAGGGGAAAACCCTCACAATCCTATATTAATTCCGGTAGACTCAGTATACAGTCATTTGTCATCTCATTATTGTTTTGTAAGGGTAACAATGCTACTCCAGAAAAAAAAAAAAATGGTTGGATCTTTGACTTTCCTTTCTCCATCTCTAAGAGCAGTGCTTGATTCTCAGTGGAGATTTTTTAGAGAATAGCAGACTTTGGGACTAAAAATTACCTTTTCTTAGTGATTTTTGGTGGAAACTCCTCATAAATAACGACAACACGAGAATATACATTTAATTTCTTTATGGGTGCATTTTTAAATGAGAACATCTTAGCAAAGCAGTGTCAATTAGGTATCATATTATTATATTTGAGTTCATAAAAGGAAGCTTCTTCATATTCTGCTAAGAAAGAAATTTAATGTAATGTTCTTCTCACTCAACTGTAGACATCTATAGTGCAGGTGTCTCCATTTCATCTAGTCACTTAGGTATTCATTGCAGCGACAGAGAGAACTATAGGACACAGTCCATTCAATCTATTTTAGATACTCAATGAGATAAACCATGCTGTAGAAGTACCTTCTTTCATTCTCAGAAAAAGGCTGTAGTTGATTGACCTCAATAAATTTCATCAGATAAATCCTCCCTATAACATGTGGAGTTTAAAGTAGGAAATTAAAGCAGGATCTAGTCAGTGTAGAACATCTCCCAGTATATTCCTTGTGTCTTGGAAATATCATTAAAAGTTATTACAACCAGTTTTATCTGACCCTCTCAATCTCAGGAAAAATCATGCTATACCCTGTTGCCACCCCCCCCCCCCCCTTATTTAATATGTCAGGTTTAAGCAATTAATACCGTAATTACCTCAAAAAACCCCAAAGCCTTGTTGATCAGAAGTCTCTCTGTCTTTGGAGAAACTGGTCTATTCCTTGTAGACTACTTCTAATCACAGGTCAAGGTCAAGTGAATGTAAAGTTCTTAATTTATATTTCTTTAATTGTAACCTTTACTCTATTGCTGAATGCATATATTTGATTCTTCTTCTGCTGAGTATTTTGTTTCACTAATTTGCTAAATGCATGATAGCTGTAGCAATACAGCCATTAAACTGGAGCATATGAAAAAAAGGAGCACTCATTCCGTTCCTTACTTCACTTAGTAATGGAAGAAAGCAACACCTGTACTTGTTCAATTCACGTCTCCAAAATTTCCCTGCAAATTTTTCAAAATTACAAATTCAGTGGAGAAAAGAAAAACACTTTTACCATTAAGTGCAAGGTCTGTGATCTTGATCTTAACAATTTTTACTTTACATGCTTACCTCTTATAACTTCATTGAAGACCATAATAAAATGTAGGCCCCATTTTCATGTCCAGTAAGTCCTTTTAATGTGAATCTTGTGAAGACTAATTAAAATAAAGATTATTAACCAAAATTAAATATTTTAATGAAGTTTCTACAAATATTACAACTCCTTGTTCTGTATGAGAAACAAAATTTACTAGACAGATGAAAGAAATACTATTTATATAGATTAAGCTGTGAGCTATAGAAAAAAATAATCACATAAGTAAATATGATGAAAAATGCTGATGACCTCTACTATAAACTAGCAAAAGCAAAGCATAAGGAAATAGAAAGACCTTATTTTAGACTAGTGTATTTGTGACTGAAAATTACAGCATTTCTGCAATTGAAGAGGAATCATGTAAGCAGGTAAAATTTAATTCTTGGTTTACATTAGTTTAAGTTTCTTCTGTTGGGAGGGATAAGAACCTCTAAATATTGATTTATCCTAAAACATACATCTAGCACAGGTAAGAAGACACATTTTTCTTTCTCTTGATTATACAGGGAGCCTACATGATCAGTTTAAACCACCTGCCAACTTTTAGTCACATGTGGTTAGGTGAGATGAACTCCATTGAGAGATTATTATTAAGTGGCATGGAGTTAAGGAGCTGGGAAGGCTGTGATGTATAGGAATATTTTTATTTGTGTTTTCTTGATTGTCCCTCTTTCTTATTTGCACATGTAAACTAATTTTATTATTACTTTATATAAGCACATTTTAATTATATATCACCTTATTTAAACTAAGATCTGTAGCCTTATCCAACATCACCTAATTTTAATAAGAATCTTCCTACCAGCCACTGAGAATTGATTTAAAAACAGTTTCTGCTGTTCTCATGCTGAAAAATAATATAAAATGGCAAAATGACAGAAGATTCCTTCTCTTGCAGTCCTCATATTAAATAATGATAAAGTTATCTTCTTTGTGCTGGAATCTTTTGGATTGCTTTAACCATATATAAAGTGTTTTCCTTCTTGGAAAATTTTTGTTGAAATTCAATGGCACAAATAAAAACTAATGGCTTATAAAAATTAATTAGGCAAAATGTTGACATAATAAATTGTATTCTTTCTAGAACCACACATGGAGACACCAGCAAGCACATGCTTGGTATAATACATCATAATTGTCCTGAAAGAGTTATGACTATGTAGTAGGTCAATCCATAATATGAAGCTATTAAAAAGTTAATATAGATAAACCCTCTAATCCAGGATATGTAGAGAAAACCTGCAGAGGCAAGGCAGCTAATTTTAAAATGTTAACTTGAATATTATGCTGGGACAATTGCATTAAAAAAATAAATAGGGCTAGACAGAGCAAGCATGTCAATGAACACTGTTGTTTGCTCATGGAAATAATCTATTTTTTTTATCACAATGTCATAACCAGATCAACAACAAATAATTCTGGAGCAGAAGTGTTGTGTAAAATAAATATTAAAATAAATAGAATTTGACTATGACTTGATTTTGAAATCAAGTTTCTACTATAGCAATACGCTCAGCAAAATGCTAATAGTGGGAGGGTTGCATTAATTTTTTGGGGTCTTACACTTTATTTTTCTGTAAAAAACCCTAATTCGGCATTTGTATACACACACAATGTGTTGGCACAGCAGGTAAATATCTAAGCATTACATACCTTATATTTTGGACAAAGTCTTTTTTTTGTGCACTATTGACAATGGCATGGGTAAAAAGTTAATTCTGTTTTGTATCAACATACGAGGCATTTAAGGAAGGCTAGTTATCTAGATCAGTCCATTTTCAGTTCAGCAGTAAGATGTTCCTAGATTTTAATTTCATGGGATGTAAAAGTTCTATCAAGGATTTCTGTTAAAGAGAGCATACCATGGTTGAATGAATAGTATTGTAATAAAAAGGCAATCCATCCCTCTGTTATTACTGTATTCTTGCATAATGGTCTAGTCATAATCAAGTGCGAAAAATACTCCAGAAATACATGAGAAGAAACAATGCATCATGTCTAGTTCCTCTACTCATGGGTAGTTTATATACTTTAATGGGGTATTTTGTCAGAGATGTATATAACTAAATGTTTTACACTTAAAACCACTTCCAGTCATTTTTACAGGATCTATGTTATTGAGGAAGGATGCTGGGAAAAATTAATCTCAGCACATGATCCTGTGAAAATGTGTACAGATCTGAATATTCATTGTTCCCATTGAAGTCGGTGGAAATATGACTGTAGCATAAAATACTGAATTGTAGGTGCAGTGAGACTCAGGAAGGAATGAGAGAAATCTATGTCCAGCATGGTGATCTTCAAAATCTCACACTGCACACAATGGTTAGAATGATTGGGCTGACATGTGATAACTTGTCATTTGATACTTGCTAGTTTATAGCATCCCGTGATAGAGTAAAAAAAAGAGAAAACCGTTCACTTCCCTGGATGATGAAGACAGACGGCAGGTGCCACGTGACAAAGCACATCCGTGGGTTATCAATAGGATGAGGGTGGCCCCAGGAAGTTTCCTAAATCCAGGTGATGGTAAAGATTTAAAACACTACTTTCCCAATTACTCTGTAAATTCATTTCAGACTGCCCTGCTCAATATATTTGTTGATGTGAACCCATTTTCATATGACTATGGTATTCCATATTTCCAGTAGAAAACATATTTCCAGTAGAAAATTGGATGGCTGAGTCAGATTTGCTGGGTGCAATAAGCAAACACGTGTCTGGAACTTAGACCTTAACTATGGTGGCCCTAAAGCTTTTAAGCTGACGAGTGTCCTCCCCTCTGAACAAGGGCCACTGTGCAGGGGTAGAATATTCTGGTCCCCATTTACACTTACTTTACCAATATGCTATGCTGCTGGGTTTGTTGCTGACATGTGCACTGCCTGCATTCACATTTATTGAGAAGAAGAAAACTTGGAAATTCTTTACTTAGGTGACCCTTGATAAAGCTCTGATAGGAAAAGATTCCATTGTTCCCCATGGAAGTCACCCCTGGCCACTGCAGTACTGTGCATGGTAGAACCTAGGGATTTCCAAGGGTCTAGGTGTAAACAAACAGTCCTGGAGTTGTGCCACTTTGGAATACCTGCAGTGGTGATCATGTCAAACCAGATACGTTTGCAGAGTATTGTGCCTAGTAGGTCGCTATCTATATCTCCTGGTGGTAGAAAATTTATCTTGCAAAAGTTTCCTTTCACATGAGGATGCAGAATTGAAGTAACTTCCAGTTTTCTTTACTGTGATGTTGGTTTGGTATCTAAACCAACAGTACTTTGAAAGAACAAAACATTTTGATTTCCTGCCTTGTAAACCATACCTTAATTATAACAATTATGTACTTTAACAAATACAATCAATATTGTAATATAGGCATTCTTTACTCCACCTTCCTTTTTTCTTTTTCTGTCAGAGAAAATAAATTATAAATTCTACCTGGAAAAACATACCACAATGCTCTTAACTCTGCCATATCAAGTTCTAAAAGCCCTGCATATGATTTCAGGAACCTGTAATAGCTACCTTATTTGCAGTGTCTGAGTCCTATTTTGGAGATTCTTTTGCTTTTACTGACTTAAAGACATGATCAAACCTGGAATATGATCAGAAAAGAAGAGAATTCAGCTGTTTTTCAGATCATCATAATTCAGAGCATAATAATTTTCAGAGCATCATAATTCAGCCTAGGGTTTAACTTCATATCTTGTTACTGTAGAATTAGGTTCTGCGCTAGGAAATACGAGGTACAGCCTTATCAAACTGGAAAGATTCTTCAGGATGGGAAATAATGCGTTTCTCACTGTTTTAACAAGTTTGTATATTCTGAAAGTTCTTGTGTTCAGATCAAATCTTCAGAAAAAAAGATTATGTGGAAAAGAAATTATCAGTAGAACTCCATCAGAGAAAGGTGAGATTTCATCAGCACAAACACACAGAAAACATTTTGAACAGAATGAACTTGTGGTGTGCCAGACACAGAATAAATACAGTGAATTTCTATCTACATAATATGAAGACAAAAGTCCCAAATCCATTTATAAGACCAACAAATATGTATCATCTAGCACACTCATGATAAACATTTATTATCTTCTATTTGATTAGCAACAGAGACACTGTAAATAAGCAATGTCTTCAAGTTTTGTAAGCTGAGGTGAAAAGAAGGAGACATTCAAATGGTCTCAGAATCTTTTAGTTAAGAAGAATTATCATGAAAAGCCAGATTTCTGTCTGCTGCACTCACTTGAAGCTGGTGGATCACAGAACAAGGAGAGAGGAATTTGATTCTTTCTTCATCTCAGTTACATCTTCCGTAAAACAAAATTCTTATTGACTTTCCTGATGGAATAATCTGCAGAGTGACTTCAGAAACACTGCATTCTTCAGTCTACACTTGCATATTTTGCTCTAAAAACATATTATGGGTTCCAAACTCCCTGGAAAGTGCTTACTGCTGAAAATATCTCTGTTCTGTTGAGACATTTTAGAATTTAGTTGTGCAATCTCAGATAATTTTGTGTGATTACTTGCCATTTTCAAATCAATTTTAGACAGTAAGAGAAAACAGTGTTATTTCACCTAATTTCAGTAATAAAAGAAATAGTTCCCTAGTGGATGATACAAGTTTAATGGCTTAAAAGGTTCATTTTTTGATTGTAGTGTGTGTGATTGCGTCAGATCAACAGTTAAGGCAATGAGCAACAGTCACGCTTATGAAAGCCTATGATCAGGATCAATAGAAAAATGCATTATCTTCTCTGAGTATAGTACTACTTGGCATCAAGTTTTCTGTAGAAAACATTTTTCTGAGAGACAAAAGAGAACTTAGAAGGGAAAAAATCAATGAGTTTTATAATATTTCTCCATTCAATGTATGACAAATAATATGTAGAGAATGCCATGACAATATGAACTTTATCAACCTTAAAATCATGGACCACACACACTAGTTGTGTGAAATGTTCATAAATCCATGATCACAATGAGTTATACTGGTCTCATGGCAGTTTAATGCCAATGGTGTATACTGATGAACCAATATGATGACATATTTTACCGCAATTATTTTACATACATCTTGTTAACAGCTCACTTTCTTAAATGTCTTTCATTTTAGTTGTTGTGCTTGACGCTGTGAAAATGGAAATCATATTTGACCTTTTTTCCCATTTTTATTTTGCTTTTTGTTCAATTGCATGAGTCTGGCATCAGTTTGCTCATGCAATGCTTGAAAGCCCATATGTCCTTTCAGGTCTTCAAGGAGCAGAATCTGATATTAAGAAGTGCTGCTACTTCTTCATAGATATAGTGGGCATTCTGAAAATTCAGTGTTTGCAAAATAGATAACTGAACCCCTGAACCATTTTGAGTGAACCAAATACACAAACCATATTGTCTCTCCACTAAAGAACAACATTTAAGAAGACATGAAAGATCTGCTTGTGTTCAGAAATCTACAACCACCTGTCAGTTATTGACAAGTGTGGGACGGAAGGAATAGAAAGACCTGGTATGGTTCTTCTCCTCTGACAAACACATTTTGATGGCTGCAGATGTGATCCCTCAGTGTAAGATAAGATTAAATCCCTGAATGAAACCCTGTATCATGTGTTTTGCCGCATTTCACCCAGGGTCCCATAATTTGAAGTGCCAAAAGTGAATTACATACCTGAATGCTGTATATCTACAGAATCATCAACTCACAGAATGGCTGAAGTTGGAAGGCACATCTGGAGATCATCCAGTCCAACCCACTAACTCATTGCAGGGTCACCTAGAGTATGTTGCCCAGGACCATGTCCAGCTGGGTCCTGAATATCTCCGAAGGTGGAGATTCCATAACCTCTCTGGGCAACGTGTTCCAGTGTTTGACCACTGTCACAGTAAAAACCCTTTTTCTTATGTGTAATTTTGCATAGTTCAGCTTGTGTCCATCTTTCATCTCCTTTCACTGGTTAGCACTGAGAAAATTCTAGCTTTATCTCCATCTTTCCTCTCTCCTGTCAGGTATTTATAACAAAAGCTAGGACTGAAGTGGACTTATACCCTTTCATTATATCACTTGAAAGAGCTACTCTGTTAATACTGCTGATGGAGAGAAAACAAGATTGAAAAATAACATCTTGAAGCTTTTGTTTTCTGTGCTGCTCTTTTTCATACAGGTACTTCTCAATTCTTTCCAGCAATATCTGATGAAAACATTGCAAGAGACGGTATCATATTGGTATAAGAGTCAGTTCTTTCACTTGAAGACAGACAGTAAGACTTCACTTCCTTTTGCAAGGCAAACTTCCCTTAACATCAAAGTAAGTTTGTTTGAGAAAAATCGAGTGACAACTTTAAGAATTAGACTCTTGCATGAATGTCCATTTACTGTTTTAAACAATGTATTTTTTTATTTTCCTTTTTAGTGATTGAATTGATTTCTTAAATCCTGCTCAAAGACAATTCAAGCAGGTCATTGTTGCAAACCCTTCAGAAGATAAGACTAAGTGCAGTCTTGTGATCTATGCTGAAAGCAAGAAAATGGGGTGCAATAAAGTGGTACATATAAAGAGATATTAATTCAGCATGAAGGTGAACTGGATAGACAAAAGTTTCAGAGGGAAGGATATGGAAATTGCAATACTCATGTAAATAAATACAACTGATAGAGTACTAAAAAATAATAGTAAAAGACAAATGCTTTATTGGCCTGTAATGAAAGAGAAATATCATATTTTAAATAAAGTTGAGGTAACTGCTGAACAACTTATTCTGGTAAATTCTTATTTTAGGGAAAGGAAATTTACCTAAGTATTGCTTGGCTTAATATTTCTGGACTTTATTCCATTTAACAGTAGTTTAGTTTCAGAATATGGCATCTGGACCCAGACCCTTATTTGCTAGGCAAAAACTAGAAGAAGTCCAGAGGTAAAAAATAAAATATGCCGAAAGGCATACAAATAGGTACCCATAGAAAAAAATTAAGAAAAATTAAGCATCCTGAAAAGTGTATTGAAATAAGATAGGATTGTTCTTTCTTGCTTATGAGACATATAAAGTAGTCAAGAACAAGTGGAAATGGAGATGTGCATGAGTTTAAGATGCAGCATAGGTGACCAAAGTTATATACTTATTCTACATGAAGGCAAACACCAGAAAGTTTTATTCGGATACTGAAAAGTCATAATTGCTTTGTCAAACATGGTACGTCAAGAATCATTGCCTCCTAGGGGGATATAAAACCATTTACATAAGACGTTTTAAGAAAACAGGAAAATTAAGTATCTATTTCTTTGTGTCCAAAATTTGGCTGTGGTGCACTTTGGCTTTTGGAGTTTTCTGTGAATTTGAAAGCACCTCTGGCATCTGCCCTGAAGGTGACTTTTAAGGGTGTAATATTTTGGCCATTTCTATGAGCTCTGGATTCTTGACAGTTGAAAGTGCTGGAACTATTTATTAAATCAGTATTTTGAGTTTATTAAGTCACTTTAACTTTGAATCCTTGGATTCTAACTGGATTATCTAAACCCAAGTGATCCACTGCATCATTTATGGGCTTCAAATGTCCCAACACTGCATCTAGATTTCAATATTTTTTGTTGTTCCTCATCTACAGTTCTCATGTAATAAACTATAGTATAATGATTGGAGTCAAAACTGGTCATGTATCTACCCCTTAGCCAGAAATAACTAGAACCTCTAGTGAATCCTTGATAAGGACTGTGAATTAATTGGTTGAGAATTCATGTGAATTCAGTCTACAAGACTGAAAAGCTCTTCACTGACTTTCTTGACCAGATCTCCTTTGAGTATAATGGGAGCTTAGCTATCTAGCACAGTTGGAGACACCTAAGGAAAAAGTGTGTTAAGCTGTGAGCTCAATACTTTTCACAGAGCATAAAAGCTTTTATGTGAAATTAGAGCAAAGAATGAAAGAAAGTACCATCAGGGAAGGTGAGTGAAGTACAAGTCCAACTAGCTATTAACCTCGGTTGTTCAAGAAAAGGGAGTATAGTGCTGATAGCTATACAGAGGATCAGGTGACCAGAAAACATTTGAGCACAAGGTGATGAGAGGAGAACAGGGAAGAAGAGAGGTGATGGATGGATTTTATTGCTTTCAGCATAGATCACAAGACTGCATTTAGCCTTATCTTCTGAAGGGTTTGCAATAATCTTTGAGGCCTGAGCCTTTTTGTAGAATTGTTTGTATAGTGATATTAGAATAAAATAATATCATTAACACTATCACATTATTAATACTGTTTCAGCTTACGGTAGTCAGCATTTTTGTTGAAAAAATATTTTTCTTACTCCTTTTCTCCCTGTGCATCAAACTGATGCTTCCTTCCTTCCATTCTTGCAAATCTGATTTCCCTTTGCCTGGGACTCTGAGGTTTTCCCAGTGTTTTGGGACAGCAAGGATCCCCCAGTGTGTCTGCAGCCCAGTTCTTCACGATTGTTGCATCGGATGATCGTCCTTTCTTGTTGCAGAAGGAAGCTGCTGAAATATGGTCTGACCAGCCATATTTCCATTAGTCATAGTAACTCTCCTGTGTAAGGAATTGTCTGGGCCAGCAGCTGACAGATAATCAGAGCTGATGACCACAACTGCTCTGTGAAGTGATCATCCTTCAGTGAGGTGACAAACACCTATACTTGGCAAGGGTAGTCTTTTGGAATACATCAAGACAGATTTAGTTAGGGTTACTTAAACGCCTCTGAGGCACATACTCAAGCAAACAGCTGTGGTAGGTAAAGCAGTGCAGCCTGTAGCTTCTCGTTCTGCCCCTTTGCTGAAGGTTACTGCCATCACAGAACCAGCTGACAGAAGTGAATCTGCACTCATATTTCAACAGTTGCTGTTCACAGGTTGATTTATGAGGGCAAACTCTACAGCTGAGGTATGGATTGACACCTTGAGTGGCTGAGGTATTGACTGTTGGGATCAGCAACACCTTAAACCATTGCAGCTAAATCCAGGAGTGACTTAACTTCATAAAGTTTAAAGCTATTATTTTGAAATTTATTACACACTATGCCCCTGAAATTGTCTTATGAAACTAGAATAATGTGAAACTAGGCATTCACACAATGTCAGGTTTCCAAATTAAAAGGATTTCAACTTTTTAAATTCATCATCTTAACATTGTATTACTATAAAATGGTGCTTGTAAGAGAAATTGCAGAAAAGAACAAGAAGAATGAGCAGAGTTCTTGAAAACATGACCTCTGAAAAAAGGATAGGGTTTGAAGAAAAAAAATGACTGGAAGGGATATAAAATAGCACTCTTTGATATGCAAAAGGTAGTTACAAAGAGGAAAGGAATAATCTGTTCTCTGTGTCAGCCTTGGAAAGAACAAGAAGTAATGGTCTTAAATTAGAGCAAAGGAAATTTAGATTATGTATTAGGAAAAGATTTTCAACCATAAATCATGGAAAAGGACTGTCTAGGGAGACTGGAATTATCATTACTGGAAGTTTTTAAGAACAGACTGGGCAGACAACTTTCAAGGCTGAATAAGGTGGAGGTGATCTTGTCCTGGGAAAGAATGATAAACTTGAAGTTCTTTGTGAGATCTATTTTCTTTGATGCTGGAACATCTAATATGTCACACGAATTTAAGTACAATTTAATTGAAAAAAGCCCAAACAGTGGCCAAACAGTGTGAAGAATGAAGGGCATACTGGTTTGCTGACCAACAGATTATACTGGGACTGATTTACTACTCTGCTGTGAAATGAATGACATATATTAATATAGCTCATCCAGCTGGGGAACACACTGAATGATTCAGAATTGACCAAAGTGCCTTCCCTTCTTCTCTTCTTTTACCATTAAAGCTATTTTTAACTCTTTTCTGTGTTGACTGGATTGTGATGTCTAATGAAAGAAAATGATCTCTCCACTCCTCTTTGTTCTCAGGCCTTAGTATCAGCAGTCTTTATAGCTTATATACAAGGGCTTCCACCACTCTGGTTATCCGAGTAATTTTTGAATGGTATGCAACTACTACCTGAACTGCCCAACATGTCTTCTTATGTATATGAGCAATCTAGCATGGAGCCCGGATATGATCTACCAGTGCTGATGCTACTTAAGCAAACTAAGATTGCGAATTTCTGGTTTCAGTCACAAACCAGACCTCAGAATGTTAAAAAATATATATTTACATTTTTCAGATAAGCTTTTTTGGAAGGGAGTGGTCATTAGCCTCATGAAAATTTACTCTGAAAGAGCTCTTTCTCTGTGGGATTTTGTCAGTTTATAACAACATTGTGTTGTATACCAGATCTCTCTGGTGAAGTCTAAGATATATCTGTGGTCAGCAATAAAAGCTGCCCTTCGCAAGGTATTCCAGGAGAGGGTCTCACTGTGGTAATACTTAACACTGAACATTTCACAATGAGGTTATAAAGATAACTGAAATACCTTTACTGCAATTTAGCTCAAATATTTTAAAGGTTAATGGTTTATTAGGATAATGAGCTCTGCAAAAGGTCATATCAGGTAAACTCATAAAACCAAACATCTTGAAATAGAATTATAGAATCATAGAAGCATTGAGGTCAGAAGGAGCCTCTGAAGATCACCTGGTCCAGCGCCCTTGCTCAAAGCAAGGTCAGCTAGAGCAAGTGGCTCAGGACTGTGCCCATTTGGGTTTTAAATATCTCTAAGGGTGGAGGCTCCACAGCCACTCTGGGCAACTATTCCCATCCTGTGTGCTCAGCCACACTGTAAAGAATTTTTCTCTTATCATGTCAAAGTGGAATCTTCTGTATTTCAATTTGTGCCTGTTGCCTCTTGTCCTTTCACTGATTAACACTGAGAAGATTCTGGATCTATGTTCCTTATTCCCCCCATCGAGTACTCATTCATATTGATAAGATTTCCCCTGAACTTTCTCTTTTCCAGGCTGAATAGTCCCAGCTCTCTCAACCTCTCCTTCCATGTCAGATGCTACAGCCTCTTTATCATCTTCATTGCTCTTTGCTGGAGCAGTATGTCCATACTGCTCTTGTACCTGGGGAGCTCAGCACTAGAAACATCACTCCATGTGTCTCACCAGTGCTGAGAAGAGAAGGATCACCTCCCTTGACCTCTTGGCAATGCTCCGTATAACAGACCAGGAAGCTGTTGGCCCTCTTTGCTCCATGAGTGCACTGCTGCTTCATCTTGAACTTGTTTACCAGGACTGCAAGGTCCTTTTTGGCAAAGTGGCTTCTAGTCAGCCCCCAGCCTGTAGTAGTGCATGGGGTTTTTCTTCCCCAAGTGAAGGACTTGTCACTTTCCTTTTAGGTTTTCATTAGATTCCTCTCTGCCTGTTTCTCCAGGTTGGTGAGGTCCCTCTGAATGGCCACAACCATCTGGTGGGCAGGACTGCACAAAGCTTGGCAGTCCCTCCACAAAGTCTCAGATCTGAGTCCCCAGCAAGCTGCCAACCTCCCTAAGCAGCATGTCATGTCAGCAGATGGAAGCCTTTGTCCCCCATAGCAGGGAGTCTCCCAATGCTGTTGCTCGCTGCTTCCTTGGGGTGCTTCTGCAGGGCTCAAACTCAGCCAGGTTGGTTGCTCCAGTAAAAGGGAAAGCTATCAATTCTCAGGCAGTTGAGAGTCATATTCCACCTGGAGTTCCTCTTGCTGTATAACGTCCTTCCTGCTTACTTCCAGTATACTCCTCTGTTTCAAGAGGTGTGGGGTTTTTTTTCTGTTTGTTTGTTTGTTTGTTTTTTCCTCCACCTTGCTATTTAAACTGCATACATTTAAAAGGATAGCACTGGAGAAAGGACGTAAGTAACTAATATGTTGCATGCTGCCATTGTTTAACCCCAGCTGGCAACTAAGCCCTAAGCAGCTGCTCACTCACTCCCCCTGACGGCGGGATGGGGGAGAGAATCGGAAGAGTAAAAGTGAGAAAACTCATGGGTTGAGATAAAGACACTTTCATAGGTAAAGCAAAAGCTGCACACGCAAGCAAAGCAGAACAAGGAATTCATTCCCCACTTCCCATGGGCAGGCAGGTGTTCAGCCATCTCCAGGAAAGCAGGGCTCCATCACGCATAACAGTTACTTGGGAAGACAAATGCCATCACTCTGAATGTCCCTCCCTTCCATCTTCTTCCTCCAGCTTTATATGCTGAACATGACATCATATGGTATGGGATATCCCTTTGGTCTGTTGGGGTCAGCTGTCCTGGCTGTGTCCCCTCCTAACTTCTTGTTGGGACACCAGTCTACTTGCTGGTGGGGTGGTGTGAGAGGCAGAAAAGGCCTTGACTCTGCATAAGCATTGCTCAACAACAACAAAAACATTTCCATATTATCAATCCTGTTTTCAGCACAAATCCAAAACATAGCCCCATACTAGCTACTATGAAGAAATTTAACTCTACACCAGCACACACACCAGGTTTTGGTTCTTTTTTTAAACAAAAAAAAGAAGAAAAAGATTTTTAGTGGTTTAAGATACTTTTGTATCAACTGAAAGATAACCTTTTATATGAAATATATCTACTTTCTCACTTACTTTGCTATTATGGCTGATATTCTGGGAGTCCTGCGTGGTCCTGCTTGGAAAAAAGTGAACAGAAGGGAGGAAGCATACGAGTGCCAAGTGGAGGAAAAGGTTATCAATCCATATCAAGGATATGGATACTCTGGCTATTTGGCAGAAAAGCAAAGGTCGAGAATCATTTAAAGTAGGATAGAGGGAGATGAAACTAAAAATACATTGTCAGATACTCAAAGGAAAAAAAAATAATTCAGTGTTGTCACATTGAAGTTCTTTGTGAGTCTAGTTCCAACTGTTTTAGAAAGGTTAGTAGGAGTGATACATCTTCAAAACCCTCCCTTGGCTTGTCAGAGCTAATCCACACAGGGATTTTAAGTGTCACTATGATACTGAAAACCACCATGCAGATGCTGCAAATCTGCCGAATAGATGTCCTGTACCATGTCCAGTTCTGTGCTCCCCAGTACAGGAGATGCGGAGCTACTGGTGAGAGTCCAGTGAAGGGCCACAGATAAGATGAAGAGACTGGAGCATCTCTCCTATGAGGAAAGGCTGAGAGAGCTGGGACTGTTTAACGTGGAGAAAGAAAGGCTGATGGGAGATCTTATTAATGTATATAAATAACCGAAGGGAGGGTGCAAAGAGGACAGGGCCAGGCTCTTTTCAGTGGTGTTGTGACAGGACCAGAGGCAATGGGCACAAACTGAAACACAGGAGGGTCCCTCCAAGCATCAGGAAACACCTTTTATACTGTGAGGGTGACCGAGCACTAGCACAGGTCCATCCTTGGAGATATTAAAAAACTGTCTGGACATGGTTCTGTGCAACTGTAACTAGGTGGTCCTGCTTGAGCAGGGGTGCCCCTTCCAACCTCCACCATTCGGTCATACCGTGATTCTGCAATTCTGTGATAAAGTTTCCCTGGTACCAGCTGTGAGCATATGCTTTGTCCTGATGCGGTATCAAGCTATAGTCCACTCCCATTATGTTTTACTGTAGTTGCCAGTATAAACTCTGCAAAGGAATCTGAGTCATGAACGGCGTGATCAGGTGAACTAAATGACTGGATGTCACGGTCCATTTGGATCTCTCAAATTTATAGGACAATGTACTCTGTAAGTTAAACTTTATTTCATGAGCTCATTAGGTAAAGAAACAAATGAAAGAAGGGTTCAATCCCTTTTTTACAGTCATCTAACACAAGAATTGTGTAATTAATGACTTCATTAGTTCACGAATTCGCTATACATTCTTGAATAACTCACAAGTTTTGCAGTAACTCACAAATTCTCTAACTCACAAATTCTCTAATTCGTGTGCCTATGGGCAAAATACTTACCTAGCCAACTGTGAGAGCGCTCATCCTTCCTCCTCTGTCAAGTTGTGTATCACACTGGAAAGCATGAAAGCCTCACCAGCCCAGCTTCTGTTGGATCTGCATCAAAATCTTTTTGGATAACCTGACATATTTATAACTTCCAACCTTGAAAGTTTGGTCTACACCATTTCCATAACTTAGTGGAATCTGAAGAAACTGCCAGGAGATGATGGAGACAGCAAGTTGCAGGTGATAATAGCTGCAGAACAGCCCTTATATCTTCCATTCCACTGTGTCCTGTGTGGGTGTAGCTCTCACTTTGACCTAATGGTGCTTCTCCCAGCATATATCAGGTCTTAGACAGCTGTCTGTTAGACCAGATCCTGAAAAGGAATCGAGTGATGTGTGTGTCAACTGAAGCAGGACGCAGGAACAACCATAAAACCACAGATTAAATGCAAAGAGTAAATTTCTCTTCATTGCCTTGCCAACTGGGCAATACCTGAAGCAGCACCTGGGCAGAGGCACACAAGCAGGGATGGAGGCACCACAGAGCTCGGTCCAGGCTAGAAGACCACTGAACCTGCTGGTTTTGCCTGTTTATCAGGGATTTATGCAGACATAGTTTACCCCTGTGTTTTGATCTTTCCCGTAGCAGGGCAGGAATCTCAAGCATGTTCGACAGGGTGCCTCTAAGTCTATCACAGTCCTATGCTATCTAAACACAGATGTTGTACTTGTCAAACACACAAGGATAAAAAACAATTAGAATGATATATGTATTTTTCTACACCCCAGCTGCAAGTTACTTGAGTGTATTTACAATCCTCCTCCTCAATCTTCTGTTATTAATCCACGAGTGAATGGTCACACTAGAGGACCAGGATCATGAAGGACGATCACATGGTAGTAGCCCAAGATCCTTGCATTCCTCAATTCGGTGTTTAGGCTTTACCTGTGCCTATCAGAATGGTGTGAAGATTTCAGCCCAAAGGCAGCACTATATTAGGAAAAAACCTAGAAATTGCTACTAGTGTCAGGCTTACTGAAAGCTTTTTCTCAGAGGAAATATTTGAGGATTTCCTCTGCTTGATGGCACATGTTTCACAGGATTTTAGTTTGCCATTTTTCTATCTGTCTTTTCATTATCACATTTTTGTCAGTTTTCTGTAGAACATTTCATATAAAAGTTACTACCGGAAATAAAACCAAAGCTGCATGGAACCAGTAAGGATAGATATAAAGTCCTTTGTATCAAAGTGCTGTTGTGGTTTAATTCCAACTGGCAACTAAGCAGAACACAGCCCCTGCCCCAGTAGGATGGGGAGGAGAATCAGGAAAGAGAGAACACCTCTTCCCCCCAAAACAGTAAAATTCATGAGTTGAGATGAAGACAGTTTAATAGGACAGCAAAGGAAGATAAAATTAAATAATCATAACTATTATGAATTATGAATTATGAATAATAATAGAATATATGAAACAAGTGATGCGCAGTGCAATTGCTCACCACCCACTGGTCAATGCCCAGCCTGTCTCTGAGCAGTGATCATGCGCCGGTCAGTTTCACCTCTAATTTATATACTAGGCATGACGTCATATGGTATGGAATATCGCTTTGGCCAGCTTGGGTCAGCTGTCCCGGCTGTGTCCACTTCCTGCTTCTTGTGCACCTCCTGCAGAAGGCTCATGCCTCCTTGCTGGCAGGGCCTGGGAGGCTGAAAAGTCCTGGACTTAATTGTAATTACTGCTTAGAAACAATTAAAAAACACCAGTGTGGTATCAACATTATTCTCGCACTAAATCCAAAACACAGCACTATACCCATTACTAGGAGGAAAATTAACTCTATCCCAGCTGAAACCAGGACAACTGCACAGAAGACTGAAATAAATTTTAAAGGAAAAACAAATATTTTTTCATGTCATGCAGATCTTTAAACTACTTAACAAGAACCAGAGGTTTTGTAGAAAATAGTGTGAATGAAGGAAGCCAATACAGAGAATGTTAGGTTCAAGAAGAAACAAAGCTACTTTGGAATTCTGTTCTGCAAGCACATGCATTTTGACAAGGTTAAGTCTACCTTCCTAGAAGAACCGGGGAGCCATAGGAGCCCACAACAGCATGAGGCAATTATTTATTTACATGCATTGAATGAAGATGCAACCTGGAATGGTTTCAGTGGCCTACCTTAGAGTTCCAAGACAATGACACTACAAGGGGAAAGCTGGGGGCAGATGATAAGGATAATAAATAAGATGTTTGATGTTTCCTTTTATGCACATAGTAATCAACAATATTGCTAACAAGTGTAGTTAGACCATTGGACCAATCTGGCTTGCACACTTTTAAAATGATCTCCAAAACACATACCTCTAAATAAGAAGCATACCTTTATTACCCCGATACAGGTAACATACCAAAGTTTCAGATGTGATCATGTAATGGGTCTGGAATATGTACTTTGCCAGGATTGCAAATGAAAAATTTGAAATCTCTCTGCAAATAAGAGAGAGATTTTGAACTTCAAATAAAGTTCAGGTTCTGGAATTTTGGCATTCAAAAAAGCTCACTTAACCTTTGTTGATATGATTTTACCAAATGCCAGAACAGCTTTCATTACCATTGCAATACAGGCAGTGAAGCTTTAAAGGAAATGTCAAACATGAAGAACATGTCTGGCAGGGTCTGTATTTTTGGTAGCCCATTTTCTATCACTGTTTAAAAGTTTACTCATGTACAAATACATTGTGCTAAAGAAGAGACAGATAATGAATCAGCTTAGACTGTTGATGTCAATTATTTCCCTTTCTTCTTCTCTTTAGTATGAAAACAGTAACCTTCTGCAAGTAATGCCTTTGAACAAATACAATTATTTTTTCTCTCCATAGCAGGACTGAAGTGCCGCTTAATTAAAAGTTGGATTTCCTATTCTCTGAAAAACAAAAAAATGCTCCTAAAAGGAAAGAAAATGTAGGATGATTAGAATATTATATATTGAACCTTAATGTGTCATTTACATCAACTAAGTTGATCTGTCTGAATTTTAGGCATTGGGCAAGTTAGCAATTTAGGCACCTTTTCTAATCACTGGGGAGAGACAGGTTCCCAACTATGAACTTTGGAAGCAGTTCACCTGATCTAGTTTAGGCATTTAGCTTAGGATAAATTAGTTCTTCTTCTGGAACGGTGAAACTCTTTTCCTTTATAGTAGACCAGACTAGGACAAGCTAAGTTTTTTGGTAGTTAAAGTTAAATAAATAAATTCCATCCAAAGGGCTTGTTCAGAACAAGTACATTCTGCCCAACTCCTAGTTTAGCCAACTCTGGTATGCCTTCAGTCTAGGGAGAGCTTCCAGGCATCTACTTTCAGGTACTACCTAACTTCTGGATCTGCCTAAAATCAGTCACCACTGCTTTGTCCCCTGCTGGGTTCCCCAAGGATCTTCTTTATATAAAAATAATTTGACAAAATGTTTACTAAGTACCAGGACCCAATAGACCTATCTCTGCAAAAAGTTACTTTCTTGCCAAAACAGAGAGGCCCTTTGAACTTACTGTTTCCCTCTTCAGTTCCTTGGGTTTTGGACCTGTGGCTTCAGAGTGGTTCAGTTTTAGCAAAGAGAATGGCAAGTGGCTCATTTCCAAAGTATTCTGTAACCTGGTGATGATGGTACACTGTCCTGTAAAGCACGCAATGAAAGTTCAAATCTTCTCAAGCTACTCAATGCTTTTTTTTTTTTTTTCTTTTAAAAAAAAGACCAAAAAAACCCCCCAAACCCACCACAAAGCAACCAACCAGCCAACAAAAAAATCCCCAGTGGTTTGTATTAACTTTAGTATCACAATCCAGGCATCTCATTAGAGACCTCCATCTCAGAGGTGAGCTGAAAACACATGTAACAGCTATTGTCTGCTAGACCCCTCGTCAGCAGGGCTGCTGCCAGCAGCAGGGATTGCTGCAGACACTGCTTGGGGAAATAAAGGACGAACAGGAGAGCCAGCTTTGGAATTTAGATGACTGATATGGGTGACTGACTTGGCCTAAGGATGTAATGCCAGAGGCTTTTTTAGCTGTTGATTTTGAATGCAGGTTGGCAAGTCTTGCTCTCCAATCTAAGCTCCCCTTTTTCTCCCCCAGTCCATATCATTTCTGGATAACTTAAGCAGCTTCCCACTCAGATCCTCTATCAGCTAATGAAAAGTTTTCCCTCTACGATCTGCACTGTAGAGGAAGATGGAAATCCGATGGAAAATCCCCCTGAATGTCAAGTTGTGTGCAGATTCTGCATTGCAATGCTTATCTAAGCGATGCACAGACATTTCAGAGGATGCAGACCTTTAGGGCTGTTGTATATGCCACCTTTTGTATTCACTTGCACGCATAAATATCTCACATGCAAAGATTTGTCTCTTCCCTTCTTATCCCCTCACCCCCACTATGCATTTTAAAGTCAATATCAGCCACATATGCAGGTGACACAAATTTTTGTTTCTCATTAGTCATAGTGAAACTGCAAATGGGTTTCTGTCACCAACACCCACAGCCGCTTGTCCTGGAAATATCTGTGGGCAAGTAAGGGCAAGTGTAAAGCTGCTCAAGGGCAGACAGGAGATGGGCTATGGAGTTCCAGCCCTGGGTGAGTTTTCTACATAGCACATTCAGCCTTGGATCACCATTGGGCTTGCTGCAGTACAAATAATAAGTAGATAAACAAAGAAAAGAATATAAATGAAATATATCTACATGACTTTGGTGTGAAATACAATGAAGAGTCTGTACAACTAATTGAATTGCTATGGTAATATCTCATTGCTCCTAATAATATCACTGTATTAGCATTATCTTTTTTTTTTTGAGTGCCTGTAATTCAGACTCAGTGATGTTCTCGAAACATGAGGAAAAATGCTCATGTGAATTATTTTTGCCTGAAAAGCAGCTATTGTACGTAAGCAATCATCTAAAAAAAATCACAAGGAACTTAGTGTATGGATTTAGTGTGTCTATATGGCAGCAAAATGACATGATAGATTGTAATGGTTCTGTGGTAAATAATACAGCTTAAAATTAGACTTTAAAAACAATGTAGCTGTCTCAGTTCACTGAGTGTTTAAAATTATCTGATCTCTCATTTACTGCCATCAAATGTATTTTTCTTCTTTTGAATTCAGCATTCAGCAGCAGGGAAATCCAGAATTATTTCACAGTAAAATAACATTAGGAGTCTTCTTTAAAGTGACATATCAATCTATTTATATCCTGCTCATCAATATGATTCCCGAACCCTTAATTTTAATTACATAAATTCACCAAGAAGTGTAGCCTAAGGTTTGCTTTTGATGTTTTTCTTACTAATAGAAAGCAATCTTAAAGCACTAGGTGTTGCATTTCGTCCACAGGGACAAAACTCTTATGGGTGCCTGTGGTTTCACAGCTGAGACCAGTCGTAAAGGATGCTTGGCTGTGTTTAAATTTTGGGCTTCTACACCTTCAGTACCCTTACATACTTTGTATGACTAAACACCTGCTGCTATTACTGACTTCCCTCCTGAATACACTATTTAAAAATGGTTCCCTTGTCAATAAGAAGAACTGGTATTTCAAAAAAGATACTTATGTCATGAATATCGGCAAGCTAAACTGTGAAAATGTGGAAAAACTGTACAGGAATTTTCTATTAAAAAAAAAATCTGAAAATCCAAACTTATCTCTGTTTAGCATATTGTGATTCCAATGAGACCAGCTCTATCTGTTGGACAGACTTAAGCTACTTATGGACACCCCAAGAGAAAAACAGTACAGGAAGTAACACCACACATGGAAAGTTTTGAAAATGTTCCATAAATAATTGTGGCCCACTGACCTACTTCGCTCACAATGGTGAGGGGTTATTTCCACATCTGTCTGATGGGGCTGGTCCTGTTTATGTTGCTGTTCAGTGTACATGTCGATGTGTCCCATAATACCGCAGCATGGTACCTCTTGGGGTATCCAGGCCCCTGAGCTGGAAGACAGGGATGGGGAGAAGAATGAAACCCCCATAATCCAAGGGGAAACAGTTAGCAACCTGTTGCACCACTTAGGTACACACATGTCTATGGGCCCAGATGGGATCCACCCAAGGGTGCTGAGGGAGCTGGTGGAAGAGCTCACCAAGCCACTTTCCATCATTTATCAGCAGTCCTGACTCACCGGGGAGGTCCTGGTCGACTGGAGGATAGCCAATGTGATGCCCACCCACAAGAAGGGCCAGAAGGAGGATCCAGGGAACTACAGGCCTGTCAGTCTGACCTTGGTGCTGGGAAAGGTTATGGAGCAGATCATCCTGAGTGCCATCACGTGGCACGTACAGGACAACCAGGTGATCAGGCCCAGTCAGCAAGGGTTCATGAAAGACAGGTCCTGCTTGACTAACCTGATCTCCTTCTATGACAAGGTTAGTGGATGAGGGAAAGGCTGTGGATGTTTTCTACCTAGACCTAGTAAAGCCTTTGACATAGTTTCCCACAGCATTCCCCTGGAGAAACTGGCTGCTCGTGGCTTGGAAGCATGTACTCTTTGCTGGGTAAAAAACTGACTGGATGGCCAGGCCCAAAGAGTTGTGAATGGAGTTAAATTAATTTGGCAGCTGGTCACAAGTGGTGTTCCCCAGGGCTCAGTACTGGGGCCAGTTCTCTTTAATATCTTTACCAGTGACCTGGATGAGGGGATCAAGTGCACCCTCAGTAATTTTGCAGACAACACCAAGTTGGTCAGGAGTGTTGATCTGCTGGAGGGTAGGAAGGCTCTACAGAGGGATCTGGACGCTGGATTGATGGGCCGAGGCCAAATGTATGAGGTTCAACAAGACCAAGTGCTGGATCCTGCACTTGGGTCACAACAGCCCCAGGCAATGCTACAGGCTTGGGGAAGAGTGGCTGGAAAGCTGCACGGAGGAAAAGGACCTGATGGTGTTGATCAACAGCTGGCTGAATATGAGCCAGCAGTGTGCCCAGGTGGCCAAGAAGGCCAACAGCATCCTGGCTTGTATCAGAAATGGTGTGGCCAGCAGGACTAAATAAGGAATTGTTCCCCTGTACTTGGCACTGGTGAGGGCTGCATCTCAAGTGCTGTGTTCAGTTTTGGGCCTCTCCCTACAAGAAAGACACTGAGGTGCTGGAGCGCATCCAAAGAAGGGCAACGAAGCTGGTGAAGGGTCTAGAGCACAAGTCTTATGAGGAGTGGCTGAGGGAGCTGGGGTTGTTTAGCCTGGAGAAAAGGAGGCTAAGGTGGGGAGAACTTGTCGCTCTCTACAACTGCCTGAAAGTGAGGTGGGTGTCAGTTTCTTCTCCCAAGTAACAAGTGATAGGATGAGATGAAACGGCCTGAAGTTGCACCAGGGGAGTTTTCAACTGGATATTAGGAAAAATTTCTTCACTGAAAGGGTTGTCAAACACTGGAACAGGCTGCCCAGGGAAGTGGTTGAGTCACCATCCCTGGAGGAATTGCAAAAGATGTGTAAATGTGGCCCTTAGGAACATGGTTTAGTGGTGGACTTGGCAATGTTAGGTTTACAGTTGAACTCGATGAACTTGAGGGTCTTTTCCAACCTAACTTATTCTATGATTATATGAGATCTCAGGAAAGAGCTTTTTTCTCTCAAGACTCCCTTCTGGATCGAGGATACTGTCTGTATTCCAGGCAGCAAAAGTGTAACACTTACTGAAGATGGGTTATTACTTATTAAATCATACTCCTCCTACAAAACATTTAGTGATCTAGAGAAGCATTGATGTTCCTATAAGATGTAGAAAAGTAAAGCTTTAGAGTGCCTGCTGGAACTGGGAGCCTTAGAGAATGCTGTCCTGTGGAAAGTCCTCTCTCAGGTTCCTGTTTTCTCTCAATAAATGAATGCTCTTCATTATCACCTACTTTTGTGATATGGAAAAGTTCCTTATAGCAAGCAAATGAAGTTTTAATTGCAAATAAAAGTATTTACAACATTCCAAAATCGTGTTGTTTTTTTGTTTTGTTTTCTTTGTTTGAGGGTTTTTTTGCCACTTGCAAGAGTTGCTAAGTACAGAGCTTTCTTTGTGAATTACAAGCAATTTTAGAGCTTAGACACAAAATGTGTATTTATTGGTTTGATTAGACTTTTTCAAAAAGAATTGTAGTAAAGTTACCTTTTTGTGTTATAAAATTAAAACGCCATAGGACGTAATGCTGGTCAAGGGTAAAATGTGAGGTAATTGCGCAGGTTTGATTTTCTAACATTTTTTCATAGATATTTAATACTCTTGCTCATTAGAAGTTGTTTATGTTTTAAACCAACCACATTTCCACAAGACTAATTCAAGCAATAAAATCAGCCTCTACTTTTATGATAAATCGATGCTTGCAATAGTAAATAAAAACAAATCACCTGCCATAGTAATGCCTGTTCTTCCAGCAATCCATTCTACCTCTCCATCGTGAATCTTTAGAATTAAACCCTTTCCTATTTGATAAATATTTACATTCCCAATCAATTAATTTTGCTTTTACAGCCTTCATTTTTAACTTTTGTATTATGAGTAAAGAAGTATACAAGCCCAGCATATTCACCAGCAAGAAAAGCTTTGAGTTCAAAGTACTCTAATAGAGTAAAACTACTGTAATAAATTTCTTTCATAGTACCAAGATGTATTTATTATTGGTATACTCACAGGTGCTACTATACACTGGTCTCTGTGATAATTTCTGTTACAAACATAGTTTTTCAAGGTGTTATAGCTCAGCTATAATATTATGTTCTGCTCCAAAATTATGATAAAAATCATAAACTAATTCCATCTTAGAAAAAAATCCATATTAAAATCTTAGACCAACCCCATCTTAAAAAAAAAGTGCATGTTGGAGTGTTTGGTTTGAGACGGTTTTGATTTTGGTTTTGTTTGGAAGGCAAAATGGTGCAATCAGAAAAATTTTCGTGGTGATAAATATTTGTCTTCTTTAAAGCACTGAAAGAAGATTAACATGACCAAATGAAACTTAACATCATTTAGGTTCCTGTTAGAGACAAGGAATTGTTAATGTGGAAGGGTGGTTTGTAATCTATAAGTTAATTTCTCACCCATAACTTCACAGTCTGTTATCACATGCTCCCATTTATCAAATAGTATAGAAAAGGCTAAAGACAAACTTTTGGTACAGCATCTCGCTTTTCTCTCAGCTACGTTTGAACAACATTGTCATCCTCACGAGCCAATTTCTAATGCTATTACATTGCATGTTATGGAGCCTTTGCAATGGCATACTGCATAAAGCACAGTACACTCAAAGCAAGTAAGTCAGGAGTCTCCTCAAATATGGTACACTAACCAAGTACTGGGGTATTATTTGCACTTTTGGGAACAAATACTTAGAATATCGATTTGCTCTAAATTCCATGCTAGTTAAATCTAAACCCATGATTCTCAAATTGTTTTGTTGTTGCTGTTGTTTTGTTATGTTCCCTTTTTGAGAGGTACACAAAGCCTTTCTGACTTATTTCTGTATCTACTGTTTCCTTGGTCTCAGATTTAGCTTGCAATTGGATGTGATTTTTTTGGTTTTCCTCTGGCCTAGGCCTCTTTGTTAAGGGAATCTTTAAATACTCTATTTATTGGGTCCTTAGAATCAAAGAATCATAGAATGATTTAGGTTAGAAAAGACCTTTAAGATCACGGAGTCCAATTGTAAGCCTAACACTGCGAAGTCCACCACTAAACCATGTCCCTGTGTGCTCTGAGCAGCCTGATCTTGTTGAAGATGTCCCTGCTCATTGCAGAGGGGTTGGACTAGATGACCTTTATAGATCCCTTCCAACCCAAACTGTTCTATAATTCTATACAGAAAAATTGTGTTTTTAACAATAGAATGTCAAAATCTTGCCTTAAGTATATCAAGGGCCATTTTTTTTCCTCCTTTTTCATGCTTCTTCATATTTTGTGTTTTTTTTCAGTTTCTTCTACGATTTGAAAAGGAGGAAATCCATAACAAATCACTGTTAGGCAGTGATTATGCTTCCTGTTATTCTACTCTTTACATCCATTTGCTTTTTTTATTTTCCTTGTTCTTTGTGATTCAGTGTCTTTTCTATAGCACAGCTGACACCAGACTAGTAAAAACTACTGCCTGGGCTGCTAACTAGCACAGGACTTTTGCTTAGGTTGGGATTTGCTGTCAGTGTGGTCTGTTCATTTATCCTTGAGACATGCTTCTCTCACACAATCCCTTCTTCTCAGTAGACACAATTTATTCGGAGCTCAGTTGATAACTGATCGGCAGCTGCCGTTTTCTTTTTCTTATGAACTGGTGATGGTCCCCTTTTCCTCTGGACAGTGAGGTGATGTCTCTTGTTCAGAACCATCGTGACAAAGACTGCAGCAGAATATGCTGGGCAGATGAGAAGTGCTCAGATGCTTAACTGCCAGAAAACTCCTGTTCTTCCCACAGCTTCACTTCTCCCAGGAGTCACATACGCATCCTTAGCTTGAAGGTGGCTCCTCATGCTGCTCCTGGGGCCACTGTTGTACTACTGCATCCAGCTTCTCATGTGAGTCATTGCTAGTCCTGTAAACAATCCTTATTCACAACTACTCCAGGCAGAAGGATCTCAGGAAACCTCCTGGTGATGAAAGGGTGTTCTCATTTTTCTTTTATTTTTCTTTCTCTACAAAAAACCCCTAACAAACCATAAAGCTTAAAAGCTCCTTCTTAAAAAAACAGAATTTAGAAAAACCTGGAAAACATAGGCGTTGAGAAGGAAAATATATACCTAGAGAGTTCAGATTCATAATATTCAGCAGTCTTTGCATCCAGAATTTTATTTTAAATATATGTAAGAAAAGTGGGTGCATGTATATGTTTGCAAGAAAAATATACTCCAAAATAAGTTGCAGAAGAGTGAATATCTTTGTCTAGACTTTTTTTCTTATTTTATTTAATGCCATTGAGAGACCTGTTTTATTGACGATCTTTCACACCAACAAAGCTTTATGGTTAAATAAGAAGAGCAATATAAATTATTATAAGATTGCACAAGAAAAATTTGAATGGTGAACTCTGAACTTGTCAGATATTGCCAAGCTCTCAGGATAAATATCTGTTTGACAGGTTATCCATCAAATTAGATTATATAGAGAGGAGGACTGAATAGAGGTTCTTCAAGATGCAACAACAGATTTTATTCTATCAATAAAATGATGCAAAATAAAAGAGAAATTCCAGAATAATTTCTGAGTAAATAGTAGCCTTTTTATTTTCAATAAGCTTTCATAAAATGAATCAAGTTAGTATGTATAGGAAAATAGTCTGTCTTTGGCATTTTTTAATACCATGAAACTGCATGGGAAAATACATTAGACATTACAGGTAACAGAGACTAGATAACCAAACTTGAAAATTTCTGAAGAAAACTGAAGTAGAGAAGTGTAAATGAAAGAGAAGGTATTAATCATGTCTAAAAGTCAGGCAACATTTTTTCCTGAGGACTCTCAGTGAAATTTAAGGGCATACATTCATACAGAAAAAGAACCATTAAAAAATATATTTTTTTTAATGTTATTTTCTCTCTCTTTGCTGAGCGAATTGCAGTGACAGTTTAGCAGGCCTCAATAGGTAAAGGACTACTATTATTAGATTAGTTAATGACAAAAAAAGATTTAGAAAAATATATATCAGGGCATAGATAACATCCAAAATGTTAGCCAGCCAGCACTGTGATTAGTTCCATCTGTAACGATCCATACCGGGGATTTTGGCGCCTTGCTCTGGGGACCAGTCACTGACCAGAGTCAAAGGCAAGATTCTGGATGTCCTAGGGTCTGACAAATTAAATTGTGCCAAAATGACAATTTACCGGCTCTGAACACCGATGAGTGGAAAAGAGCATGGCTGTGATGTGTAGAAAAAAGAGCATGGCTAGAACATAGATACTCAAAGTACAATCCAGTGTGCAGAACTGATACGCGCAGCAGCTAGGTAGAGTATTCTCATTTGATCCTGCTACCAGCTAAAAGCAGTGACTCATTCAAGTGTACTTGAGAAATGCATTTAGAAAAAAATGAGAGCAGAGGAATACCTGAAGCCCAGCTACATACTGAACAAATTTAGAAGGTTCCCATAAAATATTAACTCTCACATCCAAGAGTTCAGCCTCACGACACGTAATCAGCACATTGTTATCTCTCACAGAAGCTAATCCGCTCGCCTTTCTAGACCATGCTTGACAACGTATCTTCTTCAGCAGCCTGCTGTTAGCTATGTTCTTTTCTCACCACAGCTTTTCACACTCCTGTAAAACTGACCTGTTAAAATAGCTTCTTCCAGTAGGAAAAGTCTTTTTTGAGAGTCCTACTATCATAAATTTAATAAAATAATTTTCAGTGCATTTTGTAAAGATCTGTCTCTTGGCCAAATACATTCCTGATCTAACTAGCTTTCACCTTCTGGGTCATCCATGAAAAAATATTTAACACGTACTTATGTGCTAAAATGAGTAAACTGCTCTGCATAAAGGAAGTGACCATATTGACAGAGGTGAAGAGGTTGCAGTAGGTAAGTAACTACACTCTTTTGAGTACTGTTAATGTGGGAGTCTCTTTGTATTTACATTAGTTGATTCACAAAGTTTAGTTAAAGGCTTGTGAACCCAATTAAATATAGATAAATAAAACCTCCTAGCCAGATTTTTCAACGACAGCTTTTACTCAGAGGATGGCAATTCCCAAGGGGTGACCTTAATCACATGACAGTGATGTACTGTATCATGTTCAGTTGTTTACTTATCTGTTTCTGAAACTGATGGATCAGATACAGGAGCTTGTTTATCATGTTCAACTCCTTGTCTGTTTGATTCAGTAAAGGTTTTATCAGATTTAACATGCTATGTATTTATCAGGTGATATGTGTGTTTAATGTGCAATGCAATAGATAACAATAGTGCTGTGAGGGCAGGGAATCTATCAGTGTTTCCATTATAAACCCCATTTTCCAGGGTTTATCACTGAGCCACAGCTCACTGGTTGTCAGCCAAAACGCACTTTTTAAAATAAAATCATATTTATATTGGTTTGACTATTTTGTATTGAGAAAGCTGGTCTTAGGCATGCCTATTGTTTTAGAGGTTTTGCACTTAATACGGGAAAAAAATGACTTCCAAAAGCAAGCAGAAGTGTTTTGTTCCACACTTTTATGCACAGAACTCACATTATCGTTAATGGATGTTACGTCTATTTCTCATTTGATCGATCTGCATCTCTATATCTTCACTAATGGGCAACACAGCTATTTTAGCTTAAACATAAATAAACAAAATGGTTTTGAGATATTTCATCCTTACAGAGTAATCTGAGGCTCAAATAAAAAATAAAATAAATTATGCTGTGTTTAAATTAGATGAATAGGCTCTTTCCAGCAAAATTGCTGCTAATGTGATGACAGGGTCTTTCTGCTTGGAAGAGAGCTGTCAGGAAATTCTTATAGTGAAAAAGAAGTGCTTGTGTCTGTTAGCCTGCACTCCTGCATGGCGTCTGACTGCTTGGGGCTGCTTTGCTCAGCCGCCTCAAGAAGTTACTGTTCCCAGGTATTTGAACCCTGCTTTAGCAGGAACATAGATTTCTGCAGAAGGTGCTCTCCAGAGAAACTTCTAGCTAGCAGGTGTCAAAGGAGACATGAGCCTGCTATGTGAGTCCATGTGAGACTGATCAATATACCCAGGCTCAAGCAGAAGCAGGCGGCATCCTGGACTCACACCAGCATAGGACTCGATAAGCTGGATTGACGGAGGGTGAAATTTTATCTGTAAAAGTCAACTATGCTTTTTATACATATATATTTATATAAGGGATTGAAAGGGATATATATGCATTGAGGGGTTCCAAAGAGCACATATAGATGTGTGAAATGTTACCAACTGCAAGACGACAGTTCAGAATGTTCACAAAAAGCATTTTAGAGAACAGTCAGAATATCTAAAATATACCAGCAGCAGAACAAATGGATTAGTTTGCCACCATTTCCATGGCTGAAGGCGTGGAACATCATCTCCAGCAGTGGAATTTGAGCACTAGCACCAATGGGTGCTTTTCCTGCCCTGCGGAAAAAAAGAGCATGGCAGGTTTAATGTACAATATTCCCAAGCCTTACCACATGAAACATCAGCCTGAGCATAGCAATACCATTCACAGAACTGAAGGAAGAGTGGAGTTGCAGCCTAACTTTTACTTCTGAACTGCAGAGTTTTTTTTTTAAAATAGATAAATAAATAGATAGAACCCTTAGTTCAGGGACCTCGCTTTCAAGCTTGAAAAAGAAATCTGGCATTGTAGACCAGGTCTTTCCATAATTCAGGAGTGTTTAGAGTCTGGACTCCTTGCATCGGCCAGACCTTTTGTATTTCACTTTATCTCAATTTCCCAGATGTAAAAGTCATATTGGCATCAATTTTCCATCTATGACAGGTTCTGAAGCTTGGCTAGGGTAATCCTGTAACTTTTGCAGTGCAGACTTGCATCACCATACTCCCAAATCTGTGTGCATTAGGTTGGAAAGAGTCAACTGACTTAGGTACAGCTGTGGTTTCTGCCACCTGCATAGTGCCTCAGTGCCATGATAACCTTGAATTTTATGCTTACAAGAATATTGTGAAGAAGCAATTGGGGTTTTGTTTGTTTTTCCCATTGTGAAAAAGAGATCTGTCACAGTGTCTTCACTGAAGTGAGAGTAGATCCTCATCAAACTGCCTCTCTTATAGACTAAGATAAAAAAATGTACATCTTTTAACCTGCTTACTGACCTCTACAGTGTCTACATTTGTAAAATGAGTTGTGCTTCTAAACACCCATTTCTCTCCATCAAATATAAAGGGATGTCTTCCTTTCAACTTCAGTGAGACCAAGATTTAAGCCTAAGAGACTTGTCCATATTCAGAAACAAAGTAAGTGGTATCTAGTGCAAGTCTTGTTCTAACATCTTTATTACAAAACAATGCTTGCAATTTTTTTCTGTTTGGCTCTCCTTTGCCCTGTGTCATGTGACAGTTTATGTCTTCGTAAATGTTCCTGTTGTAATATGGTAGCCTTACTGGCATGGCATGAATTACTGTACAAAGTTCACAGCAGTGGGGAATCAGGCCATTTAAGTGAAAACTATTGCTGCATTTTAATGTGCTTTCACTAAATGGAGGGCTTTGCCACAACTTCAATACTCCAATGAAGTCCTTTTTTTACAGTTAATGTCTGTGCCATTTCATACAATGTTATAAATATTTATTGTGAGCAAAACATCTCTTCAGCATTCTCAGCAAGTATTCACAAACAACATCCATATGGTATTTTCAATATTTTATGTTAATATTTGAGTTAGTGTTATAATGTCAGCAGGAGCTCTGAGGCTGGTATGATGGAAATCGAAAACTGCTATCAACATTAACACTATTCCTGCTGTCTCTTCAATAGCTCATGACAAATGTCAATGCTAATCTTACCCTGCTGATATGAAAAATGCCCCAAAACAAACTGTAATACAGAAGACATTTGAAAACAAAAATAAAATGGAAGAAGTCTTGAGTATTTAAATTGGAAGCAGAAGAGCATACTCATGAATAATGCCATTTCAAAGGAAGGTAGAGTACCTTCTGTCTGCATAGTCATCGGATGTCAGGAAAGAAAATAATAAACAAAAATTCTGTTTCTGCTGCTGGTTTAATCAGTTATGAGTTGGAACATTTTGGAAACATTTTTCATGAAATGGAGAATGTGATGGGAATGGAAATCAGAGTCCTTACTCTGGAAAAAAATTAAAAATTGCTTGATGTGAAATGTTAAGTCAATGCAAAAACATTGCATTCTTGGTGATAGCAAATGTACTCTTTCAAAGAGGTATGCAAGGGGAATTTTTTGGCTATCTTCACAGGAATCTAGTTACCAGATGGGAAACACAGTGCTTTGATGAATTCAGTCTTCCTTGCTGAAAAAGTTAAACTTACATTTTCCTAAAGCTGCCTGCATTTTTTCAGATATAAATGAACCAGGCTAAATTAAATTCTCCATCATTGTACTCTGTGCTTGACTGTGAGAGCAGGTATGGCAGAGCAAAACCAAACAGAATGCAAAGACTACAGAACAGCTTAAAAGTAACTTTGTCACCTTTCTGAGTGGCACTATTATAGTATTTTGGATAGTCGGGCCATCTGCAAGTTAGACCACTTGATGAAAATTAAATCTCACAGCAGGAGGTAGCTGCTGTAGGTAATATATATATATATTCCTGCATGAAGTTTGGATGACAAGTGATCCCAACCAATCTCTGGAGTCCAGACTTGGCAAGACTGCCTTGGTGCTAAGCGTGGCCAGGGGCCTCGTCTATCCTGGCCCTGCAGCTTCTTCATGAAATTGCTTTGGACTCTGAAGTTCATATTTGGTATAAATCAGATTGTGTCTGCGTTGGAAAACATTAAAACCAGGCAGGACTTAAAAAAGATATGTCTCTAGTGCTGACATCATTCACTTCAAAGAATCATTCCTGGTCCCGTGCCATATGGTGCAAATGAATTTGTCCCTCACTCGTGAGGGCTGGCTCCCTCTGGAGCTGGCTGGCCACATCCATACAGCATAATTTGAATGTGGTGTTAGGAAATATTAGTTGTCAAGCTTAGCATTAGTGTTGGCATAACTAGCTTAGCATAAGTGGCCAAATCTGCTGAAACCTTAGGCCACAAGCTGTGAACTTTCACTTAGATATGTTGAACTTTTTTTGAACTTTTGCCTAGTTAAGTAAAAGAAGGCCCCAGAGCCAGTTCAAGCCGGAAGATAAGTAAGCTACAACTGTCAGCAGAAGCTGCAGCCTTAGAGATAAGAAAAGAAACGGCTCACCTAGACACAAAGAAAGGACCCATTGAAGAATTGGAAGACCCTAGATCCTAATATTAGTATTGGTCTGAATCGTTGCATGAGGGGTGGGGAACTTAGATTGTAATGGCATAATTACCCAGGGATTTCCTTGTTTGGGGTCCCTCTGTGGAGGCACCCAGCTCGAGCTGTTACAACCGCTGTACCACTCAAATAAATTATCTCATGAATCTTCAAACCTGAGACTCTGCTCTGAGAAACGTGGGGTCAAGAAAGTCTTTAACAGTTCTATGATATAATTCATGCTTCTTTTGTGTAATTGTTATCTTCAAGTATCTGCAGAAGTAAGAAGTCTATGTTGCAACTCACTGTAGTGGAGTACAGCACTTGTTGCATACTTTGTTATGTGGCATAATGGTCTATGTCAGAAGGAGGATACTGATGAACTGCAGAGAACAGTGCGATCTAAGCATAGTGTGATTTTATCCATACTGCTTAATGTAAAGAGTGTCTGGAGTGACCTATATCCCTAGAACCACATCCAGATTTTGTCTTACAGGAGTAAATCTGGGAGAGAAATATCTTACATATGGTGTGGGCAAATAGCTAATTTGACCCTGTAGACAAAACCACACAACACCTACATGATTCACACCTTTTTTTCTTTTAGGTTGCCTGGAAAAGATACCAGTAACTAATCCAAACCAAAATTTACAGAGTGGAAAATCTGATATATGTACGGGCATGTTTTCCTCTCTTTACACACTAGTAAGTTCAGCTGACAAAATATCAGCCTTATACTAGATAAAGAGGAGAATACGAAAACAGTTGCTTCTTGGTAATTTCTTTCCAGTGTTACGCCAAGGTTACCTAATTCCTCTTTGGAATGAGCACGCACTACAACACTGAATCTTATAATCTGAACTCTGGGAAAAGTAGTTCCACATCTACACATTTCAGAGACACCACTTTCCAATGATGACGGTAACAATTTTGCTGCTCCTAGTGAAATGCCATAGGCTTTCCACTTGACTCTTTATATGATATGTTCCTTTTCTCTCATAACAAGATTTTGAGTGTAACAGAGCTTAGGAAGAAAGAACTGAACAAGGGACTCTGAGTGACTTTTTCCCTGCTCTGAGATACTCATCCTTCATAATAGCTAGATTAGTCTCAGTGAGCCATGTACAAAAAATACAAAGAAACAAGATTCACTATAGCTATCTTTTGAGTAGGTCTTTACTTCAGAGTTAGCCTGCATTTTTTTTTAGCTATTAGTTCTAGTTGCTGTCTTGTTTGCCAGAGGTCATTGTGACTCAAGTGCTACCTGACATGTCTAGGACTGGATTAGAGCCCTTATGGTGTTTCAGTCAGCTGAAACCCACATTGCGATTAAACCCTACTACCCAGACTAAAGTGAAGTCCCAGACTGAATTACTCAAGTGCAGATAGTCCTGACATGATTTCTAATACTAGATCAAGAAGAGGAAGACAGACACATTCCCTTACAATGAATGGAGAAAGTCATAGAAAAATGAAGCTTGTTCAGTTTAAAAAAACTCAAGAGCTTTCAATAAGTATGAACTGAACAACACAGATCATGTATATGATTATACCCCAGTGAAACAGCACCTGTAGGAGAGGCCACATGCACATTATGTCTAGATCCTGCTAATTTTCTAAACCCATCATTTTCTTGTTGACTATCTGGAGGCAATCTGCATGAGTGTGCCTGGCATTTAATGAATACAGTGGGCACAGGAATGCTAAAGTGTTCTGACCATGCCTGCAGGCTCATAAGGTAGAAAATTATTCGGAGTGGGTGTGTTGGGTTTGTGTGGCAAGGTTTTGGTAGTGGGGGGGCTACAGGGGTGGCTTCTGTGAGAAGCTGCTAGAAGCTCCCCCTGTGTCTGATAGAGCCAATGCCAGCCGGCTCTAAGACGGACCCACCGCTGGCCAAGGCCAAGCCAATCAGCGCCTCTCTGATAACATATTTAAGAAGAAGAAAAACACTTAGAGAGAGAGAGCTTTTGCAGCTGGAGAGAGGAGTGGGAAGATGTAAGAAACTCTGCAGACACCAAGGTCAGTGCAGATGGAGGGGGAGGAGGAGCTCCAGGCGCCGGAGCAGAGATCCCCCTGCAGCCTGTGGTGAAGGCCATGGTGAAGCAGGCTGTCCCCCTGCAGCCCATGGAGGAAGGATGAGGGGGTGTAGAGATTCCACCTGCAGCCCGTGGAGGACCCCACGCCGGAGCAGGTGGAGGCACCTGAAAGAGGCTGTGACCCCGTGGGAAGCCCATGCTGGAGCAAGTTCCTGGCTGGACCAGTGGACCCGTGAAGAGGGGAGCCCACGCCAGAGCAGGTTTGCTGGCAGGACTTGTGACCCCGTGGGGGACCCACGCTGGAGCAGTCTGCTCCTGAAGGTCTGCACCCCGTGAGAGGGACTCCATGCTGGAGCAGGGGAACGATGAGAGGAGTCCTCCCCCTGAGGATGAAGAAGCGGCAGAAACGACGTGTGATGAACTGACCGTAACCCCCACTCCCCATCCCCCTGTGCCGCTGAGGGGGGGAAGGTTGAAGCCGGGAGTGAAGTTGAGCCCGGGAAGATGGGAGGGGTGGGGGGAGGTGTTTTAAGAGTTGATTTTATTTCTCATTCCTCTACTCTGTTTTGCCTAGTAATAAATCAGATGAATTCCCTCTCTAAGTGCGGTCTGTTTTGCTCGTGACAACAACTAGTGAGAGATCTCTCCCTGTCCTTATCTCGACCTACAAGCATTTCGTTATGCCTTTTCTCCCCTGTTTAGTGAATGAGGGGAGTGAGAGAGCGGCTCTGGTGGGCACCTGGCCTCCAGCCAGGGTCAACCCACCACAGTGGGCTTGAGTAAAGCCTGGGTCTACTCTCAATAAATATCTGTATCTTTATCTAGGCACTGAGAAGGCTTTGCTGTGTGCCTGATGGGGTTTGTACAAGGCTTTCTAAGTGATCATAGTTGTTGCATTCTGTAGTAAATGCACATCTGGAGGCATTATAGCCTACTTACATTCCTTTCACATACATTTGTCTCCCTCCTCTAATGATCTGGGCATGAAGGCATGCAGTGTACTAAGACTTACCTGCAATGAATTGTTATATCCATGTAAAACTGTTTGCTTTACCTCTTGATTCTCCAGCTCTATGCTTTGTGAATGAAGAAGAGGACTTCTGCCTAAACCCAATGATTAAAAGTTTATATTTTAATTCTGAGATACACATTTCCATTTGTAATGTTTGCAGGAACTTAGTCAGCCACTGTGCCCTCTGAGAATCTGCAAGAACAGTGGAGAAGGTTGACTTCCAAATTATGGTATCTACATGTGGCAAGATGGAATCTTTTGTCTTATTGTCTGGTTTTGGGTTATTGGATCATAGATCCTATGAAATTTTGAGCTCAGCAGAGGCTAGGTGGTTTTGCTCCTCAAAAAGGAAAGATCTTACTTATCCTGCAATTTTGCTGACCTCTGGCTGAGCTCAGAGCTTCCCTAGAGCTGCTGTGATGTGCTGGCACTAAACGACCGGTTAGCCAGGAGCCGTACTCAGAGGTCATATAATACAGATCAGTTGTCTGCAAGTTTGTGGTTGGTTAGACCTCACCATCTTGTTAAATTTTCAGTTTCCTCCACCTATTGGCTCCTGGCTGTGATCACAGTATTCCTCTCAAAACCTCAAATTTCCTTGAATTCAGCTTGTAGGGCATGTTCTATCTCTAAAAGAAATCTGTTACCTCTGTTAGCTTGATTAGGATCCCCATTCCTACTGTGCTTGGAACCACACCCCCATATTTCTTTCTGTTTTGCATCCTGTGCATGTGGGTAAGTATCATGTTTCTCTAGTTCCTTATAGGGTGGTTGAGTCATACTCTTTCATTTTGGTGTCATCATATAGCATTATGACTAGAAATTACACAAAATCCCAATGAAATTATGCAGGGTAGTGTCTCTGGCAATTGCTAAGCACTGATACTGTATTTTTGAATTGTGGGGAGACAGGAGATTAATTTGTGTGCTACAGTTTCACCTCAATAAAATTTTTTGTACCCTTATCTCTTCTTGTCAAGAAGCCAGTCTGTATTTGTAGACACAACAATATATATTTCATTTACTCTGTTTGACATCGTTCATAGTATAAATAATGCTGAACTTCATAAAAGTGAGGATGTAAGAGCTATTTGTTTGTGAGGATCAGCGTGTAGAAAAAAATCATGAATTATTTGTTAGGAACAACATTTACTTGACAGATATCCATTCAAAGTTCATATTTTTCCTACAGGCTAAAAATTAAAAGGAAAGTATTTCCTGACATTTTGCAGTTCAGAGTCACAGTTGTTTAGCTCCAGTTAAATGGAAATAATATAGAGAGCTTGAACTCATATAGTGTATCAAATAGGAGCTAATCCATTAGTGATAATGGATAGCGTGTATCCTGGAAACTAGATGCTTATCAGCTCTTTTATAAACAGTAATGAAGTAAGCCTAATATCACCTCTGAGGTAGATAAGTATTATTAGCCCCTTTTCCTGGGTGGAGATTTAAAGGCTTGGAGAGGTGAAGTGATTTGCCCAAGGCCACACTTGAAATATCAGTAGAATCCTGCATTATTAACTCCAAGAGCCTTTTAACTGCTACTCATTGCAAAAGCAGTATAAATGAATGAGTTTAGTTCTTGCATGTATGAAAAGTAGCTTAATTTTATTTCTATCATGTAACCGACAGGGAACAGATGTTATGTTTTCTTTCATTGAAATATAATAATAATAGGAATAGGAATAGAAATAGGAACAGGAATAATAGAAAAGTAGTGGTTATATACAGTCATCATGAAAATTTTAGATAAAACCTATCCCATTCAAGTATGGATTCACATAAAATTCCCACCAGAAATAACACTATAAACAAGTGCAGAGATTAACATTAATCTGACCTGATCCAGAATTAAATAGTTTGAGTGGTTTTTGAGCCAGCACAAACAATGTAACATTTTAATATAGGAATATTGATGTAGTTTGAGGGAAAGTGTTGAAAAGAAAAAAAGGAAAGATTTTTTTTTTTTTTGGGCGGTGGGGTGGGTGTGGAAAGGAACAAAGAAGCTATCAGAATTCCCTAGTCACAGAATTCCCTGGTCACCGTAATTTTTTTTCTACTGTGTAAGTGATAACTGCTCTGAGGAGGTGGAAGCGGTCATGAGCTATAAAAAGAACGCCACCTATTACAACTGTGTCCACTGTGCTGCAATTTGCATTAACACTGGAAGTATATTCAAGTGCGATTGTCTGGCACTTATTACCAATGTAAATACATTCTATGGAATAGTCTTGGCATTTTTGCCAAGTCTCCCCCTTAGTGATTAGGGAGGCATTTTTTTTTAACATTTTAAGGATTTTAAGCATCCTTTTTCTGGCAAACTTTCTGGTACTATTTTCATGGCAAACATCATGTTCAAGCTCAGGATTATTGTTATCACAAACCAAGATTACCATGCAGCTGGATTTCTCAGGTTCTATCCTCTGTTGGTTTGTTTTGTTTTGTTTTTGTTGTTTTGTTTTTTTTTTTTTTTTAATGTTAGCTCATGCAGGTGGAATATGAATACATTTTTCTATTTATCCAGTTTTCAGGGCACAGAGAGCCTATGTGGAGCTTCTGGGAGTCACTAGATGGCTTTCCTGTGTCCATGTGAATTCCCAGCAATGTCAGTTTTACTGCTCACACGTTGTACAGTTGGTTCACACACACTAAATTTGATACAGGCCAAAGGCACTGGATCTCTTATGTATGCAGTGCAGGCACATGTATTTTTCTCCAGGGAATACTGGATGGATATAAGGTAGTTGTACAGTCACTGCTTCCATATCTGGAATTTGCAGCTGGCATTTAATTATTTAGTAGATAATTCAAGGCTTTGAGCTTCATTTGGTCATAACCTTGTAAGTGATTGTTCTCCTATGACAGTTGTCATAGAATAGTTTGTAAGACTCATCTGGCTGGGGAACAATAACTTTTCTGTTGCTATAAGCTCCCTTTGTAATCATTCAGGGGAGATAGGGCAGTTAATCTGATATGAAACTAAATTAATCAACTTTGGATTTTGTGAACTTGCTTTTGCAGGTGGCTTATTATTACAAGGAGACTGGGAATAACTCCTTGTAGAGGGGATTTGGGCTGAACAATGTTGACAGAAGGTTGGAAAAAAAATGAGGTCCACGTAGAAGAATTGGGTTGAAATCTGTGTCTTGATTGTTATGAATTTACCCTAATCATTATTCTTAAAACTACTTCTGTGGGCTCCTTGAAAGAGTCTCTCCTTACGAGAGGACTCAATTTCAGATGAACAGAATGTAATCCTCTCTATATAACCTTTTTGCCTACACTGCCTTTATATGTTGTGGGATAAAATTGTCAATGCACTTGTACATTAAGTGGTTTTGAAAGACATGAAATTTTCCAGTTTTGGAAAGAAAAGAGAATTTGCCTATTTCTCTCCACAGACTTTAAAAATGTTTACTAACTAAATCATCTGTAGAGTTCTACACTGGAGATGTCTATAGTTGAATGAGATTAATTTAATCTTTGGGGGGGAGGAATCTTCCTTTTAAGTCTTTATGTTTTCATGTATGACAATGCGAACTAATAAAAAGGCTGAAAATTGATGATTTTGTTTTCTGTATGTTGCCATACTTCTCAAAAAAGGCAAAGCACAAGTTTACTTCTTTTACCACCTATATATTTTTTTTTACTCAAATTACTAAGAAGTTCATTGTCTGCAGCAATAATTATCTCGACAGATGTACAGATCATTTGTACATGTCACAGCTTCACCTGGTGTTGTGTAAAAGGGTATGAGTCTGATGTGTGGCTGAGGGACGCCCTCCTATTGAGTCACGAGGTTCAGAAAGGACCCCCTTGCTTTCTAAACTCCTTCTCAGAGAGGAGCCTAGGTGCGGCTAGATCCAGTCTTAGTCCCAGACTTGGTCAATGGTTTATGTCTAAAGGTTTAAATGTGTAGCCACTTATCAGAGTCAATGTTTGCCTGCCAGAACCCTCTAAGGCACTTTCACTGAGACAGTTTCACAAAGTCGAAAAAGATAGGAAATTTATTAAGACGACAGATATAAAAAGTTTGGAATTGTCACTGATAAATAAACTTACACTTACTAATATATGATGATAGTACTAGCGAAATGCTATCCTGTGTATTTTTCACCTGAAGCTGAAGGGTCAATGCTTACCAAGAAGGCATCTCTATCTTGGCTGGAGAAGAAGGAGCACAGCCCATTGACTGCCTCTTCTGGGTCTTCAATCTCTTCTCTCCTCCCACAGGTATTTTCCTCAATACCCTTTATACCCTAATCTTAGCTGTTCCCCTCCCTGTGGTGACATTTAACATGATTTGAGTGGAGAGTCATATATGTTTAGCATGTACTTCTTTAAGCTCATTATCATATTCAGGGATGTTAACTTTAATATTCATTTCATGGATAATCAAACAAAAGGTCTCACTCTGGGCACCGTGGCCTTCCAGATTCTGTGTTGAAACTGTTTATCTGCTTATTCCACATTCTTTAGCCAAAACAGGACCATGTTGCTGCCATAAGACTCCCTCCTTGAGCTGCTTCTTGTGCTGACTTTCTGGATCTCCATCCGCAATTTTTGCACAAAAGATAAGCAGACACCAGTATTTTTAACCTCTTATGTTCAATTCTCACACGTAGAAGCAGAGTAGAATGGGACGGGTCACGACAGCACTAGGCAAAATGTGTGACAAGCCAGACCTCTCAGAGATGTAGAAATTGGACAAGAAGAAGCTGAAGAAAAACAACACATAGAAGAACATGCTGCCCTCCAAGGAGACTATTGAACAGGAGAAGGAATGTATGAAGTCTTTCTAGAGTGAGATGGCCTAACAGGAAGAGCTACCACTTGATTTTTTTGCTTTGAATAATGTGTTTTTTTAAAAAATTTATGTCATGTACATGTAAAGAAAACAGCTGCATCACCTAACCCACTGTCCCAACTTGCTGGCAGCTTTGGTGGGTGGGAGGAACAAAGCATGGCCCTCTCAGTCCATGGATAGCCTGACCCAACCCCATCTTTGCTGCTCAGTGACTCCCGTTGACAGGGATGATCTTGCTGTAATGCAGTGGGGAGATAAGCAAGGGCTATCGAGGCTCCTGGGAATGGATCCCTTCTGCCTGGGGGAGTGGGGATCTTTTCTGGCCTGGCACATGGCCTGGGTCTGTCTCGCATACTCTTCGCTGATGATGTTCTGTAGCCTCACTCACAGGGTTTTTTTGGGGGGAAAAATGAGTTTGTTATAAAATAAAAAATGTAATGACCTAAAAAAAAAAGTGCCATGCGGGTACTTTTTCTCACAAACAAGGAAGGGCTGGTGGGGAATGTGAAGTTCAAGGGCAGACTTGGCTGCAGTGACCATGAAATGGTGCCGTTCAAAATCTTTAGGGCAGCAAAGATTGTGGTCAATGGCTCAATGCCCAAGTGGAGGCCAGTGACGAGTGGCGCTGCTCAGGAGTTGGCATTGGGACCGGTGCTGTTTAACATCTTTGTCGGCAACATGGACAGTAGGAGAAGTGGGCCTGTGCGAACCTTATGAAGTTCAACAAGGTTGAGTGCAAGGCCCTGCACATGGGTCAGGGCAATCCCAAGCACAAATACAAGCTGAGCAGAGAATGGATTGAGAGAAGCCCTGAAGAGAAGGACTTGAGGGTGTTGGTCAATGAGAAGCTCAACATGACCCGGCAATGTGAGCTTGCAGTCCAGAAAGCCAATCATATCCTGGGCTGCATGAAAAGAAGTCTGACCAGCAGGTCAAAGGAGGTGATTCTCCCCCTGTACTGCAGTGTCATGAGACCCCACCTGGAGTACTGCATCCAGCAGAAGGACATAAGAAGGATGTGGAGCTGTTGGGCCAAGCCCAGAGGAGGGCCACAAAGATGATCAGAGGGCTGGAGCACCTCTCCTGTGAAGACAGGCTGAGAGAGTTGGGGTTGTTCAGCCTGGAGAAGAGAAGGCTCCAAGGAGACCTTATAGCAGCCTTCCAGTAACTGAAGGGGGCCTACAAGGCAGATGGTCAGGGAATGTTTACAAGGGCATGTAGTGACAGGACAAGGGTAATGGCTTTAAACTGAAGGAGAGTAGATTTAGATTAGATGTTAGGAAGAAATTCTTTACTGTGAGGGTGGTGAGGCACTGGAACAGGTTGCCCAGAGGGGTTGTGGACGCCCCCTCCCTGGAAGTGTGCAAAGCCAGGTTGGATGAGGCTTTGGGTAACCTGGTCTAGTGGAGGGTGTCCCTGCCCACAGCATGGGGGTTGGAACTAGATGGTCTTTGAGGTCCCTTCCAACCCAAACTATTCTATGATTCTATAATTTTTGGAAGAACATGAACATGCGTATAACTAGAGAATATCCCTCCTTGTTATATGCTGCATAGCTCTACCAAGTACCTTCCATTGAAGCTACCTCTCTAACGTTTAATCATTGGCTAAACATAAGTTTAAATAAAATTTCAGATTTTTATCATATCAGTGTTAAAGTCAGTTGAAATTTGAAGGCAGACAAGATGGTCATTGTAACATTATCTTTCTGAAAATATAAATGTCCCTCCTAGGGCATGCTAAATTGTCAATGCATGCAAGCATTTTCTGACTAATACAAAAGCACATCAAATCTGCCAAGATAATGTTTTATTACTTGTGCTGGGTGTATATGCACAATTTGTAAACAAGAAAAAAAAAGCAAACCACCTAAGCATGGCTGGCTTAATTATCTTAATTGATCTTTTCAGTCAATCTATCAAAACCATAAATTGCTATGGCTTTAGGAAGTCTTTCGAGTCTATGAGTTCTCTTATGTACTGTATTTTAGTGGTATTATGTTCAAAAATGCTTCTTAAACTGTGGAGCATGCCTTCTTTTGTAAAGGGGAGAAGTGCTCAAAAGGAATACCAGAAAGAACTACAACAATGTTGACACTGGCTTTGCATGTCTGATTTAGTATGTGATATTGTGCTGGTCTTAATTGACTAGGGACCCAAATAGACTCTACACCACTTGGCCTGTGTTGCAAAAATAATTCTCTGAGGTCTTATGTGAGCTGATAGTTCTGAGGGAGATGGAAAGGATTTTTTTTTTTTTCCTTCAAAAGCTTCCATACAACACCACAGTGTAATCAGTTGCTTTAAAATATTTCTTGTGTTAATGTCATGGTTTAACCTGGCAGGCAACTGAAACAACACCACAGCCATTTGCTCACTCCCCACCCCCAGTGGGATGGGGATGAAAACTGAAAAGAAAAAAAAAAACAAAAAACAAAAACTTGTGAGTTGAGATAAATAGAGTTTAATAGGACAGAAAAGGCACACAATTAGTAATAGTAATAATAATATACAAGTGATGAAGAGCACAATTACTCACCAGCTGAAGCTGATACTCAGCTAGTTCTCAAGCTGGACTGCCTCCTGGCCCACCCCAATGTTATATACAGAGCATGATGTCATATGGTATGGAATATCCCTTTGGCCAGTTTGGGTCAGCTGCCCTGGCTGTGTCCCCTCCCAGCTTCTTGGGTGCCCCCCGCCTTTTGATTGTCAGCCCAATATGAGAAGCTGAAAAGATCTTGACTTCTTAGCAACAGCTAAAAACATCAGTGTGTTATCAACATTATTTTAATCCTAAATTTAAAACACAGCACTATACCGGCTGTTAGGAAGAAAATTAACTCTATCATCTCAGTTAAACCCAGTTATATAGAATTAAGTATAAGGAAACACTGGAGGTTTGGACATCATTCTGTGGTGTCTATGATAAAAGATTAAACCTATTAAATATGAGTCGGTATGCTTAGATTTTCTTAAATGCACATTGTTTAAACGTGCATCCTCTTACTAACTGTATAATCAGAAAATTAATGGTAATATACTGTGAGATAAAGCATCCCACACTAATTTTTATTTTGATAGTCAGTCATAGGTGAACTCTCCAACCATCCTATAAGAAGATCAATAAAATCACATCATACTCTCATTAGCTCTATGTCAGTTATGGAGAAACTAATTTATGAATTGATTGTGATGATTTCATCTTAAACCTGTGAAGTTATGCAACAAGTTTTATTGACTACATAGTTAATCTAAATCCCAATCTTTATCTATGTGTGTGTATACCAGTAATGACCCAAAGGTTTTGCAACTCAAGTCTGTCCATACCACATTGAAAAACTTGACATTTTGATATTCCAAAAATATGAACAATCTGAAGGACTGTGATATAACAGGAAATAAATGAGCCCCTGTCATCTTTAGCCTGTGTTGTTCCATTCTACAATTGTTTCTACATATCATCAGCCTTTACTGCTGGTACCCTCTTCTTCAAACTTGTGAAAATTTGACCAAAAAGGGCATAACTTCTACCAGAGCAAGATTTCCTTTGAAGTTTGGCTCTGGAAACACCCACTCACACAAGAGTGCTGAAGTATACTTTTTTATATTGATATTTCTCTTTTTGAAGTAGATTTTCCCATGTTTCTTCCTTATCAGCTGCTTTGGTCCCTGATAGTTACTAATACTGGCTTGAAAGCCAAATTTGGAGTTTTCCTTTCTTAAGTGGGTTCAGGGTTGTAGAAACCTAAACTTGGCTATCTTTTACATTTCTTGATTTCTACCTAGAAAGGAAAAATTCCTCTGTCCTTGAATAACTCTTTTGGAGTATCTGAAAGTGCTATTCTGTAGGAACTGGCTGTAAGGGCTCGATCTTTGCCAAAGGTCTGTACATGTAAAAAGAAAGCATGAGTGAGAAAGAAAGGTATTTGACCTTAGGCAGCAGTTTTCTCCTAGATTTTTATTACACATGCATATACATGTATGCATGGACACAAACATAAAGCATCCTTCTCCTACAGTCAATAGTTATGCACTTGTGCACTATTGACTTGCTCCACTGACTCTGGGTATACCTCTAGCAAAGGAGTGGAGTTTGGGCTCTCTGACAGATGGCAGAGTCCCCAAGACGTGATGGTGTGCCCTGGACCCTAAAGTTTTGGAGGAAGAAGAGGATATTCTGCTCTATGTAAACATTCAGGTGTGACCATAAGAAACCTTTGAGGGAAATGGGAAAAAAAAAAAGCCACCATCCCCTTGCTCCATGCTCCACCTCAAGATCTTCCACCCTCCTTACCCACCTCTTTCATTTGACTAACCTGGTGGATAGTATGAAAATGTAGGTGTGTTCCATATATGTTCTCAATTCACAGGAAGTTTAAACTTGTTTTGTATCTTTCACAATGACACACCTCTTTAAGGGCTGGATAGAAAATTTAGACAAATTCCTTGAGCAGAGAGCCTCTGCCTGGCACGTATGCAATGGTGATCCTGAGCTCTTCAAGAAGATTCTCTCTGGATTTCTTGCTACAACCCTGAGGTAGGCTTGATAGCTCACTAATGTCTTTCTGGCTCAGGAGTCCCTTCTGTCTCCTCAAGCAGACTCATCTGAAACATGTTTTTCAGATTTGGCAATGAAAAGTCACACTTGCAACTCAGTAAGGAAAGGTCTTTTTCCCTTTTGTCTTTTTTTTTCTGTCATTTTTCATTGTCTGCTGAGATCCTGATAACAACCTGGGTAGCTTTCCCTCCAGCTGCAGCTATCATTTGGTGCTTCCATTTGAATGACTCTCAAGTATACTGTGCCTCAGAGATACACATAACTAGCCTTAGGCTATGCTGCTGCTTTTGGCAGCAGTGTTAGTTTATGCAGTTACTGCTTCCCGAACCTGAATTTCTAGTTCCCATTGCTGTCTTTTCATCTGTGACGGTACAAACTGCTTGTGTGGTTGTGGGGTAGACAAGACTGTGTGCTGAACCAGAGTTAATTATTATGCAAAAGGTTTATTTTTAAAGCACTGATGTTTAAAATTGTCCATTTTTTTTCATAATTTTGCAATTAGTTGTGTCATGTCTTTGAGGGGTTGCAAAGGAAGAACAAAAGACCAAGAGAAGTGAGGGGCAAAGCTGTTTATGAAGAGCCTACCACTGAAACATATGAAAATAATCTCCTAATGGCTACTAACTTATTAAGCGTCATTGAGTATAATAAGAATATACTTACCAATGCAACTGATGCAAACAAATCTCATAACTTTCATATAGAAAAAGAATCTATATTACCATTACATTCTTATGTGGGACTGAAAGGATACTGAAAAGGAAATGGATAAGAGCATTAGCCGTGTGAAGTACTGGCATTAGAAGGCCTTATTTATTAACGGGTTCTTACAAGACCTGAAGAGTTTGAGAAGAATCCTGCTGCTATTCAGTCTTCTGAACCTCTACGTGTCACTAGCCCAAGTACTCTGAGCATCCAAAGGGAAAGAATTATCTTTTCTCTGTGTGCTTTATATAATGTAGGTTAGAATTTGCTGCAGTTGAACAGTAACATGAAAAACATCTGATATCCTTAGCAGTAAACTATTTATAGCACCTGGATGATCAGTATTTCTGAATAAGTTTGTTCATATTCACACAAATAAAAAAAAGTGGTACCAACCCCTGTAGTTTCTCCTTGAATGAGTTCATGTGCTTTTAAAGTCAGTTATGAAATGCTATCTGCTTGGCTTGTATACCTCCAAGTACAGGTATCTGAATCTCTGTCAAAATATTCAGTTCTACTTTATTAAGCTTTACCCTTTGCCTTCAAGCCAAATAAACATACACCCTCTTCTAACTTTCCATAACCATCACTTCCTTGCCATTAGACCAGAGTATGACATCATTCCAAGTTAGAGAAATAAATCACTAATTTGGGGAATACAAGACAGTAAATTGTTACCTTGAATAGGCAATATAGAATCCACATTTGGTATGTAAGCATTCAAACAATCTTTTGAATTAGGAATCTTATTCTTAGGACTGAAGTCTAGGTCTAGGAAAGGTCTAATTGGTATCCATGTCCACTACTATCCCTCAGCTAAAGGATTAGAAGGATCCTTTAGCTATTTCACTTTAATCTATGAAGGGACTTATATGGAACACCTGCTAGCTCCCCAGAAAAATAAGATGCTTCAGTCTTAGCAAAGAGTCTTATGAACACACGCCACATTGCAGCATGACATTAAAATGTTCCTAAGTGGGAGAATATTCACATTTGGATTTGAACTTCAGAGTTCAGACACATTTCTGATTTTATGATATGTACAAGTTACACAATATGCTGCTTTAGTTTTGTAAGCCTATTGCCTCACTTAGTTAACCTAATATACTTGATTCTTGATACAATGGCAACACAGAAGGTATTCATTATTGTAATGAATATTGATACTGGTATAACAGGGTTTCCTAAAAATGTATCACATTAATTACTTAAGTAGAAAGCTAATACAGTCCCAAATGGTGGTTAACAGCTTAAGTAGTTATTAACTAATTTTATATATATATTTATTTGCATGTGAAACTCAAAAACCCAAGTGTTATTAATGATAGAAACTTCAGACTAGTGAACAGAAAAATTTTGTATGTGATTACATCTCTTTAAGCATATCTCTACAACAGCCTTATATCAGTAGTCAGTCGGGGGTCTAGTTCTGCTTTGTGGGAGTCCATTCTCTAACAGCAGGAATTGCTCACATTTATCTGAGAGGAGTATGCTTCTTTAGCTTTTTAGTTCATAATAACAGAGAGAGGACAAACAAACTGTTAGGTCTAACTATTAAACAGTAGGGGAAAGGAAACCTCTCTTATGCATTGACCAGGTCAATTCATCTGTACCACTCTCCAGTTTCTGTCACCCCAACAGAAGCATCTTTTACAGAAAGGATACTGAGGGATGAGAAAGAGCACAACTCTGTAACCAGTTAAGTGGTTTCATTTAACAGGTGTTTATAACTACACAAAAAGGGGGAAAAAAGGCAATATGGAGACAAAATGAAAAAATACAGTGATAAAGTTAGGTGGCACTTACTATGGTTTTATATGTTTTCCATAACTGATTCTTTAAAGTATTATTCCTGTTGTTTGATGAATGGATAAATAGGAAGTTATTGTGATCTGCTGAGCTTGCCTGGAACTTCAGAACTGGAAGGTGCTCACCTTTGTTCTGGGTCCCTGCTTGCCAGGAGACACCAACTGTCTACATTCACAAGCAGTGCTGTGCAACAACAGATCCTCAGAGAAAACTGGTTGGTACTGAGGAACTCATAAACACATTACATTCATGTGTGTGTGTGTTTGTACGTCTGTGTGTTTGCTCTTGACTAACTCTAATCCAGTCCAATGGCCTTAACTACTGTTAGTGATTTAGATGCACTCCCGAAGTGCTTCACATTCCAAGATTTCTCCACAAAGCAAATCAAAATGTGCTAAGTGGGGCAATGAGGAGATTTGCTGCAAAAGCACACTCCAAACAGAACGTTAAATATTACAAACTTATTTAGCTAACTGCCAATACACCCAATGCCATCCCTACAGCCAAAACTCTCAATATCTGGTTTTACTAATAACTAGTTTTTCTAATACCACATGAAATGTAGATCTTGCAGTTCCCTTCCCACTCCACTGAAATGAACATAAGTTGTGATATTATTTAAGAAGAACAAGGTATTGACACTAGAAGTCTTATAGCTCTTTACTTTGGCAGTACATGTCAGTCCATCCACTGAAAGTGATTATTGTATTAGTATCAAGTTATGAGAATCAGGCTATAGGACTCATAGTTCCATGCTCGGTTTGCTGCAGGGATTTACCAGGTATACTTTTTACACTTACATTTCTTAAGATCACTCACTCGTCCTTCACCCACTGTTTCTGGGGTCATAAATTACTGGACCTTGGCATCTACTTCACCATTGTATACTGGAGATAAATATCTGCCATATCTGGATCTATTTCTCTTGTAGGTGAGGACTTCAAGGTTGTAAGAAGCAGTGGGAAAACACAGCAGCAATTTGTACCTTCTGAAATAAATGGATGTTTTCCAGTTCATGGCTTTGAGCATGGCTTGGAGCCAGGGTGCCTGTAATATATTATTGGTCAATGGCAACTAAATCTTTATGTTTTCAGTACTTCAACAAAATAGCACTACTGGACCCAGACAGAGGGTGGTTTGACATGTTCTTTAGTCTTGCCAAATATGTGCTATAGAAGGAACCTGTGATACTGGACACAATCCTGCTCTCATTAAATTCACAGATATTTTTCACATCTACCTTGCTGCAAAGATAAAAGACATATCTTATGTGTGATAGTAGTCTATCCATTAAGCTATATTTAGCAAGGGCAATATCTGATTTTACAGCTGAGTCTTGGACTCAACTGGATTTTTTTAGGTGTTAGCCATGCTGCAGCTCCTCTGCTTCTTAATTTCTTTGCAAACCAGACCAGTTTGATGAGGTGAAAATGTCTTTAACTAAAATGTCATCTAACAAAAAAAGGAAAAAAAAGTCATTCTCATTATCTGTGACTAATAAATTGTCGAAGTTGTTGATCTTACACAAAGTGATTAAATATCTTATTAAATGCTTTGCACTTATCCTAGCATTATAAAGGGGAAAAATCAATCTCTCAGTCTTCCTGTAAAGGAAAGATGTGGGAGGAGAAAGACTGCACACTATATGTTTGTGAGAGTGAAATCCAGAGGGTGAACAGAATGAACAAATAGGGTTTCAAACTTTTTTTCCACTTTTCTTAAGCCACTCTGATGGTTGTTTCAGGTTATAGCAGTATTGTAATCCAGCCAAGAGGAAAAAAGGAAAAAAAAATAATCATTTTCTTGTGAATGGTACTCTCCATGACCAATAATATCAGTGCCTGCAGTTTTCTTCAACAATTTTTCTTTCTTCTGGTTTCCTTGTGTATGGAACATCAATTTCAGCTTGAAATTTTAAAGTGATGTGACTCAGTCAGACAAAGACTTTTTTTTTTCCACGGTCATTTAGACACAGGTACAGTAAGTGGATTTACTGTTTGTGTTGCTTGTAATTTTTTTTTTTTTTTTTTTTTAGATAAGGAGGATGGACTATCTGTAGTTTAATAACGTGAAAGCCTGGAAATGAATACCTGAAAATACCATAGTAGTGTTCTCACAGAAACACTGAAAAGGACCTTTTAGGACAAAAATAGTTTGAAAATACATAATCCAGAATGTTAATGGTTCTATTTGATGCTCACTTGAAAACATCTTAATGGCTTTCTCCAAATAGTCCTGTTTCAGTTGTATTCCTTGCTTTTCTACTTCATCTTGGTTCAGTACATCTGTGTGATTTTCCTTTGGCACAGCCCTGCGCAATACAGTGATTAGTGCCCTAAAGGAAAAGAGTGGCTGTCCAACATGCTAACAACTTCTACATCAAAAAAAGTAGAAACTTATTTAGTTAAGAAAAGTGTAGATTTTTCTAAAATATAGGTTTAAAATTAGACTTCCACATTTGTACTCATGGATTTATGTAGGGCGTGGTTATGAGTCTCCATCAGCACAGGGAACTGCTGGATGCATGGCACTTCTGAAAAGAAGGTCACTGATCAGCAGCCTAAACAACCCAGAGTGGGTAGGATTCAGGCATCTCTTTCTGAAAATCTTGTGTACAATCAAAAAACAACACTAGGTGACAGGTAAGTAGATAGGTGCAAATGATATTGTTTTTTGGACTTTTCTACCATAGGATTTTTCTGCTATCTTGCTCTCCAACAATATGAGGAAAATTCATGACTTCTGACAAAGAGAATTTGCAGGTTAGGTCACTTTACAGGATTTAAAACTTATACCTCCTTATTTTCAAATAAAACCCCCTTAAAATATCAAATGTAAAGATCATAACATTCAGTCAAATACAAACAAAAACCAATAATCTGATTGATTTTTTCAGCTAATTAGTTATTAATTATTGCAAAATTGAATCGACTGTGGAGATGGTTTTGTTATTACCCAGATTTGATTGTGATAATTTGTATTTCATTTCACTCTAATTTTGTCAGAATGTTTGAAAAAATCCCTTTATTTTTCACTGCTACTTCCCTGTTTCTATTTTACTTTAAGAATGATGATTCTAAAAAGTAAAGCCAAAACCAAGTCTGCCTTCATATTCTAACATAATGCTGTTGAAAATTATAAAATGTTAGTTCTCTCCCACATAACTGTCTTCAGCTTTTAGTTGACAATGACAGGAACAAAAGGTTGTGGTATGACACATTCTTAGTTCTCAGCCCTCACTTTCTGTATGAAAAAGTCAATAGGAGCAGATAGCACTTGGATTCTGAGTTGTCTGCAAGCTTCCTAATTAGTTCCAGGATTAATTTAAGATGCCAGTGATAAATTTTAAAACCTTGCATAGTTTTCTTGCTAGAATCCAGCATGACATTTCAAGCTCACTGAGTCATCCTGTGAATTTAAAACCAGCCTAGCAAGGCAGGCACAAAGGTTTTGGGTTCTGTGGCCATCTGTCCTTGACTGACTCTGTATGTCATCCATAACTTGAAATTAAAAATTCCTGTGAAACTATAACTTTATTTTCCGAGCATATTCATTATGATCCCTTTGTTTAGGGAAATAAAGCTAACTATTTCTTTACAATGTTCCCTACGGGAAAGTACTTGCATACATGCACACGTGTATGTTTGTTTTTATAGATATTCCAACATCCCCCACAATATTGCAGAGAAAACCAATGTGTTTGTTTTGGGTTTTGGTTTTGGTTTTTTTTTTTCACAATTTATAAGTTTTCTTCTTCCACATAAAGGTAATTTCCTGTGCCAGTAAACAGTCTCTGTAATAAATGTATGACATTTATTTCAGCAAATGGGATCACACAAAAGTTGTCACATGAGTGGGCAGAGATAGATGAAACCAGAATAAAAAGTAAATTGCTGGAAAAGGCTGGAAAGAACCATCATATCTGCAATTTCTGAAGTGCAATTTCTTAGCAATGTGATTTCAGCATTCATAGTAAAGATTTTTGCTTGCGTTGGAGTATTAATTTGTAACATATTACTCATAGTTTTGAAGTTTTGATTGTCATAGTTTGCTGTGCTGTACATCAAAAGTAATGAAAAGACAAAATGTAAACAAAACGTACTATGATGCAGTCTTAAAATTTCATGTCATTAGCAATTTAACTATTTTTTCTCATCCTGTAAAAGATTACTTAAATCAGGAAACCATTTGTTCTTTCTTACACTTTCCATGATTTGTCTTCAGTGCCTTCAGTCTGTGACTTTCCTAGGCTTTCCACATCAGCAGCCTGAGTGACGCTTTCTTCCCAAAGCCACCTAACTACCAGAGGGCAGTTTGACAGGAAAGCAATTGCTGAATTATTCCAGTTTTGCCCTTTATGAAAAGTCATGGGGAGTGGAATGAACCTTGTTAGAAAAGTAGTACTAGAAATAACACTATCAGAGTGCTTCACTTCTTTGTAATTTGATTTGTGATAGTCAATGGGGTTGAGTGGATTTTCATACATCTTTTCACTCTTTCATCTGCATGCAAAACAAAATCCTTTTTTTCTTAAGTACATCCACAATTACATTTTTATATTTACCTTCCCTCACATATTGACAGTTTCCAGCTTACTGAAGTGTTTGCTTCAGCTTGACAATTAATGTGATTTTTTTTCCTAAAACTTCTAGAACCAGTTCTTAAACTTATGAAAAAAATTGCATTATTATTGTTAAGTATCCCCCCCACTTCTGTCATTAAACAAGTTGGTAAGAAATTCCAGAAAGTGAAGAAAATGTTTCTGATGGTTGACATATAAACCTTATTTTCTGTTTGAGTATGTGTGATAAGTGTAGAGGGCCAAATTTTTAAAGGAATAGACATCACTGATGTGCTGAAATCAATACTGTCAGTCTCATGCATAATTCTCATTTGAATGTTACATAGGAAGATGTTTATCAATAATTCCTGACAGAAGAGTAAATTTAGGCTTAGGTGGAAGTCTACTTTTTACATTACTCGAGAATTCCTTGCTAAGGATACATCGGTTTGGATTAAGAGAAGGAAAGTGGGGAGGACACAAAGCCACTGTCATCCCCAGGAAACACATTAAGAAGTTAATCCTTAGAATTAAAGTTGGTGTGGATTCTTCTTTATAAAACAAGCTGTTATGAAGACTTTCAGCAAGGCCAAACCATCATGCTCAACTCACATGTCCACACAGTGCTGGTTCAGTGTTTCCATCTGGTGCTAGTTGTTCCTTTCTTTTTTAATATTGTGAAGAGTTGGAATCAGATTCAGGCCATTTAATGTAAACCGAGGAACCTAAATTAGGACCTTAATCACCCTCAGCTTTCTTTATAGTCAAACACCTTTAACGTGCAATTCAGTTCCAAGATGAGCTAATTGCCCTGTGGAGGCATCTTCTGTCCATTCCATACAGGGAGCTGAAGAAATGTGTTCCTAATTAAGACACCTTCTGGAGATGGCTAAGATTAGGTGGGGTGTACTGGTATGTGTCTTATCTCTTCCTTTCTTCCTCTCCCTCCAGATTCTTTGTTTATTTAAATTTCATATTGTGGTTTTCCAGGAGTAGTGATGCTACATAGAACAAATTTTTAATTACTTCAGTGATAAAAAAAATTCAAGTTCATTCTCTAGAATTCTTAGAACTAGATGAAAAATTTACTCAAAATCACAAAATTCTATGGCCTACAGTTAGAATGCCTCATTTGAAGTATCTGGGACAGATCCTCAATTAAAATATATTAAAATAAATGCAGTGCAGTGATCTGCATGTGCCAAATAAAGTTTTAGGAGAATTTAAAAAGAGAATGGAATTACAATAATGACCACAATCCTGTTAATTCTTTTAATTGCAAGTAACGTAAGTAAATATTATATCTGGAAGGTCTCTCTGTGCCTGCTCTGAAAATAAATCCTATCAATCCTGTAAGATCTAAACTTAACATTTTAATAAGATGGGGAAGATCTTAGTCATCCATGCCTTTATTTTAAGCTGTAATTTTTATGCAAACTTGTTATTTTAAAAATGTTATGAGCCACTGGGTTCCCTTAAAGAATTGTTAAAGATCAGTAAGTCTCCTGTGGAGCATGTATTTTATTACTTTTAAAGACAATTTATTTTGGTATAGTACTGGTTTGGTTTCAGGACTTGCATACATGAAGTATATAAAAATTGAAAACAGCCATTTTTCTAGTGCCATTTCCCCCCTTTTATGGGAAACAACATAAAAATGAAATCAAATGTATCATTAAGCAATAACATTAAAATGCCATCTACCACTAGGAGCATATGGATCGTAACTTGTTTCATCATAACTTTGTGCACTTAAACTTTGTCATTGGTTTCATAACTTTTGGGAGCTTTGTTTAAGTTTTATCATTGCTAATCTACCACAAATTAAAAATGTCCCATCTTGAATGTTTAATCACCCTCAGCTGTCCTTATGAGCCTGATGTTCTGAAGCTTCTTATCCATAAAATGGAGCTATATTTTTTCAGGAAATTAATTTTTTTCTTTTTTTTTTTTTTTGAATTAAGTTTGTTCAACAAGGATCATCCTTTCTTTTACAAAAGCTTTCTAATTTTGTGAGAGTCCTGCTGGGTAAATTTACAGAGACTCAATTATGAAGAACAAGATAGCAGTTTCAGCTGACAGCACGTCATTCTTATGACTGGCAACTGCTGCAGTGTGTTTCTGTATTTTTTAAGAGACCGAAGAAGAGGAAAACCTACAGAAATCCTTAGAAGAAAATACATGTCACAATTAGGATTCATCTTCCCTAAGACCCTATCTAAATATCATCTTAGAGATCAACCTGGAGACTCCAGTAGAGAAGTAGGCACTTTCAGAGGGTGAATCATCATTTCTTAAAGTAGGGAAAAGATGAAGTCAGATGAATAATTTATGGAGATGCCTATTTTTCTCTGTTGAGAAAGGAAAATTCTGATTAGCACAGCATGCTTTGGATAACATCTTCAGGGTCATAATATAACACTGTATATCTAAATTTTTTATCACCTTTAAGCTTAGGTGATCAACAAAAAAAACCCAAATAGTTTTGAGGAACTTATTTTTCCTCTGAAGACGTGGATTTTTGCAAGCAGGTAAAAACATTTTCATTAGCTTCCTGATCAAAATTATTCCAAAAATTGTTTAATTAACAAGGCAGAACTGAGGATAATTTGCAAAATCAGATATTTAATTTTGTTTGAACTTTGTAGGTGGTCACCAAAGTTGCACAACATTTTCTAATCTATTAACCTATCCAAAATATCACTATTTTCATGCAGTCATAGAAGCCCCTCAAAACACATTTGTTTTTGTATGAAAAAAAATTTCTGCAAGCATTTCTGTGGACATTCAACAAATAAAATATAAAGTAATGCATGTATACAGAAAAGCAAATATAATACAACATGAAGGGACCAAGCTGAAGTCCATATTCTAACTTTGCACTTATTTTGCACATTGTTTTCCTTTTTTCCCCCCCTATCTTAAGTGACTTTTGCTGTTAAGATCAATAGATCAGAGAAACTCTGCATTGGTACACAGAGCAGTTATGAAAAACACTCTATTTTCTGAACAGCTACCTCATGTCTGGCTTTGACCTTCATTTTAATAATTGAAGCATGGGTGCTTGTTACATATAACTGCTGTAGAACACTTAAAAATTTTTCAACTTGTTGATACAAAATGAATGGCTGAGATTTGATGCATATATAGAGATAATATGTTAAAAATGCTTGTAAACTCCTCCACAGCTTGTAGTTATGAGAGTCATAAAAATCATATCTTCATATAGTTCCAGTCCATGTGTGATTCAAATAGATTTATTTATCTGTTCAAGGGCAGTATATTACAGACTTTTTGTTGAACTTGAGGAGACCAAAAGACCAAGCAATCAATAAAGACTGATTAATAGGAGTGACAGCAATCTAGACAAAGATAATCCTCTGAAATCCTTTTAGGCCTTTAAGATATATGGAAACAGCTCTGCAAGCAAAATTGTGAACTTCACCTTCTTTCTCCTTTTGTAGAGTGGCACTGCATTAGTTCATAGTTTTTGGACCTGACTTGTTCAAATCTCTGATTTGAGTTTTAAATTTATAAATAGCAATGGCAAATCTGAGAAATTTATATATATTACGTATGATATATATACAAATATACTTCTGCTAACCTCTGCCTTTAAACTGTGCCATTTTTTAACTTGCATTTTGAAAACTGAGCAGCAGTGTTTTTCTGAGAACAGTGAAAGAGGGAAGAGGGATGAATTAACTGAAAATCAGGCATGGAGCTTAAAATGAGTGTCAGCTGTAGTTTGGTTGGATTTAGTTTTTTGCTTATTAAATTTTTTACACCCCATATGAATGCTATACAATAGGAAAAGACAGTGAGAACATCTCACATTTAATCAATTTTCAGAAGTCTTGAAATTTAAAGAATTTATTACCAAATGTAAGGTCTTGCATTTAACTTTCTACCTTGGTGACACCACCTGCTTCTCAGCTGCTGAAGTCTGAGTTGATACTTTTTTCTTGCCAGACGTATATGTTTGTTTACAGTCACAGCAAGAAAGAGAAAGGACACGACCAACTTATTTTGCCTGGCTCCATGCTATCATCATATAGCTTAAGCAGAGCTTTATATCTAAAGTCTGGTTTTCCTGTAACTTAAAACAATGCTTTTTGAACAATGCAGAACATGTTTCTTAATTATGCACCAAGGGAGTGAAAAAATTCAAAAGATGACTGAGGTTTTGAAGAAAGAGCATTTTTATTTTCAACCTCTAGCACAAAAAAAGTTTTTTTTTTTTTAAAAAGTTGCATTATTTACTGGAGCTGCAGGGCATCAGTAACTTATGCATCAACCAATTATTCAACATTTGATAATCTATTTCTTTTGCTTTGGCAGAACCTTTCATCTGCCTCTGCTGTATTAATGGCAATGGTTTTGAAATACTGTGTTTGCAATGGCTATTGAAGCCAAGTGAAATCTGGCTGTTTTCTTGTCTTTTGTTTCAGCTTCAGTATTTTCAATGTACAGCAAGGCATTTTCTCAGAGCTTATGATATCTCACTGTAAATATGTCCATCTCTGTCTTCCTGGGAGCTGAAAATATTTTTTGACCGTAGGCATTTATTATCAGTAGGAGAAACAGGCTAGCTACCTGGTTACAGTCAGAGCTACTTTGCCCGTTCTGTTATAATTATTATTTAAATTTTGTAACGCAATAAAAAATGGTGTTTGCCTGCTTGAGGAGAGGATCATTTAGCTGGATTCATTAATGGTATACATTATGGACAGACAAATATTTTTCTCCACAGTTTTGAACATGAACTTCTGCAGTGCATTCTCATAAAGGTCTGTCAGGCATAGCCTGGTTTTTGGAGCACTGGGGTCTTCTGAGTGGTGGACAAGGCTCATGGTGAAGCAGTTTGGCCTTTCCTAGGAGGTTCCCAAAGTGAGCAACCAGTGAGTCAGCCTCATCAGTGGTACAATCAAGGGATGTCCCCATGTACAACAGTCAGGGGAGTTTAACCCATTCTGAAAGCAGGCACATAGGAAACTATTCAGACTGCTGAGGCATAGTTTTGTCTGTGGTGTGTGTTTATTCAGCATTCAGACATGAACTACTTTGGGGATCTTAAAAAAGACACTATCTTCTGCTAGTCTGTTACACAGGGGTACTCCAAGTGCTTGCACATGAAATAGAAGAAATATGGGCCATTCTAGTGGATGGCAATTATCAGGCACATTTGAGCTCTCCATCAGAGACACAAACATTAAAATATTTTATATGGGTGTGTTGGGTTTTGTGTGGCAAGGTTTTGGTAGCGGGAGGGGCTACAGGGGTGGCTTCTGTGAGAAGCTGCTAGAAGCTCCCCCTGTGTCTGATAGAGCCAATGCCAGCCGGCTCCAAGATGGATCCGCTGCTGGCCAAGGCCAAGCCAGTCAGCGCCTCTGTGATAACATATTTAAGAAGGAAAACAAAAGAGTTAAAAAAAGCTTTTGCAACCGGAGAGAGGAGTGAGAAGATGTAAGAAACTCTGCAGACACTAAGGTCAGTGAGGAAGGAGGGGGAGGAGGCGCTCCAGACACCAGAGCAGAGATCCCCCTGCAGCCCGTGGTGAAGGCCATGGTGAGGCAGGCTGTCCCCTGCAGCCCATGGAGGAAGGATGAGGGGGTGTAGCGATTCCACCTGCAGCCCGTGGAGGACCCCACGCTGGAGCAGGTGGAGGCACCTGAAGGAGGCTGTGGCCCGTGGGAAGCCCACGCTGGAGCAAGTCCGGGCCAGACCAGTAGACCCGTGAAGAGGGGAGCCCATGCCAGGGCAGGTTTGCTGGCAGGACTTGTGACCCTGTGGGAGAGAGCCCCCGCTGGAGCAGTTTGCTCCTGAAGGTCTGCACCCTGTGGGAGAGAGCCCACGCTGGAGCAGTCTGCTCCTGAAGGTCTGCACCCTGTGGGAGAGACTACGCTGGAGCGGTTCGTGAAGGACTGTAGCCCATGGGAGAGACTCCATGTTGGAGCAGGGGAATGTTGAGAGGAGTCCTCCCCCTTGAGGACAAAGAAGTGTCAGAGACAACGTGTGCTGAACTGACCGCAACCCCCATTCCCTGCCCCCTTGTGCCGCTGAGGGGGGAGGAGGTTGAAGCCGGGAGTGAAGTTGAGCCCGGGAAGATGGGAGGGGTGGGGGGAGGTGTTTTAAGACTTGATTGTATTTTCTCATTGCTCTACTCTGTTTTGCCTAGTAATAAATTAGATGAATCTCCTCTCTACATTCAGTCTGTTTTGCTCGTGACGGTAATTAGTGAGTGATCTCCCCCTGTCCTTATCTCGACCCAAGCCTTTTGTTATACTTCTCCTCTCCCATCCCGCTGGGGGAGGGGTGAGTGAGCGGCCGCGTGGCACCCAGCTACCGGCTGGGCCTAAACCACGACAATGGGCAAGTATCCTTCTCCTATTAAAAGTGCACTCCTAAAGCTAGATGGCTATTACATTTTAGTAGATATTTTATCTACTGAAAAATGCAGCTTTGCAGAGATTGCATATATTTTCAAATTGGGGTCAACTATGGGAAAGAAATTATTGGGTTTGCATTTTCAAATGGGAATTATCTTTTTCAGGGTGATGTTTTTACAAAATCACAGAATGGTTGAGGTTGGGAAGGACATCTGTCATCTGGTCCAACCTCCTTGCTCAAGCAGGGTCATCTAGAGCTGGCTGCCGAGGGGCACATCCAGACAGCTTCTGAATATCTCTATGGATGGAGACTCCAACACATTCCTGGGCAACCTGTGCTAGTACCCAGTCACCTTCACAGTGAAAGGGTGTTTCCTGATCTTCAGAGCAAACCTCCTGTGTTTCACTTTGTGCCCATTGACCTTGCTGCTTTTACCAGACACCACCGAAAAGAGCCTGGTTCCAGCTTCTTTGCACTCTCAGGTATTTACGTACATTGATGAGATCACACTGAGCTTTCTCTTTTTCAGGTTGAACAGTCCCAGCTATCTCAGCCTTTCCTCAAAGGAGAGATGCTCCACTCCCTTCAGCATCTTCCTGGCCCTTTACTGGACTACTCTCCAGTAGCTCCATATCTCTCCTGTACTGGGGAGCGCAGAACTGGACACAGTGCTCCAGGTGTGGCCTCACCAGCACCGAGTAAAGGGGCAGGATCACCTTACTTGTCCTGCTGCCAACACTCCTCCTCATGCAGCCCAGGGTACCGTTAGCTGCCTTTGCAGTAAGGGCACATTGCTGGCTCACGTTCAACCAGGTGTCCACCAGGATCCCAGGTCCTTTTCTGCAAAGTTGCTTTCCAGGTGGTCAGTCCACACAGAGCATATATATAGTGGTGCTTGGTGGTGTTGCTCCCCTGGTGTGGGACTTTGCACTCCCTCTTGTTGAACTAAATTTTTTATTTGGAAAATTATAAATTTAAAGCAAGGATTTAAAGCTCATAAAGAGAAAAGAAAATTAAACACTTCATTGGCTTTATCTGACCTCACATAATTTTTGTCAGTTTATTAATTGTGCCAAAAAAAAAAAAAAAAAACAAAAAAAAAAACCTTTTGGGACTATTCTAGGGTACTTCTCTTTTTCACCCTTCTTTCCTCGCTGATTTTTAGAGCTTCCTATAGTAAGTCAAATAAAAGAAAATGATACAGCAATTTTAGAATATGAGACAGTTTATTGACTTTCTAGTAGTGAAAAATGAGAAAAATTATTTGCTCTAGGTTTAAGTAGCATAACCTCACAGTAGCATATAATTATCCATAAACTTGATGAAGAGAACAGCTAATACCCTATGATTGTACTTAACTGGAGAACTGCCAGCCATTGTACCACCTGCAGCCTACACGTGATTGGCATATTTAATTTAGAAATATCCTATATATGTTTTATCCTCACAACTTCATTTAGGAATGGATATCAAACTGCTGGTATGAAGCTTTGCATAGATGTTCCTCAGGTGTGAATCTAAGAGCAGGTATAAAGAAAATTATATTCAACAGGGAGATGTCTTCTTCCATATTTATTTGATGTTTGCCAAATCTGCTTCAGAAAAATTCCAGCAAAAAAAATAATGGAGAGGATGGGGGAGGAGTGTCTCAAGTGAGGAAAGATAAACAAGAAGTCTAACAGTAAATATATCAAATAACAAAAAGAACTTCTAAGGACTGAGAGACTGTCAGGTTTTTTGCTAAAACTAGAAATCGCATCATCAATTGAAACATGGAATAATTTTTCTCCCAGTTATCTCATTAAACTTCTCTGTAAAATCAGTTCTGATTCACAATAAAGGTTTTGAATAACCAGTTTGTCCATCGAATTTGTTAATTCTCATAGTCTAGCAAATTTCTGCTTGTGTATAGTAATAAAATGGTTATGATAAACTAAGACAAAAATGTTTAGAATTTGGAAGATTATTAAGCTCTTTATGGAATGTGACATTTTATTTTTGAATATTTGGTATGTGAGAGAAGGAAATTACTTGAATCCCGCTCTGTATTGTTTTTTATTTATTTCAATGCTATTATAACATTTCTTTCCTTACAAGCAAGGGAAATTATTTGTCTAAAGAGCTTTTCACCTCTGAACAAATCAAATTTCTAATGACAGTTGGGTTTATGCTCAGCTCACAATTATCAAATAAAACTAAAGGCTGAAAATTATATTGTTCCTCTGCATAGAGAGGAGACTACTACTTATATATAAGGCATTAATTTTAAGGACAAAGCTACTGCACTTTTAATCTCTGGAAAACATTTATTCTTTCTTGAATTTTACAGTGTTGTCTACATAAAGAAGAAGTTCTTTCTTGTTTGATGAAAATAGCTTTGCTTAATAAAGTAGCTATATGTGAGGACAGGAGTTGAGCTGGAACTCTAAAGCAGTGTTTGTGCTTTCTTTGAACAATGAATTAACCAGTATTGCACATGTATCAGTTTTGTAGTCTCAGGCATAGTTTCATGGTGATAGTTTCATGAGGTTCCTGTCTAATATAAATAAATATTACTTGACCTTTCCTACTAATGATGCAGGAATATGCAATGGATGGCACTATAAAACAGCCAGCATTTTAAAGCTACACAGGGAAATCTGTTTATGGTTAAAATGATGGGCTTTTTTCCTCTTCCTTTGAAGATTATAAATTGGGAGTGGCTTAAAAGAAGTCATTCAAGCTGTATTAACACAAAATGAATGCAAATCAACTGACCATAACGGAAGACAGTGTGAAAACCTAACTGAGTGTTTGCTGTTCAAAATTATCATGACCTTCAAAAAAAAGTCAGCTAAAACTCATGTTTTTCCAGGGGAAGGAGATGTCTCTCCAAATCTGGAATTAACGTTTGATTCAAAATGTTCTTTTCAACCCGGAAGGAAAAAATGGTGCTAAGTCTTTGTAAAAGGAAAGGAAACAAAGTGTAATTCTACCAATCTGTTAATAGAAAGCAAAACAACAAGCTATTTTATATAGTAGCTCAGGAATTAGCATTCTCACTGGAAATCTTATTGCATTTATTTTTATGCATTATCATTTCCTTGATTATTGGCTCAACCTTAAATAATGTGAAATGGCTCTAATACGACCCAAAAGGGATTATACAGGGGGACAGAAGACCATTGTTACAGTTGCTCTTGTAGTTAATGTTTTATTTCGGATACCAAGAGGACAAACTGATTACACACAAAGAATGCAAACCCTTGCATGGCCTGCTGCTATCAGTTTAATTTTCTTGGATGTTTATCCTGGACCTCTTAGTCTTTATGCCTTCAGAGGGCATCATAGTCGGAAGGGAGCATTTAAGCCAGCATAATCAAGAAAGGTATTGAATTCGGCTATCCCACAATCTGAGTGAATAACCACAGTGCTGTGGACAAAATTAACTCCTTCCCAGGAATTATTTTTACAAAATTGACATAAAACTTAACTTTTGATCTAGAATATTCAGAAAATCTTGATTGAATCTGGAAATATTTAGAATGAGAAAAATGTTACTGTTTATAAGATGTACTATTTCCCAAATAAATGTGTTTGGCTTTAATATAATCTGTTCCAGCTGAGATTAAAATCAGGGTCTATGTTACAAAATTTTAACATTTTTAGCATAAATTTAGTTAATATTATTTACTATCAGACCTATCATTCATTTTTCAACCTTCTGTACTGAAGTCATTGTTAGATATGGAAATGGCTTTTTCTTTTTTTTTCTTTTCTTTTTTTTTTTTTAAATAGGATATATGTTGGATCAATCTTTTAAGATTCTCTTCCTTCATTAATTCCAGTTTCAAAGTTATAGACAGACTTCTCTGGTTTTGTATTTCTCACACATAATGAGACTAATTTAATAACTTGAGCATCTTTACTTTCTTTCTCCTATCATAGCACACATGCAGATTTCCCTTCTGCATATTTTACTCTTTCTGTTCCCAGAAGCTTGACATTTATTAGTCTTCATATTCTGTATCACACAGTTGTCTTTGGGCTCTGATCAGTATTTAGGATTTTACTTACTGTGTGATTCCTGCAACTCAGATGTTGTCATTAGTATAACCTTGGAAATGTCATAACAACTTTTGAAAACAACCTTCATAACATTTTTGCTGTAGTACTTTGAATAATTTCTGAATTTAATCATAGAAGTTACACTGTCAAGGTAACTTCAGAAATGCCACACAAAATTATAGACAGAAAGTAAATAAAATAAATGTTTCTTTATGATAACTCTGGCTTTTTCTAAAGCATTACATTGTGGAAAAATAAATATACAAGTAAAACAGTAATGACAGAAATTCCTCCACATTTTCCTTTCCTATTATTTTTTACAGACTTAAGTGCATAACACTGGAGTATTTTAACCCTATTTACAGATGGAAACCACATAAAGATGTGGAAACTTTCTGGGTATTTAATATCATACTTTAAATTCTTCTTTGCAGAGAGTATTTGATCTAACAAGGAGATACTAGTAGCTCTGCCTTTACCTTCTTATAATGAGTAATTCTACTGGAAGTAAATGACTTTTAAATTGACATTGAGTGCAACCAGACTACGCTTGTGCTTTCTGTAGGTAATAGCTTCTATAAGAACAAGGCTGATAGGTTTAACCCTTAGGTATTCCCTGGAACTCACATCAAAATGTTGGAATAGAAGTGTTGTAGTGCAAAGTCTTGTGTTCGATTCAGATTATTAGTACTTCCTATAAATCCCAGTCTCTTAGGTTAACAACAACTGAAGCAAGTTATGGATTATTGCAATTATGTTTTGGTACCATTTTGATGCATATAATAATTTTGGTTCTGATATTTATTGATTAGTATGGATATATCAGTAATATCTAGGGTAAATAAGTACTATTGGAAACAAGAAGGGAGCTGTAATTCCCCAACAAACAGTTCTGAGCATCTTAACATTAGAGCTAAATATATTTCAATGTATCTTTTTCTTTCTTTAAATAAATATATTAAGAATGCTTTTTATTTGGAATATACATTTGTGTTTGTGTGTGTTTATATGTATATACACATATAATACTTATACAGCTATCAGAATAAGAACATAAACAGTGAAACAGGGATGGACAGAATAAATTTTTGAGAACACTCTGGCCAACAGGAGTCCTGCTGTCTCCCAAATCCACTTTGCATCTCCCAATTCCACTTTTGCTACCTCCATCTTTTGGGGAGGAAGATACTACTGTCATTCTCATTATTTATCCATATTAAACTAGCTATTATCTATCATTTTTGTACCAACATATCATACAAATCTTATGACTGTGGATTTAGAGTGTGTTTACATGTAACCTTCTTTACCTTTTAAAACTGTGGTAACTAAAATTACTTGTGATTCAAAATCCCCCACAGCTGCTAGTGTATCAGAAAATATCTAAGAAGGAAGGCAGCATAACCATAAAGAAATACAAATTCTTTTCTTCATGCTCCTCAGCTGCTATTTATTAAACTTTGGTAGCTTCTGATAGAATAGAGGCAAAAATCCCACCAAGCTCTTATCCACACTTTAGTAACTTAGCCACTTTCAAAAATATGGCAGTCTACGCAATATTAGCATGTTCTTCGCTCTAATATGTATTATCACTAATTTAAGAATAAGAAGTTATGTTAACACTTCACTCTTTCTTCAACCCCCCAAAAGAAAGAGCTTTCCCACCATATACCCCACAAATACCTCCCGCAACATATTCAGATTTTTTTTTTTTTAAATAGACTTACTTGAAAAGAGATCAGCTCAGAAAAATGTTTCCTTATCATTAAATACAGGAATGTTTTTTGTGGACCAGCGTATTTGGCTGAAAAAAATCTGATTCTATAGTCATTTCTGTGTTTTTTTAGGCTCCCAAAGTCATCAATGGAAATCATAGAATCATAGAATCATAGAATGGTTTGGGTTGGAAGGGACCTCAAAGATCATCTAGTTCCAGCCCCCCTGCCATGGGCAGGGACACCCTCCACTAGATCATGTTGCCCAAAGCCTCATCCAACCTGGCCTTGAACACTTCCGGGATGGGGCATCCACAACCTCTCTGGGCAACCTGTTCCAGTGCCTCACCACTCTAACAGGAAAGAATTTCTTTCTAACATCTAATCTAAATGGACCCTCCTTCAGCTTGAACCCATTACCCCTTGTCCTGTCACTACACTCCCTGATAAACAGTCCCTCACCATCTTTCCTCTAGGCCCCTTCAGGTACTGGAAGGCTACTCTAAGGTCTCCCCGGAGCCTTCTCTTCTCCAGGCTGAACAACCCCATCTCTCTCAGCCTGTCCTCATAGGAGAGGTGCTCCATCCCTCTGATCAGCTTCGTGGCCCTCCTCTGGACTCGTTCCAACAGCTCCATGTCTCTCCTGTACTGGGGCCCCCAGAGCCGGACGCAGTACTCCAGGTGGGGTCTCACAAGAGCGGAGTAGACTAGACATGATTCAAAAGCGAGAGCCAATTTAGCCATTTCTGGAGAAATCATTCTCACACATTTACTATAGATGGAGTTTAGGTAAATTAGTCTGTGAGATAAGTAAACCTCCCTGAATATTCCCTAAAGCACTGTTGAAAATGTTACCTTATGATGTTAATGCAATTTATCTTTCCTCCTTATAGATACCTCAGTAATCTTTTGAAATTGTGTTGTGACAGGTTATTCTTTAGTGAGCATTTTTTTTGTCTTGTATGGCCATAACAGCTTCTGCACCTAAATTTATTTACTGCTTCTTCAGCCTGTTTTACACTTTTCCCTTCTGCCAAAGAGATCATTACAAAATCTGGAGACTTCTGATGCCTTTGAATGTTTTCTGAGCCATGTTCTCATGTATAATCTATCTTTCTAGCATCTTCATTGTATAAGAATTAGCAATTTTCTCTTCTAGGTTCTCTATAACAGCCTATTCAAAGACAATGTTCTTTGCAACTGGTGTATGAAATTACAATTATGAATGAACTTTAATGGCAAATATAATGTTTTCCTAACCCAATGAAGATCTTCAAACTCCATTCAGCTGGCTGTTCTGTATCTGACACTGGCAACAGCAGTTACAGAGTCACTGAAAAAGGTATTTTAGTAGAGGAGTGATAATGACAAGGACCTTCTCACACCATATTCACAGGGAAGGCTTCTACTCTGAAACCTCTGCTTCTCTTAAGGCAGTGCTGATAATTATTTTCTTCTGTAGTAAGAAGTTTATTCCTCTATTGTCAATTTGAAATATCTTTTTTTTCTTCAGCAGTAGTGCTATGCCTGCATGTTACTGGTTTACAAAATTTAGTAAGCCTTAGGGGTGAGGATTTATTAATCAGTATTGGTAATGCACTTTTGCGAAAGTGCTTTTCTTTCATTCATTAGAACTAGCCAGGATCGATGAGTAGCTGGTAATTTTTAATGTAAACAAAACCAGCCTCCATTGTTTGGGACAAATATCAGTTGCCCGGGAATGTTGCTTTTCTACTTGTTCTCAAGGCCATTTCCTGTGCTGACTCAACAATTTCCCAACGAATCTTCCTTAGATTTTTGTTACATACTGCCTTTGAGGACATGGTCTGTTAAAATGTTTGGACAACCATGCTTAAGAACACAGTTACAAGGGCTGTCAGAAAAAAATTAGAATCCTTTCTGCATGCTCTTTATGCTCTATTCTTCCTTTTGCTTTTCTGACACAAAATATAGATTAAAACTAAAATTTTTTTTTCAATGTTTGCTTTTTACGGGGACATTCATCTTTTGTCAAAAACAGCACATAAAAATTAGAAGTTTTCAGCAGAAAAGCTGGAAAACAAATATCAAATTATTGATTTATTTGACCTGTAGTTTTTGAGGTATTTTGTCAACAGTCACCTACTCATTGCAGGGTTCTCAGCCAGGTATATCTCCAGAGTATGCTTTGGTTAGAGATTTCTACAGTGTATCACGGTGGCTCATGGAATGGGAAGACTCCCTCTCCATTCATTACAGGAGATATAACTTGGTGTTATGAGTACCGTGAAGAGATGACATCTCATAGGAAGTCAGAGTCATTGCAGAGCTTGTCATTGCATAGTTTCCACTCTATATCATTGTGCCAAAATCTTCAAAACTTTCTCTTCTCCTGATTTCCTCAGTACCTGGTGCATGTGAGGTTATATGATGAGCTGAGAGAAGCTGATTTGAACAAATGAGTGGTGTTACCTTAATGTCTACTAATTTCCAATTTAGAGCTTTCTGCTTTGCAACTGAAAATGCTGTTGATCCTTATTTCTAAAGATATAAAAAATGGATAGCCATATTCATGAATATTGAAACAATTTGCAACACAATCTGTTTAACAATTTATGTTGCTTTCATAAAGTCTTTTTGAGTAAGTTTAGCTCTTACGCTAGCAGATGTGTAGTGGCATAACTCATTAAGAGTACAGTTCTTGGAGTGTTTAGGCTTTTACTTCAGTGATATTGGAAGCTGCATACACTCTCTTTTGGGTGGAATTTAAGAAAAAAATAAAAATGTTTCATATTTCCTTCTATATGTGAAACATTACCTTTTGTAATTGCATTCTTAGCTTTCAGCCATTCAAAGCACGTAATCATGTATTTACAGGTTTAGAAATGTTAATTCTCACTATATGGGAAAATATTTGCTTGAATAAGATGAGTGTCTTCCACAGGCACTGTACAGGCAGGTATTTTCAGTCAAATATAGTTGGTAGCTCTTAGCTTCATAGCACTCAGAGTGCTAAAAGAGTAATCTAAAATGGTGGCATTGAAAAACCCAGTTAATAGTGATAGATGTCTAAATCTCTCTAATGCAGTGACAACAAACATGAGAATTCACTGTTAACAGGGAAAATGAAAAATGTAAGTAAGTGATTCATTCTTTTGACTGCATCCTTTTTTACAGTCTTTCATAATTCATCTGTAGGTTTTTTCAAATGGTTATTTAAGTAGAGATTGTTTCATATATTCCTGTCAATGATCATATTAGGTGACTATTCCTGTCAATGTTCATGCTATATTTTAGAGTCAGTTGTCTGCATGCACCAGGTAAACACACTAACATTGATATATCTCATGATATATAGCTGTTTTTCATTCAAATGAGAAGTTACTAATGTTCGCTTACATACAGCTATACATGTGTAGATATATATGTGAATTTAGGGAAGAAATATTTTGTCAGGTAATGTGAGTTTGCAAACAGCATGTAGATGCTGCTTGCACAAAAGGTTGCCTATGGCTTCTGCATAATACAGAAAATACAGTAAAACTGCAAAATATTTAGACTGCTAGAAAAGGCGTATGACAGCGTGGAACAGAGCAACGATTTCAACTTTTCTTTTTGACTTGGACTGTTTGTCAAAGCCAAGGACATTTCTTGGACCCCAAAATGACATTAATGTTAGCATTCCTGATATGTCTGAATTTACGTATTTAATAAAGCAGTATTAATACCTGACATTTATCAAACATATCTCCTTAGGCATCTCAGGTTGGATCTTATGCCATATTACTTGTACTAGTGAAAAAACAACATGCATGATAGCTTGATTTCAGATGGTACACCCAGTTTCCACATAGCCTGGTTTTGATAGATCCAATTAACTAATCTATAATAAAATCATCACAAAACACAAATCTTTGAAAAAATATTTATAATAATTCCATATTACAGAACAAACAGTATCTAGAAATGCATGAAGACCACCAGTGTTAGTGACACCAATACACAAAGGGAACTCATCGCCTTTTTTAATCTTTTAGCCTTTTTACAATAGAATAGCTATAATGAAATTAATTTAGACTGTAGATAAAGAATAGCTTAATGTATGATAGATCAGATCATTAGCTGGAGAAAATGTTAATCTTTTAATTGCTCTCTGTGGCAATGTATCTCACCCAAACTAGATGAACTTGTAACAGATTCAAATATTCCCTCCTTATTAAAAAAATACTTGAGAATGTTAAGTCATTTTATCTCTTGTGATAAATAGTTTCAAAATTTTTAAAAGTGAGAAACATTTCCAGAGATACAAGGAATGAGACTGTCTCATCAGAAAGTCCAGAGCTGAACAAGTAACATTGATCTCCATCAGTGATGGGATCTCACAGATGCACAAATGTAGGTGATCAGCTGACACCTTTTGAGGCGGAGATAAGAAAAGACTAATTCAGGAGTATGGTCTTGCCTTTGATCGTCTTTGTTTTTCAAATGATGAGGTTAAACTCTGCTCGCAAATTTACATTCTTTTAGGGTGAGATGGCTTTAATGCACTTTGAAAATGATCAGCGATTCTATCAGCCTCAGAAAGTTTTTCCTGAATTTGCTGACAGAACAGTTAGCAAAGTGAATTGAATGGCTTCGGAGAATGTTTTAGTTGTTATCTAGTGTTTAGTGTAATTGATAAAATAATTGCATTTGTGCAATAGCATTGCATTTTCAAAACCTACCTTTTCCTATGTTCCCATTTTTATAAATTTCTGAAGCAAAGCAAACAGAAATACGGAGCATGCCTTTCCTTTCTTCTTCTGATATCAGTGGAAAAGTGTGTCAGGTAAAATATGATGGACTGAACTTTGTTAAACAGCCAATAAAATGAGCACTGTCCTGCATTTCCCAGTAGTTTAAGTGATGAAAGGTTGCATCTGACACAAAGAACCTAAATAGATTGTGGACATTAACAGTAGCAGAATATGTTGCACATATTCTAAAAGCAATCTCATTTTGTTCCAAGAGGTTTATTTATAGTAAATAATATATTTTGAATAGATATTCTTAATAGGCAGTAACAAGCAAGTTGCATGTGTATTATAGTATAATATGGATATTTTATAAATGTCAAAAGATATTGCCTTTTTTATAGCACATAATATGTTAAGCTAGTTTGAAATATGAGCAAAATAGCAATTCTTTCCATTGCTTAGAAGTTGAGTATATTTCTGTTCTGTGTCATGCATAGGTGGTGAACTCTAAACTTATTTAGGAAAATTATTATTTTTTTTAGTCATAAGTATTATTAAGTAGAGCTTGATAAAAAAATATATTTAAATTGTACTAAATGTTGATTTTAACAATACATACTAAAATGATTTTATGTCATATTTTAAGCACAAAATAACTTTCTAGGTTTTATGTTTGGCAGAGAATGAGCTTTTGGTTTATGTGAAAACAATATATTTTAAGGACATTATGAATCTCAACTCAGTTTTGCGTACCCATATTGCATTTCTACTGAATACTGCCAGTTCAAAAAAAGTTCAAATAAGAAGGCAAAATAGATTGCTTACCCAGATCCTATTCCCAGATTGATCTCTATGGTGGCATTAAAGAATAATTCTTCCTGTCAACTCCTATAATCTCAAAGTTTATTTTTTAAAACTTTCATAAAATGACCTTAACCTGAAATCCAAGTTCTCCTACGTGGTGGGTTGACCCTGGCTGGAGGCCGGGTGCCCACCAGAGCCGCTCTGTCACTGCCCTCATTCACCAAACAGGGGAGAAAAGGTATAACGAAACGCTTGTGGGTTGAGATAAGGACAAGGAGAGATCATTTGCTAATTATCGTCACAGGCAAAACTTAGAGAAAAATTCATCTAATTTATTATCAAGCAAAACACAGAGTAGGCCAATGAGAAATAAAATCAAATCTTAAAACACTTCCCCACACCCCTCCCTTCTTCCTGGGCTCAACTTCATTCCTGGTTTCTACCTTCTCCGCCCTCAGCGGCACAGGGGGACAGGGAATGGGGGTTGAGGTCAGTTCATCACACGTTGTCTCTGCTGCTCCTTCCTCCTCACACTCTTCCCCTGCTGCAGCGTGGGGTCCCTCCCATGGGAGACAGTCCTTCACGAACTTCTCCAACGTGAGTCCTTCCCACAGGCTACAGTCCTTCACGAACTGCTCCAGCGTGGGTCTCTCCCATGGGGTGCAGACCTTCAGGAGCAAACTGCTCCAGCGTGGGTCCCCCACGAGGTCACAAGTCCTGCCAGCAAACCTGCTCTGGCGTGGGCTCCTCTCTCCACAGGTCCACAGGTCCTGCCAGGAGCTTGCTCCAGTGCGGGCTTCCCATGGGGTCACAGCCTCCTTCAGGTGCCTCCACCTGCTCCGGCATGGGGTCCTCCACGGGCTGCAGGTGGAATCTCTACACCCCCTCATCCTTCCTCCACGGGATGCAGGGGGATCTCTGCTCTGGTGTCTGGAGCGCCTCCTCCCCCTCCTTCCGCACTGACCTTGGTGTCTGCAAAGCTTCTCACATCTTCTCCCTCCTCTCTCTGGCTCTTCATAGGCTGTTTTTTTTCCTTAAATATGTTATCACAAAGGTGCTATCACTGTTGCTGATGGGCTCAGCCTTGGCCAACGGTGGGTCCATCTTGGAGTCAGCTGGCATTGGCTCTATTGGACATGGGGGGAAGCTTCTAGCAGCTTCTCATAGAAGCCACCCTTGTAGCCCTCCCACTACCAAAACCTTGCCACGCAAAGCCAATACAACCTATGAAAAGTGAAGCTTTGACTCCCACGTATTAAGTGTTCAACCTAAAGGATTTTTTTTCTCTTTTTTTTTTTTTTTTTAAATGGTGATCTGTTTGAGTTCTTTAAAGGTGTTAAAAAAGTAAATGACATTGTATAGCCTCTCATGATATTCCTTTATTTGCTTACTGAAATTTCATTTACTGAAAGGTAAAGGACAAACTGTCGTCAAAAGGAGAAGACAGACATAGGTCTGAAGAAGGGCTTGTGCACCTAAAAGCTCATCTATGTCTTTCATTGATATCACTTGGTCTAATAAAATACAATTGCTCTCTGCAAACCCTGCCAAGTGAGTGCTAAACCCATGCACAGGCAAATCAAGCTAGAATTTGAAATGCCAAGAATTTCTTAAGAAATTGATTTTGTTTTCTTTCATTTAATTCCAGGGACCATGACTATTTTAAGGACAAACAGGAAAAGTTAATATGCAGCTTTAACATTTGAATTACCCAACTGATCATTTTGTAAATACATTTAATAGGTAAAAAAAAAAGTGTTCTGCATGTCATATTTTGAGTAAAAGTGAGGTTTTGGCAACAGTATTGTTTAATTCCCCAGTGAAGATGTCTGGAAGAGACCCTGCTTGGAAACTCTCCCTCATAGGGATTGCAGAGTTTGGAATCAGAACCTGACAGTGGAATTGGAAATTGAGCCTTGTTTTTTGAATGAGTATGTGTCTTCTAAATCAAAAGAGCCACCTTCATCTTCCAGTCAGCTCCAGGATTTGTGCATGAAAATCCATATTGCTAGCAATGGACACAGTGGCTTTGCTAACATGGAAAGACCACTGTAACCTCAGCTGATGTAGACTCCAAACGTGTGATTTCCTTTTGTGAAAATTAGTTGACAGGAATAATTTAAAACCACCCCCTTCACATGCTTACTTGCAATCTCTTTCCCAATACAATGACAGCATGATTTTGACAGCCTGTTGGACTTTATAACGCTTGAAAACTAAGAGTGTTGAACAACTAACATTGGGTTACTGTGAGATGGAAAGAGAGCAGAAGTCAATGAAGATTATACAGTTTGATTGTTTGGTAAATGAACATCTATAAGAACTGAAAATAATATAATTTTATTGGCAGGCTAGTGTTACTTAAAAATGTGACATGAAGAGTGTGAAAAAGCATGGAAAAACATTTGTGTTATCAAGAACAAGACTACAGCATGATCAATTCCACTGATTTAATTAGAATGGCCTTGTAAAATATAGATTGCTAATATTAACCTGTACTTTATGTAATTTCCTTTCTTCGCAGCATGTGACAGATCACAGCACTGACAGGTCAGTTCAAGACACAACTTGTTCTTGCACTCTTTTTTACTAAATGCTGACATAGTTGGTTTTCCCCATATTCAAAAGTAGCTACAGTTGCACTATACTAAATGAAGAGAACAGTAATATTAGAAGAAAAAAATATAATGGACATAATTGTAATCTCAGGTTGGAACCAGATGTTTTTTAAGGTCCCTTCCAACCCAAACCATTCTATGAATTTCCTGGGAGAGTGAAGAAGCTGATAGCCAGACATTAACAGCGCTTTTTATTTTGTGCAATTATGGAGAAATTTTATGTCCTGAACATTCATTATATAAAAACCAGTTTGATATTAATTTAAAGTGCTTCATTATTGTATAGGGGAATACACATATTTAGTGGGCCATAATAAAGAAATACTCTTAAGTCACCTTTCTAATATTAACCATGAACAAACATTTATTAAGTAGTGATAGAATTCATAAAATGAATGAATATCATGCTATCATGCATAATATTAGTATCATACCTCATTTCAAAGAGAGAGCTATTTTTGAAAAAAAAAATCTGCCAATATCTCTGCTTTTTGAAGATATAAACTGCTATATACGTAATAATTATTATTATTGCTATTCATATATACAGTAATGAAAACTTCTTAAGGTACACCTTATAAACAATGAATACCCTAGTGCAGACTGAAAAGTAGCACAAAGTCTGTTATTAGAGACATTCCAAGGCTTGGCCTCATACTGTGCTTCTAACGTATTTTACATACTGTATAACCTAAGCATGATATTAGTTGAAATTCAGCTCTCATAGTCCTGTTGTTTATTAAAACTCAAAGGCAGGCAAATGTTGATTTTCTATCAAAGATAGTCCTTCTGAAATTACATAGGTCTTGATTCAGTATTTACATATTTACCTACCTTGAAATGTGTTTAAATCTTTATTTGCTTAACTAAAACTACTTCTATTTTTTTTCATTAAAAAAAAAAAAACAACCAGAAGATTTCTAATGAGTAATAGTAATAATATAGTAATCTTTTATCTTTAGGTTATTTGATCAGATACATCTTGGCCGATAGTGACTGAATGTTGTTGCAACGTGATGGCAACTAAATGAATTGGTCTCATTGCAGCTGTTAAGGATATATGCCTTTATCACAAAAATTCTTCTCCGTGGTCATATAAACAGAAGGATCTGGTAGCTAAACACCTTTTTAGCTTTTTGAGTATATAAAGTTAGATTTACTTATCCTTAGTCATGCTAATATCTAGCTTTTTGTGGGGGTTTTTGTTTTTTGTTTGTTTATTTTTCACTTTGTGAGAACATAGGATGCAGCTTTAAAGGATGCTAACCATTAATTTTCATTCATCAAACCCATTAATTTTTACTGTTACCTGTGCTTCTGTAAGAGCACATGTAGTGCAAAGGGGCTGCTGGCCATCTCTCTGAAGGGCATTGATGGGGCTGGTAGAACAACTTGTTCAGTATTGCCCAGTTTCCATGTTTGCCTGATATCTCTGATCATATGAATAAATAGTATGATGTATCGCAAGCTCCTGGTATGATTTCTCAAAAAAATTGCAAGTCTGATGGAAGGGTATATTTAAATGCAAGGAGTGCTGTTTCTTAGGAAAATAGCCAGTAGACAGTGACCCATAGAAATACAGAATAACCTAGAGAAATATTCTGTAAATACACTTGTTGCCAGGTCTGACCATACCCTTTCAATGTTTGGAATGTTCTTATATAATCTGCATTGATTATTCTAGGGCAGAGAGATTTGCAGTAGTGTTTTGGATTATGACTGTACAAAAAAATGTAATTACCACTTTGCACAACAATACAATATTTTAAAACTGACTGGAAGCAGTCAGTGTCAAAATACGTCTGACTGGCAGGATCCCATAGCACTTCTACCTCCAGCTTTCTACTTGTGCTGCTGGAGATTGAATTTCCTTTGTAATAAATTTTGATTTTAAAGAATAAACATTCTTCAATATAAACAAGACAAGCAAACAAATTCTTTCAATAAATTTCTAAAACAAGTGGACTGCAGTCATCCTGCTTTTCAGTTTAATGCAACTGCAGAGAAACAATGGTTTGATTAATGAATACAATATGCTTTGTTTTAGAACTTAATATGGGTACTTCTATACCTACCATCAGATGAGGTCCCTTTCATAGGTCTCAAATCTTTATTAATAGCTAACCAAGGGATCCATGGGATCATAGCAGAGATGTGAATTCCTGTATGGTTTGAGATGAGTTCCAAAGACATTTTATACTGATTCAGAGATTCATCCTTAAGCTAAATTTTGCTAAAAACATAATACAATGTAGAGTTTTATATAGAAGTTTCAAATGCTGATTTTTATGTGACAGTAAACTGGCAACTGGTATAATGAAGAGAGCTCAGATACACTAAGTGAGTGTGTCTTGCTGCGAAAGCTGTGTGGCTTTGAAAGGTAATATTACAAAGAGACTAGTGTAATACTCTAACCAAAAGGTAACAAGGATACCTGGGAGGAAAGGGCATGATTTCTTTGCCAGTAGTAAATGAAAGAAGAGAGTTTTGAGAAGACAGTATCAATGCTGAGCCTCATAAAACCTTGGCATTTTACACCATGTCATCAATGGCCAGATATATATCTGTATCTGCAAACTGTTCTGGACGCTGTCAGATCTTTCAGCATCACCATCATAATTTAAATTTGTAAGCCAAATTCGCTTATTTCTCTTTTCCTGTACTCTTTCTACCTGCCAAAAGAGAAGTAGAGAATGAGAATCAATGGTTATTCTAACTGAAAACCCTTGAATTTGTCAAAAGTCTTTATGGCATGTGATGAGTTTATAAGCTTGTGGCTATGATGAAAATTGTAAGAACACAAAATAGCAAGACAGGAAACTGATCGCTACATTCAGAGTAGTATAGGTTTGAAACATTCTTCAGAAAAGCCAGCTTCAGTTTCCCTCTGTAGTGAGTGCTACTTGCTTAGGGAGCCACAGAATGGCATGCCATAAGATGGGAGAGTTTCTGCTCCTCTATACCAAATGTAATACTGGGTAGAACAAGTGCTCTTTTCTATTCATCACTCCCAGAAACCACATTCTTAGAACACTGACATCCCTCACCTTACCAGTTGCCTCATTAATTCCAACTGTTACATTGGAGATGGTATAACAGGTAATACTTGTCCTTGTAGATTTAACAGCTGAGTAAAGAATTACATATATATGGGCTAATGATGTGTTGAGACTACTGCTTACTGACAGCAAACATTATGTCCTTCGATAAGGTGGAGTTCACAGGTCTTTGTGTCTATAGCCGCATCTCAATTATCAGTGCTCTGTAATCTGATCAATGGTCTGTTACCCCCATATTTTAGCAGTCAACACTGTGATTTTTAATTAAAGTTAGCCATTTGTGTGAAATGATTACTCTGTTCATTATCTTGACAATTTCATTACTGTATCAGGTAAAATAAAACATTTATAGCAAGGGGAAAATATATGAGCTGTTATAAGGTTCAAGGAGGTTCATCATGGCAGTTGGCTGAGGCTCTTATCATTAACATCAATGGAACAGGTCACAGTTCCTGGCATGCCACATGCCAGTTATCTCCTTTTAAATGAATTATACATGTATTCATTAAAATTCCCCAAGTACTATGGGAACATGAACATTACAAGCATTTGTACCCTGCTTGCACATTCACAGTCGTGATATGCATGTGCAGTGCAGGTTAGAAGGATTTGACTACGAAAGGCTTTGCATGCATGATAATGCTTCTAAGAGCTTTGTTGAGCGTTCCACATTCCATATGCAAAAGTGGTTTGTGTGACTTTGACTTCACACCACCTGAGAATTCAAGAATCCAACTTTGATCTTTATTTTTTGGAAGTGTACCTCTATGTATTTCTCACGAATCCCAGCGAGAAAAGAAGTGCATGCCCTGAGGAGCAGCCAAAATGTTTGTTCATGTTTGGATCTGGGAGCTTGGGTAGGAGGACAAACAAGAGGGGAGTACAGCAGATGAGCACTAAAACCGTAGACAATCATCTTGATGAAAAGTTACCTATATGTTATCGTGTGCAACCCACCAAAGTTATCATCAGGCCCCTTTGGACAGGAATGATTATTGTTGTTCTGGTGCTGATATGCCAACAGCAGCTTAGCTTTCAAAGACAGTCACAGAGATCAGTTCTGAGCTTGTTCCAGCTCTGTTTCTGTATCCAGACTGTGAATCAAAATGTAGAAAACTGGTATCCGTGTGTTCACATGGAGTCCTTTGTCTGCAAGGAACAATTTGTTAGCTCTAGGGAATTCTTCAGACTGCATACAGATGAGCTCTTCCCACTCCCCACACAGTTTGTTGATGTTCCAACCGACTTCCTGAATTGCAGGATTCTACTCTTTAAGTGAAGTGACAAATTCCCAACTAAAGCAAAATTTGGGATGTGTGGAGCATAGCATGGTCTAAGCAACCATGTACTTTAATGACTTTTCTGTGCAGTTTTGGCATAAAAGCTGCAAGGCAAAAACGGGAACTGCATGAACTGCAGCGAACCTAATTTTTTGATGCTACTTTCTATGCTCTTGAGGAGCTCTCTGTGATAGCCTTCCTCACATCTCTGTTTAAAACTCATCTATGTCTTAGTACACCTAAGTACTTGAAAATTGTGACACTGTACCTGTGTACTTCTGGTTTTGATTGTAATTATCTCACTGTTGTCTTGTGTTGTGTTCACTACCCATGGGATTTGCTAAAATTTTAATTCACTTTACTACATACAGGTATTGACTGACATTTGGGATTCCCAGTTTGCTTGCAATGAACAGTGCAGGAGGCCATGTAGCTCCAGCAAGTCTTTTGGGTCTACTATCCCTTCATGGATACTTTAGGCACACTGCAGCTTCGCAGATGTAAGTAAGTGCCCATGTTTAGGAAATTGAGTTAAATCCCCTCTCACTACACAATCTCCTTACCAGGAGTCTTGTTTCTGTGATTGTACGTGTATGTAGCCTAGGTCAATGGAGTCCTGAACCTAGACAGGGACATCCAGATGCCACTTTTGCTCAAATAACAGTTAAGCCTGTAACAACATCATGAAATTACAGGAAAGTCTAACTCGGGATTAAGAATTTATATATGTTTTCTTTGTAAGACTTTATACAATACAGGCACCTGTGGTGGTGCAACCCCCCCCCTCTTGAGCCAATCTGTACTTGGTGCAATTTCCTCCCCTTTTCTGGGCCGCATACCTGAGCAGCAGACCTTAATGTGCCTGGTTCTTGCCTCTTTGGGAACGGCCTGGTACATCTGTACTTGAACCGTGACGTTCTTGCTCCCTTATTGCTTGGGAACAATGGTGATAATCGATCATCTCCTGACAACCTGGTGCACGTGTACGGGGGCCGTGGCCCAAAAGGGGGAGATGCCAGAACAGTTCTGAGTCTGTGCAGCTGGTGGTGGAAAGTACCAGAATATTTCACCATCTGAGCTGGGCCAAAGTGGAAAAGTACCTGACAAAAGTCAATTGTCTCGGACCCTATAAATAGCGATTCTAAGTGAGACCCTTGGAGCTCTCCTGGATCACAGCAGGCAGTGACCAGCATCTCCCCTGAGCTGGGACGCCTCTCAGGCACAAATCTCTTGAGAATCATCTGCCGACAGAAGACCAGGGCAAAGCCAGCCTTCTCCAGTCTCAACTATCACCCGTTGAGGGATATCGATGCATTGTGAGTATTTACTCCAAACTCAAAGAGGGAAATCCTAACTATAAGCTAGCTCCCTTCATCCCCCTCCCTACCTATATATGTGTTTATATACATGCATTTGCCTTTACGAGTATGGGTGGCATGTATCACTGGGCCCAAATATTTCTGTCTGTTACTGTGTACCTGTTCGTCTTATGTTTATGTTTATACATATATATACACTTTGATTTAAGATACCTTATAGTAAGTTAGTGTGAATGCTGTCATCTTCGAATCTGTAATTGAGTCACTGTTTTGATCATAATATACTTTACTGAATTACCTGTAAATCTTTAAAATTAGTCAATCATTAAGTGCTGCTCAAATTTAACCATTGATTTACCTCATACTATTAATAAATTTTGAATTGACTAAATTGTAACCATGTCAAACACCTTCCTCCGTGACAAATTGGTGTAGTCAGCAGGATGACAAGCAAAATCACTGAATACTTACAATAATACAGTACCCAACCAAATTCCACCTTCCCAGAGGATTGGGCTTGTAACAATTGGCATAACTGGGAAGCAGCAGAGAAACAGTTAAACAATGTCAGAGGTTCAACTAAAGTTGGAAAGGATAAAGGTATAATTTGCAAAATGTTGGAAGTGTGCCTAGAAGCTGCCTGTCAGGAAAAAGGAAAACTTACCCATAAAATACAAGACTCACAAGATGAGATAGAGGGGCATAATCTACCAAACTGCTGTTATGAGTTAAAATTGGACAATTGCAAAAACAATTTAAAGAATCTGAACTAAACAAAATGAAAATGTGTTGAAATGATGCTAATGCAGTCTCCAAAACCCCCCGACACAGTTCAAATCAGAAAATTAATTGTGTCTTCTGAAGATTGGGATGGTAATATCTGAGGTGATTCACATAATATCTCAGAGGAAGATAATTCACCTCACCTGCCTGAGCCCCCCCACACTCCCACTCACACCAGTTATTAAAACAGAAGAAACTGTAGGACCTCAGTGCGGTGTAGGAAATTGCAGAAGTAAAACACCACAATCTGATTTGATTCAAGTGGCCAATTTACAAGAACGTTACAGCCGCAAGCCTGGAGAAACTGAAACTGAGTATCTATGGGGAGTGCCTCTAACCAGGGGAGATGATAGAATTTTGCTAAACGGTGATGAAGCCAATGGCTTTTGGGGTCCTGGTGTCTTCTTAAATGCTGGCCCTGACCCTCTGCCTCACTCACTCACTTACAAGCAGACTGGCATATTGGGCTGGTGGTATTGATATCCTGGAGAGAGGAGAACCTCCATTAATACCTATTACATATCTAAATGAACTCTCCATAGCTTTCACAAAAGCTACCTTTATCCAGGCTATGCATAAACGCAACCCCATTGATGTTCCTATCTCAGCACCAGTAGATCCTGCTATACATAGACCATTAATAAAAGGAGCCCCTGCCACACTCAAACACTTTTTCACTGCAAAGTAGTCAAATGAAATCCAAAGAGATTTCAATCACAATGAGTTAATAAACTTAACACAAGGTGTTGAAGATGAAGAAACAGAATTAGTGTGAAGGGAAGTCCTCACGTGGTCAGTGTTAATGCATGACACTATAAAACATGTATGAAAAATGAGATGGATTGAAATTCCCAGTGAAATAAAAAACACAGGTAGTGCTGTTATGCACATTAAGCAATCACATCAAAACAGCTCCTGAGAACCCAAATCCTCTGAGCAACAACTAAATAGCCAGAAGTGGAGAAACGAGATATGGAAACAAGCATTGGCCCCAGGAATTCCTAGAGCCACAATTCAGAGAGAGCCTATACCGGCATTATTCTAATTCAAGTATTTCAGAAACGCAACCGTCCAAATACTCCAACTCCATTGTTGCTGGCTCCTAGAGGGAGAGATAACCCTTTCTTTCTTGCTAAAGATCATTTACAAGACATAAACCAAAAAAAACCCCTAATAGTGCCTGGACGACAATTAGGCCTGCCTGTCCAGCAAGTACAAGCATATCAAAGGTTAAACGAAAACAGCCCTCACATTTTAATTCCAGTAGGTCCTCAACAACAATTAAAACATTTTTAATTGATACTGGATTGCAAATTTCAGCACTTACTTACACAACAAGATCTCTACAAGCTGTGCATACAGCCTGGACAGCAAAGAGTTAAAATTACTGAAGTTACAGGAACTTGTATTCTGTGCCAAACCACCAAAGTTAATTTATGGCTCCCTGCTGAAAAGTGTATGACATCTTTTTGCTTTGCAATTAAAGTTCACAAGGAAAATATCCTATGTTTTGATGCCTTGAACAGCTGAACCTGGTGTCTGCCAGACGGTAGTCTCTGGTCTTTTGGGTCAATTACTAACTTTAATAAAAATCACCAAGCTGCCACAGTACGAGATCTCCGCGCAGCTCTAGTACTTCCCAAATCAAAAGTCACTAATGTCCTGAAGTACCCAATTTCTGCTGCAGCATGGGCTGGAATTTCTGAAATAATGAAAGATTTGGAAAAATGGCAAATTCTTTCTAGGACCCACTCTCCATATAAGTCTCCGATTTGGCCAGTCCATAAACTGAATGGGAGATGGTGTGGTGTTTGACAATTTATTATCGGTGCTTAACTGCCAATACAGTCCCATTGATGGCTGCAGTCTCCGATATTGCAACTTTGACAGCCATGTTGCAAGCTGCTGTATATCTTTGGATGGCAGTGTTAGAAAGATATGTTCTACACGGTTCCCTTGCAGGAAAAAAGACACTTTCACATGGCAAGTTATTCGATATACATTTAATAGACTCATAGGGATATAAATACTCACCCACAATTGCTCATGCTGCACTTGCTGAACTTTTGCAAACAGTTTCGCTCCCTGAAGAGGTAGAATATCTATATCAGTATATAGATATTCTAGTCAGAGGAAACTCCCTGGAAAGGTGGGAGAAGCTGCAGCAACAGTTTGGCAAGTATTGCATGAAGCCCAAATTGAAATTCCACCTGAAAAATGCCAAGGACCAACCAAAGAAGTAAAGTTTCTGGGCATTTGGTGGATTGCCGGTAGCGCAACAATCCCACTGGACACTTTAGATAAAAAAGAACTATTACAACTGCCTCAATTTAAAGAAGAATTACAACAACTAATGGGCACTTTAGGATACTGGAGAAAACATGTACCTGGATTCTCCATCATTGCCCATCCATTGTATTCACTTCTATGAAAGAGAAAACCATGGAAATGGGGCACAGAACATGAAGAGGCAGCCAAAACCCTAATACAGGAATTGAAAGCCTATCAATCTCTAGGACCTGTCCATCCTCATGACCCTATTATAGCAGAATGGGGTTTCACAGAACATGGTATTTACTGTAATCTATTTCAGACTGGCCTAATGGACCAAAAAGACCTATATTATTCAGCACAATTGCATTCAAAGAAACAGAACAAAGGTATTCTGATTGGGAAAAATGTCTTTTTTCTTTAGTCCACACAATTAAACAAGTTTAGAAAATACATCATCAACAACCTGTCCAAACTAGAGGTCCATTTAATTTATTAAAAACAATCCTAAAAGGGACTGCTCCTCCAGGAGGAATTACACAGGAGCCTACAGTCAGGAAGTTATATGCCTATACAGTGGGAGTAGCAGATGAAATGCAATTAACAGAAGGACACACAAAGGTTTCTAAATTACAAATTCCTGTTAACACTGACCCACTAGCATTACAACAACCATTTAAACCTTCCCCAATTCTAGATGCACCCTCCTTTCACTGAAGATACATTGACTGAGGGTGTTTGGTTTACCAATGCCTCAGCAAAGAGAGTAGATGGTAAATGGCAATATAAAACTGTTGCATTAGAAATCAAATCTGGTAAACAAGTTATTGAAGAAGGAGAGGGAAGCACCCAAGTAGGAGAATTAAGAGTGGTTGTTTTAGCAGCACAAAATGAAGCAAAAATCATATATGTGGACTCTTATGCTGTTCAGGCAGGTGCCACACAGTGGCTTTGTTAATGGGAAGCCCTAAATTGGGAAATAAATAGATCCCCAATCTGGACAGCTGAAGACTGGCAATTACTATTAAGCATAGCCAGGAAAACACCATTCCAAGTAGGATGGGTAAAAGCTCACGCCAATGACAAACTAGAACCAAATGGCAGATGAATTAATAAAAATCAGAAAAGTAGAAATTGATGGTTCTTTAGATCCTGCATGGTATTGACTGGGGCAATGGTTACATCAGAAATTAGGTCACATGGGCCAAGAAGTTCTTTATTTTGCAGCTCAAAGCCAAGGCTGGTATTTCAGCAGAAAAACAGGCAAAACCATTCTTACCGAATGTCCCCAGTGTAAACTAAAATTACAGACATATCACCCTGCTAAAGCACCACCTTTGCATATTAGCAAAGCAAAGACCTTATGGTTCACGTGGAAAATTGATTACATTGGTCCTTTAAAATCTTCTGCTGAGTACAAATACATCTTAACAGGTGTAGAAGTAGTATCTGGACTTCTTGCAGCTCCCAAATGTTGGAAAGCTAATGGACAAAGTACCATTCAAGGCCTCTCCTCGTGGTTCTCAATTTTACCCATTCCTGACTCCATCCAGAGTGATAATGGCTCACACTTTACTAGCAAAGAAGTACAAGAATGGGTGAAACAAGAAGGAATAAAATGGATATTTCACACACCCTATTATCCACTATCCAATGGTATAGTCAAACAAGCCAATGGATTACTGAAGAAATATCTGAAGTCACATGATGGGCAATGGGACATCTGCCTTCCTAAAACCTTACAACAGATAAATAATCAGTATGGTCCCTATGGAAGCCCAGTTACTTGAGCCTTTTTTAACACCTCCTCTGGAAAAGCCCCTAAACAACAGGCATACCTGGTCTTCAATGAAACCAGGACAGCCCGTGATGGCAGAGATACCATCTGTGGGAACAGTACCGGTAACCCTAATTAAGCCATGAGGATTTCCTACGTGGGATGCTATTGACCATGGTGGAAAAGAGCACAAAATTAGTACCAGATGGATTTATCCCATATCTTAAACAGGGGTAACCTCTTTGTCCTTCCCCACTGAGGCCATCCTCTCTCTTTCTCTTTAACAGAAATAATGAATTTCACCAGTGACATCGTGGGAAGAAACAACACATCTAACAATCCCACTGTGGAAACAATCCTCATCTTCAACATCAGCATCTTCACAGTATCGTGCCTGCTCTTTCTCTTCCTTGCTGCATTGGCCTGCTGTGATGGCCATCACTGGCAACAGAGACGATGGCTATATGCCCCTTCCTTTCTCTCCCTTTACCTATTCATTGGAGTGAGTATATTCACAACATCCCAAGCACAAGATCTTTGGGACCACACACTACTAAGATACACTGGAAGTACTGGAACACCACAAAGGGCAGGCTTAAACCTTTCTACTTTAGTTATGCATGGAAATGAAGTATACTTAAGAAATGAATGGAGGTGGAACAAGAAAAATTTTGTTTCTCTACTCCGAGGCACACTAGGAGAAGAAATTAAAGTAGGATGCTGAGTAATCAATGAATCTACCCATTGGAAACCAACGGAAATGACTGTTTATAATGATTCCACTTGGACTAGAAAAGACACAAAATTTTGTGATTATGACAACCTATATTGTTGGTATAATTTCACCTTAGTACAACCTGGTTTTGTGAGCTGTGGATGGACCCATCATAGAGTAGGACTGATGATTAAATTTAAGATTGACATGCACAAAATATGGAATTTGTGTATGACAGGTTGGTCAGGGGTTAATGCTTATATATGTTCTAATGAATTTGCACCTAACACTTATCCCGCTAAATCTCTAAATTTATCTGTAGTGGTACTACATAATAATATTATCTACCATAGGCAAGAGTGGATTATAAAAAATGAAGACAAGGATCAACCGATTCCATCTTTAAAAGGAACAATAGGAGCCATCATCTCAATAGGATGCCGAATTGAAAACCACACTGAGTGTATGACAACTTTACACATTATTGTGGACTATGCTGGAGGAAAACATGGACGTGGTTCTGATAACACATATATCTATCACTCTGGACACAAATGTTGGTGTAATTTTATTATATCCAGCTCAACACTCATAATGTGTCTCTGGGCAGACTCCAAATCTCATTCCAGCTTAGGCCTCCAATTCAAAATTGATATCAAGCAGCCATCCTCACCAACTTGGCTTCCTATTAAGTTATCTCCTTACATTTTATAACACTGGTCCTAATATAATTAAAAACATAGGACAACAGCGAATTTTGTTTAACCCTAGCTGGTCCTTAAAAAAGGGTAGAACGCACACTGCACATTAATATGTCAGCAATCAAACCAGACTGTGCTACCTTTTAGGGAGTTACACTGGCTGGCTAGCATAGTTACATGGACAATCTGTAAAACAATC